>NC_052047.1:173643768-174287442 GCF_903992535.2 Arvicola amphibius
TGTTCTCTAAGAATGTCCTTCCTGGAATCCCCTGAGGTCCTCAGACATGGCGTCTCTGTTTCATGGAAAAATGACTGCCAGCTAGGGAAGAGGTGTTGACAGAATCACACCAATTGTCTAAGCCTGGGCAAAGCTTCAGACCTATGGGGAAGAAAGAGCCAGATCAGATATGCAGTCTTTGGAAAGAGACTCTGGGGTTTATGCTGCTGCCTAGGGAATGGCCTAGAAGCAGAATTCTTAGATTAACTCTAACACAGTCATTCCTCTGCTGTAGCTGCGCATGTCCTACAGCCTGAAGCCTTGCTTTCTCAAATTATCAAGCTACAAAGCATACTTGAAGTCTAGCTTGCTGTAGCAGATGCTGTTTCATTTGATTTTTATGAAATCCCTGGAAATTACCCACTTCTCAGATGAGGAACCCTGAGCTCAGGATAAATGACTTGCTCACATTCACACTGCTTAGAACTAAGGCCCCAAGACCAGATTCTGCTGCTCCTTCTACTTCAGTCTGCTCTCCTGACGGCCTTCCCAATGGACCGCAGAAGGCCAGGATGCCTTACCAAGGAAATGAGACACATATCTTGACATCTTAATTTTGGCACATGCCGAGCACAGCTGCATCAAGGACATGTGGCTGGACTCGGCAGCCAGCCATATCCAAGAAGTTGGTGAGGTATGAGCATCCAGGCTGGAGATGTGACCGTGGGACAAGGGACCACACGGAAAGAAGAGGGCTCAGTTCAAAGAGCAGCTTATACAAGAATTTCTCCATAAAGAAAGATGCCTGAATGGTAGGTAGGGCTGCTGGGGTCAATGCCAATGGAAGTGAAGGGTCCTTAGCCTGAGATCCAGACCTGTAGGGTGGCGGAGCAAAAGTCATCTCATGTCTTGTTTAGAGAAAGGGGTGAAAGGAAACGCTCCTGCTCTGAGCTCGTGGCTTTTGCTGGACCCTTCAGAGCATCTGTGACTCCAGAGATGAGCTCCAGGTACAGACAGCCTGGGTGACTTAGAAAATCGCTCTCTGCTTTTTCTTTCACATCATTTCCATTTTATTTAATTTCTGTTTCCCTTAAGCCCCCAGCCTGACCACTTTCCCTTTACTGTTTGAGTCCCCTAACTCCAAGCCCCTGCCTACTTTTGCAACCCCAGCTCTTTCCAAAACCTAAACCCCAGTGTTTGTCGGAGTTCCTGGGGTGTATTTCCTGTGTCCCCACATCAGGCCCACAACTACAGGCTACTTCCCGCGTGGATCTCTTCACTCACAGTCATTCAGACACCAGTGCTCGTGGTAGGAAAACGTTCACTCTCTCTGTGCTGACTTCGGATGCAGACTCCCGAGGAGGTTGCTTATGCCTTACATGAGTACTCTGGTAACCCACACAGATCTCTCTATCCCAAGGCTCCAGTGTGGCTATCGTAGTAAGGGTTCAAGACTGGAAGTTTGAACCCTGGAAGTGTACTGGCTTCCTCTAGCTGCTGTGGACAGAGAGGTCCTGAAGAGAGAGTGAACTCATGGGGCAGACAGGACAGCTTCTCTGAGGCTGATAGCAGAAATGGCTTTTTACCACATCATTTTAAGCCAGAGCACTTTGAATTTCCCAGGCTGCAGCATCTGAAGCAGGCCATTTGAGCCTTTACGCTTCCCGTGTCATAGTCTCCTTGAAGTGTATGCCTGGTGTGACACACTGAGAAAACAGTTAAGCTCCAGAACCTTTCTATATATTACATATTATTTTTATATTATAAATTCACATATAATATATGTTATTATATTATAATATATTATTATATTATATTGTTATGTTATATATTATGTATATTATATGTATAAATCAGAAGATGTAGCAAGATATCTCACCCTGCCTCCTATAAAGTATTTTGTTAACTTTAATTTTCTGAAAGGTTCACATTCTACCCTGAGTCTAGAAATGTAATCAGTCTATTTAGGACAAAATCAAAACTGAACAATGCCCCAAAGCAACCATTTGTTCATGTTTGTGGCATTTATGAGTCACCGCCTTCACATCAATGTCTTCTTCTGTCACCTATCTCTCCCTGGAAATGCAGTGTCAGGGTTGTCACAGACCCTCCTAGCATAAATGTCACTGCTGAGTGGGATGAAGACAACTCCATTATTTAAAATCTTCGTCGTGAACCTTCCAGGCAGGGATGAGGGTCCACACATACATTTGATGTAGGTTACCCCATTTAACCTGCATGAAGACGGTTGGTCCTTGGGAGATGGTAATGTTAGAAAGGGCAGAAACCTCACTTGACTTTGCATTCAAATCTAGGATCTGATGACTCCAACCCTGTGTTTATTTTCTGAGGCTCACCAGTGGGTCCTTTAGGCATCTGGGTTTCTACACTCTAGGACCTGTTTGTGCCTTCGCTCTCCCAAAGTCTGGTTTGGAAACCATTTGGCAGTCTTCCTGAAATCAAAATAGCAACTAACATGTCTTATAATTATTTCAAGTAGATAATCCTTTTGAGCAATGTTTTTAGAGTGCATTGAACAATATTACACAAAAATGATATTATCATATGTTTGGTGTCATGTGCCTGTTCTTAAAAATTGCATAAGAAGCTGAGAATATTTGCATGTTGCATATGTGAAGTGCATAACAGAAATGTGTTCCTTGAAACTGCTGCTTCAAGATTCTCGTGGTGGCGACCTGAAAATGTTTTTCATGTTTGTATTTCCCTAGGCATGACCCACCGTGGTATGTACTTCACCCTCCAAGTAGTTAAATTATTATAATTGGATATGTTACCTTAATTTTTTAAAAAATTATTAAGGATTTAATTTTTAAAAATCCAAATTAACCAGTTGGAATTGTTCAGTTCATAATCCAACCAGCTATAGTAAAATGATACCACATTGTTCTGCTTATTCAAGTACAAACGACAGATAATTTCTGGTTCGAATGGAACTATTATTTGTAATGTTGAGTTTGGCAAACTCTATCTCTAAATTATCATTGCACATTATGTTCCTGAGTTCTTTTAAATTTATGATCGTCTAATGACTTCTGTCCTCTTTTAGTTTCAGAAATTTGAAATTAAATTTTTCTGTCATACTTACAAGACATTTTTAGTCAATGAAGAAATTCACTTTAGATTCGATTTAAAATAAATATATCTGGTTGGACTGTGTACGATCATTCCTTGTTTGTTTGCAATGTATGATTATGCATGGACTTAATTGCAAGCTATCATAATTGATAGTTACAGAAGCGAAAATAAATATACTCTTACCTGAGACTATAAATTTCCACATTGTACAAGAATGAAGTAAAATTCCAAACATATCACTTATCATGAATATTATTTTTATCATTTTTTCCTTTAAAAAGCCTAATTATATAATAATGTTAATTTCATTTTTTTGGAACGAAGAAGTCTATGCAACCAATAAGCAGATCTACAGCGCTAAAGAGAAAAGGACTGACAATTGTTTAAAGCAAAAGAAAAGTATTCAATTAGATAGAAAATTATCTGTTGGATGTCCTATGGTTAAAAACAACAATAATCTTCACAAATTAGATAAAGCATAATAAAATAATGCAG
This sequence comes from Arvicola amphibius, assembly GCF_903992535.2. Taxonomy (NCBI): domain Eukaryota; kingdom Metazoa; phylum Chordata; class Mammalia; order Rodentia; family Cricetidae; genus Arvicola; species Arvicola amphibius. The sequence continues at coordinate 173,647,339 of NC_052047.1, forward strand.
CTCTCATCAGAGCTGAAGCACACCAAGGGAAAGGCCACAGAGGATGCTCAGCATGGCTCAACTGTTGGAAATGCTTATGTATCAAAACTAGAGGGGTTGGAGAGGTGGCTCAGTAGTTAAGGGCACTTAATGCTCTTGCAGAGGACCTGGGGTTGGTTCACGGCACCCACATGGACACTAACATCCAACTCTAACTCCAGTTCCAGAGCACCTGGCACCCTCATCTGGTACCCTTGGGCACTGCACACATGGTACAAAGACATACATGCAGGCAAAACACCCATGCATATAAAATTATTATTTTTTGTAGAGAGGGCGCTGTCGACATATCTCAGTTGTTAAGGGCATGTGCTGCCCTTGCAGAGGGTGGAAGTTTGATTCCAGAACCCATGTTGAGAGGTTCACACCCATGTACAACTCCAGCTCCTGGGGTTCCCAGTGCCTGTTGCTACCATGGACACTTGCATTCACCTGCCCATACCAACACACAGATATACATAATTTAAAAATAAAAATAAATTTTCTAAACCAAAGTAGAGAAAAGAGTTGGAACTGTAGTTAAGTGGTAGAACATTTGCCTCCAATGCATGAAGTGGTGAGTTCAAACCCTACTACTGCCAAAACAAACAAACAAACAAACAAACAAACAAACAAAAAAGCAAGAGTACAGACAGATAATAGGGAACCAAATTAAGCAAGCCCATGCCCATGAAGAGTTGCAGTCTCAGGCACATGGGAACAGTGGGTATTATTCCTTAGCAGGACTCCTGCCTTGTGGTCCCACAGGCAAGTCCTTTATCCTGCATCACAGCGGATGTTCATTAGTGCATCACAGCGGATGTTCATTAGTGCATCACAGCGGATGTTCATTAGAGCAGCATCTGCAGCTGGAAACAAAGTGTCCTTGGGCTATCAGTGTTGCCAGCAGGCTGCAGGCTGGGCTAGGCTTCCTGACAACTCCCTTTGACCTTTGCTTTGCAGTTTGCTTTATTTCGGTTTATTCAAGTCTCTGTCAGCAGAACTGAGTATTGCTCCGCTTCCAGCCTCTCATCAGTGGAGTGGTCAGTACGCAACCCACAGAGAGCACGTTTTCTCTTTAGAACAGGAGCATCCCTGAACGTGTTTCTCCTGGCGAAACTACCCTTTCCTGAGAGATTCAGTTGTGGTTCATCACAGACTTCTATTGCTACTGCATTTTACAGAGTGTGTTCCCCCAGAAACCTGGGGAGGTGCACACTGCTAACTCCTCTTTCAAGAGCTCCCCACTTTGATTCTGAGGTTTTCCCACAAAGGGATTAGGTGCTCTGGCTTCTGGTGAACTTTGAAACAGAGTTACTTTAACAAAAAAAATCGTCCTACATTCCACCTAATTTGCAATCTTTAAAGGTGTCTACTATACACTGCAGACTTTTAGGGCAGACTGGATGTCTTTATTGCTGGCAGTTGCTGTCTGACCGGTGACATTCTTTACTAACTGAGAGAGCTGAGAGGACAAAGTGGGCCGGCAACTGGGCTCACAGCTGTTGGGGAGTTTTACATCCCATAGGAACACGACTCAGATCTTCACAGGTCAGAAGCAATCTAAGTGGGCTTGATGGTTCAGGACTCTGTTGACTTACATTTTCTCACACCCACAAATAAAGTCAGAGTATTCTTTTACCCCTGGAGGATCTCCCCTTTGATCTTCCTTTCATTCTCCCCTAAACTCCATCCGAACACTGTGTTCCCTAAACCACAGCCCTCAGGCTTCAATTCTGAGTCCAAATGAGAAGGGCAGACTAGTTAGAACTTGGAGCATGCTTACAAAAGGAAATGAAAGGTGTCATAGCCTTAAATTTTTTCACATTGTCTGGCATCATTAAGAAAGGAGAGACTGTTTTTATGTTTTTAAGCTTCAAACTGGAAAGCAACTACATCTTTTTAACTGTTTTATCTAAAAATTCTTCAAAATGTTCATACTTATTTTGGGGGGTACCCAGGGAGAGCCTCCTCCCAGTCTAGCCTCAAACTCACTATGATAGTACAGGATGCCACTGAAGTAATGAACATCCTATCTCTGCCTCCCAAGTTCTGGGATGGCAGACATGGTTACTATATCTGACTACTGTTCGTATTAAAATAACAGCAAACCCTTTGCTGGGCCTGGTGGCACACACAGCCTGTGGTTCCAGGGTTTGGGAAGCTCTATCAGCAGCACAAGGTCATCCTCACCTGTCAGTTTTAGGGCAGCCTGGGCTGTGAGCCACTCCATCTCAGAAACAAAATAACAACAAAATAAACCCCACGATGGTTAAAGCCTCTTATTCACTTACACACACATAGACATTGTTGGAGATATACCTCAGTGGTACCCTGCTTGCTTAGCATGTAAAAGGCCTTGAGTTAAATCTTCAACTTCACTAAAACGCATGCACGCACACAAGCACAGACACACATAGACACAACCCTCATCAGGAAACGTGTGAGATACCTGTGAGAGTTTTGATCTCTATAGTGAGATACTTCTATGAATTTGTATTTTTTTAAGTTTATTTTAAAATACTTGTCTGTGTGTGTGTATGCACATGAGTACAGATGCCCACAGAGGCCAAAGGTCGCTCTCTGCTCCCCTGGTGCTGGAGCTACAAGTGGTGGTGAGCTGCCTGACGTGGGTCTTCTGCAGGAACGAATGCACTCCTAATTGCTGAGGCATTTCTGCAGCACACTACATTTTTTTTTTTTTTTTTTTTTGGTTTTTCGAGACAGGGTTTCTCTGTGGCTTTGGAGCCTGTCCTGGAACTAGCTCTTGTAGACCAGGCTGGTCTCGAACTCACAGAGATCCGCCTGCCTCTGCCTCCCGATTTTTTAAATGTATCTTCTTGAGTGTGTGTGTGTGTGGCATGCGTGTATGAGTGTGTGTGGCATGCGTGTATGAGAGTGTGTGTGCATGCGTGCATGAGTGTGTGTGCATGCGTGTATGAGTGTGTGTGCGCATGCGTGTGTGTGCATGCATGAGTGTGTGTGTGCGTGCGTGCATGAGTGTGTGTGTGCATGCGTGTATGAGTGTGTGTGCATGTGTGTATGAGTGTGTGTGCATGTGTGTATGAGTGTGTGTGTGCATGTGTGTATGAGTGTGTGTGTGCATGCGTGTATGAGTGTGTGTGTGAGTGTGTGTGTGTGAGTGTGTGTGTGTGTGTGTTGTTTTTCATTGGCTCATGTGATTATGGAACCTAGCAAGTTCAAAATCTGAAAGGTCAGCCTGCAGGCTGGAGACTGGGAGGGAGAGGTGCAGCTTCAGCCCAGTCTTTCTGCTACCTGAATTGCTTCCTCTGGGAAAGTGGGTCTCTTTTCCACATGCCTTTCATTGATTGGATAAGACCCACTCACTTTATGGAGAATGGTTTTCTTTATCCAGGACCTGCTGTTTTTTTTTTTTTTTTTTTTTTTTTTTTTGGTTTTTCGAGACAGGGTTTCTCTGTAGCTTTGGAGCCTGTCCTGGAACTAGCTCTTGTTGACCAGGTTGGCCTCAAACTCACAGAGATCCACCTGCCTCTGCCTCCCAAGTACTGGGATTAAAGGCATGCACCACCACCGACGGCCAAGACCTGCTAATTTAAATGTCAGTCTCATCTAAAAGTAAAATTCACAGAAACACTGAGAATATTTGTTCAAATGTCTGAGTACCATGGACCAGTCACGTCAACACATAAAGTTAACTGCCAATTCCTGTATCTGGTGTTTACAAGTTTTCCTTTCTCTTCTTCTGGTCAAGCTGCTGACTTGTTATGAAGATGTAGCTTCTCTGGACAGCCAGTCTTGTAGCCTCGAGGAATTAGGGCAGCCAGCTTCCTCAAAATTTCTTTTAGCGTCTCAGTAGAGATGAGATGGTTTTTGTCTCTAGAGAAGGTGCACATTTAGTAAAGTTTAATTAGTGGTTTTGTATCCTTTTTCACTTCCACGTTCCTTTTAAAGATTTACATATTTTTATTACATATAATAATGTTTTGACTGCATGTATGCCTGTGTACCACATGCATGCAGTGCCTATGAATGCCACATGAGGGCGCCTGATTCTCTGAAACTGGAGTTACAGCTTTTTGCCAGCTGTTGTGTGGGTGCTGAAAACCAAATCCATGCTCTTAACCACAGAGCATCTCTCCAGGCCCTTCGCCCATGTGTTTTGAGTGATGGTTTTAGTTGTAGCTGAGCCAGCAAAACTGTGATCGCAGACAAGTGGGGTGAACAGTCTCTAAACATTTGAAGATAGAGTTGCATCTCATCAAGGGGTTGCTTGTCTGGGGTGTGAGCTCTGTGGGGCTTCTGTTGTTGTTGTTTTGTATTTCACCTTTCTTTTCAGTTCATTTACGTTGGTAATGCCCAACACTGACACAGGTTTTTTTCCAAGAACAAGAAGAGCTTTCAGGTTGACCAATCTTGACTTGGTTTCTAAAGACTTTGAGCTGAGAGATGGCTCAGTGGTATAAGAGTCTTTGGTGCTCTTCCAGAGGACCCAAGTTCAGTTCCAAGCATCCATGTTAGAAGGCTCCCAACTGTCTAATAAAACTCTAGCTTCAGAGGTCAGAGGATCTGAAGCCCTTTTACACACACACACACACACACACACACACACACACTAAATAACTTTAAAACAACATCAACAACAAAAGACATTACTCCTCATGGTGCACTAGGGTCAGGACCAAGGTTCTAAGGTGGTGAGCCATATCTCCACCCTGCCCCTAAAGCCAGGTAACTTACTGAGGCAACCTACCTGAGGGACTGGTCAAGGAGTTCCCATCACAGACTTAGAGAAAGCAGAGGAGCAGCATGTCTGTGCTGGACTTGGGGCCTGATACCCCAGCACAGGCTTTGGAAGGAGGACTGTGCACATGTTAGCCATCTCTGAAGGATGCTCACCCCGGACCTGGCACTCACACGGCACGTGGGTCTTTCCGTAGACGGAGTCATCAACATGAGCATTCCCATTGTACTGCCTGTTTCTACGGATGACAAGGCACGGCTCGAAGGGTGCAGCAAGTTCGCCCTGATGTATGAAGGCCGAAGGGTGGCCGTGCTACAAGACCCTGAGTTCTATGAGCACCGGAAAGAGGAACGCTGCTCCCGCGTGTGGGGAACATCCACTGCAAAGCACCCCCATATCAAAGTAAGTACAAAACCTTTGGGGGGACTTTTTAAAAGGTGGGGGTGGGGGTATATTTGTGTGAGTGTGTGTGTGGGGGGGGCATATAATTACACAGATCAGAGATCAGAGGACAACCTTGGGTGCCCTTTTTCAGGGTGTGTGCCTTCAACCTTCTGTTCGAGACAGGTCCTTTGGCTGACCTGGAACTTTGCCAGGCAGGCTGGACTAGCTTGCCAGCGGGCTTTTGACAGTCCTCCTGTCACTGCTTCTCATCTCCCTGTCACTGAGACTAGAGACACAGGCTGCTGCTGCACCTGGCTTTCTATATGGGTCCTAGGAGTTAGGACTCAGGTCCTCGCACTATGGGGCAAGCATTTTATTAGCTGAACCATCTCCCCAACTAGAAGTTCTTATTTTTATTTTTGGTATGTGCCCTTATGTGCTATATATGTTCATGTGTATGTACATGTGCATGAGAGTGTACATGCATGTGGAAGGCAGAGATTGCTCCCCACCTGAGTCTTTGAGATAGTGTCTCTTGCTATACCTGGAGCTCACCAGTATGGTTAAGTTAGCTATCCAGGGAACTCCAGGATTTGCCCATCTTTGCCTCCCAGGGCTAGGATTACAAGGACATGCTATTGCACCCAACTTTTTACACGGGTACCGGGGATCCAAACTCAGATCCTTCCTCGTGTTTATGCAGCAAGACCTTTACTGCCTGAGCCACATCCCCAAATCCATGGTTGAGTGAGAAATATTTTCCTGAAGCTAGATACGATGGGCCAAGACTCTGAATCCTAATACTAGGGAGGGCAAGGCAAGATCAGAGGTTAGCCTCAGTTAAATAGCTAGATTAAGGCTAGGCTTGGTTACAGAAGACTCTGCCAAAAATAAAAAATAAAGAATAAAGGCATTTTTGTTTGAAAGATGGTCTTGATCTCCTAAGTCATCATATCCTGTGGCTGAAGCATCCTTAGCTAAATAGGACTAGGCAGATAATAGTCTAGTACCTTGAGTAAAAGATCAAAATCATGAGCTAGCTAGAGCTTGCAGCCCTGTCCATGTTGAACGGGCATAAGGAACACATGTAATGAACCCAAGCAACCCTTGAAAGCAATTCAGAGTTCATGTTCTCTGGCCAGTGAGGGAGGGGATCGATGACATCTTTCTATAAACAAAGATCAGTACACACAGTGGCTAAGTTCCGAGAATAAAGACACTACGTTCTCATCAGCAACTGTTCATCTAACTAGGGTCATTCAGTTCTCTCCGCCCCGAAGGCAAATGAGATTCCTCAGCAGCTTCTAACAGCAGTTGGTAGTGAGGTGGGAGTAAGGAGGTATACAGGAGAACCACAGGATACAGTCCATTTCTCACACAATTCTGTGAAACTGAATGAAAATCCATTCTTCATCGAGACACAGGCATAAAGGTGGAAGTACAGAGAGAGATTACTAACCTAATTTGACCTCTTCAGTTCCCCAGCTTGGTTAGCGTTCAAGCTCACAGTAACATCATGAGCAGCCAAGCCCAAGAGGCTCTCAAGGACCCTGTGATAGACCAAGTATACCATCCTTAATTTCTCTTTTGACAAAAAGAGGAGGCCAAAATATGTTGAACAGCTGTCCCAGTCCTATGACCTTTCAGGAAAAAAATTTCCATTGTGAAATGTTACAAGATAGGAAAGACATTCTCGAGGCCCAGTTAGTAGCCTTTGAAACCTTCTTAATCTGAACGGAAGAGCTCAGGGAGCAAGGGAGCAGCTTTTCCACTTTTTGGACACAACCATCAGCCTTCAAGAGAGCCAGCTCTTGCCTTATGCATAGGCAGGTCAAAATCATTAGGGCAGTTTCCCCTTTCCCTCCTCTCCCACCCCCCCCCCCCAAGTCTGGCAGCAGAAGGTCTTTGAGATAGCTGCTCCAGGAATATTACATTCTGGCCTTCAATTACATCTTTGATCATTTCTTTTATGATTGTAATCACACAGGCTTGGGAACTTATCTTTCTCCAGTGGCCCAAAGAATAACGGCCTATCATTATCTCTGCTCAAAGATTTCTTCTCTTTGGGTCTAACGTCTTAACATCCACGTGACTTGCACTAAAGGCATAAAAGTCACCTCAGATAAAGCCTAGGGGACCCTGAGTGACGACTATTTCTCTTCGTCTCCTCATCTTGTCTTGCAATATATGTCAGGGAGAACAGTGGTGGGACCTGTGTCTTTAAGAGTATCGTCAATGACCCTACACTGTTGGCCATTAGAGGAACTAATGGTAAGAAATTGGTCACAGATAACCAGAGAGAAAGCATTTGTGCGCCTCCTCCCCCCCATATATTATACTTGAATTTCCTAAAGATATATTTGGCAAAAACACAACACGTGAATTTTGTTGGGCAAAGAACTCTATTTTTAACACCCTGAACTCATGCTAATATTTTAACAAAAGTCTTCTAACAGTTTTATTCACAAAAGTAACTATGGCCCTTGCATTTTAAAATGGGACTGAGAATGTTTGCAGAGCATGGTCAGTTGCCAAGGAAATGGCCTGCGTCTGTTCCACAACTCCTTACGTATCAGTACTCCTAAACTGTCTTACTAGTCTTCTATTGCTATGACCACAGCAACTCTTATAAAGGAAAACATTTAACTGAGTCTTGCTTACAGTTTCAGAAGTTTAGTCCAGTGTCACTATGGTGGGGGACCATGCAATACACAGGCAGATATGGTGCTGGAAAAGTAGAGATTTCGACATTGGATTCTTGAGAGTTCTATATTTGGGTTCACAGGCAGCAGGAAGAGAGAAAAAGCGGCCTGGCTTGAACTTTTGAAAGTCCAAAGCCCACCTTTCCTCCATCAAGGCCACCCCTACTCCAACAACACCACACCTTCTACTCCCCGTCAAGTAGCACTACTCCCTAATGACCAAACACTCAAATATATGAACTTAGAGGGGCCATTTCTATTCAAACAACCACTTGACCCTTTTACTCAAGAAGTCTCTTTGAGTCACAAAGTATGGAACCATATGGCATAATCTCATAGTCATTTTGAGGAACAACTAGAATGTGTGGAAATAATGCTTGGAAGAAATTCACCATCTTTTGTCCATGGTGCACTCTTAACAACCAGTAATTTCTCAGAATTCCCTTGTAAAGTAAGTAAAAATTATTACTCTCATTTTATATATGTAGAAATCAAGAGAACAAAGTATGTTTTTCCAATGAAAGACAGGAACAGAAATTTTTTTTGTAGCCACATGAAGACCAGATGGACAGCAAGATCAATGAGCTCACCAGGGAAACCTTAAAATTCACACAGATTATGCCAGTCATGATGGCTCACCCCTATAATTCCTGGACCAGGGAGGCTGCAGCACAAAGATTCCAAGTTTAAGGCCATTGTCAATTATGTAAGAAGACCCTGCCGCAAATAACCCTGAGCAGGTCTCACAGCTTCTGGCTGGATTGGCATTGGGCCAGACTGGTCCTTGGGATTTTGAAGCTGCCTATGATGTATACATGTATGAAGGTTAAGAACCACTCGATTACACAGTTATTGAGAGCTTTAGCTAGCTATGTCCTGAAAGTGGTCCAAACTCAACGTGTCAAGCTCTCCCCAAACTCATTCTCCTACTTGACAGCTCTGTATGCGTGCACTAAGCCCATACACAAAACCTACATGGCATTCTTGCTTTTTCTCGTGCCCTTTCCTATTCGATTAACAAGTTCTGGCAGCTCTTCCTTCCAAACGTTATTCAAATATATTCAATCACTCCTGTTCCAGTTTGGTCCAGATTTCACATCCTTCCTGTTTCTTGCTTTATAAGCCTCTAATCCACTGTCTATTCTTCAGCCAGAGTGAACTGTTCAACCTTTCTTTGGGCTACCTCTTAGCCTGGACCACTAGCCCCCATCCATTGCTCCTCCTGACATTCCAGAGCTGGTCTTCACAACATGTTTGCTCCTTCCACTCCCACATCCCCATTTTATTTCCTGCTTTCCGAAGTCAATACCACCTCCCCTGACTCACGGGTATGACTCAACGGCCTTCTGTGTCCTCCCAGAACAATGTGTACCATCCATACCTGTGACAGACATTACTGAGGGTGCTGCTGAAATATCAGCCTGGGGGCCACTTATGAAAGCCGGCAGATGTGCTAGGAAAGAAAGCTCGTTGTTTTTTTTTTTTTTTTTCAAGTTCCAGATTTGGGTTCTGGCCTTGGCATAATAACCATGTGCACCTGGACTCTGTCCCTTCCTTTCTGTAAAGTGGCCTTCTATCTGAAAGCTATGATGTTAAACTTGCATGAGCTTCGAGTCTCTTAAAGCCTTGTCATATGGATTAGAAAGCAGTGCTTCATCACACGTGCTGAACCTTCCTTCCTGAGTGCTGCGCATAGTTCTCGGGGTTGTCAGAGCATCGTAGACACAGAGAACCTTTGGAGCGTCCCAATGATACCGAGAGAGTAGTTTCAGCATCGCTCTTCACAGACGTGGTTCTAGTGTGGGTGGCCAAGAAGTCCCTTTCAGTCATCAGAACAGTCCAGTGCAGGGTTGGCCCATAGAGTTCCGAGTGTTATGAAACTCCTAGGGATTTGTGTCAACTCTTAAATAAAATTTTAGGAGGTGAGGACCAAGTCATGGATAGTACTAATATTTGAAAATATGAATCTGTAATGGTTTGCCTGAGGACAGAGTTTAGAAAGGAGGCCATGAAAACAGAGCCAAGTCCATTGCACAATTATAGCCATGGTTTCTCAAGCTCAGCACCGTACGTCTTTGTTGTTGTGAAGGCAGTTCTGTGCCACACGGCGGGATAGGCAGCTGCATCCTTTGGCTGCACTAGATTCCAGATGTAGCACACCCTTTCCCACTCCACTCGTGGCAATAAATTAACTGGAGATATTAGGTGTGACAAAAATCACACTAGCTTAGCTTTTCATTCTCTGCATCCCTCTGGGATGCAGTCATTGTAAACCTCAGTGATTGGCTGTAATGGGGAGACTGAGCCAAGGCAACCTATTGCCACCTTCTTCTTTCTACTAGGTATTTATGAGTAAGTTCTCTCAGTCACCCTTGCTACTCTAATGACATTTTAGGTATTCATTTTGTCCTTGTACAGATGAAATCGTACATAATTTGCCTTTTTGTGACTTACTTCACTATCCCTGTCCTCAGGGTTATCTGTGCTGTGATTGTCTTTCTGTGGCTGTCCAGCTTTCTCAGGACTATCTATGTGGAAGCACTGGGCAAGATTTCTTTCATGTTCCCATGCTGTACATGTCTTTATGGTATCCATTCATCCACTGGTGGACATTTGGGTTGCCAAGAACAAATGGAGATTTGGGTGTGCAAATCTCTCCTCGAGAAGAAGGACCGCTGAATCAAAAGGTTCTTCAAAGTTTTCTTTTGCTCTTTTGTTGAAATGAAACCTCATACTGTTTTCCACAGGAGTGTCATCCTTTTAGAGCCCAGGGCACAAGGGTTCTTTCCAGTTCCTCTCCATCCTCACCAATACATACTTCCTGAGTTTGTTTGTAATAATGGCCATCCTAATGGATATGCCACCTTTTCTCATTTGGATTTCATTTGCTTTATAGCTGTTGGTAGTGGGCTACTTGTGTGCTCTGGCCATCTACAGAACAAGTTTGGAGACATGTCTACTCAAGTTCTTTGTTCAGCCTTTTGTTTTTATGATGTTTCTGTGTGTTCTTGAGGGGGTGTGTGTGAGTATGTGGCCATCATAGAACAACTTGTCTACAAGATATCAAACTCATCATACTTGAATTCTCACCGTACATACGGAGCTGTCTCACTAGCTCTGCCTTGTGAATTGTGAGCTACTTTATTTATCCTTGTTCTGGAGGAGTTTTCTGTTCTTTTTATGAGCCATGATCTTACTATGTAGCCCAGGCTTGTCTCAAACGCAAAATCCCTGCCTCAGCCCTGAGTGTGGTGTTACAGGCATATACCACGACACCCAGGTTGTAGGAATGGTCCCTTGTGATGTCATAGGATTTGGAATAGTCATCTCATCCCACGTACACATTCACCCTGTTAACTGACTTGTAGAAGGAGCAGCGGGCTGCGTTCCTGCCTGGCTCCTGCACAGCTAGCTTTACACCCGAAATAACAACACACAAATTGTATTCTTTTAAACACTGCTTGCCTCATTAGCTCTAGCCTTTTATTGGCTAACTCTCACATCTTGATTAACCCATTTCTAATAATCTGTGTAGCAAGCACCACGAGGTGGTGGCTTACCGGGAAAGATTCAGCATGTCTGACCTGGTGGCTGGCTCCATGGCATCTGCCTCACTGCCTTCTACCCAGCATCCTGTTCTGTTTACTCTGCCCACCTAATTTTTTGTCTTATCAAAAGGCCAAGGCAGTTTCTTTATTAACCAATGAAAGTAACACATAGACAGATGACCCTCCTCCATCATTGTCTTTTAGTTCAAAGGAAGTTTTCAGTTCAGGGTAGTCCTAGATTTTGACTTTTGCTTTTGTAGTCTGTACTTTTGGTGCTATAGCCAAGAAACCATTGCCAGCCCCAGTGTTATAAAGCCTTGTTCCCTTTTTCTTTCTTTCTTTCTTTCTTTCTTTCTTTCTTTCTTTCTTTCTTTCTTTCTTCTTTCTCTTTCTTCTCTTTTTTTTTGGGGGGGGGTTGAGACAGGGTTTCTCTGTAACTTTAGTACATTTAGTACCTTTAGTACCTGTTCTGGAATTCCCTCTGTAGACCAGGCTGGCCTTGAACTCACAGAGATCCGGCTATCTCTGCCTTCTGAGTGCTAGGGTTAAAGGCATGCACTATCTCTGCCTGGCCCCTTTCTTTACATAAGCAGTTTATAATTTTGGGTCTTCTATGTATGCCATTAATCCATTTTAACTTTTGTGCATAGAATATAGGTCATTTCATCCTTTTGCATGTGGGTATCTACTTTCCTCAACATAGTTGTTCAACAGACTGTACTTTTCCCCAGAGTGTGACCTTGGCATCCTTGTCAGAGATCTTTCAAGAAAATTGATAACTATCTATTTTACACTATATGCCTGGATTTTGCTACACTTTGCTGCTCACTGAATTTTATCTTTAAAGCAGATTTAATGAAGGAGGCTGCATCTGAGGGTGATTTCCATGGAAACTGTGCTAAATGATAAATAATTATATGGTAGAAAACCAAACAACTTTTCCTCTAAGAGCTTTGGAGTGCTACTGAGAACAACACAAAATACATTATACAATATTAGGAGTGTGCCAGTAGAGATTCTCAAAGCATGGTTCTTTGAACCCCAGCAGTACTCACAACCTAGCCGAGAACTCCCGAGAGCAGGACCATGTAACAGTGATAGTCTTTTTCCTGTGTTGCCACTGGCATGGCTGATGTGAAACAAAGGTGGACAAAATGCTGGTGGCTCGATTTTGGCAACTGTACTAAGAAACCACCAGCTTCACTGAAGGATGCTTTCCATGATGCTGTGAATGTGACATTTGGGCTAAGTGGTTTTTTTCATAACATACTCCAAATATGGAAGTATACAAGATAAGTTTGCTATACATGCTAATCCTCAATGGCTGGTTTAAAGAAAAGTTCTTATCAAGTTATTTGAGTCTGGGGAAAAACAGCCATTGAAACACCATTGAAACCCTGGTATCAAGAATGTGGGTTTACAAATGCATGTCTTCAGACTTGGATATTTAGTAAGTTTTTTTGTTTGTTTGTTTGTTTTCAATGGGAAAAATTCTGTCACTTCAACAAAAACAAGGAACAGTACTTCTTAGCTGCCAAGATTAACCTTGGGGTTTCAAACAAAAACATTTTATTTGGCACTATGAGTGTGGCAGCAAGTTCAGACGCAGACTTTCTTCTGATGCCATCAGCAATGCTCACAAGTGTCTGTGTGTGCGTTTGTGTGTGTGTGTGTGCGTTTGTGTGTGTATGTTTAAAATCCTAAAATATAATGTCAGCCTTTGAAGACTGACAAACTCAGTGAGTCAACATTTCTAGTTGATCAGCATGTATGGTAATAATAATAATAATAATAATAATAATAAATTCTTGGGTAAAAATATCATTCAAAAAACAATGGATTTTTAATAAACAGTGTGAAAAATATATACAGTTTTAGACTTCATACTGCAATTTACCTTTAAGAAACTAGCATTGGGAGGCTGGAGAGATGGTTCAGTTGGTAAAAATGATTGGTATTTGAGCAAAAAGACCTGAATTTTAAAATCCATCCTCAGCAACCACATACTAGAGTCAGACATAGTAAAACCTGCCTGTAATCTCAGCATGAGGGAAGTGGAGACAGGAACATCTCTGAGCCTTGCTGGCCACTCAGTGTAGCTGAATTAGCAAGCTCCATGTTAAAGAAAAGACTGTCTTAAAAATAAGGTGGAGATGGCAAGATGACTCAGTGGGTAAAGATAAGACTAACAACCTGAATTTTAATCCCTGTAATCCACTTGGTACGAGAGAACAGGTGCCTCCAAGTTGTACACGCATGCATGCACTTGCATGCACACGCATGTGTGCCTGCACACATACACACACACCACACGATTTGTAAAAGTTCAAGAACTAGTGATATTTATCAAGGAAGACAGTTGGTGGAGAGCTCTACAAAGATATGCATGCACATGCCATACACATATGGTACAGAAAGGTGTGGGCACACACTGAGGGAAACTAGTGCTTAAAAGCTGAACATGGCAGTAAACGCCATGACATTCAGGAGGCCCAAGCAGGAGGATCCCAAGTGGACAAGCCTGGGTTGCAGAGAAAGACCCTGACAAAAAGGAAGGGGGAGGGAGCCAATACATGTTTTAGTATCAAACAGTATCCACAATCATATAAAAATGCTACTCAAATTCTATTCTTTCTTCTAGCTAAGTCCCTGATGGTGGGCTTTCTTTACACAACACAGCCGAAACTCACTGGCTCAGATTAAATGCAGTAGCTATGAAAATCTGTCTATCTTCTGTTAGGCCATACTTAGCAAAGTGGCAGATGGGTAAAAGTAATGTTGTCCTTCCTATTTGGGTGAAGGAGTGGGAAAGAGTTTGTTCTTAACACGCAATAACTTCATTACTACTTTTAAGCTTCTCAGTATTCATTTCTAACATGGGAACTGATGGATATAATCTATATAAACAGAAACTTTGGGGGGGAACAGTTCTTAATTTTTATGTTGTGGGAATGTGCCGTTGGACTCGACCAGGGCCTGGTCCATGCTCCTGCTCTGCCTCCCCAGCAACTTTGGTGAAGACCGCAAGTAAGTTCAGAGATTAAAAGTTTGTTAAATACTATTGGAAATGCTGCCGAGCAGCAACTTAAGATGGGTCACAAAGAAAAACAGGCAGGCTGGGGAGAAGGCTCAGCCAGTACAGAGCTTGCTTCACAAGTATGAGTTCCCAAGTTTATCCTCCTCAGGATCCATGGGGACGGAGGCTAAAGACGGAGCAATTCCACTGCCAGGAAGGTAAAGGCAGGCAGCTCATGGTGGCAGCTCAGCAACTAGTCAGTCTAGCCAAATTTGCGAGCTATAGGCTCAGTGAGAAACCCTGCCTCAAAAATTTACTGAAGAGCTATTGAAGAAGTTCCCCAACTCTGACGTCTAAGCCTCCACCCATACAGGCACGTGTATACATTAATACACACACACACACACACACACACACACACACACTTCAAATAAAATTTTAAAAGTCAGTATAGTTACTGTTAACCTCGACGATTTCTTCGTAGATGGTGATGGAAGGTGGGGACTGGCTTGTTGGTGGAGACCTGCAGGTGCTGGAGAGAATAAGGTGGGATGACGGACTGGACCAGTATCGCTTGACACCTCTGGAGCTCAGACAGAAGTGGAAAGACATGAATGCTGGTATGTAATCTGATTCTAGTGTATCTGCCAATACTCATTAGCACTTGTAGTCAAAAATTTAAGTGTATCAGGAATAATTTTTTGTTTTTTTAATATAGGGCCTCACATTGAATTCATTATGCAGCCTATGGTAACCTGAATTCTTGATCTTACCTGTGCCTCCAAGTGCTAGGATTGCAGGCATGGGTCACCATGCCTGCCTGAATCAGCATTAAAAAAAATATTTATCTTACTTTTAATTAAGTGTGAATGTGTGTGTGTGTGTGTGTGTGTGTGTGATGTATGTGTGGGTGTCCAGGGTCAGAGTTCCCCGGAGCTGGAGTTCTGGGCAGTTCGTGTTCTGCCTGACATAGGTGCTGGAATCAAACTTGAGTCCTCTGAGAGAGTAATGCACATGCTTAATCTTGGAGTCATCTCTCCAGTCCAGCAATTTTTGGTTTTTGTTTTTTTGAGACAGAGTTTCTTTGTGTAGCCTTGGCTGTCCTAGAACTAAATACACACACACACACACACACACACACACACACACACACGGCATAATTTGAAAAACAAGAAAATTGGAAAAAGCAAAATAAAACTGAGGCACAAAGGACTCTGGGGATGACAGACACCTACCAGAGACACCACCTGCCTCTTGGGAGTGGCAGTGGAACAAGGAAGGAAATCTTCTCATTTCTTATTCTATACATTTTGAGAGATATGTAATTTTCATTTTAGGCTTTTAGAGAATTTCTAAATTGTCTGCAAAAGATATATATTAATTACATTTTAGAACAAGAAAAAGGAGTTCATGAATCCATCTCTAAGTGCCGTTGTTTTCAGGATTTCTTGAAGGTGGGGTTGGTTTTCATCTGTAGATTTGGTTCCCACATATTATATGCTCTATGCGCAGGTTCCCATGAAGCTGAGCCTGCAGCAGGCACAAGGGGACTAGTGAAGGCCGGAGCCTGGGCTTTCAGGAAGGCTGTAACCAGTACCTGTTTTAATTCCTGAGTCATGTTTTCTCCTGTGTGGCTTCCTGCCTCTGCATCCTATCTTGTTCAAGCAACTGAACACTTCTGATGGATTAACACCCCTAACAGCTTAGGCACATTCTCAAACTGTCAAACGCTAGCAGCCCGAATGGGGGAACTGAACAGGATACCTACCACTCCATCTTTCCCCATCTATTCTTATGGACAAGCAATGTAGCTTATTTTGAATCTTGGCTTTTCTTTCTTTCCCAGATGCCGTGTTTGCCTTCCAGTTGCGCAATCCTGTCCACAATGGCCATGCTCTGCTGATGCAGGACACCCGACGCAGGCTCCTAGAGAGGGGCTATAAGCACCCAGTCCTCCTGCTGCACCCTCTGGGGGGCTGGACCAAGGATGACGATGTGCCTCTGAACTGGAGGATGAAACAACACGCAGCTGTACTGGAGGAAGGCGTCCTGGACCCAAAATCAACTATTGTTGCCATTTTTCCATCTCCTATGTTGTATGCTGGCCCCACAGAGGTGAGCAACTCCCTGAGCTGGGTAAAGGACAAAGAACACAGCCTAAAACTTCATTTACAAAATTAAATAAATTTGAGGGGTCCACTCTTAATGGGCAGATTCTAGAGTCTCAAGTTACTCTTTCCCCCATCCCAGCTTAACTTTTTCAGTTTTGTATTTGGAAGGATGCTGAAAGTATCAAGTCCTACATAAACACATTGCTTGAAGAATATGGGCCTTAGCACGTGATTGAGAAAGTGAGAGAGCATAGCTCACCTGGAATCATAGGGCAAGAAATATCTACACGTTGCCTTTCTGTTGCTGTGATCAAACACCACAGCTCCAGAGTGATGAGTCTATCATCGCAGGGAAGCATGGCAGCAAGCAGCAGGCTAGGGGCAGCAAGCAGCAGGCTTGGGGGCAGCAGCAGGAACCTGAAAGTTTATATCCTTCACCACCAGCATGAACTGAAGCAGAGAGCACATGGGAAATAGGTGGAGCTTTCCAAACTCAAAGCCCATCCCTACTTACACACTTCCTCCAGCAAGGCTGGATCATCTAAACCTCCCCAAACAGTGGCAGCAACCTGGGACCAAGGGTTCAAATGCCTGAATCTAAGGGGGGGGGGGGCTTTCTCATCCAAACCACCACACCAATCTAATGATTTATTATTTCTAAGTACTCTGTATGATTCACCATGCCCCAGGAATTTCTTAGAAGGGAGAAGTATCTTTAAAAGGCAGCACCAACGTATCACAGTGAGCCTGCCAGAAGATTCTTAGTCCCTCAGTAACAGCTGTACAGGGGATTTGGAGTTTGTAGGATTCTGAAGGGATCTTAATTAACCCTTCCAAATGTTCTAAACTGAGTTTAATGAATGAATTCTCTTCAGTTGTATCCGAGTTTCACACCTTTCTACAGCTCTCCTCCCATCCTTTATATTTTTGTTAGAACTTTAAAGATGGCAAGTGTTATGATAAACTGGAATCAACACATATATGAAAGGTAATTAGTTCATTACTGGCAGACAAATGACAGCTTAGAATCTCTAACAGCCCTTAGATTTTGGTTTGTCTGAAGACTAGAGCATGTGATTCACAGTCCTTTCTAACAGTAAGTTTCCTGAGCTGCTTGCTTTATTGCGAGATTAAAAGTTCATGACTTCAAAGCTCCTGACCCACCCAATACCACCCAGCCTGGGTGCTCAAGGCTTAGAACATCATTGCTACTTTTAACTGACCCACCTTTCTGAATCACTTTGAAAGCAAAATCAAGGAATTGTCATAAAGGGGAACATGAACTTGGATCATGACCATTATGTTCCCATGTGCTATTTTCCAGGTCCAGTGGCACTGCAGATGCCGGATGATTGCAGGGGCCAATTTCTACATTGTAGGCAGGGATCCTGCAGGAATGCCCCACCCTGAGACGAAGAAAGACCTATATGAACCTACCCATGGGGGCAAGGTCTTGAGTATGGCCCCTGGCCTCACCTCTGTAGAAATCATTCCATTCCGAGTGGCTGCCTACAATAAAACTAAAAAGGCTATGGACTTTTATGATCCAGCAAGGTAGGTTTCTAGAGAAAATTGTAATCGATATGACAATTGACATGATGAAGCAAAACTTGGGCCCTCTGGAAGTCTCCAGCCTACACGCTTCCAGTTGGAACAACACTCCCTCAGAGCTCAGACCCGCTCTTGCACATGTTCTGTCCCCAACATCGTAGCAGAGTGCTCTACACGTAGTTCTTGGCCTATAAGCATTTCTTTGTTCTATGAATGTAGCTTACTAATAGAAGACTTGCCTAGCCCTGGGTTTGAGCTCCAGCACACCCACAGTTCTTGAACTGGGCATAGTTGCACGTGTGTATTATCACAGCACAAGGGAGGTGGGGCAGGATGTTCATACCCCATACTAAATTCACACAAACTAATCTCTGGCATGAAGATATAAAAGAGCAGGTGTGCAGGAAATACTGAACAGACATTCTGCCTTTATTTCTCTTCTGTCCTGTGAGATTCTCAAGACTGAGGGAACTGTTTACAGAGAAAACCTGGAAGCTAATTGCAGGGATCTTTAGGTCAGCTGTTTTTTTTTTTTTTTTTTTTTTTTTTTTTTTTTTTTTTGGTTTTTCGAGACAGGGTTTCTCTGTAGCTTTGGAGCCTGTCCTGGAACTAGCTCTTGTAGACCAGGCTGGTCTCGAACTCACAGAGATCCGCCTGCCTCTGCCTCCCGAGTGCTGGGATTAAAGGCGTGAGCCACCGCCGCCCGGCAGGTCAGCTGTTTCTTACCTCCATTGACTTCTCTGTTGCTCTATTGTGACAGGCATGACGAGTTTGACTTCATCTCAGGAACTCGGATGAGGAAGCTCGCCCGGGAAGGAGAAGACCCCCCAGATGGCTTCATGGCCCCCAAAGCATGGAAAGTGTTGACAGATTATTACAGGTCTCTGGAGAAGATCAACTAAGTGTCCCTGGTTTTGGTCTCTCTGAAATGCTCTTTTACTAACGATTTTTTTCTATTTTTGTGATTAAATGCTTTGTATCCAATTGCTTCTCGACGACTAATTTTAAAATTAGTATTTTGTAATAAGGTAAAAAGTTGTGCCTATAATTTAAAACTAATTTCATCATGTATATGAAAGTCACACTGGAAACTAAATCTTAGGAAAAAACAATATTGTTATACATTCCAGAATGAAAGCAGTTGTAGTCTTCATCCCAGCAGGTATGTGTCAGATTTTTAAAAAAATGTGACCATGTGTCTAGCTGACTTGCCCATACAAAAGCATACTTTCCAGCTTAATTTTGCCAAGCTGGAACCCTAATGTTACTTACCAGAAGTAATAAACCATACAAACACCCTCTTTTGTACAATTGACAAAAAAACAAAACAAAACAAAAAACCTGTCATCCTGATGGAAATGTGGCTCACATCAGGATTTTTTACCTCATGACTACACAGTCTCACTGCCCAATGAATTGAAGATGCAACTGGAAGAAATATATGTGTGAGGATGTGAATTAAATCTTAAGAAATATGCAACTTCCTTCTGTTGTGAAAATAACATAGACTGGCAGGGAAAGAGAGGTTCTAATGCCTCCTATGAACAGTAACTCCAGTATGCTGGCACTTTTCAATAGTGTGGTATGCTTTGATGAGAATTCCCCCCAGGGACTAATTCTCCTTCAGGGAATATTGTAGTTATCTTCAAGAGCTATTTGATTGAAGCTATAACCAAAACTAACCCACAGATTAATGAGAAGATGAAACTGTTGACTTCTGCAGAGAAGATAAAATCCAAGCCTCATCCATGTGCAGAGATGATACACACATAAGCTCTGAGAGCTGCTGAGTGCTGTAATACACAAAATAGCCATTAACCAATAGTGCTGACACTCGAGTGCCCAGACCACTACACTCCTAAGCTAGGTCCCTGTCTACACTAGACAACACAGGAGCTGGTTCTGACTCCTTGAAGCTACTTAACAAAGCTCTCCTTGAGAATGCTAAAGAGAGACCTTCTTGGAGACGGAAAGGTTCAGGGTATCCCAAACTCTTAATGGTACAAGTTTCCAGACTGCACCTGTTGTGAAACATCTTTCGATGGTTTTACTTTCTAAGAGGTAATTCTTGTATTTTAGGCATGATTTATTGTTGCCAAGGAAAACGTAAGAGAAAAACACTTTACATAAAGGTTTCTCTGGAAGAGACCACAAACTGAAAAACGAAAACTGTGATTTTTTTTTTCATACTGCCGGTTTTTAAAAAACGCTAATAAAAGCTCTTTTGAGAGTGGGCTACATGCCGTGACCACAGCAAGGCGAATGTTCAGCTGCGTGGTGCCTGTGCGCACGCCTGTCAGCTGCTCACTGCTGCCGCCACAACTCTGGGTTCACTGAAAACATGCCATTGTAGTGCCTTAGCAAATGAATAAAATTTGTGATTTTAAAGACACAGAAAGCTGCCTTTCTACTGTAGTACTACAGCTAGTGTAACTGTTTCAGTGTCCAAGTGATGCCTGTTCTTCCTTCAATAAATCTCTCAAAGACCACGCAAGTTCTCTTGTCTTGTAATGCTGGCTACAATGGCTGCTGAGGGTCATGGCACTGAGAGCAATAACAATTCTTAGGGCTTTATTAAGAGGTGGTTAGCCCTAACTTGAACTTCAGGTGTAGGTGACTCATAACCTTAGCTGGACACTCACTTTTCAGAGGGGACTGGGCTACTTATGACTCTCTTTCCAGAATTTCACTGCAAGACAATCTAAGGTGATAAAGTCAAAGCCCTTGTTCTCATAGGAATGGACCTTATTTTCAGACCCTCCCCGGCTTCACCAACAGGCTTAAAAATAATCATGGACACGTTTCCCTCTCGGAAGTCCAGTAACTGCACTAACCTTAGCAGCTGGCATTGTGTGCCTAAGGCAGTACATTTCCACCTGCAACGTCAGTGGCCTCTAGGCACACAGTTGTTGCTTCTTCCTTCATGCTTGATTTATTTCTAATAACGTCATGCATTTTTTCTGCTGATCCTCACCACAAATATTAGTAGTGTAATAGCCAACTCAAAGCTATCATTTGATAGCTCAGTTGGTAGACCGTTTGCCTAGCATTCATGAAGGCCTGGGTTCGATTCTCAGCACTGCATAAATGAGACACAGTGTGACACATACTCGTAATCCTGGCATTTGAGAGGTGGAGGAAGAAAGATCAGGTCAATGATTCCTTGGCTACACAATGAATTTGAGATTAGTCTAGGCTTCAGGGATCCAGCTTTAAAAAAAAATCAAAATAAATAAATAAATGGTACCATTTATAGGTCCTCTTTGTTTTCTCCCCAGATCTTACTTGGTGGCTCCTATTATTAATTAGCAGGGCCAAGTAGGCCAAGATATATATGTGTACATCAACAGATACCAAGAAGTCATGAAGTCTTTGGGAAGTGTGAACAAATCCTAGAAAGGCATACATAAATCATTTGATACACCTTACATCAATATTTCAGGCTCTAGTATTTCTTTCCAACAAATCTTGGTTGTAGTTGAGTTTTTTTTTTTTTTTCTCTTTACTCTTTGTTCTTTGGGGAACCACCATCCAGCTCCCAAATTTCTTATGAATGCCTGGCCTTATTTTGGCTTGTTCTAGCCAGATTTTACTAACTTAAATTATCCCGTCTACTTTTTGCCTCTGGGCCTTTACTCTTCTCTAGTCTATATACTTTCCTAACTTCTTACTCCATGGCTGGCTGTGTGGCTGGAGGCCGGTCTTGGTGTCCTCCTCTCATTTTCCTTTTCTACCCCTCCCTCTTCTCTCTTATTCTCGGCCTGCCATCCCTGCCTAGCTATTGACTGTTCAGCTCTTTATTAGACCAATCAGGTTTTAGACAGGCAAAAGTAACACAGCTTTACAGAGTCAAAAATGCAACATAGAATGAGACACAAAAACAAATGTTCCACGGCGTAAAAGAACGCCACACATTTTTAACTAATATTCCACAACACTTGGTTCCTCAAGAACAGCAAGTCTGCAGTTTTGTTCCCTCGTTTCCCACTTTCCTATTAGGCATCGGAGTCTAGCAAGCATTTATATTCTGCGTAACTGTCCTTCTAAGCAGGAAATCAGTAAATCAGACAAGTTGGTTGTTCTTACACCTAAAGGTTTAAGGGAACTGAGCAGCTTCTGAATGACTCAAATCTCCACTGCCTATTAAGAGGAAAAGTTAGAGAACTATTACAGGGATACAGAAAGAACACCCACCAATCTCTCCCGATCCCAGCGTCCATGAAGTTCCTTGGTGAAGACTGTTACTGGGCCAAGCTACCAAAGGAAGATGACATTCAAGTAATTCACGATATGTATTCCAAAATACTAATTTTGGCTTATACTGTAATTTTACTTAAACTATCAAAAATAAATGGATACCCTGCTAGAATTTGAACATGTTAGCCAGATTCTAGGGGGGAAAATTTTTATCATAATGCTAGCAAATCAGATTAAAACAACAACAACAACAACAAAAAAAAAAACCCAGCTCTTCATTTGGAAAACAGTAAGCTGTCCAGAGGTAAATTTGGCTTCACCTTGGCAGTATCAGGAAGTATGCAGGAAGTGGACTAGTGTGGATACAGTGTACTGAGCTATATGTGCTTGCCCGAAAGGAAGACTCATGCAAGAATGAACATAATTCAGGCCAACTCAGACAACAGTGTACCTGCTGGGGTGACCTAAATCAGAAACCCATCACCTGTGAAAACAAACTGCAGGGAACAATCCCCTCCTTTGGTCAAGAGTGTGTCAAGAGAGGGGGTTATCAATCTTGTGTAGTCTACCTTGAAGAATTAAAATCAAGTAAGAACCACAAACATCTGAAGGTGTAACCCAAACTCCTTCCAGCTCAAAACAACCATAATCATAAGACTATGTATAGGAGGATGAGTAGGGGCTTGGCTAAACCAATCAGCTCCTCCAGTTAGCTTCAGCACAGGTCTATCTAGTGCAACCAGGACTGATGCTGACGGAGGGAAGGGCTTGTACTCACTGGAAATAAAAACCTCTACTGTACTTCATTTCCCACATCTCTCTTACACCCACCAGCTAGTCTAAAAACTTTAACAATTAAGCTATTTTACCTAGGCAGAGTCTGGTGTGGTGAAACAGCACTTCACATCAAAGAACTCAACAGGGTCCCATGCAGCAGTCCTTGCAAGCCCGCCCACAGGAATTCCCTCTCATTCTCTGCATGCCCTCTTGCTGTACTGCCTTTTAGGTCCCACGTTGTCTGTAGCATCTCACA
This sequence comes from Arvicola amphibius, assembly GCF_903992535.2. Lineage (NCBI taxonomy): Eukaryota > Metazoa > Chordata > Mammalia > Rodentia > Cricetidae > Arvicola > Arvicola amphibius. The sequence goes on from NC_052047.1 coordinate 173,670,622, forward strand.
ATCAGTTGGCTATGTGCCGTTCTTGTTTGCCTAGCACTCTCCCCTAATACTCTTTAGAGAGAGCACCACTCTCCTTTTGTACATATTAATGACTATACTTGATGCCAAGTCATTTCAATAACCCAAGGAGTTCTCGGAGCAATGGGCTATTTGAAGATTTCATGCAATCCACTGGAGGCTAAAAAAGGCCTTGAGCAGTCTTCGCTAAAAATAAAACTCATTTAGAGCGCAATATTTAGAAGCTTGGTTCTTCAGCTTCCCTTTGATCCCATGAGTTCTCCCACCCCTGCTTCAAGTGAATTATTTTCTAGATTATCTACAGTTGGTTCCTGCCAACAGAATTCTGATTAGATAGTCTTTTTATGTCTGACTATGGCTTAGACATGCCTGTGAATAGGCATTAAAGTGATACAATACCCATTCATTCTCACTTCTTCTGATAAATTCTGACATCTTTGCATTTTTAGAGCATGGTACACTATTTCTTGGTTACAAATTTGCATGTAAGTTATCAATTTGTTTTGGTGTTTGGTTTAAAACTGAGCCAACATGCGGAGTATACGACACTAGGGAAACTGAGACAGGAGGTGTTCAATTTTCAGGATAACCTTGACCTTGTCTCAAAACAAAACACCTGAGCTGTCAAGGTTTACAAACCTGTGTTCTTGGTGCATCCCACACAAAGCACCAACATTAAATGCACCTTTGTTCAAAGTACAAAAACTGAAGTCTCAAAGCAGGTATTTTTTATTTGTATGTGTGCCATGTGGATGCAGGTGCTTGCAGAAGTAAGGAGAGGGCCTTGGCTTCTCTGAAGCAGGAGTTAACAGGCAATTGTGCAGGAAGGGACTGGGTGCTGGGTCTCACACTTGGGTCCTCGGGAAGAGCAGCAAGCGTACTCTTAACTGTAGAGCCATCTTTTCAGTCTCATTAGACACTCAACAAAACACTGCCATCAGGATTCTAGTAATGAATTCCCACTGGCCATTAGTAGGAACAGTGCAACACCAGGTGTACTAAGATATCTTTGATTCACAGTGTGAAATTATTTCCTTTTGATCTGATTTCATTTGCATGCAGTGACTCTTCTCTGCATTTGCTACATTTTAGTCAGTTCACTTAGGAGACTGTTTCATATGGTTCACGTCCTCTTGCATATGCTGACTTGTGTAAAAAATTTTTTAAAAGATTCATCTTTATTAAAGTGTTTGGGGGGCAGGGGATAGATAAGAATGTAAGTATGTACATGTGAGTGTAGGTGCCCAGAGAGGCCAGAGGCATCGGAGAACCATGAAAACAGAATTACAGATTACTTTGAGTAGCTCAATATGGGTGCTGGGACCAAAACACAGGTGCTTTGCAAGAACGAACAGCGCATGCTCATAACTACTATATCATTTCTCCAGGCCTTTAAACAGGACTTTTCCAGTACGTAGAGAATTCTATAGCTTTCAGGTACCAAGATAATGCTAGAATTTTATTCATGTAGGTTGTATCCTCAGGTTTTTTAAAAATTTCTTTTAATATTCCGACTTTTAAGAGAAGCTAAAAAACTTCCAACTGTACATTACCCAATTTATTTCATCCAGAAGAAAGCTATAAAAAACTGTCCACAAATAACCCAATTACAGTAGGAAACAAATCCTACCAATGAGATGCTATCATTTTTACACAAGGAACTGAGCCTCAAGACACTGTCATCTTGCATCAAACCCCCAAATTACAGATGCTAAATAATACTAGTTTATTATGGTCCATGCAGAATGTTTAATTATGCCAACCAGCTCTTAATGAGTTCTAGACCTACCTGCAGGTGGCGAGTGGGATTCGACAGGAAAAAAGTCAAAGCTGACACTACACTGACTCCAACGCTGAGATTATAATCTTAATTTTAAAAGGTATCAAAACAGTAGCAGACACCAAAACCTACTGTAAGTCATCCAGTGGCAAGATTTCAGAGAAACATCACACAGGCAAGCCTTTTCCTTTTAGCCCCTTGAGTGCAGGCCTAGAGATGTCAGAAATGGCTTAGAGACCGAGAAACAGTTGGGCCAACAAGATATCCATGTTAGTGTCTAAAGAATACCATGGGTACCATGATAGCTAACATTGGAGCAGTAACTATGCAGGTCCACAGTGGAGTGACGCTCTGCCATCACAAATCTCTCAAGTAGGTGCCATGGGTGCCTCAGATAAGAAACAGAAACAAAGCAGTCAATTTGGGGGTGTACAGTTCATTAGTGGGAAGTCTGGCTCTACATCCAGGATGCACAACCCAAAGCAAAGGGTTTTGTTTGCTTTGCTTTGTTTTTCGAGAAAGGGTTTCTCTGTGTAGCCCTGGTTGTCCTGGAACTTGCTCTGTAGACCAGGCTGGTCTTGAAAGCACAGAGGTCCACCTGCCTCTGCCTCCCAAGTACTAGGATTAAAGGAGTGTGTCACCATGTTCAGTTTCAAAGCAAATGCTTTAAAACTTAATATCTAGCTACATATGTGAAATGTCTGCCTAAAGCAGACACAAACAGTAAAAGTTACTTAAATCATATGAAAATAGTTTCACTTACTAGGCCCTCTGAATGTGGGTGACTGTTGTGTGGCTTGGTCTTTTTATGGGGCCCCTGGAAGTGGGACCAGAATTTATCCCTGGCACATGAACTGGCTTTTTGGAGCCCATTCCCTTTGGTAGGATACCAATGCTTAGCCTTGATACGAGGTGGGGAGGGCCTTGGTCTGCCTCAACTTGATGTGCCAGGCTTTACAGACTCCCACGGAAGTCCTCACCCTCTTTGAGGACTGGATGGGAGGGTGGGGGAGAAGTGGGAGGGAGAACTGGGGTAGGTATGTAAAACAAAAAAATTTTAAAAACAGATAAATTAAAAAAAATAGTTTCACTTACTTTATGGCTCAATGTCCCTACATGAGTCATAGCTGCTGGGATTATTGTATTTTTCTTCATCAGTGATTAGAACCATAACAAATTCATTACTATAATTGGATAATCTAAATTTAATAGAAGATGAAAAGACATGAAGAAGCATACACAACACTCATGTTTGAACATGCTGCTACATTAAAATTAAATTACTAAAACTATATTAAAACAGAATAATTCAATATTAAAATGTCTCCTGTAAAAGTCTGAAATCTCAACTACAAGATAAAACTGTCCAAACAAATTTTATAAACAACAAAAACGCCATGATTTCAAGTAAGTGAAAAATATCAAGGACTAAGTGGAAGAAGCGTCAAGAGGAAAGGCCTTTTATTGTAAGCTATAGCAGCGCACGTTTCCCGGTGCCCTGCGTTCGCACTCGTCGCACAGCGTCTCCAATCTTGCATGGCTTGCTTTTCGTTAGCGGAGCCTTCTCCTGAAATCTACAACCACCGAAACACAAACGGAGGAAGAAAGTGTTCAAGAGGGTTTGTGAAACACATTACCAAAGAAATTCATCCAATAAACCCATGAAGATTTGGTTTCCAAAGAAATAAAACAAGTAATAAAAACAAAAGCATTTTTGCCATAATTTAATATTTCTGATGATTCAGAGGCACCAAAGATTGTGTTGTGGCATTATCTTCTGTTCTGTTGTATGCTGAGGTGCCTGCAACAGAATTCTGGTTACTGACGTCTGAAAACAAAGGAGTTTTATATGTGGTTCACATAGCATCAAGTGACTACAGACACAACACAGGAATTCTGATGTATATATTTGTACAATTTTTACTACGCCGAGAAAATTATATTTAAGTTATAAAATGAGTATTTTTTTTAGCACATTTAGTAATGACTATTTATATAAACTATCATTTTGTTTGGGTGACCAAATGAAATTTGAACATAATTAAAAAACATACAACTTTTAAACAACATTTAAGGAACATAGTCACAGAACTCACACTGAAAGCCATGTACACGTATTAAAGAGCACTGAGGTTTCTCAAACGTACTGTTCTGAAAGGTTTTCAATCCATCTTAATGTAAATCAGTGTGAAACTTACAAAAGACTACCTGGTGGTGTTACAGCAGAATGAGGTGAAATCCATGCTGACCGGTCTGCCTACCAATCAACAACTCATTGCTGATCACTGAGAAAACCATGTTTGTTATTTGATTCTTCTGACAACCATTATAACTGAGACACATATTCAGATGTGGTTGATCCAACCAACTGCAGAGGACATTTCCAACTTAAAAGTGGCCAAAACAAGTGACAACTAGGCATGGCTGAATCACTGTACCTGTCAGATCCTGCCTTAAATCCAAGTTTTGCTACACACTATCTGGTGCACTTTTGGACTCCATAGTTGGGTTTAAAAAAAAAAGCTTCTGTATTCAAACCTATCTACAGAATATCAAAGAAAAATGTAGATATATACATTTTGATATCCACTCATACATACACACTCACATTCATACTCGCACGTCTAGAAACCAGCACCTACCCACTTTCCACTTCTCACTAATAACTCAACAAATCATTTATTACTTTAAGACCAGCTTAGACTCTATAAGGCTATAACAGCATATGGCTAAAAAGGTCAAACAAGCACCCACACTCAGGCTGGACTGAACTTCCTCCTCATGATTTCTGACAAGCAGTAATACCATTTACATGACAGACCATAATAACTTAGGATCTGAGTATAAAACCACAAAAGGATCTCCCTCACTGCTGTAAGGATGAGAGCGCATCCCACACGAGATCACTGAACCGTACAAATGATCTTTACTTCTAATCTAAACAAACATGAGTCAAAACATTCTGAAACGCTGCATCCTTTGATTTCTTCATCTTTTCAATTGCCCGATGCAGGTCCTGCTGTTGCACAGGCCGGATTTCATCTTCATCATGACTGAAATGTAAACAAAACCATCAAATTGCCAAATCATTTCAGAGTACACTTACCTAAAATATTTTATCAAGATTAAAAAGATGCATGGAGCTAAAAATATATTTGTTTTTTGATTATATAAGAATATATATATTTTTTTCTTTCCCATTCAAGATCCCAAAGAGAATTACAACACATTAGAGCCATTCTTCTAGAAATTATCTATATACAAGAGTAAATGTGTATGTGAAAAATCACAAAACATCGTTCAACATTTTTATTTTATGTGTATGAGTGTTTGCCTGCATGTACATTTGTTCGACATGTATGTGTCTAGTACCCTTGAAGGTTAGAAGAGGGCACCAGATTCCCTGGAACTAGAGTACACTTAGGGAGCCACCATATCAGTGCTAGGAACCCAACCGAAGTCCTTTCCCAAGAGCAGCCAGTGCTCTTACCCACTGGGTCATCTCTCTAGTATCCTTAAAAGATACTTAAAAAAAAAAAAGCACTGAGTAGGGCTGGAGAGATGGCTCAGAGGTTAAGAGCATTGCCTGCTCTTCCAAAGGTCCTGAGTTCAATTCCCAGCAACCACATGGTGGCTCACTATCATCTGTAATGGGTCTGGTGCCCTCTTCTGGCCTGCAGACATACACACAGACAGAATATTGTATACATAATAAATAAATAAATATTTAAAAAAAGCACTGAGTAGTAAAGCAAAATTGCTGTGTAAAATCAACCATTTCATGCCAAAAATGTAAGAGCAGCATATTTTCATTAAAAAATGGCAGCTTTTCAAACAGAAGCATAATTCCAGCCAGAAATCAAGTTACTCTTGTGAACAGAGAACCAAAATATAGCATTCCTAGGCATATGTTCAAGGACACGCAGCCTTCTGCAAGACAGAAACAACTCAACACTCTGAGTAAAGAACAAGCAACCCAAGTCCTCTTTACTTTAATCCTGGCAAACAAAATAACACCAAAAACCTGGTCTATTCTGCTACTTGGTAAATCACAAACACTTGGGGGAAAATGTTTCAGGGAAAACAGATTCAAGTCTAATGACCAGATTTCACACTGACATTTTCAGGGCTTTCAAGCGTTTTGCCTTTCATTACTAATGTAATTAACTTAAGCAACTTAAGTAACTTAAGTTTACTTTTCCTTTTAATTTTTTTCTGTCAGAAGAAAGACCTTTGGAAGGTATTTTTTTGATGATGTTAGAACTTTCCCAACTTGCTGAAACAGCTAAAATTACATGGCAGCACATGGATGAAATGTGTCTCCCACCTGGGCAGGAGGGAGCAGTACAGTGGGTGAGAGCAAGCGCTTCAGACAGAAGCAAACATGAACTTTTAGAGAAGCTTACTGTGGCACCACACTGTAATTAGATGCAGAACAGCACAGGCAAGTCAGGGTCACTTGGTAGGAAAACTTCAGAGAAAGAAAGCTCCACTCTTTTCACATGACCTCAAAGGTAACTGCTTTACTGAGAAATTCTTTATCAGAGTCAACATTTTGAAGATACACAGTGCAGTACTGCTTCAGGGGAGGCCTTTGGGGGACCCTTTCTCAGAGGAATTGGACTGAGGGCTACATTAGTTTGCTGAAGTAAAGGTGACAAAGATGATTTCTCAAACTCACCACACTCTAAATAGGTTTCAAGTAAAATCTGCTGACTCGAGAAATGGTATGTTGGTAACTGTATTAGTGTTAAGATGAAGCCCAGTCCAAATTTATGTGTGAAGTTCCTAGATGCTAACACTCATTTCTACACATAACTGAATTTTACAACACAGAAACCATCTATAGAGTCTAGAGAACACTGTTTTCCTAACAAAGAGGGCAAGTCTGGTTTCTGTGACTCCTTCTATAGTTTATCAAATAAGAGTCAGCATTTTTGTTCCTTAATTCTAGAACATCATCCCCACACAATTTCTCTATTTACAGAACTCCTCTTTAGAAAAATGGCAATAGTGGTTGGGATATGGCTCAAGAGGTAATGGCCTGCCATGAAAGCATGAGGACCTCAGTTTGATCTCAGATTAAAAAAGGCAGAGGGTGCCTGTAATCCCAGAACTGGGGAGGTGGCGACAGAAGGATCCCCAAGTTTTCTGACCAGCCAGTCTAGCAGATTCAGTAAGACCCTGGGTTCAGTAAGACCCTGGCCATCTCAAAAACTAAAGTGGAGAGCAATTGTAACACACCTAATATCAACCTGTATACACACACATGAACATGTGCAAATATACATACACATACCAAGCAATGGTAATAAATAAAGGAGGGAATGAGTTGTTAATTCCATTATCTTTTTCTATAAGTAGGCTGATATAAAGCAAAACAACAATCACAAATACAAGAAATCAAGTCTAAATAGTTACCTTTCTTCTGATGCAGAATTGACATATTCCCTGACACAGAGGAGAGCAGCATCTCGACACATTTCTTTTAGGTCACTTCCTGAAAATCCATCAGTTTCCTGGGCAACTTCCAAAAGATCTACATGCCGATCCACCTTAAATAAACAAGAGACATGATTATAGTATATAAAATTAAGCAAAATACTTCCAAATATCCATCTGAGAATTAATGTTATGTAACAACAGCCAAGAGAAACAGAAAAGTATTACTAGTTCCATTAAAAACTTAGAAATTAAAATTTCTCATTTTCAAAAAGAAATTGCATTTTCATATTTCTCATTACCACTGAAACATGCAGAAGTGTCTTAACTGGAAGTGCCTTTACACTTAAAATTCCTTTGAAGTGTAATGCTTTAATATTCTGCTACAACACTAATTTAATTTAGTACTTGGTTTTGTCCTTCCATCTAAGCTTTCAGTAAAGCCAATTAACAGGTTTGGGGGAATTTAAAACCTACTAATGTGCAGACAAAGAAGAGAAAATGAACAAGGAAATTATTTGTGATTATCAACTGTGATGTGAGGTCTCATTTCCATAAGCGTCTTATGGGTATCATTTTCATTTAATCCTGCAAGTAAGCTGAGGAATTTTCATATTCTGTTAATAGTATGGAGGCTGGGTAAGGGCAGACAGATTATAGAAGCAGGGTCCGAACAGGAAGAAGATGTCCAACCCTATTTTCTCCCCATATACAAATCTGTCATCGTGATTTTCTTCACTCCTGTGGAATGCCACCTTTATTAGTTCCTCAATTTCTAATTGTAGAAGGTTTTGTTTTAAGACCTTTTACTTTTGTTTAAGTAATTCTAAGCAAGGACAAAAGACAAAGGAAGCTGGGTGCAGGGGCACATGCCTGTTACTCCATCACCTTAGCAAGCAGGAGGGGAATTGAAGGCTAGCCTAGGCTACCTATGAAGTACCGGGCCAGCCAGCAGCCAGGGCTACAAAAAGTGAGCTCCCAGCTCAAACAAACAATTTCAAAGGAGACATTAAATACTATTCATTTCATTGAAAAAGCTTGGTTGTGCTCTTCCCCCTCTTTTTTTTATTTTTTTATTTTTTATTTTATTTTATTTTTTTTTTTTTTATAGAATAATCTGGTAAGTACTGGCTTAAACTGTTCTATGAAGGTCTGAAAGAATTCTGTGGTAAATCTATCTGGCCCTGGGCGTTTTATGTTGGTAGATTAAAATTTTTTAGTATTTATTCAATTTTACATGTATGAATTGTGGAGGCACACAAATGAGAGCTTGTTCCACCTTGACTAAAGGTCAGAGAGTTTAAGCTTATTTTTACCCTTTCAAAGTTGACGATAGTATGTCTACACACCCTGACTTAACCTGTGTGGTTACTTGGTGTTTTGGACATTAAGATGACCCATAGAGGTGGATCCTGCTCCACCCTGATCAAAGGTCAGAGAATTCAAGCCTATTCCTGCTCCTTCATTTTAAAATAGGACTTTTGACATGGGATACTTAAAAAGAGAGAGAGAGAGAGAAAATAACAAACAAAAAAACCCCAAAAATAAAACCTCAAAAGACATAAACAGAGGGAAAATTCCTCAACAAGACTTAGGAAACTGGGAAAAGTTTACAACTCATACAGACAAAAGACAAATCTAACACATGGCCCTCCAATCTGTTTGAAAAAAACTCCATTTTAAAAAATGGGCAAATTACGTACTTTAAAGAAAAGAAAATCAAACTCTTAAAATGTACATCAGTACACTTTATGTCTCACTGAGTAACCCTGGCTAGTCTTGAAAGCACAGTCCTCCTCCTTCAGCATCCTGAATGCTAAGACTTTAAGTGTACACACCATACCTTGTGTTACTTCCTTTCTAACCTAGCTTCAGTCTAAAAACACAGCAGTAAACTGGGCAGTGGTGGTGCAACCTTTAATCCCAGTACTTGATAGGCAGAAGCAGGAGGATCTCAATGAGTTCGAGGACAGAAATAAAAATACAGAAATAAAAAGAAACAAATTGGAAAACCCTCTTTAAAACATAATCTTAAATAGGATAAAATGGTGCGAAAATATCACAGTATTTTAATCTGTAAACACACTGCTCTTTAAAAAACTATTTCAAATGTACCGTAATTACCAAGTTACATTAATAGAGCAGAATTTATCACTAATTCAGGTACCTTTCACATTTCTTTCTAAAATGACTTTATCAACAAAAACATCATATTTAGAATGAAAATAAATCATAATTCTCTACTTACATTTCATTTTTCAGGATGAGTCTCAAGATTGCTTCTCTTTGTTTTAGAGCCTAAAGCCAAGAAATTTTCCAATTAGCATTCAAAGAATTTACTGGTCAACTAATCTTTGTTTTTTCCGTGTAAATTATTAGATAATAACTGACAGGCAATGATAAGCTGATAGAGGTTAAAGCAAGGTATCCTATGACACTCTACAGTATCCATCTGTAGTTAGTCCAGTGAATTGTTTCTCATTCATGTCTGGGAAATAATATGCCCTCTGTACTTATTGAGTAAAAAAAGGAATATCCTTTATTAAATTTATGAAAGTTCATCACAAACACCTTTAAGTCAGTTCTTAGTTAAGGCTTTCCCTTGTTTCACACAGAGCAGCTGTCTCGCAGCGTTCCATCCCCGCGTCCTTTTCATCAATAACTGGAGGACACGGAAATACTGTCTTGTTCCTCCATTCCAATAAAAACTTCTGTGATCATTAGTGAATTTTTAAGTAAATGTTAATGATTTCTTTCAGTGACACTGCATATTTTTACATCGGAGACCAGAAACTACACTTGTTTTATAGAATTACAGAAAGCTGGCTGTGGGGGAGCATGCCTCTAACACAAGTACTTGGAAGGTGGGGGTAGGCGGGTCAGGACTTCAAGTCATCCTCAACTACAGTGGGAAGCCAAGGTCAGCCCAGGCTACATGAGAACCTATCTAAACAATACATGAATAAGGAATACTTTAAATGAGTAATAACAAATGAGGAAAGGAATACCTAACATAAAAATAGGTGGATTTTAAATTTGTCATAGCTGAGTTCATCCCTATTAACATTAAGGAAAGATTTTGAACTGATTATAAAATCACTTGGCAACAAATGAAACTGTTGTTGCCATAAACTTGTGTGTCCAAACTGAAAGGTTAGTTTGGTATGTTACATGATCACCAACAACTACTTTTTAGCTAATAAGTATTTTTCTTGGAGAGGAATTTCAAGGTAAACTTAATAATATTCTTTGACACTGTAGCTAACACAAGAATTACCCTCTCAAGTGTATTAACTGAAAATGACACAACTCTAGTTTGTACAGTAACAGTATACAAATCTCTACAAATGTGATGAAACCTGCTACAAGTCACTTAGATAATGCACACTGTACTACACTGACAGCTCTAATGACCGTAACTTTCTGTGCTGTATCCTATTTTTTTAAAATATTTATTCATTATGTATACAATATTCTGTCTGTGTGTATGCCTGCAGGCCAGAAGAGGGCACCAGACCCCATTACAGATGGTTTGTGAGCCACCATGTTGTTGCTGGGAATTGAACTCAGGACCTTTGGAAGAGCAGGCAATGCTCTTAACCACTGAGCCATCTCTCCAGCCCCGCTTGTATCCTATTTTTATACAAGTGTAGTGTGAATTCTAATTGGTCTTAATAATAAAAACCCTGAGTCAGAATAGGGGTAAATGCTGAAAGATCAGAGAAGCAGAGCAGCCAGCCACTAGTTCTCACCTCTACTGAATCCATACCAAATGGGCAATCCTGTCTCTAGGAATCCTCAGACTGACTGTTCCAAGCTCCTATCTCTTCCTGCCTTCTCTCTCTCCACCCAGCCATAATCACTCCTGTCTCCACCTCCCTAGTGCTTGGTTGGGATCAAAGGTGTGAGCTGTTTCTCTTTTAGACTTACTCAAGTAGTCCAGGGTGGCCTTGAGCTCACATAGATCCATCTGCCTCTAGGATTAAGATGTGTGCCACCAATGCCTGACCTTTATGGCTAATTAGTGTGACTAGCTCCATACTCTGATCTTCAGGCAAGCTTTGTTACAGAACAAACTATCACCACAAACAGGCCCATCAAGACCCTTTGCTGTATTTAGAATTACACTTCAATTTTTAATTTTTTTTTTTAACTTAAGAGAAACTCATTCATTTTGGGGGAAGAAAATACAAGTGGAGGCCAGACAACAACTTTCTATAACCTGTTTTCTACTTCTGTTGATTGGCTTCCCAAACTGGGTCTTCAGGCTTGGGTACAAATGCCTTTACCCACTGAGCCATCCTGCCAGTCCTACAAACTGAATTTCTGATACAGATCAATAGTCTTGGCATTAAGAATCATATAAACAAATGTCCTTTAAATTATTCTAATACCTTGCTTTTGTGAAAACTAGAGAATGCATATGTAAAGCACAGACAGTCCATCTAAGCAGCTGCAGACTCTACCCCAGCTCAGATCCATCGACTTCTTCAGTGCTCTAAGAGAAGAAAACCCACCCACTAGCCTGCTTCCATACTTCTTATCTTTGCTCACTGACAGGAAGGCCTTGCTTGTCTCATTTACCTTTAACATTCTGCATTCTTAAGGCCCATCAGATGGGTATAAATCCCACTAGCTCCATAGAACAGTCAGTTTTCACTGTTATTTCAGACTCAGCTCTGCATACACAGCTTTAAACACATTTTACATTATTTACTTATGAGTCTGGCTGCTCCTGAAACACAAAATTCCTCTGAGGAAAAGAGTTCCATTCCAGTCACTGGAGCCCAGCAAGTGCCTGACATACATTAACGCTCAATAAGTATTACTTATAGTAAATACAATTATTAGTTTTCTATATCCTTAGAAAGGACCTCATTGATTTATCAGGGAATTGACTGTATATATTCTCAGAAGAACCAGGACACATGGCTACAGCATATGGCTTACCGAGTTTTACAGAGCCTTCAACCTTTAGGAGCCCATTCTCACCGCATCAACTGAATCTGATAATTGTCAGAATATAAGTGGGACAAATGATCTAGCCAGAGATTATAATGGAGTTTGGAAAAAAAATATCTAAGATTATAAATGGAGTTTAGAATTTCATTACAAAATCTGAAAGAATAACTACCTAAATTCCCTAAGTGCCTATAAATATAATATGCTGCTTCATATGGAACATATCTTCTACCATGAGAACCTAGTGTTCTTTTAAGTATAAAAGCTGACTAAATTCACCATATGATTTTCTACAGAAACCATAGGGTGTTAAGAAGTTATAACAACCTACTGGAGGGTACTCCCTGTGTTGTTGTTTTTGTTGTTGTTTTGGCTTTTTGAGACAGGTTTCTCTGTGTAACATCCCTGGCTGTCCTGGAACTCGCTCTGTACACCAGGCTGGCCTCGAACTCCAGAGATCCGCCTGCCTCTGCCTACAGAGTGCTGGCATTAAAGGCGTGCACGACTGCCATGCGGCCTCAAGAGTACTTCTTCACAAAAATGAATGCTAGACAAAGAAGAAAGGTGTGCAGTTCACGCCCGCAAACCAGCTCTGGACAGCGATGGCGGCGAGCGGACTGCCCTGGGTGTGAGGTCACAGTCAGACTACAGTCCTGTGGTGGTGGTCACAGTCAGACTACAGTCCTGTGGTGGTCACAGTCAGACTACAGTCCTGTGGTGGTGGTCACAGTCAGACTACAGTCCTGTGGTGGTGGTCACAGTCAGACTACAGTCCTGTGGTGGTGGTCACAGTCAGACTACAGTCCCAGAAACCGAACAGAAGGGGTGCGGGTCGAGCGCCACCCCCACTTCGCCTCACCAGCCACGCATAGCAGCTGTTCTTCAGGCTGGGTATCAGAAGACAATGGTCCTTTACCTCACCACAAACTCAATCGTGTTATATCCAAAACTGCAATTCAGATTTTCCTCTGTATTTTCTAAAGTAAATCACAAAAGTGTGCAAGCAATTTGAGTTAATTACATTCTTGGGGAAAGAGCAAATGCCACTGACCTTATTAAAGAAAAAAGGGTCAGAAAAAGCACAGCCTAGTGGAGTTTTTTATACTTCTCTTTTTCATAAAACCAAAGAAACAAAACAATTCCTCTTTTAAAAATCACAGATAAAACATGCTTCAGTGGAAACTATTTCCCTTCAACATATAAGTGAATCCACTCACAGGCTGGTTGATATGAAATCTTGTGGGCATTCTTCTCATTATGGCCGAGTCAAGGTCTTGAGGGCGGTTTTGTAGCTCCCCATCACTATGACCTAAACATAAAATGACAAACAAGGCATTAAACGCTACCAACAATAAATATTCTCTGAGGTCCTTATCTTTAAGACTTATAAATGTCTTTAAAGCTAATTTTTTAAAGAGAAATCTCACTGTAACCCAGCATTCCTCAAATGTTTATAGGTAAAATTGAAACTAATCATAAATTTAAAAAAAATCAAACAACTGCACATCTGGAAAGACTAGTGAACTGACTGGATGCCTAGCAACAAAATGTCTACTCTTCAGCTACAAGAAACCATTACTGAAGAAGTGCAGTTTTTAAAAACGCTTCTATTTCATAAAAATATAACCAATGAGAAGCTATACCAAGTATTGTTAAAATGTTAAAGTGATTTGTATTTTACAATATTTTATAAATATGGCTGGTTATCAAATATGAAGACATCTTGGGACTGTGAGTGGAGGGGCCTTTAAGGCCTTTCACAATGTCAAGGAAAACCACTTCCCCACAAGATGCAGATTCTGATGTCAGTAATATGTATCAGCTGCTTTTCTTGCAGGTTTCCCAACTTCATTCTACCTGTTCTGTGGGTGGTAAACTACATTTAAAAATGTTATAGAATGCCAACTTCACCATCAAGCTGCTAGGCAGTAGCAGAAAGCTTGCCTAGCATATGGTCAGTCCCCAGAGCCCTGGACGAGACAAAGGAAGAAAAGAACAGGGAGACTAAATTTTAGAAACAAAAGGAAAAAATGCTGTTGGTTTTTGAACTTCTGTTTATACTTATAAAAGATGCAGAAATAAAAAATTAACTTTAAAAACCAATAGAAAAAAGACAAAAATATTCAATTTTCTTTCTTTCCTTTCTTCTTTCTTTCTTTCTTTTTTGAAACAGGATATCATTATACAGCTCTGGCTGTCCTGGAACTCACTATGTAGACTGGCCTCAACTCACAGAGATCTGCCTGCCTCTGCTCCCCAGTGCTTGAATAAAGCATACACCACCGCATCTGGTAAATTTTTTTTTAAGATAGCAAAATCTAATGAAAGGATATACCTGCTACACAAATTACTTTGTTATTATTATATAGGAGTATGTTTATCTAACATTATTTCTGCTTGACAGTTTTAGATTTCTCAAATAACTCTAGAGCAAGTTAAAATATCCACCAAATATTACTATTTTTCTCTTTATATTTAATAATATTCGAAAATCATGGACAATAATTATTTAACTAGCCAAGTCTGCCCACCTAGAGGGAGGGAAAATGCAAGTACAAATACATATTTAGGCTTCACAACATTATGCCATTCTGTGTATGGGTCAAGGAGTCCTAAAACAAAATCTTAATCCCCACATTAACTCTTCTTTGGTTTCCTACACTTATTTGACTAAAGTGATTAAAAAATTTAAATGTTTTACCATATATAAAAGGTTTCAAAGTGACATCATGAGCTAATGCAAAGAACTAGTCATGGATCAAAACACTTAGGAAACAAAGGCAAGCAAATCTTCAAATTCAAGGCCAGCCTGGTCTAACGGCACCATGTGTATCTAAGGTAATATTCTAGAAAGAAGAAACAAAAAAAAATACTAAAAAGTGAGTGGGATTCCCCTCTGTATGCTATGAATATGCTTTATTAGCATTGGTTAATAAAGAACTACGTTGGCCAATGGCTCAGCAGAGTAAAGCCAGGAAATCTCAAGCGGGCTGTGGGGGAGATCAGGCAGAGTCAAGCTGACATGTAGAAAATGAGGTAACGCCATGGCCCATGGCCACATGGCAATACACAGACTAACAAAATGGGTTAATTAAGATATAAGAGCTATCTAAGACTATGCCTGAGCTGCTGGCCAAACAGTGTTGTAATTAATATAGTTTCTGTATAGTTCCGTATAGTTTCAGGTCTGGGCAGGCAGAAAACGAAGAGCAGTCTCTGTTTACATGTGAGCTAAATAAGCTATTTTTTTAAGATAAATTTCAGGTAAACAAAGAAGCCTAAGACAAAGTAAAGATCACAGTATAAGATGAAGTACTAGAAACAAAATCAAGTAATTAAAATTAATCTAGCTAAAATGAATGAATATAATAAGGAATTCATGATAAAAACCAAAAGACTTGCCGGGCGGTGGGTGGCGCACGCCTTTAATCCCAGCACTCGGGAGGCAGAGGCAGGCGGATCTCTGAGTTCGAGGTCAGCCTGGTCTACAAGAGCTAGTTCCAGGACAGGCCTCTAGAAACTACAGGGAAACCCTGTCTCGAAAAAACCAAAAAAAAAAAAAACAAAAAAAAAAACAAAAAAAAAAAAAACCAAAAGACCTTGTAGTTTGTTTAAATATTAAAGAGTGCTTTTTTAAGAACACTTATACATGTATTAAATAAGTTATGAGTTAAATAAGTTAAAACTCAAATTCAGAAACATTAACATTTTTACTATTTAAGAACAAAATCTAAAGAATGGTTAAGTCAAAAACAATGCTCAAAGTATGGAAATAATTTTATTATTTCACACTTAAAAATAAGCAGATCTAGATTTATGCCTCAAATCTTTACTGATAGAGATATGAAAAACACCATTATTCTTTATGTCTCACTTCCTCCCAAGAGGAACAATGTGTCATTAGTTGCTGAGGTGTCAGTTGTAATGACAGGCTTTTCAACAATTATTTAATATTTTTGTTTCTTTGTGACCTTATGTAAGAAAACTACTAAGGTCTGAACACTATCAATAGTGGATTAAAAGGTAATCTGCAAGAAAAGCTAGCTGATGTATGAAAAAGTAGAATATATCTAAAACTGATGATTCAAGATTATAAATATAATTTTAACCCTTTTCAATATATGATAAAGAAAGTAAAGAGCAACATCTATTTCCCTCCTCAAACCAAACACATCTTAACAAAACAGCAACTACTTACTTGTAAAAAAAAGAATTGTAGTTTTTTGCAAATGAAAATGCCACCCCAGAGCTGAGGAGCTTGACATGAAATGGCCCTGAAGACTCAACGGCCGCTTTGTCTACTGCTTTAAAGAACTGAACACTGAACTATGAAAGGTGTAATCTTAACATATCTTCTCTTACATGACCAAATCATCCATTTGAATCATCATTCAAACACATTAAACATCACTATTTAGCAAATCTAAGTTTGGGCAGCTTGTAGGTATTTCCATTAAACAAATATTACACTTAATTTTTGAGATGGGGTCTCTCTTGTAGCCTTTGCTGACCTAGAGCTCATTGTGTAGACAGGCTGTGGCTTCTAACTCATATAGATCCACCTGTCTCAGCCTCCCGAGGACTGGGGTTTAAAAGAATGTGTCGCCATGCCCAGCTTATTTTTAAGAGAAGGTCTGCTATGAAGACATGACTGATCTTAACTCACTAAGTAAATCAGGAGGCATCAACTGTAGTGATTATCTTAATTCATTCAATTATTCTAAGTGCTGAGATTACAGGCATGTACCACTAGCCTAAGCCAATCTTACACATTCATTAGAGGTAATTATTAATAGGAAATGTTTCCATAAATGTTAACCACATTTTTGGTGTTTTTTCTTCTCTAACTATTTATACTAAAGGCTGTTTCCCTCATCGTAAAACTGTATTTCAAAGAGGTGATGAAAAGGTAGGACATGTGATTTCATTTTCCTGAAAATGATATGATTCTGACTTCTGATTTAGTAACACGGTGAAATTAAAAGACCTTTAGGTGATATGGCAAATATACATATATTTGAAGTGCAACATCAGACACTATACAAGTCAGTGAAACTCATGAGAAATGGATATATATAGGCCAGGGCTCATGAGAAAAATGCTGAAGTGTTGAAAAACCCATTCAGTAGAAACAAGTCTTGACTCGTGGGTAGCAAGCAGAGCCAGTAAAATAATTTCAGGGTAATGGCACTTGTCACCAAGCCTGATGACTTGAGCTAGCATCATGGTACCTACACAGCAGACAAGCGCCAACTCCTACAAGTGTCCTCTGACCTCTACTCACATGCTGCACCATGAATACCCTCTCTCCACACTAAATATTTTTAATTAAACACAAACACATAAACATAGGCATAGACAACTCCTGAGACTTTATAACTTATAGCCAAATAATGTGGATAAATCTTGAATGTGTTTTTTATTGAAAGAAAAAAATACGGTGGCAGGTGCCTATAATTCCTGCCCTTGGGAGGTAAAGGCAGGAAGATTTAAACTTTAAGGCTTAGATGACAAAGAGTTTGTTATCTTGATTTTACAGTGGCTTTCTCCCTTCTACTGCACTTGTATCTAGTATTTAGGATATTTATTAGTATTTTATTAATTATAAAGCCTTCAAAGTAGGTAACACTATAACCCTAGACCTTGATTTTCCAGATAGGCCTTACTGTATAGCACAGACTGGTCTGCAACTGGGTAATCTCACTCCTCGGCTTCGTAAACATTGGAATTACAAGCTTGTGGTACTATGCCAGCTAACCTTTGTTGTTGCTGTTGTTTTGTAGGCAGGATCTTACCATGTAACCCATGCTAACCCCTAGCTTTTGAAATCCTTCTGTTCCTACCTTCCAAAGCTGAAATTACAGGTAGACACCCCAACACACAGCCTATCTCTCATGAAAGTGAAAATAACAATGATCATGAACTCAATTACTGTCACACACACACACACACACACACACACACACACACGACTTATGTATATGAATGCTTTTGCCTGAATGCAATTATGTGTACTGTGTTTGCATGCCTACTGAGTCCACCTGGAACTGGGAGTTATATATGGTTGTGACTTACCACATGAGTGCTGGGAACTAAACCATCTCTCTTCCCCCAGTGCTATAATTTGTTTTGTAAAATAGTTTATTTGGGGCTGGAGAGACGGCTCAGCAGTTAAGACCACCGGCTAATCTTCCAGAGGACCCAGGTTCGTTTCTCAGAACTCACATGGCAGCTCTCAATGGTCTGTAACTCCAGTCCCAGGGGATCTAACACCCTACACAAGCACACATGCAAGTGAAAGACCAATGCACATACAGTAAAAATAAATCATTTACCACAAAAAAGACAGTTTATTTGAGGAAGAAGAAAGATTAGCTAGGAACGCCAAGTTAAAAAATATTCAGTATTATGACAGTGAATCTGTCAGAAGTCAGTCAATAATTATGGGTAAAATGTAGAAGCAAAACAATTATTTGATTGGTTACAGTTACAGAATTTCCAGGTGTTGTGTGAAATGGGAATGTCACCATGTTGTTCCTGTTGGCTATGAACTTTCTTCACTCTCAGCTTCCTGTGTAGCTAAAACTACAGGTTGTGGCCCACTATGCACTGCTGGTTCTGGCTTGATTAGTGGTGAGCAAGTTCTAGTCCCATAGCTACATTCGGACTGAACACATGAGTGGCTCCAGGGGATCACATACACCTTTACCAGAAATGACCCAAGCTAAGCTTAGATTATATTTGCAAATATAAACATGATTATGACTAATTGTGCAGTGCCATTTCTCTTCATTTTAATTTGGTATTCTTCTCCTTTCAGGAATCTACTCAATACACAAAGCATTATTTGGGTTATAACCACTGATGGAGCAGTGACAGAAGCAAATACATCATCGTTGACTAAATGTCCTCTGGGGCTCAGAGTCACATAGCAGCAACTGCACAGGGAGTGTGGGCTCCTCTAGTTATAGACACCTGATGGCAATCATTAAGATGGGTGAAGTTTATAACATCGTGTTCTTTTGGATTTTTATCACAGAACACTAAGTATAAAAATAATGACAAAGACTTTTGTATAAAAATGCAATAAGCAACACAGTCAAATTCCCTACTGGAAAACAAGACCATACAAGTTTAGGGAAGATTTGTTCAAATACCTGGCGCTGTGATCAGTATCCAATCCATCCCAGAGGCTCATAAACTGAGCTTTCATCATTGCTGGTAGCTTTCATGGTCAGAACTTGAACGGTTTCGTTAGAAAGGAGTCTAAAAGAAAAAAGATCCTTAATCTTAGTAACTAATGATTATTAAAATTATTAAAAGCTTGTCAACTTCACAAAACAAGAAAAGGACTGGGATTAGTTGTTTCAGGTATTATCCTGATAAAAAACAATCCTGGTAAATTATTGAGCATATTAGAACACAATCAGTTCATAATCTTTCTATCCCCAAAATATATTCCTGTCAATATACAGAAGAGATTTTTAAAAAAAGGTTCTAATATGAGAGGCTAGCCAGGAAGCCAAATAGTGTTTGAGAGAGCCTAGGTATGTGGCCCTACCTTTCTAGCTATCTGAACCCTATATGCTTTAACTATGCTTTCATATACTCCTCCCTCCCCATCCTCCTCTCAGTAATAAACAAAAAACGGGAAATGCCTAAAATACTATTCAGGATGTACAACAGAAAATGTTTTAAACACATGTGCTAGCATTAACATATATATTACCATACACATATACTTATATATACATACATATACATGACAAAATACCTTACATAAACAACATGTAGAACCTTTACTTCTCAGGAATGCTTACCTTTAAAGGTAATTTATTATTCCTTTAAAATTATTTTCCGCCTTCAAATACAGAACACTTCATAAAATGCTTCTTACCCCCCCCCCCCTTTTTTTTCCGAGACAAAGTTTCTCTGTGTGGCTCTAACTGTCCTAGAACCTGCTTGGTAGACCCAGGCCAGCCTCAAACTTACAGAGATCTAGCTACCTGTCTACCTCTGCCTTCTGATGCTGGGATCAAAGGAATGCACCACCATGCTTGGCTAAAATGCTTTCTTAAAGGAGGGAAAAAATTGGACAAGATATAATCCTAGCACTGAAGAGGCCAAGACAAAAGAACTAACAGTTTCAGGTTAGTCCTGCGTTCCACTGTGAGTTCTAGGTCAGAGAAAGGATACCGAGTAAAATCACCTCTAAAAGCTAGAAGGAAAAAAAAAAAAACGAATAAAAAATGGAAATAAAAAAAATGTAAAAGTTTCTCTCTAAACACAAAAGACTGAATAAAGTATTACATTCTAAGAAAGAAAAAAAATCAATAGTAAAAAGTAAGACTTGTATTTTCTAGTACAACCCCCATTTCAAGTGCTTGTTAGCCATTGCTAAATACTATTGGGTCTTTGCCTGAACCATAGTCACAATTTACCAACTGCATATTAAAATGACATAAAATATGTTATAAAAAGGTCCAATATTAGAAGAAAAGAAGAATTTCCGAGAGAGCAAGGCTGGTAACGTAGCCTTTAAGCCCGCACTTGAGAGGCTAAGGCAAGAGAATGGTACCTTTCAAGGTCATCTTGGGATCTCTAGGAGAATTCCAGGACAAGCTAAGATATAGATAGGGCTGTCCTATCTTTGAGACCATTTTGAAACCAAAACACAAAAAGTTAATGTCAGAAACTATGTATCACTATGACAAGATGCCCTGCATACATATATCCTGGATGTTTTTAAACAATTCTAATTTATATAAAAACTTCCTATTACAGGACTATGAATCAGACTAACATATAGGGATATTTTATTTAAGTTTTAATAAATAAGCTGGTCTAAAGCTCAGAGGGCAAAGCTACCAGAGACCAGGCAGTGGTGCACACACCTTTAATCCCAGGGATTTGGGAGAGGCAGATGGATCTCTGTTAGTTCAAGGCCATCCTGGGCTATAAAAGATCAATGCAGAAATAGATCTAGGGTAGTGTTGGTTCACACTTTTAATTCCAGTACTAGGGAGTCACACACCTTTAATCCCAGAACTAAGGAGAATATAAAATGGGAAAAGACAGAAGCTCAGAATCTCAGTCTTGCAGTCATTCAGTGTTGGAGGTAAACTTCTCTGGTGGCTTGGCTGTTCCTGCTGCTTCTTTCCGATCTTCAGCTTGAACCTCAATACCTGTCTCTGGGTTTTTATTATTCATGCTGCACTCACATCTGTACTGGATAAAGACTAGTCACTACTTTTTTTAATATTTATTTATTTATTCTGTATACAATATTCTGTCTGTGTGGTATGCCTGCAGCCAGAAGAGGGCACCAGACCCCATTACAGATGGTTGTGAGCCACCATGTGGTTGCTGGGAATTGAACTCAGGACCTTTGGAAGAGCAGACAATGCTCTTAAGCTCTGAGCCCATCTCTCCAGCCCCCCTAGTCACTTACTTTTTTGACGACAAACTTATAAATTCATCTAATTTAACCTTTCTCAATTGTCTTCACTATCAAGAAGCAGTGCTTGCAAGGTAACTGTTTAAAATATTATGAAAACATCGGGCAGTGGTGCGCATGCCTTAATCCAGCACTTGGGAGGCAGAGGCCAGGCGGATCTCTATGAGTTTTGAGGCCAGCCTGGTCTACAAGAGCTAGTTCCAGGACTGGCTCCAAAGCAACACAGAGAAACCCTGTCTCTAAAATCAAAAAAAAAAAAAAATTATGAAAACTCCCACAATGTCCCATTACACAGCTACCATCAACAATCAGCATTCAACATAAATAGAATAGAAACTCATGTTGCTTTAAAATGACAATAACAGGGGCTGGAGAGATGGATCTGAGGTTAAGAGCATTGGTCTGCTCTTCCAAAGTCCTGAGTTCAATTCCCAGCAACTACATGGTGGCTCACACCATCTGTAATGGGGTCGGTGCCCTCTTCTGGCCTGCAGGCATACACACAGACAGAATGTTGTATACATAATAAATAATATAATAAATAAATAGACAATAACCTGATTTAGAATAGTAACAAGATGAAAAAAGACCGTAGATACTAACAAAAACATTGGATAATCAGGGTATCACAGCTCATGGTCTATAATCCCTAGCACTTACTAGGCTAAGGCAGCAGGATCACTTGACTTTCAGAAGACCCCATCGCAGAAGAACAAGAAGGGGAAGAAAAGAATACGGGAAGAGAACAAAAGATAAACATAGTATATATGTTTTTAAGGCATCTCTTACATAAACCCAGGTTGGCCTGGAACTTGCCCGTGTACCTGAAGATAACCTTGGAACTTGACCCTCCTATCCTTACCTCTCAAATGCTAGGACCACAGGCAATGAACCACCACACTCAGCTTGAATAAAGTATTCTTAAGGAAGCTAATATATATGTGACAAATCATGTTTCAACAACAGAATGACCACATGTCAATACACAAAGACTGGGCTACAGTCTAGAAAAAAGAGCATTTGCTTAGCATACTCAAGAGTTGATGTTTGACTCCTAGACCCAAAACTAGCAATAAGGAAAGACTGACATGTGACATGAATTTTGGTGAGAACTTTTACATATACACATCCAAAAGTGAATGTAATCTCTTAAAAAAAGATTTATTGATATTAGAAAGTTTTCTCTACAAAAGAATTCTGTTAAGAGGATACAAAGAAAAGCTACAGATTAGGGAAAGAATCTTGCAAAACATGTATGCAGCACGATTAATGAAAACCCAGAGATAAACATATATACATCACGATTAATGAAAACACAGAGACAGATATTAGGGGGTAAAAGCTGAGAGATCAGAGAAGCAGAGAGGTCAGCCATTAGAGAGACCTTTTACCCCTACCTCTGTACAAAATAACAATCCTGTCTTCAGTAATCTCAGAAAGAGACTGTGTGCGAGCTGTCTCCTCTTGCCTTATAGTCTCTCTAGCGTTGGGATTAAAGGAATGTAGCAACTACCATGTAGCACTCTATGGCAAACTAGTGTGGCTACTGGGATATTAAAAGGTATGTGTCACACATTGCTTGGTCTGTAAGGCTGCCCAAGGCAGCTGGTATTTACTCTCTGATCTTCAGGCATGCGTTATTTATTAAAATACAAGTGAATGTCACATTTTAATCTGAGGTTTGGTGAAGACAGTTGCAGTCTGAGGTTGTAGTCTGAGAGACAGTCAGAGGACAGGATTGCCCCTTCAGTCTGAGCATTGATAGAGGTAAAAGGTCTCTCTCTCTAGTGGCTGGCTTCTCTGCTTCTCTGATCTCTATCTTTCATCCCCTAATATCTGACTCTGGGTTTTATTTATTTATTAAGACTAATTAGAATTCATACATGTACCTGACATACTTCTGTTCAAAACATATGATCACCTAAGTCCAAAATAAGCTAAAACTTCAATTAAAAAGGGGGACAAAAATCTGAACACTTGACTGAAGTTCTGTAGATAGTAATTAAGCATGAGTGGTGTATGTAATGGTGTCTGTGTAGGTATATAAATAATTTTTTTTTTAAAAAAAGCAGAGTCTCATTCAATGGCCCAAGACAGCCTTGAAGTCACACAAATCAAGTCTAGCTTAAGTACTGGATTACTAGTATCAAGCCACCATGCCTGGGAAACTTTAAATTTTTTTTTAAGATACAGCAGGTTATAAATTGTTTCAATAGAAAAAAAAGAGATAAATAGTCTCAATGTGTAGAAGGGAAAGGAAAATTCTAAGGGGTAGGAGCTGATCTACCACACTGATAAACAAAAAGGACAAAACCATGTAACAGAAATAATACTGACTACACCAGCTTTCATATGACTATAAAATTGGAAATAAATATACTAATTTTCATAATAAATGCAAACTAACACTTTCCAAATAAAAGGGAGTTGTGTTTTAAAGTTTTTTTTTTTTTAAATCCAGCTAGTGGGGTGGTTGTGGCACACATCTTTATATCCTGGCACTTGGGAGACAGAGGCGGTGGATCTTAGTGAGTTCGAGACCAGTTTGGTCTACAAAGCAAGTGCCAGGATAGCCAGGACTGTTACAAACAGAGAAACCCTGCCTCGAAAAAAACAAAAAGACAAAACAAACAAAAAATCCAGCTATAATATTTTTGTTCAATTAAGATATACAACCAAAAACTCAAAATGGGTTGAAAGAGTAACTGATAAGAATAGATACACAAGGCAGTAAGCATTCAAAAACATATTAGGCGGCGCTGGAGAGATGCTCAGAGGTTAAGAGCACTGACTGCTCTTCCAGAGGTCCTGAGTTCAATTCCCAGCAACCACATGGTGGCGTCACAACCATCTATAATGAGATCTGGTGCCCTCTCCTGGCATGCAACCATACATGGAAGGAAGGGAATGTTGTATACATAATAAATAAATAAAATCTAAAAAAAAAAAACATTTAAAAAAAAAAAAAACTGTTAAAAAAAAAAAAAAACAAAAACATATTAGGCATCCTTCTCTCTTATAACATGTTTTGTTTTATTTAAAAAGACTTATTCTTAAGAGTTTGTGTGTGAGAGAGAGAGGAGAGAGTGACGAGAGATACAAAGAGAGACTAGGGGTGCCTAAATAACAACAGTTTAATCAGATGCCCTGAAATTAAAATTACATTCAAAGTGTCTGCTTGACCAAACCTGGGTCCTTTGGAAGATCAGCAACCACTTTATGAGACAGGGTATCTCTGTGTAGTCCTGGCTGTCCTAAAAACTAACTTGCTGTGTAGTCAAGGCTGGCCTTGAACTCAGGTTCAAACTGCCTCTGCCTCCCGAGGGCTGGGATTAAAGGTGTGCCCCCTACACCTGGCCTTCATCAAACCACTCTAAGCTAAGCCAACTCTAGCTCTGTTTTTTTTCTTACCAGTTTAATTTTGTTTTATTTTTTTAGTACTGGAAACGGAATATATAATAGCGAGTGGTGGTGCATGTCTTTTAATCCCAGCACCTGGTAGGCAGTGGCAGATAGAGCTCTATGAGTTTGAGGCTAGTCTGGTCTACAAAGTGAGTTCCAGGACATTGAGGGTTATTACACAGAGAAGCTCTGTGGGGCAGGGAGTTTAATTAAAAATTTTAAGACATACTTGCATTTTTTCATTTATGTGTATATGACACGTGTGGGTACCTACGAAGGCCACAAGATAGTGTTGGATTCCCCGTATCTGTAATGACAGACAGTTGTGAGTCACCTGACATGGACACTGGGAACCAAACTCAGGTCCTCTGAAGGAGAGCAGAGCTTTTAACCAGTGGGGGCCATCTCTACAATCCTCATATAATATATTACCAAGAACAAAAATACTGATGAGCCACAAAAGTTAGAGTTCATTAAAATTCAGGACATAAAAAGTAGAATTTTTTTCTAAGGTTGACTATCAAAATGGAAAAGAATGAAATTAATTTCTATCTCACAATATATGTTAAAGAGGGGAGGGAAAGGAAGAAGGACGTAGAATGAAGGATGAGGGAGGGAGGGATTAGGATTGCGTCTTTTGCTTTCTTCATTTCTTTCTTCCTTCTTCTTTTTCTATCCTTCACTTCCTTCCTTCTCTTCCCTTGCTTTTCTTTCTGCTTTCCTTTCTTTCTTTCTCTCTTTCTTTCTTCTTTCTTCCCTCCGACCCCTGTCTTTTTTCCTTCTCCATGTTGTTTTGTTTTGTGACAGGTCTCACTAGACCAGGCTGGCCTTAAACGCACTATGTAATAGATACAAATGACCTTCACCTTTAATCCTCTTGATTTCCATTTCCAGAAAGTCTACTAGAATTACAGGTGTGGGCCACCAGGCCAGTTTAATGCACAAAATAGGCAAGCATTCTACCAAATTAAACTTCATTCTCAACCACTTGGCCTGGAATTTTTGATTCTTTTATAATCTCCAGTGCTGGGATTGCAAGCATACACCTCAGTCCTTTCCCAGATTAGTGTAACACTTTCAGAACAAGCAACCCCAAGATTAAAGGATGTTCAGCTTCTAGATATGTATCATGAATAATCATATGCATGAGAAACATTCATAGAAATGTCTACAACATATGTACTATTTGAAAATGGAGAAAAGACATTTAGCAATCAAATAGGGAGTAAAACGAGTTTATGGTCCACTTCACGACATGGAAATGATACACAGACTATTAGAATATATATTTTGAGGCTAGCAAGATGGCTCAGAGGTAAAGGCTATGACTGCATAATGTGGTGACCTGAGTTTGATCTTCCAGTCCTATGTAAATGTGAAAGAACTGACTCTACCACACTGTCTTCTGACCTCCATATGTGTGCAATGCCATCCTCACCCATACAGATTCTTTAAAAAGACCAAATCTTGGGGCTAGAAGATGGCTCAGTGGTTAAGAGCGTTGACTGCTCTGTCAGAGGGTCCTGAGTTCAATTCCCAGCAAGCAACCACAAGAGTGGCTTACAAACCATCTGGTAATGTTGTATGAAAAACAAAGCACTCATACACATAAAATACATGAATAAATAAATCTTAAAAAAAAACAAATCTTTGGTTTACCGTAGACTAGACAAATACTAAAAATTATATCTGGCTCTCTCAAAGCACCTCTAAATGACTTAAGACGCTCACAGACAGAAAACAGCATACCTAGTTCATCTATGAATATGATGGAAGGCGGTAAGCTTGATGGCAAGGGAGAAAACAGCAGCAGCCAGTTTCTGAGATTCTCCGTACCACTTATCAGTCAGTGTTGAAGGCTGGAAGGTTATAAATCGACAGCCTGCTTCTTTGGGCTGTACTTTGGCAATTAACGTTTTCCCACAGCCTGGAGGTCCCTACAGAAGAACACCCTGGAAATCAACAATATTTCATTAGTAACCCTTAAGAGAAATAGGTTTTCGTTAGTTTACAATAAATATAGTACTAATTTCACACACAAAAAAGTCTCATTACTGAATTTCTTCTTATTAACTTTTTAAAAGTAGAAAAAGGTACTAGAAAGAACAGATTGTGCTTGAGTTCAGTGTCAGAAAGGATAGGTTATTGGAGATTGCAGCATCATAGCACTCTTTCTCTCATGCAAAGGGTCCACGTCAAGATCCTAAAAACTATTATCTTGAAGTACACAAGCTCATACTATGTCATTGGCTTGACCAATAAAACCATCTAATAGCCTTCCACTTTCACACCAGAAGAGGAGCACCACACATCCTGATATGACTCCAGGAAACGGCAACTTCCAACAGACTGTGGTAAACACATTTTACCATTGCTCAAGACTTATGTCTTCGTAAAAAAGGAACATCAGTCTTTTCCAGGGATAATCATCTTCTCTAAAAAAGTCATTATCAGCAGTAGCATTCTAATTTCCAAAGGAGGGTAAAACTGTTATCCTCTATAACTTTAACTGACAGCAATCCGACCCTAAATACAAATAAGGGTGGTTAATAGTTTAACATATTAAAGATCTTAACAGGTTAAGTAAAAGCTTAAAAGAAAGGCAAACCATTACTGCTTCCTCACTTAAAATGATAGTAGCTTTTACTGAAGCATCACTAAAATTAGGGTCCTAGCTAGAAATTATCCAAGACAGGATTTTGGAATTAATAATCCAGTCTTAAATATTTATTTAAAGCTCAATTTTTCTCATATAATATATCTTACTTTAAAATGACATTTAATAGTTGGTACATAATAGAAAGAAACTGGATAGAAATAAACTGGAAATAGAAATATCCAATATTGTCTCAAAACAGAACAAAAGTAAAAATTCAAAAGCAAGCTGGGTGGTATACACCTTTATCCCAGTACTTGGGAGGCAGAGGCAGGTGGAGCTCTGCATTGGAGGCCAACATTATCTACAGGAATGAGTTCCAGGGCAGCTAGGGCTACACAGAAACCCTGTCTCAAACCACCTCCCCCCTCCCCGCCCAACACAACACAAAGGAAAAAATACGAACTTATTTCAAAAACTTAACCATTTTTTCCACTTAAAAATAATGCTCAACTTTTCCTTAAGTATACATAGATTTTTCCCACTGGTTTTTCATGTTTTAAGACTAAAGTTGGAATATCTACCAACCCAAGTTTAATCATTTTAAACTAAGCTATCAAAAGGCTATTAAAAAATTTAAATCTTTAAGCTTTGTCATCATCAGTGATTATTAATATTTTCAAGCAATCTCTTCCTTTTAAAAGGTCTTGCTATGCCACACGTAGCGCAAGCTGGTCTCGTATTCACCCTCTAGAGTCCTGAAACTTCAGGCACGTACTACCATGCCTGGTTCTTTGTAATTTGAACTAAGTCATGTAGGTGCTGAAATATCTACTAACACTGTTTTGTGGGTAACCACATAAAACAATAGAGACTGTAATGTAATGTCATTTTCATTTAAAAGCTGAAAATACATTTAGGATTACATTTTAATGTGGAATGCAATCTAACTAGCACACCAAGTTTTAGACATAAAAGCCGCTATATTTTGATACACTTCCAGCTATACACCATCACTTCACATATATACACAGTACTTTAAGAATCTGACTGCTTCAAAGCATTTATTTATCACTTTGAATATTTTACCCCTGTGGTATAGCTGTATAATCCTTAGCAGATTAAAGTTTTCCAATTATTTCTCATCACAGATTACAATTAGTATTCTTAACTACGTAACTACTAATATCTAAGGATTAAGGTGTGTAATAAAAGCCTAAGAGTCATAATCCTCTGGTAAGATGGAGCTACGACAAGGGCATGTGAGGAGATGTCAATGTCTCATTTCATGACCAGGTCCTAAGTCTTACAGTACTATAGTCTTATAATATTGGGGAGCTATCACTGGAATTATCCATTACATGCCTTACTCTCCTTTCCTGTATGGATACTGTTTCACAAAACTCCAAATGGTCTCCTCACACTGGCAGTGAATCTCCAAGGCCATTCAAGTAGTACTTCTCCACTCTTTGCTCAAGTGGTCCCCATGGTATTGACATATATGAGGAGTAATAAACAGTTCTGCACGCTAATGAGACACTGTGCAAAACTTTTCAGATTTCCTTAACTAATGTTACTTCCATAACAGATGCAACAAATCAAAAGATGTTTTGTTTTATAAAAACTTAAAAATTCATACCCCTTTCTGAAAATTAATCTCTGTGCCTTTCCCCCCAATCAGCCTCTTTCTCTGATGCTGGAATTATAGGCATGTATTACCACATCTAGCTACACTTACATAGGATCAGCTAAGATGATCTTTTTTAATGAAGACTTTACATGGTTAAATGTTACAAGCAACTAAAGGATTTAGGTTAAGGAATAACATGTACAAAACAAACAAATCCAAATTTGAGATATCCTTCAGTAGTGACAAATATGTATTACCTTATTAGTGACTAACTTAAATTTTCTGCTTTAGTTTTTCTGATCGTGTCTAGCTCTGTAGCCCAGTCTAGCCTTGACTTCAAAATTCTCCTGTCTCAACCTCCTAAGTGCTTATAAGAACAAGCATGAGTCACCACGTTCAATTCAACTTTTCTTTCTGAACGTTATCTTAAATTATTTGAATTACCTTTAACAAAGCTTAAGTATAATTAAAGTTTGCATGAATAAAAATAGAAGGATCTGAAGATATAGTCAGATGCATTCCCAACTCCTTAAGTGATGCAGTTCCCAAAGTGAAACCACGAATGGAGACACTGCTTCAGAGTATTTAATCTCAATGTAAAGGTCAGTATTTCCAGCTCATCTTGCAAATGCTATAAGAAGCACTATCATCTAAAAACAGATCACTAAAAGGAAAAAATAAAATCACTAGCATTGCGAACCAACAAGATGCTGGCTTTGCTTGGAAACAAAGCCAAATGAAAATTTTGATATTTGAAATTTTTTTAGACTTAATTTCTCAAATTTCAATTTACTTACATGTAGTAAATTTTGATATTTGAAATTTTTTTAGACTTAATTTCTCAAATTTCAATTTACTTACATGTAGTAAAATTTTGATATTTGAAATTTTTTAGACTTAATTTCTCAAATTTCAATTTACTTACATGTAGTAGACAAGCATTTCAAATAAAGGAATTATTATACACTTATATTCTACAAAGTAGAATTCACCAAAATTCTAGAAGTGAAAGAATGAGTGAATATTTTTAAATTCTTTATAAAACAATTCGCTGGATCTTAGCATTCTACTAAGAGTCTGATTTCATGGAAAACATTCCCTTAAGACAAAAAAATTCACAATGTTTTCTAGACTCTTAATGCTTAGGCAAATATATATACTAACCATACCTTTGGAGGCTGCAGAAGCCTGGAATTCTCAAACAAATGCTTCTTTTTGATAGGTAAGATGACTGTGTCTTTCAGATCTGTAATGACATCATCTAAACCTGCTATATCACTCCAAGTAACCTGGCAAAAGTTAAAGTCAACGTGAATTTCACAACTTATATACATGTGAGCACACACTAGCCCCCCCATGCCTCCCAATGGCAAAGTGTTTTATAATTTAATAATACATGTGAATAAAAGGCTAAAGCTGTAGATAAAAATGAATAAAAAAACTTTTCACAGAAATAAACTCTATGATGCTGAAAAAAATTTAATAATTTGTTATACTGAAAAAAACACCAAGGTTGGGAGCATTACTGAAGAGTAGGAGACCTTGCCTAGAATACAAGGAACTATTCCAGCGATTCCAACAATTACGATTCCAGCAACAGGAAAACAAAAAGCACACACATCCAAAACCTGTAAGGATTGAATAAGGTAAACTCATTCCACTCATGAGAAAGAAAGACTCTGATATAAAAAAAAACAACAAAAAACAAAAACAAACAAACAAACAAAAAACCTGAGAACAGCCAGGCAATGGTGATCACACCTTTAATCTCAGAACAGAGGAGAGAGAGGTCCAGGAAAGTGAGCTCCAGGACACCTGAGACCACACATGTCTCAAAACACCCTCCACCCCAAAAGAAAGAGGCTGAAGAACAAACTTAAAATAATTTAGCACTGCCTACCAGGAAAGAATTCACTGTGAATGTAATTACATTCATTGTGAAACAAGACAGGAATTAAGTTTTAGAAATAAGATGTATACCCACCAAATTGAACTTGCAGTTTTTATTATGAAAAGTACATCTGTAGAGCTGGGAAAGAGGACAAAAAAAAATACTTGCCCTACAAGCATGAGAACAGAAGCCCAAGTCTCTAGAATCCACATAAAGGCAGGTGGGCATAGCAGCCACCTGTAATCCTAGCAGTTAGGAGGCAGAGGCTTCTGGGGAAAAGCTGGCTAGATAGACTTAGACCCATATGCATTGGATCTAGCAAGATACCCTCGGTCTCAATAAGTAAAGCAGAAAGTGATTAAAGCCACCTGATGTCAACCTGACCTCCACATCCATGTTTACACACATACCTTTATATTC
The DNA here is from genome assembly GCF_903992535.2 of Arvicola amphibius. Lineage (NCBI taxonomy): Eukaryota > Metazoa > Chordata > Mammalia > Rodentia > Cricetidae > Arvicola > Arvicola amphibius. The sequence goes on from NC_052047.1 coordinate 173,702,220, forward strand.
ACATTCACATACATATGAAAACACTTATATGCACACGAACTCACACCATATATACACACATACAAGAAATAAGTAAACAAACTATCAAAAATAGGAAGAATCTTAGTAAGTCATAAATAGGTGTATATGTATTTTTGAAATAGTATAGAAAAATCTTCTAAGTCATTAATCCCAGCACTTGGGAAGCAGAAGCAGGGAGATCTCTGAGTCTGAAGTAGTCTAGTCTACAGAGTGAGTTCCAGGTCAGTCAAGTTCTACACAAAAAAAAACCCTGTCTTGAGGGGGTCAGGGGGAAGGAAGAAGAAAAATGAAAAAATCTTAAAATCTTCTATACTCGACTTGTAAAAATAAATGGGGGTGGGGAAGATATGCTGCAGAGATGGCTCAGATGTTTAGAGCACTGGCTAATCTTACAGGGGACCCAGGTTTGAGGTCCCAGAACCTACATGGCAGTTCACAGCTGTCTGTAACTCCAGTTCCAGGGGATCTGATACCTTCTGGCCTCTACAGGTACTAGGCAAGCAAGTGATTTACAGAAATACATGCAAGGAAAACACTAATGCACATAAAAAATACATAAAAATGTAAAATTCAAATAAATTATATGGAAGTCTTGGATTAAAGGTGTGGTTAGAACTCCTTACTAACATTTGTGAGGCTCTAACACACACACACGAAAAGGGAAAAGTTCAACCTAAGCCTTCACTCTAGCTAGAGCAGTAAGTGATCAAGTCAGAGGCAATAGTTTACAATGTATTTACTCTCTTTAAACTTGGGACAAGGGGACAAATCAGTAGACCAATATGAAGAGTGATAGTTGTAATCAAAACAAAATACTGTCTATTAATGCATCCTTATTCAGAAAAAGATACAATTGCTCCCTCTCCCCACAAAATATTGATACTGTAAATTCCTAAGTAAAAATAAAGTAGGGGCTTAATTCTAGGGTATGTATATATCTCTGCATATACATATATTAAAAGACAGATTTTTTATTTTCTAGACTTAGAGATGCAGTTATCATATTTCATTCTATATTTATACCAACATAGCATTAATGTGTTAGATAAGAATATTTTGTATATCTGTTGCTATATTTATACAGTAGCCTGAATTTATAATTATAGTAATCTGATCCTCAAAAAATTTACCAAGTAGGTAAACAAATACTATTATCTATTGTCTTTGAGGACAATACATGAGGAATCTGAAACAAGAAATCATCTGCAGAGGCCCTGAGCTCTTGGAACCTGGTGTTCAGGATCCTATGTTGGTTACCATTTTAAAAAAAAGGAAATCTAAACTACAATATAAAACCACATGATTAAAGATGTTTCATATACTACACTCATTTCATTAAACCTTGTGTGCAGAGTTAACACAGCAGGCTTGATACAGTATCCTTAACAAGATGATCCTTGGGTACTACCAGGAAACTTAGATTAGGGGAAATTTTTTCATTCCTTGATAAAAACAGCTCAGTTCTCCCCAAATTGCATTAACAATATGGTTTATGGAGACTACCTCTTTTCCTTGTAGGAGTACAGAATTTTGATACACATATGGAAAAGGAGTCTGTATGAACAGACCCCAGTAAAAACACACGGTTATGTCTCCAGTAACCTTTCTGGTGGTGACACAGCACATGTAACCACAGCTTAATACAATAATGGACATGGTCTTGAGATAGCACTGGGAAAGCACTCTTAGAAAAGTGGGCCTGGCTTTCTCCAGGCTCTGTTCCACTCCTTTTGACTATTGTTGCTCTGTCCTTGTCTAACTCATGCATGAATCACATCTGTGTGTGCAACATGCTGAGCTGCTCTTGACCCCTCTTAGGGACTTGCTGAAATTAGTCATGTTCTTCCCGGTCTTTGACACAGGCTGCCCAACCAAAAACAAACAAACAAAAACAAAAAACCAAAGTAAGAGTAAACAAATAAGATTAAAGTTATATACATGCATATTAAGAGGGTCCACCAGATGAGCAGCAATACTCATTTCATATTCAGAAAGCTTCACATTTTTCACACCAATTTGCTTCATCAGTTTTCTGCCTAGAAGAAAACAAAAACAAGCAATCTCTGATTTGATATTTAGACACTGACACTTTAAAACAGGTAAGAATTATGAACAGCAATGAACAGTAAACATAATACTTTCCAGAGATACTCGACTCCTTGTGAATTTTGGGTTCAAAAAAACCAAAAACTAAAAACTGAGGGTCCACTCTACTGAAATCAACAAAATTTAACCAGTTTTTGAGAAATGAAAGCTGGACAGGCATGGGTAAAAAGACTCTCAGAACCTGGGAGGTTGAGGATTGAGAGCTGGGTACAATAATGTCTGAAAACTTGTTGATCAGGCAGATGGGCCTAAGAGCATCCTCTGCTACCAAGCAAGTTCAAGATCATCCTGGGCTACACGAGACCAGTCTCAAAAGGTGTGTGTGTGTGTGTGTGTGGTGTGTGTGTGAGAGAGAGAGAGAGAGAGAGAGAGAGAGAGAGAGAGAGAGAGAGAATGAATAGGACACATGATTGAGAGATCAGTTCAATCTCTCTTGGCCCCAAAAGAACTCAGGGTAGTTGATTTCTTTCCCAGCAGAGTATGGCGGTTACAGGTAAGTTGTCATTATAAAAGTCCAATGAATTAAACCAAACAATAGACAACTGAGCTTATTTCTTTAAGCTAATAAAGTACCTGAAATGGATATCCAACTTCCTTGAACTTACCGAGGTTCAAACACAAGAAATGTTTAAACATATGTACTTTTAATTTTTTTAAGATTTATTTTATGTATGAATGTTCTATTTGCATGTATGACTTTATGCTAGAAGAGAGCATCAGATTCCACTTTAGACGGTTATGAGCCACCGTGTTGGTTGCTGAGATTTGAACTCAGGACCTCTAGAAGAACCGCATGATCTTAACCGCTGAGTCATCAACAACAAAGATCTGAGTAACTAATAACAATAAAAATAAATTAAAATAACATACAAGTATAATCTTGAAGAAAGGTAAAATAGCTTGAAATAGTTCTAGCAATGCCAGATTTTCAGTTAAAATTAAAACAATGGTGAACATTTTCTGATTGTGCTAAATATGCCAAAACACAGTAAATAGATGAACTCAGAATGATCTCAGAAGTATGATTTATCATGATGATAAACAAAGGCACGATGGCAAGAACAACTGGAAGCTTACATCTTAATACACAAAGCAGTGAAGCACCTCCTCCAACAAGGACACACTTCTTAATCCTTCCTAACTGTCCCACCAATGGGGACCAAGTATTCAAATATGTGAGTAGATGGAGGCCATTCTCATTCAAATCACCACCTCAATGGTAGCTCAAAGGTAAGAATATCTACATTCCCATTCAAATCACCAATTTTTTTGTTTTGCTTGTTTTCTTGAGACAGGGTTTCTCTGTGCAGCCCTGGCTGTCCTGGAGCTTACTCTGTAGACCAGGCGGACCTCAAACTCAAGAGATCCACTTGCTTCTGCCTCTCAACTGCTGGGATTAAGGGTGTGCACCACTACCACCCAACTTTCTTATTCTAGCTCTTTGCCAGGACTTCTGTATAAAAGTTCTTGTTTCTAGCCTCTCCCATTTCCAATTCTTCTTACACACTACTCTAAGAAGAAACATCCTAAAAGAACTGCATTGCACATTATCCAGCAATGCGAACATATTTAATATAGTTAAAGGTTTACCATTACCTATACACATGTCTGTAATTGGTCAATAGCGTTATTTGCAGTTAGCCAGGAATATATGGAGGAAAGTAGAGGGAATGCAGAAAAGCCACAGCCCTTAGTCAAGCAAATCCCATCATGTTTTTCACTGTGATATTGTTGCTATGGTAACAGAATAATCCTAGAAGCAAAATGCATGGCTTTCTTTCAGTTGATGATGGACTTCTAAAATGCTCTTGGGTTTTGCTTAAAGCTTTAATCCACTCACCAAAAAAGAAAGGGAATAGAGAAAATAAGATTACAGCTATGTTCCCTGATTGTATAAACCAGTCCTTACCTTCCCCTGTAGGCCCCACTACAGTCAACTACATAAAGTCTTTCCTCTAACCTAACTAGTCTCCTTGGTATTTCTTCTCTGGCCCTGTCAGTCCTATCTGCCTTAGGACTGGGTTCATGTTCTATTTAACCTTTTCCTTGCCTAGCCTTGTGACCAAGCTCTCTATGAAGTCATACTCAATTGCCTAAATCACTGATATCCCTTTCTCTAAAAACCAGTGTGTCTTTACTGATCACTACACGACAAACATGAACTGCTTACTACTACAACTGATATTATCAAAGACAAGTATTTTTTGTTTTGTTTTTTTCTTACCAGGGTACAATGAAAACATGACACTTTACACAGCAGTTATTTACAATAACATAGCAGTTTATACACACACACACACACACACACACACACACATATCTTAAAACAGTAGTTGTAGTTCTGGGAAATCTGCCACACTCTTTTAACTACCATAGGAACCTATATTCATGTAATATCCACTTACACAAATAAAAGTAAATCTTCAAAAACATATAACGAAATGAAAACCCTGTTACCAAAAAATGATAAAAATTTACCAAATCCTGACCTGAGAGTTAAACTGATTTCCATGATTTGAGGGTGTGTGAGGGAGAGGAGGAATGGGGAAGAGTTACACTGTTACATTAAGGTACACAATCAAATTAATTTTTTTTCAAATTAATTTGGCAACATAGCAACCAAGCATGTTGGCACATAGCTTTAATATCAGCATTTGGGAGGAAGGAGGATCTCTATGAGTTCCAGGCCAGCATGGCTTACACAGTGAGTTCCAGATCAAGCAGTCTTGAAAAAATTCAAACAACAAAACAACCCCTATATTGTACCCAAAAGAAGATTCTCACAAAAGCTCAACTATACTGGCTCCTTAATTTCAAACTTTAAGTATTAAAAACAGTAAGGAAAAAACCTTTTCTGTTGTTGGAAAGTCCAAAACAAAACAAAAGAATCTTGTATTGACCAAACTTTACAGATTGTTAAAATAGCAAAAATAGGCTATCAATGCAAGTTAATTTTTTGCCAATTATTTTATAATCAAATTCAGGCAATAAATTTACAAATGTCCAAACTTTTTTCAGAGACATATTTACTATGACATTTACAAAACTGTAGTTTTCACTTTTTGCTGATTAGGAATAATGCATAATATGTAAAAAAACTATTTGTTTATATGTTTCCCACGCCTGTCTGTAGTATTTGAAAAACCAAACACCATCTTTTTTAATATAAATGTTAATTTAAATGGATCAGAGTCACAACTCACAAAATCAATCTAAGAAGTCATGAGTACAAACATCTGGTCCTCAACAGCAAGGAAAAGCTGAAAGACTTCTTTAAAACTTATGTTTCTTAAGGATGAAGAGAAATCAAACAGACATACCAACCTAGTAAAGTAATGATCATAAGAAACAGCAACTGAAAACAGTCAAATCAACTTATAGCCTGTAAAGATTTTAAGCTAATTCCTAAGAATTGGGTGGTACAAGTATAAGACTGACAATTCTTAAGTATTTAGAAATTTAAACGCCATACAAAGTAAAATGTATACTGTTGTCTAAAATAATTATTTGTGTTTGTTTCGCTAAAGATTTTCATCTAGATTAATTTCTATCATGTTCCTGATGAAAATGTTCTAATAAGGTTGTTATTTTAAAACAACAACAACTGTATTTTCATCTTGGGGTAATACTGACCAAGCAAGTGAAAGACTTGTATGATAAAAACTTTAAGACACTAAAGAAGATAGAAAGATCTCCCATGTTCATGGGCCACTAGGTTTAATATAATAAAAATGGCCATCCTACCAAAAGCAATCTGCAGATTCAATGCAATTCCCCCGATAATTCCAACACAATTCTCCACAAACATTGAAAAAACAATTTTCAGCTCTATATGGAAACACAAAACCCAGGATAGCTAGAACTATCCTGAATAATAAAAGAACCATCCCCAATTTCAAGTTGTACTACAAAGCTATAGTAACAAAAAAAAAACAGCATAGTATTGGGACAAGAACAGACACTGATCAATGGAATCAAACTAAAGACCTAGACATAAGTCACACACCTATAGACACCTAAATTTTGATAAAGAAACCAGAAATACACACTGGAAGAAAAAAAAGACAGCATCTTCACAAATGGTGCTGGTCAAACTGGATGTCTGCATGTAGAACGCAAACAGATCCATACTTATCACCCTGCACAAAACTCAACTCTAAATGGATTAAAGGCCTCAATATAAAACCAGATAACTGAACCTGATAGAAGATAAAGAGGGGAATAACCCTGAACTCATTGGCACAGGAAAAAACTTTCTGAGCAAAACACTATCAGCATAGGCAATAAAACCAAGAACTTATAAATGGAACCCCATGAAAATGAAAGCTTCTGCATGGCAAAGGACACAATCATTCAGATAATGTGGCAGCCTATAGGATGGGAAAAGGTTTTTACCAACTACATCCAATGGAGGACTTAATAGCCAAACATATAAAGAACTCAAAAAACATCTGGGCATAGCGACACCCACCTTTAATGCTAGCACTCAGAAGGCAGAGGCAGGCGAATTTCTGTGATCTCTGTGAGCATGAGGCCAGCCTGGTATATAGAGCGAGTTGCAAAACAGCCAGAGCTGTTCCACAGAGAACCCTATTTTGAAAAACAAAACAAAAAACAAGCTAGCTCTGGAGTGATGGCTCAGAGGATAAGAGCATTGACTGCTCTTGCAGAGATCCTGAGTTCAATTCCCAGCAACCACATGACAGCCCACAATCATCTAATAATGAGATCCGATGCCTCTTCGGATAAGCAAGCAAACATACAGACAAGATAATGCATACATAATAAATAAATCACCAGGCAGTGGTGGCTCAAGCCTTTCATCCCAGCATTTGGGAGACAGAGGCAGATGGATCTCTGTAAGTTCAAGGTCAGTCTGATCTACAGAGACAGTTCCAGGACAGCTAGGGCTGTTACAGGAAAATCCTGTCTCGAAAAACCAATAAATAAATACATACATACATTTTTTTTTTTATGAAGAAAAAGAAAACATGCTAGGTGGTGGTGGCATATGCCTTTAATCCCAGTACTCAAGACGGTTCTCTGAGTTCAAGGCCAGCCTGGTTTACAAAGGGTGTTTTAGGACAGTCAGACTTGTTACATAGAGATAACCTGTCTTGAAAAACCAAGAAAAAGAAAAAGAAAGAAAGAAAGAAAGAAAGAAAGAAAGAAAGAAAGAAAGAAAGATAGCAAATAACCTAACTTAAAAAGTGGGGTACAGATCTAAAATGACTTCTCAGAAGAGGAACTCAAATGGTTGAGAAACACTTAAAGAAATGTTCAATACCCTTGGCCATTAAGAAAATGCAAATCAAAACTACTAAAATCAATAAAACAAGGGACAACTCATACTGGTGAGGACATGGAATAAATGGAACATTCATCCACTGCTGGTGGGAGTACAAACTTGTACAGCCACTATGGGAATCAGTGTGATGGTTCCTCAGGAAGAGGGGAATCTATCTATCTCAAAACCCAGCTATGCCACTTTTGGGCATATACCCAAATGATGCTCTATCCTACCACAATGACACTTGCTCAACCAAGTTCACTGCTGCTCTATTCATAATAGCTAAAAATTGGAAACAACTTTTTTTGATATCCTTCAAAAAAAGAATGGATAAAAAAATGTGGCACATTTATACAATGGAGTATTAGTCAGCCAATGGAAGGAAGAAAGGAAGGAATAAAGAAAGAAATCATGCAATTTTCCAGCAAATGAATACAGCTTTAAAGAAAATCATCCTGAGATATCCAAGACCCAGAGAGACAAATATATTCACTTATTTGTGGACATTAGCTATTAAGTCAATGATAAATAAGCTACAAACCATAGAACCACAGAGGTTAGGTAAAGAGTAAAGGAATGGTGGAACAGATAGATCTCCCTAAAATCAAGAAACAGACTAGATAATGATGGATGGATTTGGAGGATAGGGGCCGGGAGAATCAAATGGAGATAGAAAAGGGAGAAAATACAGGGAGAGACAGCTAAAATTCAGGGTCATCTGAGGGACAGTTTTAAAACCTAGTACAGTAGAAACCTTATATATATATATATATATATATATATATATATATATACACACACACACACATATATATGTATATATGAATGAAAATGATCTAAATGAAATCACCAAATAATGGGGGGAGAGCCCCAACTAAACATCTCTTGCTACAAATGAAGCTTCCAATATCAGGATTGGGTTACATCTAACAGAGTAGTTGGCTAAAGGAGTCCCATGGGAATCCCTAAACCAATGTTGTTGCCAAGACTACAGGTTGTTCTCCACAAACTGAAAGAAAGGCTCCACTGCTGAAGACAAAGGTTACACAACTCATTGACCATGGAGAGGTCAGGCTGGTGATTACACAAAGCCTTCATCTCTACATTCTAGCATCTCTGGTACAGGAAGGTACTCAGCATCTACCAAATGTGGAACATAAACACCAACCCAGCCAAAACCGTGATCTACAGTGGTATCCTCTATGCAAGATATTCTGGGCCCTAAAGCTAGGGTAATATTGGCAAAAAGCTTGTGGGAGTAACTAACCAACATCTGATTTGACTTAAGGCTCACTTCACAAGATGGAAGTCACACTGAACACTGCTGGGGGCTTGGGTGACCAAGAACTTGATACTAGGTAAGCCCAGGGACTTAGACTAAAAATAAATACTACTGTTCTTCAAAATCAAACAAAGACACCTTGCAATAAAATGACTCCTAACAACACACAGCTTTGTTCCTGCAGCAAATAGGAACAAATACAGAGACCCACAGACAGACTTTATGCAGAGACTTGAACGCTCAGCCCTAGATGGGTGTCTCCGACAAATCCCTCCCCTCAGGGATCAGGAAACCCCGTGAAAGAGACAGAAGACACTAAGAAAACTAAATCAGCAGTTCTCAACCTTCCTAATGTTGAGTATTGTTATCAACTGTAATGTAAATATCTGATACGCAGGATTTCTGATAAGTGACCCCTTTGAGAGTCATTTGGACTTGGGTTGCAACCCATAGATTGAGAACTGCTGCTCTAAAGCCACAAGATAACAACTTGTATGAACTCAGAGACTGAGGCCTGCACAGGTCTGCACCAGGTCCTCTGCATATATATTATTATAGCTTCCAGTTTCATGTTTTTATGGGATTCCTGAATTTGTGAACAAGTTGGTCTCTAATTCTTGTGTCTTCTCTTGAACTCTTTTCCTTCTGTTTGTTTTATCCAATTTCAGTGTGTTAGTTTTTGTTTTATACCCTATTTTATTTTATTGTGATCCCTTAGAAGCCTGTTTGTTTTCTAATGAAAGAGAAAGGGAGAGGGTCCAGATAGGAGAAAAGGTGGGGAGGAACTGGCAGTAGAGAGAGGGGAAACTGTAATCAGGATATATTATGTGAGAAAAAAAATCTACTTTCAATAAAAGGAGAGAAGAAAAAAGCAATGCAGACAAAAACAAAACAAACTATATTTTCATTCATGATTTTTCTTTTTGATGTTTATTTACAGAGTAAAAAAGACTTTTAGAATTAATATTAAAAAGATATATTAATAAATTTTAAAACAAGTTTTATATTTACAATCTTAGCTTGGGTAAAAATATTTGCTAATAGGAGACATGACCTTCATACCCTGCCATAAACTGTACCTGTTTCTGCGCTTCTACTTTTTGCTTTCTGGTTGGGTCAATTGCATCTACCATCCATTTGATAGTAAAGTATGTTACTGCACCAAATATTGTTAAACGGAATATTAAACCAACAACTTCGTTCCGACTCAATGGACGAGAAAAGGCTTCAGCATGTACCATCTTGACTGTAAACCTTAAAAAGAGAGAGAGAGAGAAAAGTCACTAGGAAATAACAGTATTTGTTAAAATTGGGAGAGAAAGTAGATTTAACTAAATAAAAGAAACTTCTGGTCAAAATAAAACATTGGTTTTTGTTTAAGTGTCTTATTTGAAGGACAATCATCTTTTTAAATGTTAAGTAAACAAACACATTAAAAGCTTCCCTTAGAAACTGCAGTAGATTAGATACAGGTTTAGTTAGAGGACAAATACTTTTAAAAGTACAGTGGAACTCTGGCATGATGGCACACACCTTTAAAGCCAGCACTCAGGAGGCAGAGGCAGAGCTTTGTGAGTTCGGTGCTAGCCTGGTCTACAAGAGTAAATTCCAGGACAGTCAGAACTACACAGAGAAACCGTCTCAAGAAAAAAAAGTATAGTGGAGATATTATATTACTCTTAGCTATTAGATGTTTCAGAGAACCTGGAAAACAATTATTTTAATTTTAATCCCACTGCATAAAAGGAGGCTAACAAGAGTTTTACTAATACAAGAATATAAATTTATTCTATTATGTGCCGGGCGGTGGTGGCGCATGCCTTTAACCCCAGAGGCAGGAGGATCTCTGTGAGTTCGAGGCCAGCCTGGTCTACAGAGCTAGTTCCAGGACAGGCTCTGAAGCTACAGAAAAAGCCTGTTTCGAAAAAACAAAACAAAACAAAATTCTATTATGCATAACAAATACCAAGTCATTTTTTGAGAGTGAAATCTAACTACAAACTGACTCGTTTTTCTCATATACTTATGTTTAAGGATTTTAAAACCTGTTCAAATCTAAATATGCATTTTTGATTGTTTATTTTTGTTTCTTGAGACAGAGTTTGTCTGTGCAGCCCTGGCTGTCCTGGAACTAGCTCTGTAAACCAGGCTGGCCTCAAACTCACACTGCTAAATATGCAGTTTCTTAATTAATAAGTGGCATTAAATTCTTTGAGCAATTCTTTGCTTTCAACAAAGTAAATATGAAGCAAGAACTTTCAAAAATTTTAAACCATGAAAATTAGTGTTTGGTTATCTGGGGATTCAGCCTAACAAGTGAAAGATCCTGGGTTTGGTCTTCAGTTTAGGGTACAGGAGTTACAGTACTTGCTGGGGAAAAAATGCAAACTGTAGTAGGATACTACTGTGAAGATGTATTGCTGTTATTGGTGTAACAAAAAGTCAAACAGCCAATAGGTAGGCAAGATAGGCGGAACTTGCAGGAGAGGACTGGAAGAGGAAAGAGACTAAAACGGAATCAGACAGAATTAAGGAGAGGTAAAAAGTCACGTAACAGGGCTGGAGAGATGGCTCAGTGGTTAAGAGCATTGCCTGCTCTTCCAAAGGTCCTGAGTTCAATTCCCGGCAACCACATGGTGGCTCACAACCATCTGCAATGAGATCTGGTGCCCTATTCTGGCCTGCAGGCATACATGCAGACAGAATATTGTATACATAATAAATAATAAATAAATATAATAAATTAAAAAAAAAGAAACAATAAAAAAAAGTCACATAACAGAATGCAGATGAATAGAAACAGGTTAATCTAAGTTATAAGAGCTACTGGGTCAAGTCTAAGCTAAAGGCCAAGCTTTCATAATAAATAATAAGTCTCTATGTAGTTATTTGTAAGCTGGCGGGACAAGAAAATCCAACTACAGCAAACTGTACATTTGGCAAGTGATTAAGACCTAGAATATATAAAGCATTAAAAAACTTAAAAACACAAATACCCAATCACTAAATGATAGCCTAATGAGTTGACTAGCCGGTTCTCAAAGGAGTAAATACAAATGAACAATAAATATTTTAAAGTGTTCAACATTTTTAGCCACCAAAGAAATGCAAATGAAAACCGCCTTGTCATTCCATCACACCCTGTCAGCATGGCTAATGTCAAAACAACAACAACAACAAACATTAGTGAGTATGTGCAGAAGCAGGCATCATATCTAGACAGTACTAGTGGGTATGAGAGTTGCTGCAACCCCTACAGAAATCGGTATGGAGATAACCACAGCACACATCCAGAGAATTGTAAGTACACCAGCAGATACTTGCACAGTCATGCTTTTTGCTGACCCACTCACAATAGCCAAGATATAGAATTAGCCTAGATGTCCATCAACAGAAGAATGGATAGAGAGTATGGTACACAATGGGGTCTTAGTGAGCTAGAAAGAAGACCCAATTACATTTTCAGAAAAATTAATGGAAACTGGAGGTCATTATTATAAGTAAATAAGCAGGATCAGAAAGACCAATTTTGCATGTTCTCTCAGAAATCTATATTTAAATTATAGGCTGGTGTTGGTGGTGGTGCATACCTTTAAATGCAAGATGCGGGAGGCAGAGATAGGTGGATTTTTGTAAGTTCAAGGCCAGCCTGGTCTATAAAGCGAGTTCTAGGACAGCCAGAACTACATGGAGAAACCCTGTCTAAAAAAAAAATAAATTTAAATTTAGAAATGCACACATGCATAAAAGTAGGGAATGTAAGCACAAAGGGACAATGAGAGGAAAGGAAAAGGTCTAAAGTAGTGGTCCCAACCGTGGGTAGAGACCCTTTTGGGGGCCACAAATCAGACTCCTGCATATCAGGTGTTTACACTATGATTCATGACAATAGCAAAATTATTTTATGATTGGCAGTCACCACAACAAAAGGAACTGTATTAAAGGGTCACATTAGGAAGGATGAGAACCACTGGTCTAAAGGGAAGGGCGAAGCAGGGAGCAAGAGAGGATAATGGATTGACTGTATGTGACATGAAAACAAAAGGAAGACCTGGGTATGGCTCATGCATGTAATCCCTGCACTTGGAAGGCTGAGGCGACTGCCATGAGTTAGAGGCCTGTCAAGAGGACAGACTGAGTTGTAGGACAGCTTGGACTACGGTGAGATCCTGCCTCCATAAACAATAGGTTACACAGAAGACCCTATCATAGCTGGGCAGCTGTAGAACATCCCTTTAATCCCAGCATTTGGAAGGCAGAGACAGGTGAATCTTTGTGAGTTTGAGGCCAAGCTGGTCTACAAAGTGAGTTCCAGAACAGCCAGAGCTGTTATACAAAAAACCCTGTCTCAAATTAAAAAAGGAAGAAAAAAAGGAAAAAAAGCCTTATCACAAACAAAAGAATACAGCCATGGACAAGGGAAGGGAGGTGATGTGACTACTTTTAAATATGGTACAGCTCTGAGCAACTACAACAATCAAGGTTCACAGCAGGAATTCACTCCAGTGTCAAAGGCAGTACCTTCACAAAATAAGTTTAGCAGGTAGGATGTGACTATCACATTAGGAGATAGGATATTGGGGTCCAACAATGTCATTAAGCCTTGACAAGTGCTGAGAGAGGGGAGAAGAAAAAAATACACATACATATTAACTCAGTGGAAATAAATGAACCAGAATCTAGACTGCTAATTGGGTACTGCAAAGACTATTCTTTATGTTCCTTCTAGCTCTAAAACACTTTTCTTACTATTGCTAAATTAAAATGCTTCTCATTGGCTTCCTCTGGAATAGCTCTAATATTTGTTTATAGTAAAGAAAATCCTCCTTATTCTTTCAATCATCCAACAGCATTTTTCTAAAGCATTCTAAGTCAGTGTTCACACTCCTGTTATTACATTAAAATCACAATAATTATTTAAACAAGTAACTGAACGCCCTCATTTTGGATAAAGAAACTTTGGCCTAGGATGGTAAGTAGTTCATTCAATAAGAAAGTGCCCACTACATTTAATATATAATAATGGCCAATATAGAATAACTCGAAAATACAGTTCAACTATATTAATTACTAAAGAAAAAAAGTGGAACTAACTTAGCCACCAAATTATAATTGCCTCATGTAACAAAGTACAGATTAGTATCCACACATTAGTACGGCTTTCAAAAATATGACACACAACAATCAACTTCTCAAAGGACTTGAAATTTGTACTTCCTTTGTCTTTATCCCAATAAAGCTGCAAACACAATTGCTAATAATCCAATAGGTGGGATAAGGACTTTGTGAACTTAATCTGTGAAGTCATGATATTCCAAAAAAGTTTTGTTTATTAGAAGATTCGGTCAGAGCTGGGTACAGTGGCAAAAGCCTGGGAATCTCAGCACTCAGGCTATAAGAAGATTTAAGGTTCAAGGCTAACCTGGGCTGCATAGGGTTCAAGAAAAAAACTACGCTACACAAAACACCCCTGCCTCCTAAATAAATAAATAAATAAATAAATAAATGGAAGTTTAAGTTGGGTAGTCACTGAATTACAAAGGTATATCAGGGCTATGGGCTGTTTCCTAAGCACATTTTCTTAAAAGTCATCAAGACAGTAACAATTTTTAATCCTACCAAAATACAGCCAAGAGACAATTCTTCCTATTCCAATATGAACGATGATGCGAGGCAGATTAAAGACTACTGCATGTCTGCCGGGCGGTGGTGGCGCACGCCTTTAATCCCAGCACTCGGGAGGCAGAGGCAGGCGGATCTCTGTGAGTTCGAGACCAGCCTGGTCTACAAGAGCTAGTTCCAGGACAGGCTCCAAAGCCACAGAGAAACCCTGTCTCGGGAAAAAAAAAAAAAAAAAAAAAAAAAAAAAAAAAAAAAAAGACTACTGCATGTCTACCTTCCTAAGTGACTTCAAAATCTTGAAATAAAACCGAAACGTCCTGGCAGAATAAGGTCATTACAGTCCCTTATCATTACAAAAGTGTGTACAATAAAAGCTGCAAACGTAGAGAATGTATTTCAATTTTGCATAAACACTAATTTTGGCAAAAATATTCACACTGCTGTATACAACCAAGAAACACCACAAAACCGGTATGATTCATTGTTATCTTTAGACAAATACAATTTTAAACCGTTTCATTTTAAACTCTAGTTTCAGCGTGGACGCCGTATCTCTGAGCAACTTACTAACGCTTATTATACTGCAGTATTTTCTTCCTAAGTCACTGCAGTAGTCTACGAATGGTCTTTCCACTAGTTCTGTCGCTATCAAGGCCCACGGATGCAGCCCGTGACAATGAATGCCTGCCAGGCTCCGCGTAGAGGACAGGTCATTGTGAACATTAGCATCTTCTGTGAAAGCATGGCCAGCCCTGATGAAAACACCTCCGCCTTTGCACAAAGAGGGAGGTGCAGGACCGGCACGAGCGGACCGGTTCTTTCCAGCGCCTTCCCACAAGCCCAGTCCTGAGATCGCCCAGAGCGCCCCCAATCCTCCAAGTGACCAGGCCGCCTACAGGAGATGTCCTTGCGAGCGGCCCAAGTCTCCCGCCAGCGCCGAGACCTGAGGGCTCGAGCCGGGCCGGGCGCCAAGGCGAGGCCCCGGACGCCCTTGGAGGTTAATCCGCTGGATCCGGCTGGGCCGGGGCGGCGCTCAAATGTGACTGGTGGGGGGACGGGTGACTGCCGGGCTGGGCTTCCCCAGGTGAGCGCCGGGCCCTCGGGGACCCCGGAGGGATGGGGGACACACCTGGCCCGGCCCCGCGGGAACCCGCTACTCACCCAGAGGCAGGACCAGAGGCGATAGGAGCCCTAGCCCAGCCTCGCACAGGAAAGAAATGCCGCCCGGGAGAGTACGCTTCCGGCCGGTGCCCCGCCCCCCCCCCGCACGGAGCATGCGCAATTCTTGCCTAGCGCTGCAGTCTAAACTCGTCCTGTACCTTAGTACCTGCTGTGCCGATAGGTTCAGAAAGATGGATAGGATGTACCTGACGCTTCCCGAAAGCGCTGAGTTCAGCTTCAGCGACTCAGAAACTGAACTGGGGAAGACGCTTGACACATGAAATCCCTGTGCTGCTCTGGAGCTGCATGCAACCCTGACAGAGGAGCCTTTTACGGAAGGCAAAGAGGTGCTTCCTTGGTTTGATAAACTTCCACGGTCCTCTGCAAGACCTCATGCTGCTGCGCAGACGCGCATGGCCTCACCATCTGCCTTTCGGTTTCTAGGGTGAGCTCACCCTCCTCCGCGATCTCTGTACTGACATCTGGAGGTGGCGCCTGAGAATCCGCGGAACGCATGAGCAGCCGGGCGGACCAGGCAGTTGGTCAGAATAGGGCATCTGGTGACAGGTTTTGCATGTTGATGACTTTTCTTTTACCCCGTCCTCTTGCAAAGTGGGGTACGTGACACCGAGCTCCCAAAGAACCATATCTGAAAACCAACCTCTGCTGACTGCGTATACTAGCAAGGAATGAAATAGTAGACACTGCCCTAAATAAAAAAGGAAAGTCACTTCAGATAAAGGCAGTGGAATAAAATGAAGGAATAAAACAGACTTCTTAACACTTTTATATTCCTGGAGGAGGCAGGTTGTATAGCTCTGTTGTCAGTATTATCTTTTATGGCTAAGGAATTCTGCAGCCAACCTGACCTTGGTGCCCCATACCTGTTTTTCCAGCACTGGGGTGGCTAAGGAAGGAGGATTACTTTGTACCCTGGGCTAGACAGCAACACACTGCCTCCATCTGCAGAAATTTGTTAATTAGTAAACGGTCTTGTCAATAACTGGGAAGACACAGCCCAATAGGGCTGTCAGAGCCTGAGAAGTTCCTTGTTAGAGGACTATATTGAGAACAAGGTGATACTGGCACACACCTTTAATCCCAGCACTAGGGAGGCAGAAGCAGGTGGATCTCTGAGTTTGAGGCCAGCCTGGTCTAAAGAGAAAGTTCCACAACAGTCAGGACTATACAAGGAAACCCTGTCTTGCAGTTGGGGTGGGGTGGGGCAGGGGCAGGCGGGGACTGTATTAGGTTAGCTAGAAGAACAGAATAGACAGAATACATAGATGTTAAAAGAGGGTTGTTTTGTATTTTGTTTTATTTTGGGGTGATTTGTTTTATTTGTTTAGTTTTGTTCTTTGTTTCTAAATTGGTGTGCACAATACAATCTGAGTGGCCCAACAGTGGTTGTCCTGGTAGCTGTGCAGTTCTCGAGACTAGATAGCGCTGCAGTCCCACCCTGACACCAAAAGCTTTAAGGATCCCTTGGGAGCCACTACTAGCTTTAGTCCACTGGAAAAATCTGAATTCTGGTTATCAGTGAAAGATGCCAGAGGCATCAACAATAGCAGTGGCAGAAGAGAGATGAACAAAAGACAAGCAAGCTAAAAGCAAATCCCCAGGACTTCCTTATATTTGGCCAATATCTGGACTGCCTATACTTATATTTAAGATGGGACTATCAATTAACTTAGTCAAGAGAATCCCTCACAAGTGTGCCCAGTGACTTGTCTCAGGTGATTCTAGATCTTGTCAAGTTGACAGTATTAACCATCACTATTATGGGTACCTCCCCTGGGATAAGTCAGGTCCTTGACTATACAACAACAACAACAACAATAGAGAGTCAGGCAAAGATAGTGGGTTATTAAGTAGAGATTTGAGATAATGCTTCAGGTTTAAGCATGAGGACAGATGGGGGCTCATATAACAGTAAACATGATTAAAATATGCATTGCTGCTTATCTCCTTTTCCTGTGTCTGCTGGACCTGATGTTGTCATTTAGCAAATTCTAAGGAAATTTCTTATCTCTGGGCCTTAAGACATCAAATTACTGCCTTTCTTCAGTAAATCACACATGTTCCTTTCCAGAAGTCCAAAAATCAACTAGGTTCTTGCAGAATGGAGTAGATTAAATATATGACTTTTCATCTCTGGATATCTTTATGGCAATACAAAATGCAATATTTGGTCTACAATAGGTGTGCAATAGGGAACACATTATACATAATATATTAATCAAGGAGGTTCTGGGCTTTCCTTTTTATTTTCTGTCTATGTATGCAGGCATGTGTACACTTGTGTGCATTTATACATGAAGGCCAGAGATTAGTGGTATGTGTCTTATATTATATTCTACCTGCAGGTCTTTTTGTTGTTGTTGTTGATTTTTGTTTTTCTTTGAGATAGGATCTCTTACTGGACATAGAACCTGGAGTTCACTAGACTAACTGGCCAGAAATCCCTATGAATCCTCCTGACTGTACTTTTCCAGGATTAAAGGCATGGACCGCTATGCCTGACTATTTTTCTAAAATATTTTTAGTTTTTCAATTAAAATATAGTCACATCATTTTTCCCCTTCCCTCCCCTCCCCTCAGCTCCTCCCATGGCTTTTCTACCTTGGCCTCTTTTTCTTCAACTTCTAATGTATGTGTATGTGCATACAACCTGTTCTGTTCATACAATGTATGTGTATGTGCATACAACCTGTTCTGTTCATACAATGTATGTGTATGTGCATACAACCTGTTCTGTTCATACAATGTATGTGTATGTGCATACAACCTGTTCTGTTCATACAATGTATGTGTATGTGCATACAACCTGTTCTGTTCATACAATGTTACCTGCACACATATTTTAGGGCTGATCACTGGGATTGGATAACCAGTGTGTGGGGCTTCTGCTTGGGGAAGGCTCTTTCTACTTCTCTCAGCATTCCTTAGTTGTGTGTAGTTCTTTGTCTAAGGTTGGGGCTCCTGTGAGCTTTCCCCTTCCAGGATGGCTTGTCTGTTGCTGTCATCCTTGTTCAGGTCTTGCTAAGCAGCCATGTTCTTAGAACTCATGGATGTAGCTTCCCTGTCATTTCCAGGAAACAAACTCTCACATCAGCGATCCAGTTCCTCTGACTCTTGCAATCCTTCTGTCCCTTCTTCCTGGATATTCCTCTGGCTGTTAGATCCAGAAGTTATACTGTAAATATATCGGTTAGGGCCAGGTACCACATAACCACTTGTTCTCTGCATTTTGATGGGTTGTGGGTTTTTTGTAATGGTCTCCATCTGTTGCAAGGAGAATTTTCTTTAGTGAGGGTGGGAGTTACACTTATTTGTGTGTATAAGGATTAATGTTTAGGCCAGGTGGTGGTGGTGCGTGCCTTTAATCCCAGTATTCGGGAGGCAGAGGCAGACAGATCTCTGTGGGTTTGAGGCCAACCTGGTCTACAAGAGCTAGTTTCAGGACAGGCTCCAAAGCTACAGAGAAACCCTGTCTCAAAAAACAAACAAACAAAAATTAATGTTTAGAGTGAAGTTAGGAATTATGTTGGTTTAGTAAAGGGGTGGTTGTAGGTTCCTCCAAGATCCCTAACCTCACTATCGCTGGATAATTTGCAAAGTTTCCAGTACCAGCCATGATTTCTTTCTGGTTGAGAAGGGCCTGAAGTCCAGGTACAGTTGATTGGTTGCATCAAGATATGAATGCTACTATTGTATGTACTCTTTGGGTTATCATGCCATGGTGGTCATTTTTATAGTTCATAGACATTATAGCTGGTTAGGACTATTGTTGACTACTTTCCCTTGGAAGTTTTTGTAACACCTTCTAGTATCATGAAAGCTAGTTCTCAGGGAGGAGGCTTTTCAACTTGGATTCTCTGGGTGTCTGATGTACATGGTGTCTTCAGCAATAGGGACTCAATCTTCAACCTCTAGGAGGGAACACAGGGTAACAACAACACTCTAATGTTTTGGGAGTCTGGGTACTTCTTATGCTTGGAATCAGGGGTTTGTTTAATATTCTATGGGCTTGGGTGGAGTATTGTCATCCAGGTTGGGATTTTTTTTTTTACTTACACTTTATCTGTATGTATCTATGGATGGATAGATAGATAGATAGATAGATAGATAGATAGATAGACAGACAGACAGACAGACAGACATATGTATTAAGTGTAATTTTAGGTTAAAAATAGATGTTTCTGGCCGAGCGGTGGTGGCGCACACCTTTAATCCCAGCACTCGGGAGGCAGAGGCAGGCGGATCTCTGAGTTCGAGGCCAGCCTGGTCTACAAGAGCTAGCTCCAGGACAGGCTCTAGAAACTACAGGGAAAACAAACCCTGTCTCGAAAAACCAAAAAAAAAAAAAAAATAGATGTTTCTTTTGTGGCTTTCTGATATGCTTGCTGCTATTTTATCTTCCTCTCTCTCTTTCTAGATTGGCTTCCCTCCCTAATTAAAGCCCACCCTTTCTTTTTTACTTCCCTGCCTTCTGCAGTTACTTCAGGTTATATACTCACATCTGAAGATTTGCATTAAAGGAGCCACAGATGAGAAGAACATCAGACATTTATCTGAGTCTGGGCTACTTCACTCAATATGATCTTCTCTAATTCCATTCATTTACCTAAAGATTTTATTTTTCATACAGTTGAATAATATTCCATAGTGTGTATTACATTTTTATTATCCATTCATCAATTGAAGGACTTTCAGGTTGTCTCCATTTCCTAGCTATTGTGATGAACACAGTTCAGCAAGTATCTGTGAGATACAATGTCAAGACTGGTGAGTATATGCCACAAAGTGATTATAGAGTGATCATATGGTAGATTTATTTTTAGCTTTTTGAGGCTTCTCCACATTGATTTCCAGAGTGGCTGAACCAGTTTGCAACATCACTAATAGTAAACGAGAGTGCCCTTTTCCTCATATCCTCTCTACAATTTCTTGTTAGTTGTTTTGCTGATCTTTGACATTCTGACTGGAATAAGATGAAAGTTGTTTTGATTTGCATTTACCAAATTGCTAGAGATTATGGACATTTTGAAATATTCCTTAGGTACTTTTCTTCTTTATTTTTTGAGAACTTTCTGTTTGGATCTCAAGTCTATTAATTTTTTAAAAATGAGTCATTTGACTTTTTGGTTTTTTTTTCAAGACAGGATTTCTCTATGTAGCACTGGCTGTCCTGAAACTCACTCTGTAGACCAGGCTGGCCTCAAGCTCAGTGATCCATCTGCCCCTGCCTCTCAAGTGCTTGGGTTAAAGTCATGTGTCACTACAGCCCAGTGATTTTTAGAGTTCTTTATATATTATGCATGTTAATACTCTGTCAGATGTATTGCTGGCAAAGATATCCTCAAATACTGTGGGATTCCTCTTCACTTAAATTCACTTTTTAGTTTTATGAAGTCCCACTTACCAATTACTGGCTTTAATTTTTGGGCAAATGGAGTGCTATTCAAAAAGTGCTTCCCTACAGCTATATCCTATAGGAAACAATGTATGTTTTCTTCTAGTAGTTTCAATGTTTCAGGTTTCATATTTAGGTCTTGAATACATTGGTGTTAACTTCTGTTAAAGGTGATAGATATGGGACTAATTTTATTCTTTTATATGTGGATATCAAGGTTTCCTAGCACATGTGTTGAAGACGTTGTCTTTTCTCCAGTGTATATCTTTGTCAAACATTAGATAGCTGTAGTCATGTGTACACATGTTTGAGTGTGGCATGAATTCTAATTGGTCTTAATAATAAAAACCCAGAGTCAGATATAAGGGTTAAAGCTCAAGATCAGAGAAGCAGCACAGCTGGCCACTAGAAAGACCTTTTATCTCTACCAACGCTCAATACTCAGACTGAAGGAGACTGCACCGCCATAATTCATCTGTCTCCAACAAACCTCACAATGCACTGAGCTCCTAATGCCTTCCACCTTAAATTCCTCTTTCTGCTCAGCCGTATCACTCCTGTCTCCACCTCCCTAGTGCTGGGATTAAAATGTGGGATTCCAAGTGCTGGGATCACCTTTGTGTGAACTTTGTTTCTTTGTTAGACAGATTCAAGGCCATCCTGGCCTTGAACTAACAGAGATCCCTCCATCTCTGTCTCCTGAGTCCTGGGATTAAAAGTGTGTGCCAACACTCCCTGGCCTCTAGTGGCTTAGTTCTAAACTTTGTTCTTTATGCAAGCTTTATTTGTTAAAAACATAAACAAAATATCACTACATTTTCCATTTTTTCATCTAAAATACAAAAACAAGGCTATAACTAATATAAGAAAAACTATATGTGCCCGGTGGTGGTGGCTCACGCCATTAATCCCAGCACTCAGGAGGCAGAAGCAGGTGGATCTCTATGAGTTGGAGGCCAGCCTGGTCTGTAAGAGCTAGTTCCAGGACAGGCTCCAACGCTACAGAGAAACCCTATCTTAAAGAACCAAAAAAAAAAAAAAAAAAAAAAAGAATACAATATATACAGGCAATAAATACATCAACAATATTTAGTCCATTTACATTTGATAAATTCAGAGAAAATACTCCATTATCTATCCTATCTTGGTGATTCCAAAGTGTTGTACTTAATTCACTTTCTATTCTAACTTGGATTACCAATTCAAAATTATCTTTTTAAGTCTTTCAACCTTATTCTCTACACTTCTTTAGAGAATTTCTTTTTTGAGTCTGTTAAACACAGAAAACTATAACGATCTAGTCTTCAACTCCCTCAGAGACCCAAGAAAGAAATAATATCAACTCAGTAGCAGGAAGTCTAAGCAAACAGCTTCCAAAAATGTAAGAAATAGCAAAAATGTCGGCCTGAACATTCACCTAAAGTTCCTCCTCAACATTGGGGCATCAACTTTCAGCCCACAGGCCTAGAATATTCAACAAACTTTTCTATGAAGCAGAATTTTTAAAGGACTGTCCTGCCTTGTTTTGACAAGGTTTTATAGTCACTCTCTTTTGTGTCCTACTTGTCAAATTAGGTCAGCATATTATCAGCAATATAGGCAAGACCACTTTCTTGCCCAGTGGCTTCCTTTGCCACAGTAAAAGTAAACTCCTTGTGGAGTTTCTTTGATGCCTATCATCTTATTGATATGAGAGATTGGTGCTGCCAGGAGCAAACGTGTATCATTGTCATTAAAAAAAAGACCTATGTTATTAAAACAACTTAAATGCCATATTCTGTAGATCTCTGAAGTATTTGAAGATTATCTATTTAAAACATATCTCTGACCTTGAAAAAATACCTAGTATGATAACTACAAATTTGAATGTAATATGTGACTAACTATAATCTGCATTTCTTTGTTGTTCTACATAGTTGGTAATAATAACTTTCAAGAGCTAAAAATTTGCATTACATTATTAATTGAGCTGTATAGGCACAGTACTTTGAAAAAGAGTAGAAATGTATTTACAGCATGCTTTAACAAAATTAATCTCAAATTTGTATCAATATACAAAATTTGTATACAGTATACAAAAGTCCAATCCAATGTAAAATATTTAAAACTAGTAGTTGCTTTTTAAAAGTAGATTCAATAATCTACCTTTTAATCTTTTCATATTTGCCAGGCGGTGGTGGCGCACGCCTTTAATCCCAGCACTTGGGAGGCAGAGGCAGGCGGATCTCTGTGAGTTCGAGACCAGCCTGGTCTACAAGAGCTAGTTCCAGGACAGGCTCCAAAGCCACAGAGAAACCCTGTCTCGAAAAACCAAAAAAAAAAAAAAATCTTTTCATATTTATATCCTCCTTTTTTCTTTGTAGAGTAGATTCAATATTCTACCTTTTTATCCTATCACATCTATATGCTGCCCTTTTGCTTTTCAAAATAAGAATTTAATCTACTTTTTTAGCCTTTTTCCTGACCATTACCAATAACAACTTGTAACCAATACTCCTAAACAATGACAAATATTCATAACCCAATGAAAAACCAAAAACTATCCACCTCACTTCTTGAGAATGTGGGCATCATGTTCTTAAATTTACTTACTGCTGTCTTGGGGTCATGGCATCTTTAGGGGATCCTGAAAAGAAAAATTTGTATTAATTGTCAATTCCTGGTAGAGGTAGCTGTATCATTTGTTGTCCAGTCTCTGTGTAATGGGAAAGTGCAGGGCTTGTCTCAAATCTTGGTAAGAGTAGTCTGAGAGTCTGGATCACCCTCACTATCCACCTTGAAATTGTTCTAAGCAGTTTATAGTCCAAAATCAATCTTTAGGTGGTGTTTTTCAGCTTGGTGGTATTAACATAGTCCTGGAGGAATCATCATAGTGGGGCCCCAACCTCCCTTTGGAGACTTCAAAGATCGCTGTTAGGTGTGGTCATGGTTCACTGCTGAAAATTGACTGAGTCTCAAACCCGAAATCATGTGCAGGAAGATAGATGAATCCGTTTTCTAGACTTAATTAGTACTCTATATGACCATTAATATCAAGAAAAAATGTTCAAATATATATGTATATATATATATATTAATCTTATAAATTTTGAAATATTTATACCTTAAGAAAAGCTGTTAAAAAGTCAAAATAAAACCAAAAGATTTATGAGATAAGTGGTAATATAATAGTCCTTAAATTTTTGTTTTTCTTCTGTCATTTTCTTAGGTTTGGCTGTAACTTTTAGCAAATGTGTGATTACCAAATCAGCCTTTTCAGAACTCAAAGCAGTTGTCTGTTGCAATCTTGAATAGATATCAGTGGTATGGTGTACATATTTTAATTTCCCAAATTCTACAAAATGGAACACATTCATCTGCCAGATTTCATTCCTTTGAGTACCCTTTGAGTTACTTCCTGCAGGTAGTGGTATTTGGTTGTATAAAGAACGAGTAGGACATTTCCTTATGAATTCCTTGGTTTGCTGCTATGTGGTGAAAAAGTCTTTTTTAACCTTTGCTATTGATATGTTTTTTTATAAAATTCTGAGAACTTCAGCACATTTTCAATCAATATTTGATCGATTTCTGTATTTCCTTGTGCTAGAGGACCTGGCAGACCCATATGGGATCAGATTGTGTTATATATATGGGATGATTCCTATTCCTGATTGTATCTTTAACTGAGTAAATAATAAAGTTGATTCTGTATCATATGGTATTAGTTCAATGGTTTCAATATGCAAAACAACTCTTTTGCATATTATGAATTGGTAACTGTGTTGAGAGGTTCTTTAAAATTCCTTAGTGCCATGATAATAGAAAATAATTCTGACTTTTGGACTTAAGGGCTTAGATACACTTTACTTAAATTTTTTGATTTGTAACCTGCCTTTCCTTTCCTGATTTATTTGCATCAGTGTTTCCTGATTTATTTGCATCAATACAGAATGTAGGGGCTCCAGCAATTGGTGTTTCCCGTACAATGCAGGAAGGATTCAATTTGTTCTCTTTATAAACTGAGTTCTCTTGATTTGGGGATATTTGTTGTTATCTTTCCCAAAAAATTACTTCAAGGTCTTTGCCAAGGTTCACTTTCTGCTCATAATTTGTCAATTTCATCTTTACTGAATGATAGTACAGTTTCTGCTGGGTTTATTCCTGCTAATTGATGAAGTCTCAGTTTTTCTTTTAGAGTTTACCCAGAGACTTTTTCCACATAAGTTTTTAATTTTTTACTTGGTTCATGGGGTAAAAATGATCCATTCAAAGATAATATCTTCCCTCTTCATTAAAATTCCTGTAGGGAAGTATCTGGAGGATAATATGACTAGAATGCGGTTAAGCTTCGGGTCAACATGATCCACAAGCACAAGTTGTAATAGCTCTTCAATCAAAGTCAATTCTCTCTCAGCTTCAGCAGATAATTTTCTGGAACTATTTAAGTCCCTGTCATCATCTAAGGTTTTTTTTCAAATGAATCAGTTCATCAGGTTTTACCCCAATAGTGGACTATAGATTGGAAATGCCTTCTAGCAGTCTTTGGAAGTCATTGGAAGTCTACAATCGATCTCTCGTAATTTGCACCTTATGGGGTCTAATTTTTTTGTAAACCAATTATATAACCTAAATAATTAATAAAAGCTTCTCTTTGTATCTTTTCAGGAGCAATTTGTAATCCCTAACAAGGCAACTTTTTCTTTATTTCTTCAAACATTTTTCTAAAGTATCTATTTGAATCAAATAGTAAAATGTCATCCATGTAATGGTAAACTTTAGGCTGAGAAAATTACTTATATATCATTTCCAATGACTGACTTACAAAATATTGGCACAGGGTGGGGCTATTTAACATTCTCTGTGGGAGAATCTTTCATTGATATCTCTTAGCAGGCTGAGAATTATTGTAAGTAGGCACTGTGAAGGCAAATTTTTCTCTGTCCTTTTCTTCTAAAGGTATAGTGAAGAAACAGTTCTTTAAATCAATAACTATAAGAGGCCATCCTTTATGCAATAAGGAAGTCAAAGGAATTCCAGAATGTAGAGATCCCATTAACTAAATTACAGCTGTTAAATCTGTTACCAGTCTTTATTTTCCAGATTTCTTTTTAGTAACAAATACAGGAGGCCAGATATTGGTGCACGCCTTTAATCCCAGTACTCAGGAGGCAGAGGCAGGTGGATCTCTGTGAGTTCGAGACCAGCCTGGTCTACAAGAGCTAGTTCCAGAACAGGCTTCAAAACTACAGATACAGAAAAGCCCTGTCTCAAAAAGACAATAAATAAATATTAATAATATATTTATTAATATAATAAATAATATTTCTCCTGTATTTACAGGAGAATTCCAAGGGCTGGTTGATTATTCAACATGCTAAGAATTTAGTTGATCCCATACCAGTTGTTCTAAAGCTGGCAGTTTCTATAGTAATAAAGGCCACTGCACAACCCATACAGGTTTGTCTGTCAACCATCTTAAAAATAGGGATATTGGGGCTGGAGAGATGGCTCAGAGGTTAAGAGCACTGGCTGCTCTTCCAGAGGTCCTGAGTTCAATTCCCAGCAACCACATGGTGGCTCACAACCATCTATGATGAAATCTGGTGCCCTCTTCTGGTATGCAGGCATACATCCAGGCAGAATGCTGTATACATAAATAATCTTTAAAAAAAATTTAAAAAAGGGATATTGGTGCCTCTGGAAGATCAGTAGCTGCTGTGCCCTGTTCTTGTACAACCTGAGTAGTCCGTTACTGTTCTTTTTAATACCTTGTAATATTTTTCCCAGAAACATATGTTAATTTATATTTGATCCTATGATTTGGGAAATGTTAATCTGAGTATTCCATTGCTGTAACAAGTCATGTCCCCACAAATGCATTGCTATGTTAGCGACATATGGCTTTAACTTGTGGCTCTGTTTTGCTTGGGATGAAATTTCAATCACCAAAAGTTGACCTATTACCTCCTGAAGAGGCCAATTTGGATGCCAGGATAATGGTGCAATTATTATTATATCTGCACCTGTGTCTATCAGTCCATCACTGATAATCTCATTTATTTGTATTTTTAATTTTGGTCTTTCATAGAAATTTACAAAAATACTCACTTTATTGTTTTCCTGGAATTTTTCGTTCTCTCTTCTATAGTTGTTCTATTATCCAGAGCAGTGTGGTTTCTTTTTTTTTTTTTAACGCATGGTTTTTTTTTTAATGTTTTCTTTATTATATATTATGTATACAGTATTCTGCCTGCATGTACACCTGCAGGCCAGAAGAGGACATCAGATCTCATTACAGATGGTTGTGAGCCATCATGTGGTTGCTGGGAATTGAATTCAGAACTTTTGGAAGAGAAGTCAGTGTTCTTAACCCAGTCTGAGCCATCTCTCCAGCCCCAGCAGTGTGGTTTCTTACAATAGACATTAGATTTTTTTATTTGCTCTGAGGAGTTTCCTCCATGATGGCAGGAAACAACTGAACCAGATTTGGCATAGGGGCCTGCGAGAGGACCCTAAGGAGTTTCCCTGATGGGAAAGGGTTACCTTGTGGTATAAGAGGTCTTTCTGTTTATGTGTTGCTTTCATTGGTTAATGAATAAAGAAACTGCCTTGGCCTTTTGATAGGGCAGAACTTAGGTAGGTGGGGAAAACAGAACTGAATGCTGGGAGGAAGAAAGCAGAGTGAGGGAGAGCTGCCATGGGACCGCCAGAGTCAGACATGCTGAATCTTTCCCGCTAAGCCACTGCCACGTGACGATGTACAGATTAATAGAAATTGGTTAAATCAAGATGTAAGAGTTAGCCAATAAGTGGCCAAACAGTGTTTTAATTAATACAATTTCTGTGTTATTTCGGGGTTAAGCTAGCCAAGCGGCGGAACAAACAAACAGCCTCTCCCTACAACAACCTTGAATGTCCCTTGCTGATCTACATTCATTAGTTCAGTGGCTGCCTTTGTCATACCTTCTGCATAATCCATAAGGGAGGTTATAGTTTTCCTTCTTACCAGATTCAGAAAAGAAATTCACAAAAGAGGTGTAAAGTGTTTAAGGTAGAGAGACATTAAAAGATAATTTTGGCAATGCATGTTAGAGTAGAAAGTGAATTAGGTACAACATTTTGAACTCATTAAGATAGGAGAGATATAGAGTATTTTCTCTGAACTTATCTAATGCAAATGGACCAGACATTGTTGATGTGTTTATTGCCTGTATATACTGAATATAGTTATTGTACTTATTGTATATAGTTTTTCTTTTATTAGTTATAATCTCTTTTATTTTAGACAAAAAAGGAGGAAATGTGGTGCTATTTTGTTTGTGCTCTTACAAATAAAGATTGCCTGAAGCTGGGCAGTGGTGGCACACACCTTTAATCCCAGCACTCAGAAGGCAGAAGCAGATCTTTGTGAGTTCGAGGCCAGCCTGGTCTACGAGAGCTAGTTCCAGGACAGGCTCCAAAGCTACAGAGAAACCCTGCCTCGAAAAACAAACAAACAAACAAAAAAGATTGCCTGAAGATCAGAGGGCAGAACTAGCTATTAGTTATCCACAGAGGTCTGGAAGTCTGTACAGACAGATAGGAAGTGATATGGCTGGGTATGGCTGGGCAGACAGTGGAATATAAGTCAAGAGGAGATGAGTTCAGCCCTTTTTCCACTGA
Organism: Arvicola amphibius; assembly: GCF_903992535.2. Classification (NCBI taxonomy): domain Eukaryota; kingdom Metazoa; phylum Chordata; class Mammalia; order Rodentia; family Cricetidae; genus Arvicola; species Arvicola amphibius. Next base: position 173,730,759 of record NC_052047.1, read on the forward strand.
GGAGTTAGTAAAGTAAGAGTTAGCTGTGGCTTGCTCCTTTGTCTCTGTGATCTTTCAGCATTTACTCCAATATCGGACTGGGTTTTTATTAAGACCAATTTGCATTTGTGCAACAGTCTATGTTTACATGTTAGGGACCTTTTTTTTTCAAAGCTTTGTCTCAGGTTCTATATGGAAATATGTGCCCCCATTGGACAGCATATGTTTTTGTTGTGTATGCATGAATGACTGTGTACAATGTATATGCAGTGCCCACAGAACAAGGAGGATGGAGTCAAATTCTGGTGCTGGGGAATTGAACCAGGTCCTTCAAATAACCGCTGAGCCATCTCTCCAACCCCTAGCCAGCATATGTAACCAGTCTTTGCGTATCTTTCACCAGGTAGCCCCCCAAATAATGACAAGGAGACTTATTACGTATGAAAGCTCAGTCTATAGCTTAGGCTTGTTCCTAACTAGCTCTTATAGCTTAAATTAACCCATTTATATTAATGTATGTTTTATCATGTGGCATTACCTCTCTTTCATCTTGCACATTCTGTTTCTTCTTTGGTTCTCCTGGCACCTGCCTCCAATGCCTAGATTCCTCTTTCTGCCTCGAATTCCTGCCTATACCTCCTGAGTACCTATTTAGCTTTTTTATTAAGCCAGTCACAGCAATATATCTCCACACATATGGCTTTATAAAGAGAGGTTGGGAGTGTAGCCTCAGTTTTTCCTAAAGACAGACAGAGAGAGAGAGAGAGAATTTAAGGTTGGCAGTAGATTTTCTATGAAAATATAATAGAAATTTACTGTGAATCCATCTAGTCCTAGACTTTATTAGTCAGAGGGTTTTTTATTACTCCTAATAACCTCCTCATTTATTGTGGTTTTGTTTAGATTATTGATCTCTTATAGGTATAATTTTGGTGTTTTGGATGAATCTAGAAATATTTCCATGTCTTTTAGATTTTTTCCCAGTATAGTGATATTTTATTTATTTTTTTGCTTTATTTTTTCCATGATATTTATTGAGCTTTACATTTTTCTCTGCTCTCCTCCCCTCTTCAATCCTCCCCCAAGGTTCCCATGCTCCCAATTTACTCAGGAGATCTTGTCTTTTTATACTTTCTACTTCCCATATAGATTATATCTATGTAAGTCTCTCTTAGTGTCCGTATTGTTGTCTAAGTTCTCTGGGATTGTGGTTTGTAAGCTGGCATTCTTTGCTTTATGTTTAAAAACCACCTATGAGTGAGTACATGTGATAATTGTATTTCTGTGTCTGGGTTACCTCACTCAAAATAATGTTTCCTAGTTCCATCCATTTTCCTGCAAAATCAAGCTGTCGTTATTTTTTCTGCTGTGTAGTACTCTATTGTGTAAATGTACCACATTTTTCTTATCCATTCTTTGATCGAGGGACATTTAGGTTGTTTCCAGGTTCTGGCTATGACAAACAAAGGTGCTATGAACATAGTTGAGCTCATGTCCATGTGGCACGATTGAGCATACTTTGGATATATACCCAAAAGTGGTATTATTGGGTCTTGAGGAAGGTTGTTTCCTAATTTTCTGAGAAATCGCCACACTGACGTTTCTATGTTTATTTTTTGTCCATATGGTCTGTTGATTGGAGAAAGTAGGGCACTGAAATCACTACTTAGTGATTTGAATGAGAATAGCCCCTATAAGCTCATATGTTCCAATACTTGGTCATCAGGGAGTAGAAAGGTTTGAGAAGGATTAGAAAGATTAGGAAGTGTATCCTTGTTGGAGATGTGTGTCACTGAGGGTGAGCTTTGAGGTTTAAAGAGCCCATGCCAGACCCAGTCTCTCTCGGTGCTTGTTACCTGTGAATCAGGGTATAGCTCTCAGCTACTATTCCAGCACCATACCTGCCTGCATCCTACCATTATGGTCATGGACTAACCCTCTCAAACTGTAAGTAAGATCCCAATTAAATACTTTATTTTATAAGAGTTCCTTTGATCCATAATGGTGTCTCTTCATAGCAACAGTAACTAAGACATAGAACAGTAACTAAGACACCTACTGTTAGTGGGATGGTGTTTATCTGAATCTTTAATTCTACTAGTACACTTAGGAAACTGAGTGCACCAGTTTGGTGCATATATTTTTAGTATAGTGATGTCTTTTTGCTTAACTGTTCCCTTGATTATAATGAAGTGTTCTTCTTTGTCTCTTCTGATTAATTTTAATTTGAAGTTTGTTTTTATTATATATTCGAATAGCGCTTCCTGTTTGCCTCCTGATCTCATTTGATTGCAGTACTTTTTCCCATCCTTTCATTTTAAAGTGGTCTCTATCATGAAAGCTGAGTTTCTTGTAAACATCAGATAGATGAATTTTGCTTTTTTTTTTTAAAGATTTATTTACTTGATGTATGAGTGCTCTATTTGCAATTATGCCTTTATGCCAAAAGAGGGCATCAGATCCCCTTATATATGGTTGTGAGCCGCCTCTTGCGGTTGCTGGGAATTGAACTCAAGACCTCTGGAAAAATAGTCAGTGCTCTTAACCACTGAGCTATTTCGCCTGCCTGGATTTTGCTTTTTGAGCCATTTCGCCAACCTTTTTTTTTTGGTTAAAAAAATGGATGTCTTTAATATTTAAAGTTATTATTTTAAAATGTATGTTTAGCTGGGCGGTGGTGGTGCATGCTTTTAATCTCAGCATTTGAAAGGCAGAGACGGTGGAGGATCTTTGTGAGTTTGAGGCCAGACTGGTCTACAAAGAGAGTTCAGAATAGCAGGACACAGAGAAACCCTGACTCAAAAAAAAAGTGTATGTTGAGTGCAGCCATTGTGGTACTATCTCCATCTGTATTCTTTTTTTTTTTTTTTTTAAATTACAACACTGTTTGGCTGTCCTGGAACTTGCTATGTAGACCAGGCTGTCCTCGAACTCACAGAGATCCGTCTGCCTCTGATTAAGGTGCATATAACCATTATGTGGTTCTCAGATGACTTTAAACCATGGTTTGAGAAAGTAGGCCCCAGTGAATGTAAACTTTCGATGTATTTCTGCCAAAATCTCTGCCATTAGAGTCTAAAAAGGCCATTCTGTCAGTAAACCAGTTAAGATAAAGAAATTGAACCAAGGGGCTGGAGAGATGGCTCAGAGGTTAAGAGCATTGCCTGCTCTTCCAAAGGTCCTGAGTTCAATTCCCAGCAACCACATGGTGGCTCACAACCATCTGTAATGGGGTCTGGTGCCCTCTTCTGGCCTGCAGGTATACACACAGACAGAATATTGTATACATAATAAATAAATATTAAAAAAAAAAGAAATCAAACTAAGTTGGATGTAGTGGTCCGGCTTCTGATATCAGTAACTTGAGAATTTGAAACATGAAAATTGACATGAATTTGACAGCTTTGAAACTAGCCTGTACTACAATTTAGTCTTAAAACACACAAATACACAGACACACACAGACTCAGAGAGAGAGGGGGGGGGGGGGGGGGGGAGAGAGAGAGAAAGAAAGAGAGGGAGGGAGGCAGAGAGAGAGAAGGAGGGAGGGAGGAAGGGAGAGAGAGAGAGAGAAAGACGAGAGTCGCTGTCTTCGCTTTCTTCTTTCTTGTCTCTCTCTCTCTTCTCTCTTCTTGTCTTTCTTTCTTCTCCCTCCCTCTCTTTCTTTTTCCCTTTCTCTCTTTCTTCTCTCTCCTCTCTCTCTTTCTTCTTTTCTTTCCCTCTCTCTTCTTTCTTTTCGCTCTCTCCCCCCTCCCTCCCCTCTTTCTTTCTTCCTTTCTCTCTCTCCCTCTCTTTCTTTCTTTCTTTCTCTTCTCTCTCTCTCCCCTCTCTTTCTTTCTTCTTTCTTCTCTCTCTTCCCCTCCTCTCTTTCTCCTCGCTCTCTTCCCCCACCAAACCAAAGCACCCTTTCATAGTTTTCATGATAAAATTTGGTATAAAATCTCTTTGGAAGGAAGAACATCCAGCAATCTTTACAGAAACAAACACGCCATACCCGAGTCTATTCATTGCTCACTGGGAAGTAATTCACTTGAGAGTGACTTAGGAAGACTGGACTGCCAACAAATCCATGAAATCATATAGCAAGGATTTTGCCACTACAATTGTTACTTGGTAACCATGGTTCTTTTTAAAACTATAAAAAAGAGTCCTCTTAATTATTTTGACAAGGAAAGTTAAATAGCATGGGCAAATAATTAAAAATGAGAAAGCATGTGAAGATGTCCCTGAAGCCATAGAGAAGCAAGGTGGGGGGGGGGGGGTGTGCAAAACTGAGTGCTTTCTCTCCAATAGGAATGATAAGATGGGATCCAGGCAAATGCACTGGAAAACTACACTCTCAAAAAGATTGGGAGAACTAGAAAGGGGAGCTGATGGTTCACTTCTGTGTAAGGCACAGATTAACAGGTAGCAGCAAAGTTAAGAAAGCATGCTGTGTGGTAAACCTACTTTCCCTGCTTTTGTGTTTTTAAAAGATTGCGCATGATCTTAAGTATACAAACTGAGTAGTGGGATTGTCTCCTGTTAGGAGGAGAGGGCTCAGGCAGGAGCACCTGGCGTTTCCGCATAGCCCTTTTCTCAAGCAGAACTGCCAATTGTATCTTTTTCATAACACCTGCTACCCAAAACCATTGTTTTAGAATGTAGGTATTTATTTTAGATCTACAATATTTTGTTTGGCTTTCATATATTACTCAAGCTATACTGGTCAAATGGTACTATCTGTGGATAATGTCAGGACTGCTTACCGCAAAAAAAAAAAAAATGTATTAAGCTGTCTAACCTTACTTTAGCCTCATTAGCAAGTTTCAAGGCGTAGACAATAGAGTAACCGCCCCGGGATTCTTGGGAGACCTTCTTAAATGCCCTTCCAGGTGGTTTTGTAAGTGAGGGAGGAGTTGCGAAGGATTGGATAAGAATAACAAAGATGGGAATTCTTTAGAAACCGCACTTGAAATGTGCTCTCCTGTAACAACAGATGGATTGATGAGCCATAAAACAAGGCCAGATGCCAGGGTTCCAGGACACAGTTGACTTCCATCTTTTATAACCTGGAGCAGCTTTGGCTGTAAGTAGGTCACTTGGATGCTCTCATTTACCTGATTCTAGGAAAATGCCCTTGGAAGCTTTGGAAAAATCACATGTTCCGGTGATTTTAAAACTTAAGCTTACAAAAGCGTTAGCCCCATCCCCTACCCAAACACAGCCTTTTCTTCATTAGGTACTATAACTTTATAATCTTGAGGCATATGTGAAACGAATTTAAATGGACAAGAAGACCTTTGAGATATTAGATTTTGTAAATGGAGGTCCTTTCAATCTGCATCTCTTCCGTTTATGTCTATAATTTGGGTGCTCACCATGAGAAGTGTATTCACCTTGCAAAACCGTGTGTGGACTCTGCATTCCCCTTTCAGATGCGAACTCTAGGGAGGGAGGTGCCGCGGCCATAGAAGGGGTTTTAAAACGTTTTCGTGACAGTTTTTTAAACCTGGCATATGTAATTGGGCTTCTGGGATTCCAGTCCTGCGGGCCTATCCGATGGTGGGGCAAGATGAAAGGAAAGGCATTTCAGGGATAGGACATGTGGATGGGTTGTTTCACGGAGCATGGTATTATTGCTGACGCCTCAGGATGGATCTGTCCATGGTGACTTTATTAGAGACTAGTCAGGCCAGGGCCAGTCTTGATAGCGACGGAATTTAAGAACAAAAGATGTATAGCCCTAGGTTTGGTGACTTTAGACGTATGCTCACAGGCTTCAGTTTCTCCATTTAATTTGGGAACGGTGCAGTACATCTGCCATGGATTTGCACTGAGGCCTAAATGATGCGATGCATATAAAATGCAAAGTCAGCGCTCGGCATTTAGCCGGTGACCAAAGTCCATGCTGGTGTCATATCACAGATGATATTTTCATTATATAATGAAGTTAATATTTCCTCACACTCAGGAGTTTATAAGGAGAGCGATTTTATACGTCTCTTTTGACGTTACACGAGGACATGCCCCCTTACACCTCTCCACTCCACGGTGGCTTCCAGTCTAAAACATCAGCCCTCTGACTTGTTCCTGTGGCCGCTTAGTTCGCTCATTTTCAACTTCAGTGTTCCGCTCTTCCCGAGTCTCACTGATCCGTGTACCATTCAGAACAGTTATATAAAAACCTATAGAGTGTGATCTCTATGATCCTATGATCCTAGTATAAGCGCAGAACATTAAACTGGGTGTGGGAGCTCACAACTGTAAACTCAGTGGGTTGAAGCAGGAGGATTTACAGGAGTCTGAAGCCACTCTGAGCTACTTACTGAATTCTAGGCTAGCTTGGGCTACAGAGAAAGAATTGTCTCAAACAAACAAACAAGAGCCCTAAGACTGATTAATTGAAAAGTTGATCAGTCCAGGAGAACCATTGAGAAATCTCAGTCCATTCAGTGCTACTCTGGTTATCACTAGCTTTTTATTGTCTGTACAGTCCTTATTCTCACAGAGTTCTAAAGATACAAATAAAAAAGAATATGAAGGCTTCATTAAGCTGTTGATCTATTATTTTTTTTTTAGCTGAGGTTTGTCTCTGATCAACACTGACGTAAATTGTACAGAAAGAAGCAGCTTAGCAGCTGGAGTACAATGTAAGCTAATAGTGCTTTAGAAGGGAACATTTTGCATGTCATCTTTTTTTTCCTGCCAACCACAGCCATTTATTTTATTTATTTAAGTTTTTAAGATGTATTTATTTATTTTATGTATACAAGTGGTCTATCTGCACGTATGCCTCCCCACCAGAAGAGGGCACCAGATCTCACTACAGATGAGAGTCAGCCTGTGTTTGTAGCAAATAGAACTCAAGACCTCTGGAAGAACAACAGCCATCTCTCCGCCCCCCACTCCCACCCCACACACAACCTACTTTTTACCTTCAGTGACAACATAAGATTTCATGCACTGAAGCCCAACACATTTGCTCATTACCCATTAAAATATTGGTTTGTGGCTATGGCATAGGCATCTGTATTCATGTTCGCATGGGTTTGCACAGGTTTAGAAGCTAGAGGTCAACATTGTGTCCTTCCCATCCCCCCCTTATGTTCTGAAACAGGGTCTTTTCCTTAAGCCCAGAATTAACTGATTAGCTAGCGTGGCTGACGAATGAGCTGAGTTCTAGGAATCTCCTTGCTTCCGCCTCCCCAGCACTAATGTTGCAGGTACTGATTGTCTTGCACAAGGTTTTTACTTGAGGTCTGGGGATTTGAACTCAGGGCCTCATGTTTGCTCTGCTGCAAGCACTTTCTTTACCCACCGACGGATACGTTCTCAATATTTAAGATGCCTTCCTGGCAAGAGAGGGAGGAGACAGAGGAGAGAGGAAGAGAGTGAAGGATAAGGAGAGAGGAAGAGAGGAGAGGGGGAGGGGGAGAGAGAGGGGGGAGGGAGAGAGAGAGAGAGAGACTATTGATTGATTCAGAGATGAATGTATTTCTTCCACAGGCAAACCAAGGGCAAAGTTGACTAATTTTAGGCATTGAAAGCCCTGCTGGGTCTTCTCCTTTCGCCACGGGGAACCGGCAGCGACTCCCTGGCAAGCCAAGCTTAAAATCCCCGCCCCTCCCCCCTTCTATTGTCATTGTTTCTGGATCAGGAGAATAAAACAGAGGACTCGGGAAGAAAGAAAAAAAGCAAAGACTGTGACTTGAGTTACAGAGCTGCAGGAAACCAACTATACTAAATTGGCAGAGCTGAAAGCCCCATTCAGCCTCAAAATAGTGCACCTGATAGAGTTTCAGAAGCCTTTCTATCTTCCTGCCTGCCGCTTGTTAAGTTTAAATACCAATCCAATGCCAGAGGCGTGCGCACACCCATCTCTTTATGTCTCCTGAGTTCTCGGGTTTGTGAGGAACCAGTAAAGAGGATGGGTAAAGAAGGCTGAGAAGCTGACTCCTCAAGCGTTTTCTTCCCCGAGGTGCTTTGTGAAAAGCTCAAAAGATGTAGTGAGTCTTAGTTGGTTAACAGCAGCTTCGGAATTCTGTCGAGGTGGACTTCGCTGGCCTGGGGCCCACCTTCGTTCAAGTCCCATGCTCGGGACTCTTGAAAATCAGTTAGTTTCACTGAATGGTGTCTAAAAGCAGGCACTCCAGTTAGTGTTTCAGTTTGATGAATAATTCCTTCTGCAGGTGAATAAATCAAAAATTCCAGTACTTGAACCCACACTCACAACCCCCCCCCCAAAAAAATCTTGGCATGTATGTGTGTGTGTGTGTGTGTGCGCGCGCGCGTGCACGCATGTGTTCGTGATGAGATTTAAATCCTTGTATATTGAAGTTAAGCACACTACCACTGATCTACAAGCCCAGATCTTATGAAACTCCATTTTAATAACGCCCCCAAATTCTGTTTCTGTCCAGCATATGTTGGGTAGATAAGAGATAGTTTCCACTGCAATGAACAATCTGCAGTGTGCAGGATGGAGAGTATTACATATTTAACAGACTACTCCAAATTATTGCGGTGTATCTTTATTCTCGGTTGTAGCCAGTCATTGCCCACCTGTGTGTCGGACCTACTATCCTTTCTACTATTTTCTAAAATCTTTGGAATATATAAATCTAATAGACCACCAACTTTCACTAACCCAAAAACTAAAAATGTCATCAGTCTGTAGCAGAGTCTGGTAGGCGCGACATGCCCTTTAATTCCAGCACCCAGGAAGCAGAGACAGACGAGTATCTGTGTGGTTGAGGCCAGCCTGGTCTACATGGCAAATTCAGTGAGAGCTACGCAGTGAGACCCTGTTTCAAAATAGAAAAGATTGTCATGGGCCATCCTTCCCCTAGAGAAATGCTTAGGGAAGACCTAGTCGTGTATCTAGGAAGGTAAATTTTTAATAAATCCTAAGTTCTTGGGGTTGAAAAAATATCAAATGCTGTTGAATTTTCATTCAAAGTTAGTGTAGAATGATAGTAAGAATATGTGCTATAGGGCTAAGGATTTAGCTCAGTGGTAGCACACTTGCCTGGCATGCGTGAGGTCTCAAGTTCAGACCCCAGTCCCCGTCAAAAGATGTGTTTCTGTACGCATGCATGTTCTATGCAGTTAGGGAACACAGAAATCATAGCTTTGCTTACTAACTTTACATTTGGGACAATTTATTTTACTTCTCTGAGGCTTCATTTTCTCATCTATAATGTTAGAGGTTTTGTGATGGGGTTGAGGACAACGTACATAAAGGAACTGGAACACATAATGATAACAACTCAGTTATGGCCATTATTATATTGTTGGCGATGTGGAATTCCCTTACTACCCTAGCAGACCCCCACACGTTCAGAGGACACTTCGGCGCGGTTTTTGTTGTTGTTGTTTTACAGATTCTAAGTCTTTCCCCCTAGAATTTTGCTCACTGCTCTGAATCTTGCTAGTGGAGCTACCCAGATGGAGTCAGTACAGCCAGAGTGTGAGTCTAGAATGCAGTGTGTACTTAATGACTGGGGTTTCCAATGTGAACACTGGAGGTTTAGCAACACGATGTAGGCTCCAACTAGCTTCCTTTTGTAAACACTCAGTGGTTTTAAGCTTATTGGATTTACTGTCAATTCGAGCATGCTTCTGTTCTTCACCAGAGATAGAACGAGAGCTTGACCTGGATGCTATCCCTGTCACAGTTTTGAGACAGGGTTGTAAACCAGAGCTTTCAAACTAAAGCTTTATTACAGTTATTATATATTTATGATAAACTTAATAAAAATCATTGTATGAACATAATTTGGGCATTTAATCAGTTATAATGTCATGTAGGGGCTGTAAAGTAATATGATTGACAGAATACTTATCTAGCATTGGATATGTGCCAGCCACCAGAGTAAATGCTTTCTATATATTAACTCTCTTAATTCTTATAACCCAATGCACTAAGAAATGTAATCATTCTCAGATAAGGAAATGAAGGCGATTATAATTATCTTACTAAATAGTGTCTGCCCTGGTTTTCTTTCTGTTGCTGCCATAAACAAAATGACCAAAAGCATCTTGGGGAGGAAAGGGTTTATTTAATCTTTCAGGGTATAGTCTATCATCCAGGGATGCCAAGGCCGGAACTCAAGGCAGGAGCCTGAAGCAGAAACTATGGAGGAACAAGGCTTCCCATCTTGCGCCCAGGCTAATGTTCAATTGCCTTTCTTAAACAGCCTAAATCCTCTTCCTAGAGATGCTACCAAGTGGGCTGGGCTCTCCTACATCAAATCAATAGCGCACAGACATGCTTGCAGGCCAATCTGATGGAGGAAGTTCTTCCATTGGGATTCCTTCCTTACAGATGGGTCAGGTAGACAACCACCCAAATGAGCTATCACAGTACTGAGTCAGGACTTAAACCAGGCAGTCTCAGTCCAGAGCCTGTATTGTTTCTCACTGTCCTGGCTCCTGTCAAAACAATGCATAGGCCCTTTAACAGAAGTATGATAAGTTAGTGCTTTTAGATCTATAGTGAGAAATTTTATGAAAGCACTGTTAGAAAGTATCCTTTGAAAATTATCTTTGGGGGGCTGGAGAGATGGCTCAGAGGTTAAGAGCAGTGACTGCTCTTCCGGAGGTCCTGAGTTCAATTCCCAGCAACCATATGGTGGCTCACAACCATCTGTAATGAGATCTGGTGCCCTCTTCTGGCCTGAAGGCATACATGGAGGCTGAACACTGTGTACATAATAAATAAATAAATCTTTAAAAAAAAAGAAAATTATCTTTGTGTGTGTGTGTGTGTGTGTGTGTGTGTGTGTGTATGAGAGTGTATGGATGTGTGTTTTGTATAAGTGTGCCAAGGTACGCGTGTGGAGTGGTTCTCTTCTGCTGCCTTCATGTGTGATCCAGGGATCAAACTCAGGCTGTCAGGCTTGCTGGGCATCTCATTAGCTTTCGAGTTGCCATGGATATGATGTAGAAGAATGCAAAACGTTGACTGGAAACAATATTCAACCCCTTGCTTGGGAGACCAGCTTCTAAGATTGCTTCGTTTGATATTTCAGCTATGTAACTGTCAAAAAAAATCAGTGTCTTCCAATTTTGATGTGTTCCTATATATTCCTGCAGAAATTCTTGTCTACTATTAAAAGAGCCTCACATGGTTGGTGAGATGGCTCAGTGGGTAAAGGCACTTCCACCAAGTCTGAGGACCTGATTTTAATCCCTGGTGGAAGAAGAAAACAAACTCCCTGGTATGATCTTTTGGTCCATATTAGGATTGAGATGTCTTCCCCATCAATGCACACAAAATAAATAAAATCTTTAAAATAAAACAGGCTCACATTTATTCCCTTAAATTAGCATACAGTAAAACGTTTAGTCTATGTATGTCTGTATAGCTCCGTGAATTTTAATACAAGAAGAAATCCAAAGAAACCCTATCTCAATCCTAATATGGGGCAGTCCGACTGCTCCAAAGACCTGCATGGTGTGACCCCCTTCATGATTATCCCTTCTCTTCTCTACATCTGGCAAACACTGATCAGCCCTCTGAGCTCTCTGTCTCTGCCACAGTACAGGGTCTTAGGCTGTGATTCTCAGATTGTCTTTGTATAGACCAGATAATTCTGCCTGGGAGGGGGGGAATCTGGACAACTTCAGCTCCAGCTTTGGGGGTGTTTTGGAATCTGTTCCTCCTCAGTTCACCTACTTACTCCTTATCTTCCTGAGCAAAAGACAGGCAGAGCACCCTTGCTCCAGAGACCCAGACTCCATCGAGAGCATGGCGTTTCGGGTGTAATGAACTGAGCGTTTGCGGTCCCCTAAAATTCAGAAGTTTGAACTGTAACCCCTACTGTGCTAGCACTGGAGATGGGCCTCTGGGAGGTAGTTCGGATTATGAGATATTGAGGATGAGGCCCTTGTGCTGAGACAGGTCCCCTCCTCTGCTCCCTTGCCCCACCTTCCTTCTATTATTAGTTTTCTTTCTTCTCCTCCTCCCTCCTCCCATCTTTTTCCTTCATAAGGATACAGAGGGAAAGTGGCCATTTGCAAGTCCTCAATGAGAACCAAATCAGCTGGCATCTTTTTAAATTTTCCTGAACTTATCTCTGAGCTGTATCTATCAGCTGTCATCTTGAGGTGAGGCAACTAAGCGACTAATTTGTCCTTTAACATTTTTCTATGGCATCTTGGCACATTAAGATAATTGTTAAAATATTTACAAAGAAACACATGGCACAATATACTATGTCTCTGTTCTCAATTCAGTTAGTACTTTTCCTTATAATTCCACCTGAACACAATTTATTAATAGACTATATTTGCTTAAATGCCAAGACAGAAAAGAAGAAAGAAAGAAAGAAAGAAAGAAAGAAAGAAAGAAAGAAAGAAAGAAAGAAAGAAAGAGGAAAGAAGAGAGAAGCAGGGCACTGGTGGCGGTATACCTTTAATTTCTGTGAGTTCAAGGCCAGCCTGGTCTACAAGACCTAGTTCCAGGACAGGCTCCAAAAGCTACAGAGAAACCCCATTTCAAAAAAACAGAGAGAGAGAGAGAGAGAGAGAGAGAGAGAGAGAGAGAGAGAGAGAGAGAGAGAGAGAGAGAGAGAGAGAGAGAGAGAGAGAGAGACAGAGACAGAGACACAGAGAGAGACAGACAGAGAGAGAGAAAGAGAGAGAGAGAAAGAGAGAGAAGCAATTCTTCCAAAACTAGACTAGTAGAGATTGAAATATTATTTTGGTTTTGTGTGTGTGTGTGTGTGTGTATGTGTGTGTGTGTGTGTGTCTGTCTGTCTGTCTGTATGTGTCTGTGTACAGAAAAGGATGAATGTCCTGGGTTGGCCTCCAATTTGCTATGTAGCTCAGATGACCTTGAACTTCTTTTCTTTTTCTTTTCTTTCTTTCTTTTTTTGTGTTTTCTTTTTTCAAGATAGGGTTTTCAGTCCTGGAACTAACTCAGCTTGACCTTGAACTTCTAATCTTTCTGTGTCTACGTCCTGAAAGGTGATGCTGCCAGCATGCTGTGCCATACCTGGTTGTGGGGACCAAACCCAGAGTTCCATGACAGTCAAACACTCTACCATCTGAGCTACACTGCCAGCTCAATTTTCTGTGTTCTCATTTTTATGCATTTTATTTATTTATTGTGAGTATGTGTGCAGAGGGCATATGTGTATAATGGTCCATATGTGGAGGTCGAAAGACAACTTACAGGAGTCACTTCTCGCTTTCCAACATCATGGTCTGCCTTTAATCCCAGTACTCGGGAGGCAGAGGCAGGCGGATCTCTGAGTTCGAGGCCAGCCTGGTCTACAAGAGCTAGATCCAGGACAGGCTCTAGAAACCACAGGGAAACCCTGTCTCAAACAAACAAACAAACAAACAAAAAAAACCAATATCATGGTCCTTGGACTCAAACTCAGTTGTCAGCCTTGATAGGAAGTGCCTGAGCCCACTGAGCTATCTCACCTACCATGTCTTGTTTTGAGACAGGGTCTCACTACCTGTAGTCCTACCTGATTTGGAACGGGTTCCATAATCAGGCTGACCTTGGATTTTCTATGGTCCTCCTACCTCTGCCTTCCCAGTGTTAGGAATATCAGTATATGACACCATGGCTCAAATACCCATCCATCTATACATATATACATACAAACAATATAGTTACGTATTTAGAGTGTGTGTATGTGTATGAAAAGGGAGTATATACAAATGCCACATTTTGTATGTAGAGGTCAAAGGACAGCTTGTGGGAGTTATTTTCTCCTTCCATCCTGTGGATCCTGGGGATAAAACTTGGCTTGGCAGGCTTGGCAGCAAGTGCGTTCACCTACTGAGCCATATGACCAGCCCTCAAATATATATTTTGATATGCCCATTTTGATTTAATTTACGACTTGGTTGATCTTAAGTCCCCTTGATCAATTTATTCAGAGTTTCATTGTAAATAAATGTTAAGTGAGCTAACAATGGGGTCCATTGTTTTTATTTTTTATGTCTTTGAGAAACTTGAATCAGAGAGAAAATATGGTTAGGAGCCCACAGTCTATTTCATTCACTTGTAGCCCCTTGAAATATGATAAATGAGGATTGTCTTGAATACTTACTGTTGACATGATGAACTATAAAGAAGTTTGCTTATCTTCTACTGATATTAGTTTCAAATGAATTGATTATCTGGTAATGTTTTGTCACAGGCTGGCCTTGAATTCACTTCTTAGCCAAAGATGACCATGAACTACTGTGTCAGCCTCCCCGAGTGCTGGACTTACATGTATCCACCACCATGTCCAGTTCACAACCCAAGCAATTCTTGACCATGAGAAAGACAGTAAAGCTATACTGGAAGTAGCATTGTCTTGGCATGTGCCAGGCCCAGAGTTCAAGCTCCAGCATTACTGCAACAGAATACACCCTCGTAACTACGGTGGAATTGTTGAGTTGTGCTAGGACCTGGCTGTTGAACCTTATCTCAAGTGGTACAAAGACTCTAGAACACGTCACTGAGCTTTGGCACTTGGGCAATCTCGTGTTGTATTCTCTGTTCTCTATCAGGTAGACAATTTTTTTCCCAGTCACCTTTATCATCCCCTCTGCTTCATTTCTCTCTCTTCCTCACAGTTTTCACACACGTGTGAGCTGGGATCAATCAACACAGTGGAATCTGAGGAAGCCACTGATCTTCAAGGGAAGTGCCTTTCTTTCTCTGTTCGTTCCTGAAAACCGCACTTCCTCTCTTGCTCTGCAAAGTCCCTCCAGGTCATGCTTCACCTTTGCCACGATTGCTCAGAGGACACACATTAACTGCTGACTCACTTGGAAACAGAAAGGTTATTGCTGATCCCAGCTGTAGACTAAGAACACTCGTTACGGTAGGATTTTCCATGTTAAGAGTTTTGTTAAACCTTTGCATTGTTGCAAGCTAATTGGGACCAATGTGAAATCAAACCTATGACTTGTCTACTTCCATATACAGATTTTTTTTTCCAGACATGGTATCAGTATATTAGGGTATCAGGGTCAGGCTGGCCTCAAACTTGGGGTGATCTTCTTGTTTCAGTGTAAAATACCAAGACTGGTATTTTAGATTTTATAAATGAATCCATACTTGGATTCATCTAAAGAGAAATTAAAGAAGTAAAAAATAATTTCATCAATACATTAGATTGAAAGAGAAAAGTTGGCTTCTTGAATAAAAATAGACCTCCATATTCTGGAGAATTTTGGTTATTTGTATTGCAGCAGCAAGATAAAGCTATAAAATTTGGTTCATAATTAATAAATGCATGTAGCCCCTTCCCCACTTCAGAAAACAGAGTATCAATTAAGCCTGGCAACTGGCAATTCCTTTAAGAACAAAAGACGGACACAGTAGTTAAGAAAACATCCCCTACTGACTATATGAAGAAATGATTATGTAACATGGGTTGGTCATATAAAGAAACATAAGGATGGTTTTATTTCACGACAATATGTTGTCCAGCTGATAAGTTACATTTATATGTTTAAGTTTTGTATTTGAAAAGAATATAGTCTTGAAAAACCAAATAAACAAACTGACAAAGAGAATATAATTTTTTTAGTCATCGAGTGACACACACCTTTAATCCCAGCACTCAGGAGGTAGAGGCAGGCGGATCGCTGTGAATTCCAGGGACACCTAGAGCTACATAGAGAGACCCTGTCTCAAAAAAACAAACCAAAAACCACCACCACCACCACCAACAACAACAACAAAAAAAAAGAAAAACAACAAAAACTGATCTGAGCATTGATCTAACATGTAAAAACTGGTAAACATTGAAAGACAGACACAAGTACAGATGTGTATACAATTCACGTTTTCATTAGGAAACTTTAGTAGGAATACGAACAGCTTCGTTGAAGTGAAAATTAACTGTCAGAGGTTAAACTAGACAGTGGGAATAAAGCTTCATAAGTATCACTGTACCTTCTGACTGAGGCTGGTCTTTGGAGAACCCACGCTGTTTTGCTTTTTGCACACTTCAGCTGGAACTAGCATCCTTCTAGTTTGTCGGAGATATACCCCAGGAGCTAGCTAGTCCATAAGGGAGGTAACATTTGAAGCTGACTCTCATTTAGAACTTTGAATAAGTAGGAATATAGGTTGTGGGCATTCTTGCTCATGTCATAATGTTGGATATTATTGTGACTTAAGAGAAGGATCCAGCTTGTCGCAGAGCGATTGGATGGTCCTTGAAATACCAACATAGAATTCCAGAGGCAAAAGAGTAGCTCACTTAAGCTGGTAACTGGGATACTGGCACACACTGTAAGACTATTTTAATAAAAGACACTAAACTGTCTTCAAAGCTGGTCAATGGTGGCGCATGCCTTTAATCCTAGCACTCGGGAAGCAGAGGCAGGCAGATCTCTGTAGAAGGAGCAGCAGGCTGCGTTGCCGCCCAGCTCCTGCATGGCTAGCTTTACACCCGAAATAACAACACATAAATTGTATTCATTTAAACACTGCTTGGCCCATTAGTTCTAGCCTCTTATTGGCTAATCCTCACATCTTGCTTTAACCCATATTTAGTAATCTGTGTAGTATCACGAGGTGGTGGCTTACCAGGAATCTGTGTCTGTCTCAGAGAGGAGAGGCATGGCAACTGCCTCATTGCCTTCCTCCCAGCATTCTGTTCTGTTTACTCCGCCTACCTAATTTTCTGTCCTATCAAAGGGCCAAGGCAATTTCTTTATTAACCAATGAAAGTAACACGTAGACAGATGACCCTCCTCCATCAGATCTCTGAGTTTGAGGCCAGCTTAATCTACAGAGTGCATTCCAAGACATCCAGGACTACACAGAGAAACCCGGTCTTAAAAATAGGAAACAAACAAAACCCAAATGCCAAAAAATCAAGAAAACAAAAAAAATATTTTCAAGATGGTTTTATTCTGATAGCTTAATTCTTATTTTTATTTCTCACCAAATGTCATGTATTTATTGATAGTAATTCATCATTCAGCATATGTTGAAATAGTTTATCAATATCAAACCAGGGTGTTGGGGTGACAGCAAAGAGTATATTTAAAATACAACACCTGCCTTCAGTGACATATTCTATGATGTGCCAGTTTGAACCTCTCCTCCCTCCCTCCCTCCTTCCCTTCCTTCCTTCCTCCTTCCCTCCCTCCCTCCGTCTCCTTTCATCTCCTCTTACCTCCCTCCCTCCCTCCGTCTCCTTTCCTCACAACTCTATGAGATGGGTACCATTATTGCACTTTAAGATGAAGACACAGGCCGGGCGGTGGTGGCGCACGCCTTTAATCCCAGCACTCGGGAGGCAGAGGCAGGCGGATCTCTGTGAGTTCGAGACCAGCCTGGTCTACAAGAGCTAGTTCCAGGACAGGCTCCAAAGCTACAGAGAAACCCTGTCTCGAAAAACAAACAAACAAACAAACAAAAAAAAAAAAAAGATGAAGACACAGGAACACAGAGAGATTAAGTAACTATCAAATATCTCACAACTGGTAAGTGGCGCCTGCAAAATTGCAAAGCAAATTCTGGCTCCAGAAATGGGGCTTTTAAACCTTCAAGCTAATTAGACCCTGAAGGAGCTTTGATCTGAGTGTATAGTACATACTTTCCTGTTGAGGTGAGACAGTGGGGAATGTTATGCTGGCTATGTCAGCTCAACACAAGCTGAAGTCATTTGGGAAGAAGAAACCTCCACTGAGAAGACATACCCACCCGACTGGCCTATGGGCAAGCCTGTGTGGCATTTTCCTAACTGATGATTGACAAGGGAAGGCAGAGCTCACTGAGGGTGGTGCCACCATGTGCTGATGGTTGGTCCTGCGTGCTATTAGAAAGCAGGGTAAGCAGACCATGAGGAGCAAGCCAGTAAGTAGCACCCTCCGTGATCTGTGCTTTCTCCCTTCCTTATGGACTGTGACTGGGACATAATGTAAGCTGAAATCCTCTCATCCTCAAGTTGCTTCCGGTCACCGTGTTTTCCACAGCAATAGAAATCCTAAGAGAAATGGTA
This sequence comes from Arvicola amphibius, assembly GCF_903992535.2. Taxonomy (NCBI): domain Eukaryota; kingdom Metazoa; phylum Chordata; class Mammalia; order Rodentia; family Cricetidae; genus Arvicola; species Arvicola amphibius. The sequence goes on from NC_052047.1 coordinate 173,748,701, forward strand.
AGCAAGGAAACAAAATATGCCCCCCGATTATGTCCCCTGTTAAGCAGTCCCTGTAAGCCAACACCAAGAGTATCTGACTTTGAATGTGAAATGTATGCACAATGGAGTTTTATTGGACATAAGAGTGAAATTATGTCTGTTGTAGGAACATGGAAGCTGCTGGTGATCAGCATCTTAAGTGAAAGAAGCCAGACTCAGCAGACAAATACCACAGTTATCTCTCATAGTCAGATTCTGTATTAAAAAAGAAAAAGACACACAAGTGAAAGGATGCTGTGGCTAAATGTGAGCCGTCTCCACAGGCTCATGCTTTGATTCTTGGTTCCCGGTCTGGGGCACTATTCTGAAGGTGGTGGAGCCCTTAGGTGGAAGGACTTTTCTGGTGGTAGTGATCCCTAGAGGTGGCCCTTTGAAGAGGCGGCTGTATCTGGGCTAGTTCTCTGCTTCCTGTCCACCACCATGTTGAGGAGTCTGTGCTGCATGCTCCCACTCCCGTAAACTCCACTGTGTCTTCCCCACCTTGACAGACTCAAACTGTGAATCCAAGCAAGCCTTGTCTCCCTCCAGTTGTTTCTCTCAGGCATCTGGTCACAGCAATGCAGGAGTTTCTGATAAAAAGCAGAAGTAGACAGAGACAGAAGATAGGAGGACATATACATGTATGAAAACATCATAATGAAACTCTACTTTATGGGCTCAAAAGCACTCCTGCCAAGCCTGATGATCTGAGTTCGAGTCCTGGAACTCAGATCCTACCATTGTGGAATGGTAGGAAAAATTGACACTTATAAGTAAAAAATTAAAAATTTACCACAAATAAGTAAAAAATTAAAAATTTAAAGTACTCTGTACAATAGACACACTAACTAAAAATAGTAACTAACTCAAGAGTGCTTTGGAAGGATTAGAGAGATGGCTCTAAACACACCAGGTGTGTATGCGGTCTACACAAATACATTCAGGCAAGCACTCATATGCATAAAAGTTAAAAATAAATAAATGAAAGGAAATGCCTTAGTTTGCTCAACAGAGACTGGAGTCATGGAGAAGTATTGCACGAAGCACAAAGTTGGAAATATTTACCAACAGATGGTAAATCCAATTTAATTTAATGTGCATGGCTAGAGTGTGCATTCTGCTGCTTCAGTCTTTCAGACATACATACCCCGAGTAGGAGATACAACAATTCAGATGGCAAGTCCTCTTGCTTCTTCCTCTCCTGGTGGAAGTATATTTGCAAAATGGCGGCATTCACTACTGAGGTTCGCATCTGTCTGGGCATGTCTGGTGGGCTAACAAAATGGGTCTGCAGAGAGAGTATTTACAGGATATTGAAAACCTTAGAAAATTCCTTCAGGCAAAAACCCGCAGAACTGATTATAAAAAGTCAGTCAGAGGAGATGGATGATTTTAGCGCATGCGATAACAAACCGGTGTAGGGCCACATAGTCAGAAACACGTGCGAGTTCTATTCAGGTCACTCATACCTGTAGGTCACCTAATAGTAGACGATCAATTATTATTGTAATCAGTTCATTGTTACTGGCAAGGCAATGCTCACCCCATAGTGCCTTTGTAGAAACAAGGGATCTTTAGAAGATGCGCGTGCTCTTTCACGACCTCACTCATTTCTGAATGTCAGCAACAGTAAATGTGAGTAGTTATTTTCTCTCCCATCCTTAACATTTATTAATTGTGTGTGTGAGTGTGTGTGTGTGTGTGTGTGCGTGTGTGCCATGGTACATGTGTAAAGGTCAGAGGACAGCTTGTAGGGGCTGGCTCCCACCTTTTACCATGTGGGTCTTCAGGCTTGATGGAGTATGTAGTAGAACTTTCTCATTGGGACCGCCAGCCCACAAAAAAACATGGAGACTTAGTATTAATTTTGAAAGTTCAGCCTTAGCTTAGGCTTATTACCAACTAGCTCTCATAACTCGAACTAACTCATATTTCTTAATCTACGTTCTGCCATAATGCATGTCTTGCTTCCCTGGCCCCCATCTCACTGGAGAACCCGCCTTTCTTCTTCTCAGAGTTCTCTCTGCCCACAAGTCCTGACTGTTCTCTCCTGCCTAGCTATTGGGCGTTCATCTCTTTATTACACCAATCGCAGCAACACATCTTCACACAGGGTACAAAGATCCCGCGGGAGGAGTGCCTTTTACCCCCTGTGCCATCTTGCGGGCTTTTTCTTCTTTTTCCTTTACTGAGTGAAAGCTATACTTTGTTTGTTTGTTTTGTTTTGTTCTTCGAAGCAGGGTTTCTCTATGTAGCTTTAGGGCCTGTCTTGGAGCTAGCTCTTATAGACCAGACTGACCTTGAACTCACAGAGATCCATCTTCCTCTGCCTCCCAAGTATTGGGATTAAAGACATGCGCCATCCTGCCTGGCGTGAAAGTTATACTTCAATATCAAGCTACTGAGTAAGTTGTCACTACAGGCACATCTCACGGGGCCAGCCATATTGCTACTGCTTGTATTGCATCTCCATTTCTTATTTTTTCCCAATTTTTAATGGAATCAGTGAGAAAATAAAAAATAATTTTCTTTTTTTCCCTCTTTTTTGTTTTTGTTGTTTTTTGAGACAGGAGTTCTTTATATGTCCCTGGCTGGCCTTGAACTCAGAGATCTGCCTGTCTCTGCCTCCTAAGTTCTGGTTTCATTTATTTATTTGGTTGTTTTTTTTTTTTTTCCGAGACAGGGTTTCTCTGTAGTTTTGGAGTCTGTCCTGGAACTCCCTCTGTAGACCAGGCTGGCCTCGAACTCACAGAGGTCTGCCTGCCTCTGCCTCTGATTGCTGGGATTAAAGGCATGTACCACCACCACCTGGCTAAGTGCTGGTTTTAAAAGCATGCGCCACCATGCTTCTGTTTTTCCCCCCCTTGGTTTAGAAATTAATTTTCAAAACATTCAAATGTTTTAGTACATTTCCCTAAACAGAAAGACAAGGGTAAAACTGATGTCACTAGGTGAGGAATGTGTTTGCTATTAATGAGCCTTGTGCTCTTGTGTTCTTACAGAACTGAACTCTGAAAGCAATCTGGATTGCCACAGAATCAATTGCCTGCTAGGAATGGTGTGTGCTTACTTGCCCTTTGGAGGCTGGCTAGATCACTGGTCCTTCCTCTAGTCATCCTTGCTAACTTGTGCTGGTTAGATTTTTGTCAACTTGACACAAGCTAAATTTATCCGGGAAGAGAGGTCCTCAGTTGAGAAGATGCTTCCTTTGGATTTTGTTTGGAGGCAGGTCTGTGGGGTTAATGTCTTGATTGAAGATTGATGTGGGAGGAGCTAGCTCTGTGGATAGTGCCACCCATGGTCAGGACAGTCGGGGGTATACAGAGAAACCCTGCCTCAAAGAGCAAAAAACCAAACAAAACAACCAAAAACCAAACAGAAAGCAAGCAAGCAGGTTGAGCAAGCCATGAGGAGCAAGTCAATAAGCAGCACTCCTCCACGGCCTCTGTGTCAGTTTCTGTCCTGACTTACCTCAGGGATGGACTGTGATTTGAGTTGTATAAGCCAAATAAATCCTTTCTTCCCCGTGTTGCTTTGATTATGTTGTTTATCACAGCAATAGAAAATGAACCAGGGCACTACCTAAGCAAATACAAACTTTCTCCTAATCTGTGGATAAGCCCATATTCCAAATAGATGATGAGAAAATCCTGTTTCCTAGTCGATTCCTTCCTTACTGCCCCCTCCTCCATTTCCTCCACTAACCTCTCAGCAGGTGTCAGACAACTGTGCTGACTTTGAGCTACAGTACAACAGCATCACACACCCTGTCAGCGTCCCCTGCTTCAGGACCAAGGATTAAGAGATGTCACCGAGCCCAGCATCTTCCTGCACTCTCTTGAGTCATGAGATGGATGGAACAAGTAAGAAGAGAGAGCTCATTTTTATTTTTATTCTGTGGGCCAGATTTAACCAGCAGTTACTAAAACTCGAGATATTTCCATGGTGACAGATGGATGGAACCGACTCCTTTTATCCTGGTTTATAATGCTCTATCACATGGAAGCATAAATTTCTGGTTTATCTATTACAGTATGTATTTTTTATGTATTGTATGTGAGTGTACCCCAGAGCATAGGTAGCAGTCAGGGGACTTGTGGAGGATGCTTTTTCCCCTTCACCATGCAGGTTCCAGGGACCGAATTTAGGTTATCAGGCTTGGTGACAAGTGCTTCTTGAGTCATTGCACCAGCCCTGTATACATAAAAAAATATTTATTTTTATGTGTACAGGTATTTTGCCTGCAAGTATATATATGCACCACATGTATGACTGGTGCCCAGGGAAGTCAGAATAGAGTTCCTAGAACTGGAATTTTGGATGGTTGGGATCCACCATGTGGGTGCTGGGAACTGCATCCCTTGCTAACCATTGAGCCATCTAGCCAGCCCTGGCTTTCTTCTCTTTTTCTTTCTTTCAGATAGAATTTCATGTATCCTAGGCTAGTTTAGAGCTCACTATGTAGTCAAGGGTGATTTTGAACTTCTGATCCTCCTGCTTTCACCCAGGTGCTAGGATTACAGGAATGGGTCACCATACCCAGATACATTTGGCTATACATATTAATTTGTATTTTATTTTATAATTTAAAAAAAAACATTTATTTTAAATTATGCATTCGTCTGTGTCCATGTGTGCAGGTGATTGAAGAGGCCAGAGGTGTGTGATACCCCTAGAGCTGGAGTTACAGGCGGTTGTGAGCTGCTTGATGTGGGTGCTGTCACCTGTCTCCGTCTCCAGAATGCTAACATTATAGGTGTCAGTACACCTGGCTAGCGATGCTGGTCATTAGTAGGGCTCTAAAAATTGATTATATGTCATATGTGAACCTTCTGTATTTCTATAAGGAGACAAGGCTGACACCAGATCACCTATCCTTAGCGCTTACTTCAATTTTTTAAAATGAATTGGTTATTTTATGTGCATTGATGTTTTGTCTGCATGTGTGTCCGTGTGAAGGTGTCAAATTCCCTGGAGATGGAGCTACAGACAGTTGTGAGCTTCCATAGAATGCTAGAAATTGAGCCTGGGTCCTCTGGACTTCTCTCCAACATTTTTTTTTTTTTTTTGAGACAGGGTCTCATTATATAGCTCTGGATGTTCTAGAACTTGCTTTATAGACCAGGCGGATTTCAATGGTTTCAAATTCACACAGATCTGCCTGCCTCTGCCTCCTGAGTTCTGGGATTAAGGGTGTAAGGGTGTGTGCCACCGCCACCAGCTTACTTTTATTTTATAAACCCTGAGTAGCAGTATTCAAAAATATAAGCAGATGGTGAGTGGGAGGTTTGCTTTGTTATGTCACTCATGTATGTTAAAACTTTCCAAATTCCATCTATACATCACATAGTGACTCACAACCAGTCATGACACTGTGGTGCCTAGATATACATAGGGACAAAATACCCATATACATAAAATAAAATAGATAAATCTAAAAACAATTCTAAAGACCCTGTTACAAAAAGATAATGAATAGACTTAGAAATGTTAATGTGCCAAGTTCAAATTACAGGGAAAGCTGACCAGTTAATAGTTAAGTTGGCCAGTTAATGCCCAATATTGTAAAATACACAGTATTTGAAATGCAGACATGTAGTTGGAGGCTGTTCATTTGTTCCCAGGCACTCCAACCCACAATAATCACACAGAAACTATATTATTTACAATACTGTTTGGCCAATAGCTTAGGCATATTTCTAGCTACCTCTTATATCTTAAACTAACCCATCTCCATTAATCTGTGCATCACCATGAGGTTGTTGGCCTAATGGCAAAGTTTTGGTGGGCTTCAGCTGAGGTATTTTTGTCCTCTGGCAGCTACATGGCTTCTCTCTGACTTTGCCTACTCTCTCCTCCTCTATCTGCTTGGAATTCCTGCCTTGCCCTATTCTGCACTGAAATAGGCCCAAAGCAGCTTCTTTATTAACCAATGGCATTCACAGCATACAGAGGGGAATCCCACATCATAGACAATCTTGTATCTTGCAAACAACAAGACCACAAGAACACATTAATGATATACAATTAAGTGGCCAGAACTCACACAAGAGAACCATCTTTTTACTGTATTTTGAAAAGTTAGAATTTCCAAGTTGAATCTGACATTAGGGTTTTTTTTTTTCCTAGTATTCTCTCTGTTCTTAGGAGACACAGAAACCACAGTTACTGTGGGAGAACTGTATCTCACAAACTTAATTTATGGATCGTGACACATTCTTTTAATAATAAAACAAAACAACAACAACAACAACAACAAAACCCTAACTGGAAAAGGGCTATAGCTGCCTTTGACTGTTATTTAGTGTTATCTTGGAACTAAATGTGGTCTATTACTAGGTGCCAAAATCAGTCAAAAAAAATTTAAAGATCCCAGCACTTGGGAGGCAGAGGCAGATCACAGGTAGATCTCTGTGAGTTAGAGGCCAAGCGGTCAACATAGCAATTTCCAGGACAGCCAGGACTACATAGAAAAACCCTGTCTCAAAACAAGCAAGCAAGCAAGGAGACAAGCAAACAAGCAAAAAGGTATTCCATTCATCTGACAGGAAAATCAAAGAGCACCAAACAACAGCATGATGGCATGTTGAAATAGAAGGATACAAAAGAGAATGATGGAGAAGGCAAGGAGAGGACACGAGACAAGAGAGTGGAGGTGGAGATGAAAAAGAAGACAGATGAAAGGCATAGCAGCCATTTCACCCAGCCTTCTCTCTTGTAACTCTTCTGTACAAGAAGATTTTCTTTGCAAGATTTTTGTCGTTTGCTTTTGAGACAAGGTCTCCCTATGCAGTCCTGGTTCTGTCCTAGAACACACTATGTAGACCACACTGGCCTGGAACTCTGAGATGCACTGGCCTCTGCCTCCCTAAGTGCGGGATTAAAAGGGCCCATGTGTACGGTTACTTACACACAATAGAAGAGAGAGAAAGGAGTGTAAAGAACCAAAGTGGAAAAAAGAGATCTGTTTCTGAGGAGGAGGAATGGTGAGCTCGGGAAATTTCTACCCACGTGCATGTAATACTTGAATAAACACCTTAAAATTGTGAGATTTAGGTTTGGGGCGGGGATAATACGAGAACAGTCCTAAATGTTCTGGAAGAAAGGAGGTAGGGCAGTAGGGCCGCTACCATCTTACCCTCGTAGGAGCCTGCTGAAAGCTGCGATTCAGCCTTCTTCCCAGGCAGCCTTCTTCCTGCCTGAGACTTTGTTCAATGCTCCTTGTCTTTTTCAGCAGGTGGCAGCGTTCCCTTTGTCCTTTGGTGAAGTCTGGTGTTTTCTTCCTAACGAAGCTCCTTTTCATGACCTTTTCTTTTTTGAGTCCTTTGAGTCCTCACTCATGTGCGCCTTTTCCATTCATTTTGGAAATACTTTCCATGATCATCCTTTACAACATGAGGCAACTCATGTTTTCATATTTGATTCATTTTTTTTTGGTTTTCTGAGACGGGTTTCTCTGTGTTAGCAGCCCTGGCTGTCCTGGAACTTGCTCTGTAGTCCAGGCTGTCCTCAAACTCACAGAAATGTTTGCCTCTACCTTCTGAGTGCTAGGATTAAAGGCTTGAGCCACCACTGCCTGGCTTTCACATTTGATTTTTTAAGGTCCTCATCCTTGGAACTAAGTTCAGGATATGTAGGGCAGACAGTGAGCACCAATCACATCCTCATATTCTGTGTCCAACTCTAGGGCTGGGAATGCCATGAACAATCATCTCTAGCCCAATTTCCCTGTGTTAATGTGTTCAGGCTTACTGTGATTTGCTGTGAAGCAATAGATAACTGCTGAGTTATCAAGCATCACAGTCGTTTACTTGACCATGTGGGCTGTGAGGAGGTTGCAATAGTTTCAGTCCAAGGATTCAAGCTCCCAAAGCTGTCCAGGCACCTCTCTACACATACAGTTGAAGACGGTAGGAGCACATAGAAGTCCCAAGTGTTCGTTGACTGAATCATTACAAGAACAGAGATAAGGCCCCTGTCACCATGAGGATAATTGAAGCAGGTTTTGTGTGTTTTCTCTTTCAGAAAAGGTACTCGCCCTCCAAAGGAGTTGATTATCTAGAAGCTCTGTCCATTTTGATTCCATCTCAATGCCCCTCCTAAACCTAGACACATGCAGGCTACCCTGAAACATTTAGTTTCTATTATTAGAAGCGCTAAAACAGCAAACTATGTTCCATAGGGCTAGAACGAGAGTTAAGACCAAAGCGGAAGATCAAGCAGTCAAAGTTAATGGAAATAAAGTTGTCTTTGTGTCACTGCTCCCTGAGTAATAATTCCTGTGTGCCAGTGGACACAGTAACATGGTCTGCTCTGCTCCTTGGTACCCTGGGGAATACCCAGTTCAGCCTCTGCTTGTCTGAGACTAATGACTTCATACTAGAATATCTCTTTCCTGAGACAGGAAAGGTGACAGCCATTTGCAGAAGCTTTGGGAGAGGTTTAGGGTATGGAAAGCTTATAGACAGTAATTCGAAATTTTCTCCTAGAATACAGTATGTGTGTGAGTCACTGGGGTGCCTTCTGGAGAAAGGCTGAGAACACTGTTTGTGCTTAAAAGAACATTAATGGGGGTGGTAAGATGGCTCAGTGGGTAAAGGTGTGTTCCATCCAATCCGACCACCTGAGTTAGAGCCCCGGAAGGTGTGTGGTGAAAGGCGAGAGCTGACTATTGCAAGTTGTCCTCTGACATGCACCAGTGTGCCATGGCTGTGTATATGTGCTGGTGCATGCTTGCACAATCAATAAATGTAAATGTAAAAATCTAAATAATAATAGACTAAATAAGAGGAAAGCCTTCAGAACCATAGAAGAACAGACCAGTTTAAATTCAAATCTAATTATATGCTATCTAATTCATTATTTTCTATTATTTAGAAAATGCTTTTTAGGTAAAAATAGAGACGCTTGCTTAAAAATTAAAGCACTTGACTTAACTCTCTTGCTGAAGGGTCAGAGTGTGGGAAAGGAGAAAGGCACTAGGGCAATGGAGTGCTCACACACAACACATTTTAGTGCAGAACCTTCGACAGCGCGTTAACTATTTATGTTATCCACATCCAGTTCTTGGTGACCCACTTATCAAAGAAACCAAGAAATACTTTTCTTTGTACATCTTTTACGTGTAGTAACAATATAGTTTTAGAATCAGTGTTAGAAACTATAATTAAAGCTGGTTTATCATACTCCCTAATTATTCTATAAAGTTAGTCTCCCTGGAGCTTTGTATAATTCCTCCTTTGTTACAAGCTTCTGTTTCTCCCTGGGGTGTTTTGAATCCAGACAGGTAAGAAAATGCAGTGCTTGGAAACCAGTGTATTGTCGTATCAGGTCAGCCAAGCAGATCTATTTTCATTTGAACTTAAATATTTTTTATTGCTATCTGGGCTTTTCCTCTCCTCATCTATTCACATCCTTTGAATGGAGTAAAGAAGCAAAAAACACCAACATTTTTAAAAGGCTACATCAGTATTTCTTTGGGAAACATATTATACTGTGAGAGGAAACTCCGAACAAAATCTGATGTTGCCAGCCTGATCATACACCAGCCAACATGGTTATCTCTTCATTAACCACTAAGAGTAGAGGAGCCTGGGTTCAGGGAAGCAGCTGACTGGTTTCCGGCTTCTTCTCTCACTTGGAAGTGCCTGTGGGCTGGTATCATGTTCCAGCACTTCCATGCTGTGATGTTCCTCCCCTGTGCTCTAGAGTGATGTTCTGGAAACAGAAAAGCGTCCCCTTTCCTCCAGCCCAGCATCAGGAAGCTTAGGAATAAATGCCTTTGCTTTTCTTTAGAGGAACTTTCAGAGTGGCTTAGACACTCTTAGACTATGTCACACGAGATGGCTTCAGGGAAGAGGCAAAACAGGGTGATGCTAGTAACGGGGACTCTGGGGACAAGCACTAACGTGGGGTATTTTCCCCTCCTCAACCTACTTCTCTTGATGTAACTTCATTCTTATTTTTCCCACCAAGGAGTAGTAGACACTCCACTGGGCACAATTTAGGTTTTTATCATGCATCTCATGTAACACCTTGACTTTGGGGGTTGCATCTAAAATAGAGCTCCATATTAGAGTAGGCTGTGTGATCGAGATTTATTTACATCTTTAGAAACCAAATGCAGGCCTTTCTTCTATTGTTTTCAAATTGCCCTCATCTGTATTCCCTGCCTCCCCCAACTGACCAGAAGAACTGTGCACAAAAACAGCCTGCAATAAACATCAATGCTTGCTTAGCTTGAGCTGCTAACTCCTGCAGAGAGATCTTAAAAGGATGCATCTAAATACAAGCTTTGAGTAGCCTCAGAGATCGCTAATAGAACTGTAACTATCCCTGGTTTAATTAGCAGTCCTGGAGTTAGGTAATGGCCCATGGCTCTCTGAGCCAGGCCTCTTGAGGTTTCTAGGCTTCAGGAGCTGCCTGCAACTATGCTGTGCACATACGCAATTTTCTTGCTCCTATACTTCATAAACCCTCTGCTGGCCTTCCTAGACACCTACTCGCAATTACTGCAATACCCATGATAATAGATTACTAATCTCCAGATTTCTAAAACGACCCAGTGCCTTAGCTTAGGTCTCAAATCAGATACTTTTGGACTCGAATTGTTACCCTGAGAACTAAGTCCTCTGGGAAAAGAACAAAAAGGAAGAAATCCCAGCGTTGGTGCTGATGTCATTTTTTCTCCGAGCTCAAGGTGATCGCTGGTTTTGTGGCTCGCTGGTCGGGGAGGAGGGGCTTGCCTTCTAGTTATCAGCACTTCTGAACCAGCTCTCCCGACCGCGGCAGGTCAGCCAATCCCGGCAGTAAGCTTTTACTTGACAGGTTTGTTCTGGGCGGACAGCCATTGACTAGGTGCTCAGATAAGTCACTTGGCTGAGTCTACAGTAGGTGGGGCGCGCTCACCAGTACAGGGGCAGTGACTGGAAGTTTGTTGCAACATCGGTAAGCTCAGGCAGCCAGCAGCAACAGGAGATACCCTTTTGCCCCGCGAGTACAGATCTAGAGAGGGTCCACTGCATTAGCTAAGGAGATGCGTCAGACCCCCTAAGGCCCAGCCTCTTCTCCCACGCTTGGGAACGCGCGGGTGGGCAGATCCAGAGCAGGAGTCTCGTGTCTCGGCCTTCTGGCTCGCTCTACGGGTTGCAAGCGAAAGGGAGGAACAGGCTGGGGACTCTCCGCGTCACCGTGCACAAACCGGCGGCGGCCAGCAGAGAGGGGTGGCGGGGGCACGTGCTTGGATGTGGGTGCTTGTGTAACCAGCTCCCCAGGCGCTTGGCCCTGACAGCGCTCCTGCGGACCGCTCGTGGGTGCTTTTCTCCGCTCCGAAAGGGGAGAGCTGGGGTCCAGCCGCCCCCACCTGGGGTGACCATCTAGTAGAGCAGAGGGGTCCAAGCTCTTGCCTCAGGAGCACACAGATACGGGAATGGGAATTTGGAAAGTTCCCCAACTAGGACCACACGTGACCTCCTCCTGAAAGTAGTTCCGGCCGTGGCTCGTGTATCCTTCCACCTCGCCTTTGAGCCCTCCCAGGCCTGCTCGCCCCGCCCACTCGCTGGCTGCAGCTTCCGACCGTTCCGTACTGCACACCCGGGGCCGGTAACCGTGTACCCTCCGACTTGGGCAGCACCTGGCCACAGCGATCCAATTCTGGCCGGGTTTTCATAGAGGCCGCAAAGGGGACGGGAGGCTTAGTTTCTTCGAGACGGAGGTTGACTGATCCGGTAGACCCACAGCTGCGGGAGCTGCCGGGCTCATCACCCGGCAGTAGAGGGGTGCGCGTGGGGTGCGCCCTATTCATGGAGATCCACTTTGTTCACCCAGGGGTGTCCTCTGGGCCCTGGAAACTCAGGGGAGACGTGTGTGTACACGCCCCGTATGCACAATCATCATGCTTGGCTGGGAGCGTTCATCTTTCGGGCAAAGGAACCCAGCTGCCTGGGAAGCAGGAGGTAGGGCAGGGAACCCGAGCCCGACGAGGTGACCCGCGCGGGACACACAATAGGGGGTTGTTCTTTGTGCAAAGACTGACACCTTGAGAACACCGTGGGGGGAGAGGTGCACCACCTAGGTAAGACTGTTGCCGACAAATCCTAGCGAAGCACCGCAATCTGACCACAGCGCAGGGCAGGGAATGGAACCATTGCGAAGAAAGCCAGGGACGGAGGCAGGATAGGTGTCCCCCGCCGCAAGGCCTTGCTCCCGAGGCACTGACCAGCCACTAGTCCGACCCACCGGACCGGAGAGCAATCAGGGATCCTGCTCAGCGCAGCTTCACTCGGCCCCTGCCTGCCCTACCTCTCCCGGGTCTCTGCGCCGAGGCCGAAGCCGGCGCAGCTCCCGGAGAGAAGCGCGGTCACACTGGGCATGCTCCGCGGCGCTCGCCGCCCGGTCCCGCCGCCGCCCCGCCCCTCCCCGCCCCACCTCCGGCTCGGCCGCCCGCCCCCCGCCCGCCTCCCGCCCGCCTCCCGCCTCCCCTCCGGCTTCGGAGGCGCCCGGCTCTCCCGGCGGGGCGGCGGAGGGGGCGGGCTGGCCGGCGCACGGTGATGTGGCGGGACTCTTTGTGCACTGCGGCAGGATACGCGCTTGGGCGTCGGGACGCGGCTGCGCTCAGCTCTCTCCTCTCGGAAGCTGCAGCCATGATGGAAGTTTGAGAGTTGAGCCGCTGTGAGGCCAGGCCCGGCGCAGGCGAGGGAGATGAGAGACGGCGGCGGCCGCGGCCCAGAGCCCCTCTCAGCGCCTGTGAGCAGCCGCGGGGGCAGCGCCCTCGGGGAGCCGGCCGGGCGGCGGCGGCGGCAGCGGCGGCGGGCCTCGCCTCCTCGTCGTCTGTTCTAACCGGGCAGCCCTCTGCTGAGCGGCTTCGGAGAGAGACGGTGGAAGCCGTGGGCTCGGGCGGGAGCCGGCGCAGGCTCGGCGGCTGCACCTCCCGCTCCTGGAGCGGGGGGGAGAAGCGGCGGCGGCGGCGGCGGCCGCGGCTCCGGGGAGGGGGTCGGAGTCGCCTGTCACCATTGCCAGGGCTGGGAACGCCGGAGAGTTGCTCTCTCCCCTTCTCCTGCCTCCAACACGGCGGCGGCGGCGGCGGCACGTCCAGGGACCCGGGCCGGTGTTGAGCCTCCCGTCCGCCGCCGCCGCACCCCCCCTGGCCCGGGCTCCGGAGGCCGCCGGAGGAGGCAGCCGCTGCGAGGATTATCCGTCTTCTCCCCATTCCGCTGCCTCGGCTGCCAGGCCTCTGCCTGCTGAGGAGAAGCAGGCCCAGTCGCTGCAACCATCCAGCAGCCGCCGCAGCAGCCATTACCCGGCTGTGGTCCAGGGCCAAGCGGCAGCAGAGCGAGGGGCATCAGCGACCGCCAAGTCCAGAGCCATTTCCATCCTGCAGAAGAAGCCTCGCCACCAGCAGCTTCTGCCATCTCTCTCCTCCTTTTTCTTCAGCCACAGGCTCCCAGACATGACAGCCATCATCAAAGAGATCGTTAGCAGAAACAAAAGGAGATATCAAGAGGATGGATTCGACTTAGACTTGACCTGTATCCATTTCTGCGGCTGTTCCTCTTTGCTTTTCTGTCATTCTGATAACGTTGGAGTAGACGGATGTGAAAAATTTCCGTAGTTGGGGGTGACTATAACGTTTAATCCTGGTCGCATTTTTAGATCGTGTATTTTCTGTCTCTTGCAGGGTGTTCAACCTAGGGAGTGTTCAGCTAGACGGAACTCATGCCTGCTTGCAAGTGTCAAGGCACGGGTTGGTTTCTTGTCTAGCTCCGAGGTCTCTTCTTAAAATCTATTGTCTGTGAATGCAGAGTACTGTACATTGGATTAAGGAGCTTGTTAATCCAAGCCTCCTAAATGAACTAAAGAAAGAGACGCTGTGAGGTTGTGCATATTTCGATTAGATCATGACTTAGGCCCTAGATGTAGGGTGTAGATCAGATTAAAATGAAAGTCCGTGCCGCACGTAGGCATATTGCCTCAGAATCTTGCAGTGATTGTTAGTTTCCTGGGTTGCGTTGATAGATTTTTCTAAAATGTGACTTGTGAACTGATTTGCATAACTTTATAGGCATAGCCACCCTCAGCATAGATGGTGCACATTTGAGGGTAAAAGCAGGTTTGTGTGTTTAAACTGAGGTAATTACGACTTTGGAGCTAGATTGAGAAGTTTTGTAGTTTGCGATCAACAGTGTCAGAATATGTGTTATTGGACCTTTTAATAGAACTTTGTTAAATTAGACTTTGTTTCCTGATGAGACGTGGGATGGGGCCTGCGATTTGTGTTTCAGTGATATTGAGCATTCATTTGGCTTTGCCCTACGTGATAGGCTAGAGATTGAACAGCTATTGATCCCAGATGATGTCTGTGTGAGTTCAAGGATATTGTATGTGGCAAATGGTTGCAGAGGTTAAAGCTCGGCTCTCGCATGAAATTTATGTATTTCCGTGAGCTATAATTTGCTGTTGATGTTTTTTAAGTTTCAGGTGGTTTGACCCGTTGACTGTCCATGGGTTTTACCCTGATTTGTATAGAATGTCAGTGTAACTAACCAGCTACCACCCAGAGATACTAGCAAAAATGGCTCACTGGCTTCAGACTGTTGGTAGACTAGCTTTTTAAATGCAGCAAATACTGAGTCAGCTCGTTGAATAAGACAGAAACCCAAGAATTTTTTTAACGGTGTATAGTTCTGATTGTCTAAAAGTTAGTCCTTTGTACTTCAGAAGTTCGCGGTTATCTTAAAGCATTGATCTTTGCAGTTTCAGGTATGGTACTGGTTTTGATCAGGCATAGGAAGAGAGCCCTCCTCTTTTGGAGGAAGTATTGACAGATACTGAGAGCTTTTGGGAGGCCGGTGTGTCAGGTGTGTGAAAACACAAGTTGCTTGTCTGAAGTGACAGGCTTGAAGATCTATTAGGCCTTTGTTACAACCCCCAATTTTTTTCCACGAGACTTGTAACAATAAACAATATTTAGTTAAAATTAAGTAATTGCGTAATTGTTAATAATGTATTCTTAATAAAAGTTATTTCTTAGTAAATATCAGTAGACATTTTCTTAAGGCAGAAGGGCAGCAACTTGTCTATACATGTCCTGCTAATAATTAGAGCATTATGGAGAGGACTTTTTTTTTTAACTAAATAAAATGTTTTCATTTGGAAGAGGTTTGATTTTTTTTTTTTTATTGCATTAGCGGCATATAAACATGCATAGCTAATTTTGGTCCAGTTTTTGTTCTGAAATGAAGATGGAATTCACCGAAGAACTGGCTTCAGAAACAAGCTAATTTTCTGTTAAAAATACACTTAGAGAGTAATCTCTAATTTTCAAGTTTGCATTAATTGATAAAGCTTTACTCAAGATGAACTTGACCTTTTCTGAAGGTAATTGGAAAAAATTCTGAGATATTATTTGCTTCAAGACATTTTACTGTTGGTGAGAATTAGTGGTAGTAATCTAGATATAGGAGGAATTAGTCAGGTTTCTATTTAATTAAAAAAAATAGGTCCTCATTCAAAGAAAAATCTGGAAAGCTTGGTAGTCGAGCTTCCCTTAGCTTCCACAGTAGACTTATGCTTTTCCCACTTGATTTAAAATTGTCAGGGGTATTGGACCTCAAGATTGTTTTGCCAAATTTTTATGTATGAGTAGTGACATGATTGCAGTTCCTTATTTGATTTCCTAATACAGGGGCTTCTGTGCATGAATTTATGTGATTTAAAAGTCTAAAACTGTACTTTTAGTTAAGATATGCGTGGAAAGCAGTATCAAATAATGCATCAAATGATTAATTTAAACAATTTCTGAAGCTGTGGTTTTATTGAGCCAAATGTTAATATGAAAAAGAGTTGGGAGGGGGAAAGTCGGTGAAGGCCTTGCTCTTCTGAGAGTTGTTCTTCCAGTAATTTTGATAAGCCAGAGGGCTTGCTTGATTCCTTTTCAGTGTGCTCTGTGTTCGGGGCAGGAATTAAAATGCTCTTTGAAGACGACTGCTGGTCAGTGTTGTCACTGAAGCTGGCCAAATTAAATTCCTTTAGGAAATAGTAAGTGGGATATTTTTATTTGCTGAAGGGTTAACAGTGATGTACTTTTAGGAAAGTCAAGGAAAATTGAGTTTTAAAATCTTTTGCAAAATTGTATTGTAAGAATTCGTTGGTTAGATTTTATTCTTAGCAGTCTGGGAAACAGACTCTGTGAGATTGCGAGGTTTTGTGTCTTTGAAGCACACGCAGAGCCCAGCCTTCTGTGACAGTTGTGTGGTAGGTGTGCTTCCTTTCAAACACCAGTCTGCCCCGACAGTAGAACCTTGCAGTGATTGCTAATGTTAGCTGTTTGTTACAAGCGAGTAATTGTTGAAAGTAATTCTAGTTTTTTTTAAAGATTGTGCAATCTTTAAAAAAAAAAATCTTTAATCTTGTCTTTTTTGTAGTCATCTGTTTCTTTCCTGAAAAACATGACTATGTAATTGCTGTATAATAAGTTGAAAATTTAATTTTCCCTAAAACTTACTTAAGAATAAAATGCGTCAAAACGAGTAATTTTCAGCTATATATAATTCAATATAAGGAAAAGCAATTTCATTACTGTCAGTTGTAAAAGTTGACACAGTATAATGATGCAGGCTAAGATTACCTTTAAAGTATTAATTAAAGATTAAATAATTCAAGTTAAATATGACATTACCATGTTCATTTTATACTTGGTTTTAGAAAGTGGAGATTCATTGCCTTTAAAATTTTTATTTTAGTAACAGAAGAAAGACAGCGTATTCTAATTTTTGTGTGGAACGTTATGTCTAATTTCTCATAATTAGGTAAAATATATATATATATATATATATATATATATATATATATATATGTTACGAACTGACGTACCTTCTGGAAATGAATTCAGTTTGTTCAACTTGAATGAATGTTACAACTTGAAATTTGTCTTCATGTGCTTTTTTTTCTTTTGTTTATAGCTTAACAGTATTAACAATTTTTAAGCCGCTTCTAAAATAGTCACTTTGATGACTTGATTAGAAAATTATTCATGCAGGAAAGAACAAAGTTTGAATATTCTTTTCAGTAAATACTCAGTTTTCAATATTTTATTTTGTATCTTAGTCTTTTTAGTAAGCCCAAAATATAGACGGTGTTTTTATATTGATAATGTATTTGAACTCATAGTTGACAAATATAAACTTAGAAGCCTGTGTACATAGGACAGTTTTTCATTTCCATGAAATGTTAGGCCTATTCCATCCTAGAAGTATTTAGTTCCAGAAGACAGTACTAGTTATTAGTACAGCTTAAGAAATTTATTGGATAGTGCTTTTTCTTTTTCCGTAGAAACTACTGGCTCATAAAAGAGAAGTTTTACTGCACACAGAGCTGGTGACTCTTGAATTTTGTTCCTTTTTTTTTTCACCCTGTAGATAAACTTGATTTGCAGAATTGGCTTTGTGATCTACATTTAAGAAAAGTTACAAGAATTTGTTCTATAGATCAGAATTTAGGTCATTTGTATGATTGTATCAGAAATGATTTCTGTAAATATTCATTACTTTTTGTAGTTGCTTCGTGTATGGTAGATTTGAAATTGATGCAGTTGCTCTTGGAGATACCACCAATATAGAGGATAGATGAAATAGTCTTTACTCATCCTTTTTATAGGTCATGCAGCCATCGCATAACTTTCTTGGTTAGGTGCTTAAAGGTGTTTTGATATGGGCATAATTTTTTGGTTCTCTTTGTATTGAATATATTGGGAAAGATGAAATTAGGATATTGGGTTTGTTGCTTCACCTTCTAATTTTGTATTCCTTGGTTGCAGAAGGGGCGCTAGCAGTTTCATCTTTTAAAATGAATTGTACTGGAACAAAATGACTATTTCTTAAGGGAATGTTGTTATCACAGTAAACGTGATTTAGGAATGAATTGATTTTGGCAGGGAAGTTTCAGTTTTGTTCAGAATAGCACACTCTTCCATTGCAACGGTTGGCATTAGGACACTTGTAGATGTCTTTACAGTATTAGACTTGTACATGTTGGTAGTGTTGAAACTTTGGAGAGATGGCATTGCAGTTGAATACCTTTTGCTAGCAAAGAGTCTTCTTTACCTGTATATATATGGTGTGGAAAAGACTGTAAATATGCTGTTTTGTGTAATTAGTTAAATAGTTATAATCAGAAACCAACCCTTTACATATGAACAGTGATTCTAACTATAAATATTTGAATTTTCTGTGTGTATAGTATGTATTATTATTATTCTAGAAAATGGATTTTCTCCTTATAGAATGGACTGCTTTGGAGTTCATTTTAAAACATGATTGAGTCTTTTTGGAGGTCATTTTAGAATACGATTGATTGAGTCTCTTAAATTACATTAAAATACAGCAGGTTTTGTCTATACTCTGAAGTTATACATTGTTTCATCTTAGTTTTAGGCAGACAGGGTGGGCTGGGGCCGGCTGTCTGTGCTCTGATCTTGGTCTTGTCAGTTAGTAGCTGGATGTCTTTGTGCTATTTAATTTCCTCAGTCTTATTTTACCTGAAATAAGGGTAGGATAATGGTACCCACCACAAAAGTTAATCTTCATTAAATGATGGAAATATCTGGACATAGTGACTCATTCCAGTGAGGCGGAGGCAGGAGGATTTTTGGTAAGCCTTAGTGCAGCGGGATGGACTGCATAGTGAGTCTGAGGCCATCCTGTTGTACAATAGTGCGTGCCTAGCCAGCCAGGGGTCCATAGTGAGACCCTGTCTGAACAAGCAACAGGCAGTACCATAAACAGTGCCTTACTATGGTGTCTACCTCATCGTAAAGACTTCTGTCATAGCTACTATCTTAACAATTTCCCAAGAAAATTTTGCATTTTTGTTTCTAGGATGAGCAGTGTTTGTTTATGAATTTGCTCAGTTTGAGACCTGTTGCAATTTTAATTGATTCAAGATACGTTTTTTTTTTTTTTAAATGGGGGATTCCTTTAGGAATTTACTGTTTCCTCATGGAGTTGCTCAAAATGAAGTTTATCAAGCTCATCAGAAAATGTTTGCTTTCAGCTTTTACAGGAAGGTGAAAACTTTCTTTTAGTTTAGCATAGTGAATTTAAAACTCTTATCTGTTGTAAGATTAAATTTTCTTTTTTAATATTTGTTTTTAATTGAGCTATACAATTTTCCGTACTCCCCTTCTTCTCTCCCCCTTTCCCTTCCACCCTCTCTCCTAAATTTTCTTTTAGTACTCTATAGATGATTGAAATATATAACATAGTATGTGTGTTTATATAGCATACCTATGATGTAGATATGATACATTTGCTCTTTTGAGTCAGGTTCTCACCATATAGCTCTGATTTGTCTGGAATTCGTGGTTACTCTTGGCTAGTATCATAGTTATTTTTTACAAAGAATAATCCTCACCACTAGTGAGTGGAACTTCTAATGTATAAGTCAGAGTTAGGTAAACTCTTTATCAGTAAAGGTATATTAGTATTTCCTTTTAAGTTCAGCTTTATGGGGTAGTTATGTAGCCCTGCCAATTTACATTCATGACAACAGACATACTCAATATAATGTGCAGTGAATTAGTGTAAGAATTTAAAGTTAGTGTTAATCCTGTAATATTGCCCCCTTTTTCATGTTTGGCCAAAATTTTTCACATAAGTAGAACTTTGAAACAGGAAGAAAAAGCTAAAGGGAGTTTTTTTCCTCTTCATGTACTCTAGCTTTTAAAAATCACATTCATTTATTTGGGGTTGGGAATGGGAGGAATGGAATGGGGCCAGGTGGTTCTTTGCTTCTTTATTGGCACTGGGAATGGCACTCAGGTTGTTGGGCTTACAGGAAGCGCCTTTGCCCTACTGAGCCGCTGTAGTTTACATGCTCTTTTCTTAGCCAGGAGAGGGAAGTAAGTGTAAGGCCTGCCTGCCTGCCGGCCTGCCTGCCTGTGACAGGGAATGTTACTTCTTTGCTTTGCTCGTATTGGCTTTTCAGATGTTTAGTATCCTCAGTAGTGCACATTCGTTTCCAGAAGGATGGCGTGGATGCTGCTGGAACTATTTCAGGACTGTGTTCTTATGAACTCCGCCCCCCAGTTTTGTAACTTAGCTGTATTTTTAGTGTAACACAAGTTGTAAAATTGAGTTGTATATCTTCATGTCTGACTTTGCTACATTGTCTAAATCAATTTCCGTCTTTTGTGTACCTGGACTATGGCAAGTGTATAGGTGCTGTATCATTAGAGCTCTGCAGAATCACTGACTGACTTTTCTTTAAAAAGTAAAAAAAAAAAAAAAATCCTGTAGATTTTCAGACTGAAGTAGAATGGTTTCTTTTTTTAAATTAGTGATTGCAGAACTAATTTTGTTTACTTTGGAATCTTTGAATAGGCTGTAATTACTCAAGGTATGTAATTCTGCTTTGAATCAGCTATCTTTAAAAGAGTTGTATTCCTAAAAGTGATTCATAAAATCAGTATACATGTTTAAAGTTGGAAGCAAATTTTTGTTCTGATTTTTTTTTCATTAACTTTTTTTTCCTTTAATGAGACTTGTTTTTTAGTATTTGTGTTCCTCTAAACTAGAGGTTAAATAGAATTTAAATTTTTCTTTTACTCTTAGAATGAAGTTTTGGGAGATATTATTAAGGTTGTCTCTAGGTCTCTGTATTACATTATCTTCCATCAAACAAACCTTTCTTGATGTATTATATTTTATGTTTATGAGTGTGTGTAGGCCAGCAATCAGCGTGGGTGCCTTCCTCTTTTGCTCTCTGCCTTATCTTTTGAGACAGGGTTTTTCTTTGAGCCTGGACTTCACCCATTTGGCTAGACTGGCTGTCTTCTGTCTCTACCCTCCAGTGCTGGCTTACAGATGTGCACCACCATTCAGGGCTTTGCATTGGTGCTGGGGACCTGCCCTCATTGTGGTTGCATAGTAAGTGTTTGCTTTATTTGTGGAATCAATTTCGCAGCCTCCATGGTATACTCATTTGAACTGATAATATTTATAGGTGTATTTTATCAATAGACATAAGTCCTAAATAGCCGGACATAGGAAATATGCTGATTTTTTAGACAAGGCTCAGTGAATTAGAAAGGCAGCCTGCTGGAATGCAAAAGAATATAGCTTGGAATTAGCCAGACCCCCAAATACAGCTTAAATTCCTGTCCCAGTTTCCATCTTTCTAGTATGAGGCAAAGCTGTGATTTGTACGTGTTTGTTTTTGTTAGAAGTATGTGGTATTTTCAGAGTATAGTGTGCTTACTCAGGAGAATCCCCTCCTACTTCATCCGGAACTTTTGCTAGTGTCTGGAGACATTTTGGTGGGCATGGCCATAACTGAGGTGGCAGAAGACTTGATTGCATTTAGACATCTGCAGGACGTGGGATCTGGCAAATGCTAGATGAAGTGTCTGATATGCCTTAGATTGTGGACCCAAGAAGGTCAAGTTGTTACTAGATAGGCCTAACTAGGTTTCCTGACTGTTGTGGGGCTTATGTTTCTTGATAAGAACTTTGTCCACTAAAGATTTCACTAATAAGAAAACGATTTATTTGATGAGGTCTCATGTCTTTTGGCATTGTGAGATTTTGGACCTGTTAGAAAAGTTAAACTTGCTGCTATTCAATCCTGTGTGTATGCTGTTGAGAAGGCTGTCACAAGGAGTGCAGGAGGGGATGGACCTAGAAGAAAGCAGGTAAAGTCGGATGTGTCACGCAAGCCTGCAATTCTAGCACTCTCGAAGCTGAATCAGGAGGATTGTTTTTGTTTGAGGATAGTCTGGGCAACCTTGTACTGCTATGCTTTGAGTTCTACAGTCAGACCCTAAAAAAGGAGGATTGTTTTGTTTCACGTGTATAATGTTTAGGGAGTTAGTTTGTTGCTAGTGTCTTTAATGTTACTATTATTTAACATTTTCTTTAGTCTTAGACTTTTACTCTAACCCTTTATTTCTTCAGATCCGATGAAGTTAAATATGCTGATGTGAAATGGAAATTTCTAACAAGTAATAACAGAAACAGCTACTTGACTGCAATATTGGATGCTTGTTCTTTTCTGAGCTTTCCATTTGTTGTCGGCTTGGTTGGATTAAAGTGTTTTACTTACGTAAAATAAAAATTGAAACCGCTGTGAAGTTTTTCTGCTTTGGGGGTGCGAGTTTCAATTAGTCCAGAGACGCAAAGAAACCAGGGAGTAAAAAGGATATTGGAGTTCTTGTTTTATTTTTAGGGATCACAAACATGATTATAAGTGTTCTACGAATAGATTAGTTGCTAAAATTTTTTTTCTGTTTAATTTTACAATTTCATTTTACACTCACTTTACACAGAATAAAATGTCAAGACCTCATTTTCTAAATTCATAGGAAGTTTAAGTGCTGATTTAGAATTTTGGTTCTTGAAGTCAAAGAGAGATTTTGAGATATACTAATAAATATTGTAAAGCCAGTGTGACTTACTACAGCAGCCTCAAACAGCAAATGGTCTTCAGTGCTTTAATCCAGCTGGATAAATTATAGTGATTAAGTCTATGAGTTAAAAACTCATTTGCTTAATAAAGAAAATTCTTTTTATAAAAAGATTACTAAGAAAAAAATAGCTTTTTTTTTTTTTTTTGGTTTTTGAGACAGGGTTTCTCTGTAGCCTTGGAGCCTGTCCTGGAACTAGCACTTGTAGACCAGGCTGTCCTCGAACTCAGAGATCCGTCTGCCTTTGCCTCCCAAGTGCTGAGATTAAAGGCATGCACCACCACCACCCAACAAATTCACCTTTTAAAAAACTTAATAACTTCGCATTGTTTCTAATTTATGATGAACTTAAAGAAATGTCTTTTTCTTTTTGAACAATTTGCATAATGCTTCATAATGGTTGTCAAAAATATTTACTTATACATTAAGATTTCTCCATTTTTTTTCTCTTAATATAGTTCCTTGGAGTGGACTTACGGTGACAAATAGGGACAATTATTATGATTCAGATTTAACAAAAAAATATAAGTACTAGATCCTTGAAATGTCTCCACCCAAAATTACATCTAGGAAATCTATTGCACGTTTAATACTTAATGTTTATATTACTTATGAAGACAACAGATCATATATGTATATAATATGTTATATATAATGTATATAATATTATATATGAGAGACAGTTTCTGGTTCTCTAGCCCATGCTGACCTGTCTCACTATATATATATATATCCTAGTTTTTCATCCTCTTAAGGACTGTGATTATAGGCTTGTATTACTATTCCAGGACCAAAATACTTTTAATAGGTTAATTTCATTTACTTTGGAGTATTTTTGCTGTGTTAAAATTGAAGTGGAATAGAAGCGATTTGAATAAACTATTTTCACACTAAAATGGGCATAGCTCTGTCAATGTCCTTTTTGAATTCAGGATTATTGGCTTGCCATGATGCTACTGCTTTGTATTTTGAATGATATGGTTTATATTTGCATAGTTGCCCACGTTATTGTTATACTGTTAATTGGTCAAAGTTTTTTTGTGCATTTGCACTAACAAGTACTATTTATAGTGAAAAGTGAATTTAGCAGTTTTGTTAGACATTATTTTTAAGTCAGCTACTAAAAGAAAACCTTTATCCTTATCAACTAATTGATAATTATCAGTGAACTATACCAATATTTTTGAACATAATATTTAAAACAAAGTGATACAAACACAATTGTCTTATTTTTGGAAACAAAGTTACTACCAGGTGTGCTTGTATGGCTTGGATTCTTAGCACCTGGGAGTTGTCTTCAGGAAAATCAGACGTTCAGAGTTGTCCTTGGCTAGGCTATATAGTACCGTTGAAGCCTAGCCTACGCCACAGGAGGCCCTGTCTTAGAAAACTTAAAAAAAACGAGTCAAATCAAAAAAAAAAAATTACTTGCTTATTATTAAGTACATTTTTTCCCCCAAATAAAATGAATCTTAAACTGCGATTTTCATCTAGGCATGATGTTTGGTGTCTTAGGTTTTAGTAAAACTTAGTGATGGCAAAAATATTTCTTTAGTATTTTCATGTTGCCCTTTTGAGGGTGGCAGACACAGTCCAGTGTCTCGAGTAGTTTCTATGGACTAGTTTATCGGAAATTTGCATGAAATAACAGTATATTAAACAGTGAGAATGCATTCTTTATCGAGATTATATCCACATTGTGATCACAATTGTGTGTTTGAAAATTGTGTGTGAGGGTCCTTACTAAGGGTGTTTGCATTTCACTCCTGAGAAGGTCACAGGTTGTTTTTGCTGTGTGGTGTCTAGGAGCCCAGGCCTGCCACCTGTTCTTCAAATGTAGGAAAAGTTAAGATAATTTAGTGGTAGTGTTTTTGGAATCATCTAATAGTTTTTAAGACCTATGGTTGTTTTAGGCCTAAGATCTGCTATCATTTGTACTTAGTCCATAAGCCACTTAGGGACTGCTAATGCTGCTGCAAGCCTGGAGTGTTTGGATGCTTCAGTAGAAGTGTTGTGTTTTCACTTGAAATACCAAATTACACGATATTTTGGGGTTTCCAAGATAGGTTTTTAACACGTTACATGAGAATTGATAATATGAAACTTAGTGAGGGAACTGATATATTAAGCAACTTTAAACATTTGCTTCAAGTATTTTTTCAAGTCTTGTGCTCTTTTTCCTCCCACAACTTTATTCTGATCTGTATATAAAAGAACTAGCTCATTTAAACATTTTCTCCTGCATCTTAAGCTACTTAAGAAGTTGTTTCTAATTTAAAATTTCATCCCTATGAACTAACTTGATGTTAGTTATGCTGTATAGAAATCTTTAAAATGCCTTCATAGAATCTGATGAATTTTAGTTTTTTTTTCAATTTTTTTGGTTTTTGGTTTTTCTATTTTTCTTCCTTTTTTTTTTTTTTGAGACTGAGTTTCTCTGTGTATTTCTGATTCTCCTGGAACTTACTCTGTAGACCAAGTTGGCCTCAAATTCACAGAGATCTGCATGCCTCTTGCCTTCCTAAGTGCTGGGATTAAAGGCGTGCACCACCACTGCCCAGCTGGTTCTGATCAAGACAAAGTCTCACTATGTATCTCTGGTTGTCCTGGAACCCACTCCGTGACAAGGCTGGCCTCAAACTCAAAGATCACCTGCCTCTGTCTCCCCAGTGCTGGGGTTAAAGACTTGTGTCGCCACCCCCAGGCTTAGCTCTTTTTTAAAAAAAATTATATTAATTTACCTTTATTTTCTTAAATAGGTTTTTTTTTTTTTTTAATGTGCCAAGCGGTTAATAGAATAAAAAAGTAATGGTTTAAGTTTTGATAACTGAATTTTACTCTCAAACCCATTTTGCCTGGAGCCTGTACTTTTGGTACTTCAGCCTCGCCAGGTTAGTGTCTGTGAGGGAGAAGATTCTGTTAGTACAGTTTTGGGACGTTGACCGGCATGACTTTTCTTTTGGTCAGGACTGAATTACAGGCCATGAAACCTTGGCCTTTTTGCATTAGAAGCCAGTTAAATTCAGTTTTTACCCAAATGCTGAAAGTTTAGAAATAATTACCTGTTTATTTAGTGTTTGGATAATGTGGAGTCTTAAAAGGGTTCCTCTCTCATTTTTTTTTTCATTTATGTTCTTTCCATTTAATTGGTATTTTTGTCTTCTTGTGTACTGAACTTTATATCTCCCTCTCTTCCTTTCTGTTAGGGCCTCATTGTGTAGTCCCAGCTGGCCTGAAACCCCTCCTGCCTCTGCCTCCTGGAGGTAGGAGTGCTCCACTTCACCGCAGCCAAACTTTATATGTTGCACCACATATTTATCAGTTGGAAAGGTTGGCTTTCTTCAGTTTTTTCTTCAAAATTTTAGCCTAAGTACTTTCTACATTTTTAAAATATGTTCTTTGAACATGAAGATGACTAACTGCAAAGGTGCTTTCTCTCACAGTGGCAGGAGTTATTTTCTTAGAAAAAATTGTGCTCCTTTAGTATATTACTAAAAGTAAGGCATTTGTTTATTTACACATGCACCAAAGACTTCTTACTTTCAATCATCAATACAGTTAAAATGTCATAGAAAAATTTAATACTCTAAAATGAATTTTGACTAGCATTTTTGATATAATTTCAGAGTTTGGGAAATAATTTATAACTCACAGATATAAAGTTGATTATAATGGTTAAAATGCTTTCAGTGGGAAAGGAATCCTTTCACAGTGTTAAAACAAGGCAGTTATAAATTCATTAATATGATTCTCTATTAGAGTTATAAGTGACAGTATATATGTCCGCATGATTTAAAACGTACATATTCCAGTTCATGTTCTTTTTCTTAAATTCAAAACAATCTGTTGGGGGCAGACTGACTCAGATCACTTGGGAAAGAAACTAAGTCATTTCCCAATGATTCTAGGCTGGAAGCACAGGGTAAAAAACTTGATTTATTTCATATATTACATTAAATATGTAAAGTGAACTAATCCAGTCAAACATTTGGAGTTTTTTTTTTTTTTTCTGTTTTAAATAGTCTCAAAGACTTTACTTTGAAGGGCAAATTTTGATTTGTTGAAAACAAGTGTAAAAATTTTGCAATTTTGGCTAAACTAGTAGAGAAAGATCCATTGTTGGGGACGTTTGTATTAGAACCTGTGAAGTGGGTTCTGCAACTCTAAGCTCTTTGAACCTGCAAAATCAGTACAGGTACAGGTGAATGCTTTGGAATGTTTTGCTTTTTCAAAACGCAGTTACTACTAAGGGAATTGACACCAAGTATGACTGGGTGTTCTCAAATTACTGGGACATTGCTGGTACATCTTTACATCTTACCTGTAGGAATATCTTTCCTGTGGTAAGTTAGAGATCACAATGTCTTTTTCAGGATTATTAAGTAGTTAAAATTTAGTGGGTTTTTTTTTTGTTTTCTGTTTGTTTTTTTTTTAAGCAGCATATTGAAGGAGTAACTTAGAAATCTAATATGAAACATAGAGTATAGCGCATTAGAGATATTCCTTATGAACTTTGTGCTAAGGTTAGGTCAATTACTGCTTTAACTTTCGTAGTCTTGTATGCACCACTGTGATTTTGCTGTAGAAAATTTGTGTTTGGCTTAGTTCTCATGAGGCTGTTTACAATCTTCTGAAAGTTGTTAGGTAAGTTGTTTTCATGCTTTCATATAGAAAGTGAAAGTTTTTGCATTGAGTTTACTTTAATCTATATGCATATAGGATTTGAATTGCTTTTAGAAGGATTTTTTTTTTTTCTTTTGAGATAGGGTTTCTGTGTAGCTTTGGAGTCTGTCCTGGATATCAATCTGTAGACTGTGCTGGCCTTGAATTTGCAGAGATCTGCCTGTTTCTGCCTCCTTAGTGCTGGGATTAAAGGCATGCATCATCACCACCTGGCTTCAGAAGGATTCTTACACTTGAACGAATTCAGTGAAAATAATTTGCTGGGGACTTCATATGCAAGGCAAAGTGTTGTGCCACTGAGGTAACTGTCCCCTTCTTTACTTTTGAGTTACATTTTCTTTAAGTTACCCAGGCTAATCTTAAAGTCAGAAGGCTTCGTACTTGTGATCTTCCTTTTTCAAACCTACCAAATAGCTGGCATTACAAGCATGTACCACTATACCAGACTGCTTCTGTCTCAAAAGTTGTCACTGGCACTGGGTGTGGTACCTGTAATTCCAGTAAATGGGGGAAGAGGCAGAAGGATCAAAAGGAATTTGCCAGACAGGTGGTGATGCACACCTTCAATCCTAGCACTTGGGAGGCAGAGGCAGGTGAATCTCTGTGAGTCTCCAGGTGATGGGGTTACAGGTGTGAACTTTGCCTGCCTGGCCTATTATTTTTAAAGCTGTGTATAATTACTGTTTTTACCAGCTATGCTAAATGCCATGGTTTGCTTCTGTACTCTGTTGTAGTTATTTCCATTTCTCTTATGAATGGCACTACTTGGAACCTTTGTAGACTGAGCTTTCTTGTGTGGTTTATTTTCCTCAACTGTATTGCTGGAGCAGAAAGAAAACATACACGTTTTATAGTTATATCTTAGAGAGTCCTTGTCAAGTGTACCAGTTTATAGTATTGTTTATTAAGTAGAAAAACTACCAGCAATGTCTGCCTGCAAGGTCTGTATACCCAGGTTGGCCTTGAATTTGCAACCATCTGGCCTTAGCTTCTTAAGTGCTGGTTTTACAGGCATCAGAGGCAGGTGCCATGATGTCTGAATACAATTATTTGTAGTTCTTTTGTTTTGTTTTTAAATTGAGACAAGATTTTATACCTCTGGCTGGCTGGTGTGAAACTTGCTATGTAGACCAGGTTGGCCCAGAGCTTTAAGGGCCCTACTGACTGCCTCTCAAATGCTGGAATTTTAGGTTTGTGGCCACCACACCCATAATAATAACCTCTTGGTTACAACTATAGAGCCCGTTCCCTTTTATAGATTGAAAGATATTTTCAGGTATCTTACTTGAATCAACTAGCAAGGAAGTTAAATGTAAGAAATTCTGTTAGCTTACAGAGAGCAAAACTAGCACATGAGACCCAGACATTGATTTACCTGAAGTCGTCAGCTTCACGTTGCAGATTTGGAGGTGTCACTTGGTGTTCTGTAGCGGGGGAAAATATTCATCATCCCATGGTTGGAACAGGGCCTGGTACCTCGTAAGCAGTTACACAGCCCAATGTTCTTGTTCTTAAAGCCCCTTTAATTCCCTCTCTTTTTTAAATTTCCCTATTTTCCTTGTAATATGTAACATGTCAACTTTCACTGCCATCGCTTGTAAGCACTGGCAGATAGCAAGGGAAGATAGAAATGGTAAATGTGGGTAGTTCTTGGTGTCTGCTGATTGGATAGGCCGTGATCAAGATTTTTTTCTACAGAGAACTCCCTTGTTCTTGACTCTGACTTCATTTATGTATATATGCCCAATTAAATTGAACTGCTTGCCATGGCATTTTTAACCCTTTCTGTGCTTTAAGTAAATCCCATCTTTTTTTGTGTGTGTGTCTTATTGGCTTGGTTTCTATCTCTCTTCATTCTTTGCTTGGACCCTTTTAGCCACTTATGCCTTTTCTAATATAAATTTTATTTTGTGTGTGTTATACCTGCATTTATGTCTGCCTAATATCTACAGAGGCCAGAAAAGGACATAACATCTCCTGGAACTGGAGTTACAGATGGTTGTGAGCTGCCATATGGGTGCTGAGAACCAAACCTAGATCCTTTTTCTGCAAGAGCAACAAGTATACTTAATGCTGAGGTATCTCTCTAGTTTTCTTTTGTCACTGAGACAAGGCTCTTGAGAGGGTTATGGACCATAGTATTCACTTGGTGATAGCTTATTTCACAGAATTAATTTCTTCATCTAAAAACATCTTAATTTAAAAAAATGTAATAGTGCTTTAAGTGCCACTGTAGGTAGGTCTCTATGCCCATCTTTCTTGAAAGAACAGGAGTCCTTGAGGGCAGTAGTCTTGACATAGCCTCCCATTGGCAGTGCCCACTGCACAGAATGTTCAGTACATGGGTGATTTCACAGATGGAGGGGCCATTGAGTTTAGGAAATCTGTGGCATCCATTTCTGTGAGGTTATTGACAAATAGTTTCTTTAGGATGATAACCAGGCTGGGGATAGTGCCCAGAGGTGGAGCACTGCAGTTACTAACAGCAACCGAAAAGAGGTCAGGAAATTAACCCAATCTTTTGCTAACTTGTTCAGTTCATTAGTATTCAGGGCACAGAACTAAATGTGAAGTTAACTCTAGATGGAATGACCACATATTGAGAGACTTGGTTCTGTGCTTCTCTAGCACAGAATGAGAATGGTGATAATTGTTTTCTTTTAATAAAATTGAGTTCTTTGTTGCATTGCTCAGTAAAACAGATTAATCTTTAAGGGTGTGCATATATGTATATATGTTTTTTCTTTGTGTGTGTTGTGTAGAACCAAGCACAACCCTCTGTCAATTTATATTTTTTTTCCGACCTCTCAATTTATATTTTGACCAAAACTAATTTACAATGTTTTGGGTGGGAATTTCAGAGTAATGATAATTTATGACTGGGCCTCTATTCTGGTGACTCAGTCTTTTGCTTGTATTTACCGTTTTAAGTTTGTGCTCAAAAAAATTGAATCTTTTAAAAAATCAACCCAAGCCGGGCGATGGTGGCGCACGCCTTTAATCCCAGCACTCGGGAGGCAGAGGCAGGCGGATCTCTGTGAGTTCGAGACCAGCCTGGTCTACAAGAGCTAGTTCCAGGACAGGCTCTAAAGCCACAGAGAAACCCTGTCTCGAAAAACCAAAAAAAAAAAAAAAAATAAATAAAAAAAAAAATAAAAAATCAACCCAAAGTTGTATTGCTTTTGTCTTGGTTAAACTTCTTGCTTCCTTTTTCCCTCATTACTGAACATAATATAACCAGCACATTTCAATAATTAAAGGAGAGCTATATTTTTAGGTGTGACCCATTTCCCAATTTAGAATAATAGATGACAGGTAATATTTATGATATTTAAATGATAATCATTTTATTTTGGAACTTTTCTAATTCTTTTTTGATTGAGGTGAATTTATGTCTTCTTAGAGTGACAAAATTTTTCCTGGCACAGAAAATGCTATCAGAGTATGTCTGTCTGTCTATACATGTACTTAAGAAATTAGGAGCCTCAAGGCTGTAATGTAACTAGACTTGCTGAAGATAATAGGATGTAATAATAGAATGTGTAATTTGTCTTGTTTACTCTTGCGTGATGACATTTAGGCATCTACATTGTTCCTATGAGTTAACATTTTTACCTAAAGGCTTTGTGAGTTAGTATTAAAGACACTTGGCCATCACAGATGTTGCTCTGCCCTGTAGTGTATATGACTGCAGCTTTCTCAGTGGCTCAGAGATTGATTGGTGAGTTACATGAGGGGACAAATAGATCCAGACATCTTTAGTGACAGTTTTAAAGGGAGCAGTTTGGCTTAGTTGATGTGAAAAGTCTGATAGTTAATCATGAGGTGAGAGCGGATGGGTGGAGCCCCAGAGTAAGTGAGAGCTGAAAGATGGGCAGGCTGAATTCATTGAGATGTAGATTTTTAGTTAACTCAATTCTTCCTGAGTATAGAGGTTTTGTTTCTGTGTTAACTGTTGTGCAACAGAGTTGAAACTAATAGACATGCTAAGTACTGATTACATTGATTAGGAGAGAGTAACCAGACTTAAACCTCAGTTGAGTATTGTGAGCTCACTAGTGGAGGGCTAGAGATCGTCCAGGTTATCCCTTCCCCGCTCAGCTCAGTCTTTGTGGAGAATAGTCCAAGTTAAGTTGAGTGGCTTGTCCAGGTCATACAGCTCAAGGGATACCAGCTTTCTGTCTTCTAGAGTCTCTCTGTATTTACTTCTTTCTTAACTGTTCCGATCATTGTTAACCAGGAAAAGTAAGAAGTTGTACTGTTATGTCTTTTCAGGCTGGTTCAGGTTTTTGTTTTTGAGTTCACCCTGACACACTAGCTGTAATGATTTACAAAATATGGAGGTTTTATTTTCCTTCTATGTCTTAACATTGTAAATATCGATATGACCTTTTGTCTTAGGTTCTTATTTACTTACTGGTTTTGTTGTTGTTATTTTTGTTTCTTAAGATAGGATTTGTCTGTGTAGCCGTGGCTGTCCTGGCACTCACTCTGTAGACTAGGCTGGCCTTCAACTCAGAGACCTGTCTGCCTCTGCCGACAAGTGCTGGGATCAAAGGCCTTCCGGCTTCTTACCTGCTGTTTAATTTTTTATGTTTGGCATAGTTTCTCACTGTAATCCAGGCTCATCTGAAATTTGTTCATGTCCAAGAATAGCCTTCAATATAGGCTTGTATTATGCTCAGCTTTAGGTTTATTTTCAAGGTACGAAATAGAGAATTTTTAACAGTATTTTGTTGTAAAATTGTTTTGAAAGTCATTTTTAGAGTGATGTGTTTATTGGTATTTCTTAATTATACATCCATCATAGGTTGTATACATACATTTGACAACCTTTTATAATTATAGCTATAGTGGGGGAAACTAATATTTTAAAATGCATGAATATTTGTATAGTTGCATATTTTAGGTATTTCCTTAATTTAAATACTCAGATATTTATCCAAATATTATTGCTATGGGATTTCCTGCAGAAAGACTTGAAGGTGTATACAGGAACAATATTGATGATGTAGTAAGGTAAGAACTCTTGATTTTCTATTTCATTTGTTAATAAACTATATTGATGTGTTTTATTTAGAAGATTCCTAAAACAGAGCAGTATGTGCATTATGATGTAGAGATTGTTTTGTTATGATAGTGCTCTGAATGTTTTTAACTTAAACATCTACCTGATAGCTCTTACTGAATGCAATTCACTGGATAAGAACTGACCTCATATATAATCATGTGTTTGTGTGATATGTTTTTTTGTTTTTTTTGTGTTTTTTTGTTATTTTAGTTAGTGCCTGGCTTCTATTACAGTACAAGTTTTTAATTTTACATTTGGAGTAGTCTTTGAGTTATTTAGTTATTCACACTGAGGTGTGGGTGACTGGTAAGTCATGTTTATATTGAACTTATACATGCACTATTGTTTGATGCAGTGGTTATAGAAGGGAATTGTTGGACACATGAAAAAATAAATTCAGAGTTTTATGATAAACATAATTTTCCAAGTGTAATTGTGATTTAATTCAGAAAAGTCTTTCTCAAGGCCCAGTCAAAAATACTTTATGACCTAAGAATATATGAAATTGCCTGTTGGGCAAATTAGTCTGAACATATTTTCTAATTTCAGAATAAAAATACATGTAAATAAACATTAAATTTTTAGTATGAACTGTAATGTTCATTAATACTGGGTCTTGCTATGTTTGCTATTTTTTTTAAAGTACTTGAATAGTTAAAAGTTAAAATTCTGGATTATTTCTTGTACTCAAAGTATCTTTCCTGGGACTTCTAACTACTTTGTGACTATGTGGATTTAAATAGGTGGTAAAGCACTTTGTAACTTACAAGGTAGTATG
Source organism: Arvicola amphibius (assembly GCF_903992535.2). Lineage (NCBI taxonomy): Eukaryota > Metazoa > Chordata > Mammalia > Rodentia > Cricetidae > Arvicola > Arvicola amphibius. The sequence continues at coordinate 173,781,707 of NC_052047.1, forward strand.
TATTTGTAGTAGTGTATGAATACATGACTTTATACCTTTATATGAGTTAGCTATCAGTTTTTCTAAGTGGTTAATTGTCATTGATTAAGTTGTGTTCATTTAGATATTTATTATAGTATTATTTATGTTTTGTTCAGGTTTAAGTTTCACTATCTATAAAATCTACCAAAACTCCCAAGCCCCCTTGTACTACTTTGTAGTTTCCATTAAATTTTAGGTTGTACTGTCAGAAGTATTGTTTAAAACTTTTTTTTTTTTTGTTTTTCGAGACAGGGTTTCCCTGTAGTTTCTAGAGCCTGTCCTGGAACTAGCTCTTGTAGACTAGGCTGGCCTCGAGCTCACAGAGATCTGCCTGCCTCTGCCTCCCGAGTGCTGGGATTAAAGGCGTGCGCCACCACCGCCCGGCATAAAACTTTTAAAACTAGGGAAATGCATTTGTCTTCTCATAATTAGATAGAACATAGTGGAAGGGTGAAGTGATTGTCTTATACTTTAACAATAAAAACTCGGGAGTCTGATATCAGGGTAAGAACTTGAAAGATCAGAGAAGTGTCAGAGAAGCCACCAGTGACCTCCTCTCTTCTTGCCCTCTCACCTCTCCCTCCCTGCCTGCCTCATTTCCCGCCCACCCAGATCCAGATAATCACACAGGAACTATATTACTTACAATACTGTTTGGATAATAGTTTAGGCATATTCCCAACTAGCTCTTATATCTTAAATTAACACATTTCTATTAATTTGTGTATTGCCACAAGGCTGTAAGGTTCAGGTGTCTGTTTCCTTCGGCAGTTACATGGCATCTCTTTGACTCTGACTTCTTTTTCTCTCTAACTCTGTTTGGATTTCTTGCCTGGCTGTATTCTGCCCTTCCATAGGCCAAAGCCACTTCTTTATTAACCAATGGTAATAAAACATTCACAGCATACAGAGGGAAATACTACATCAGCCTCCCTGCCCCTCTTCTCGCTCTTCTATCCAATAAGGGTAGGACATGATCTCTGCTCCATCCTCATACTCCTACTGTATCTATCTGTCCTCAGTTCTCTGGAACATCTGTGGTTAATTTTGGTCAGCTAGGAGCTAGCTCTGCCTTCTGATTCAAAATAAACTTTATTGCCAGTCTTAGGGATGTCAGTGCAATCAAAATATCAAACAACAGAAGGATAGTTTGCATGGCAGACCGATAGGAGTAGCAGCTTGGTAGTTGGTGGTGACACAGAGAAAATAAAATAAGCCATAGAAAACAGAGCAAAGTGGGATTGTTTGAACTGCAAGTTGCAGAATATGGTAAATGAGAAGTCTGGCCAGATAGGGTCACCAGATAATATATTTTCTGCTTTGATGCAGAATTGATTATGCCTTGCATGTAATGTCTCTTAAGATTAACTATTTCACATCAATTTTATATTCAACCAAGGACGAATTTAACAAAGCCAAATTAGTACTTCAGCTTTTAAATCAAAAAAGGGTAAGAGTACTTTGAGTAGAGGGGACATTTTCTGGCATGTAAGGTTCTTCTGAGTAATCTGGCATGCTCATTTTATATTGGCTTCTGCTAAGTATGAATTAGTCAGTGAGAATGATTGATCATCTTTCAGGTTACTGGCAGAATCCAGTTTCTAGACCTTTACCACTGGTTATTAGACCTTATAATAACTCAGCCAAGAAAATGTTGTGTTGGGAAGTTAGTTTGGTCCTGAATCTTCTGGTTTCATAATTCCTATACTTAGGCTTGCAAGTTAAAAGGTTTATGTTCACTTTGTAATTAGTAACCAAGACTGAAATTGATTCAGTTTGGCTTTATCTATTCTAGTTTGTTTTATTTAGCCTTATGGGCTTTGTCAGATGTTTTCCTAAAGAGTTTTTTATCTAGATTATTTATTTAGCTGGTTGTTCTTTTAGCCAGCTGATTTTGTCACCTCTTCCTATAATGTTTTTAGCATAGCATATGGAGAACTAGCTGTGAATAAAACTATGTTCCCAGTGGGTTTTGTTGTTCTTTGTTTATTTTATAAGCTAAATGACCAGCAAGGTGTTAAAGTTAAAGCCTTTCTTTTTTGTTTAAACAGAAAAAGGGGAAATGATGGAGAAGTGTCTATGTGTTACTTTCATTATTAATAAAGATACTGCCTTGGCCCTTTAAGAGAACAGAAAATTAGGTAGGCGGAGTAGACAGAACAGAATTGTGGGAAAAGGGGTAGCAGGAGTGGGGAGACGCTTCAGTCGCCATAGTGAGTCTCCATGCTTCTCCTCTCCGAGATGGTCGCAGGTTAAGATCTCTCCTGGTAAGCCACACCTCATGGTGCTACACAGATTACTAAATATGGGTTAAAGGAAGATGTGAGAATTAGCCAATAAGAGGCTGAAACTATGGGCCAGGCAGTGTTTTAAAAGAATACAGTTTCCGTGTAATTATTTCGGGTGTAAAGCTAGCCGGCGGCCGGGTAGCGGGACGCAGCCCTGCCGCTTCCTTCTACAGCAAGGTGTGGATGGCTTCTGCTTACCAGCTCCCCACCCTCTGTTATATGGTGCTTAGAAAGGAAGGTAACATCTTCCTTACACACTAAAATGACTACAAGTAATATTTTTTGTGTGCGTGTGTGTTATTTTGGAGCTGGGTCTCAACCTAAGTAGCCTTGGCTAGCCTGGAGGTCCCTATGTAGACCAGTCTGGTCTTGAACTCACAGACATTGGCCTGCCTCTGCCTCTGAGTGCTAGGATTAAAAGCATGTGTCACTACACATGGCACCCTTGCAAATATTTCTTAGTTAACAACCTTTAGGATTGACTCTTTCAAAGAACATATGTGTCCAACATCTGAATAACTGGTGACTTTAGTTTGTTTACACTATATTGGTGATATTAGGAATAATCAGTAGTGATTCTTTTTTGCATTAAAGTTGATAACATCTCAGAAATATTTTCTTTTTTTATACCTTTTATATTAGTTACTATTAGTGTCTGTCACCAAATAACATGGCAGAAACAGGTAATGGAAAAGAGGTTTAGTTTGTCTCATGGTTGCAGAAGGATTTCAGCCTTTGCATTTGAGAATGCAGGGCAGAGGCACCCCAGATTCATCCATCCATGGCATCATGAACTTGTAGCAGAAGTTCATGGTGAAAGGAGTGTGTAGCAGTGATGCCTGATGGTAGTGGACAGGAAGCAGGGACTAGAGGACTCTTCAGATACCTGCTCCTAGAGACTCATTTCTGACAGCCAGATTTTACTTCCAAAAGGCTCCACAAAGCATAACATCTTTGCTTTTTTATTAATGTTTTTCAGTTGAGCTTTCTTCACTTTGTCTAGTGGGGTGTCCAAGGATATTTTGAAGTATTTTATCTAATTCCATATTTTTCTTATGATTTTTCCCAAACAAGAGATATTGTATAAAACTTAGTCTTTGTTATTGTACTATATTGTTACCTGGAGTGAAGCAAACTTAAATTGCAAATATCTTTAAGCTTACATGCTTACACTGTTCTGTGATTAGAAGTTTGAGATATTTAGTGTCATGGTAATGTGAAATTTCATATTTGAGAATTTGAGGCAAATATTTAACTTCTCCATTTGAGATCAGGGATTAATATAAACAATGTAAATGGAGAAAGAAACCAAGTTGGAACTTTGCGTGCTCTCTCTCTCTGTCTCTGTGTCTTGTCTCTGTCTCTCTCTCTCTCTCTGTGTCTCTGTCTCTGTGTCTCTGTCTCTGTCTCTCTCTGTCTCTCTGTCTCTCTCTCTCTCTCTGTGTGTGTGTGTGTGTCTGTCTGTCTCTGTTTTTCAAGACAGGTAGTCTCTATCTAGCCCTGACTGTCCTGGAACTCGCTCTGTAGGTCAGGCTGGCGTCAAAGTCACAGAGATCCACCTACCTGACTCTGCCTTCCGAGTGCTGGGATTAAAGGCCTGTGCTTCCACCACACACGGAACTTTACTTTCTTAATTGCATATGATTTACTTAATCTGAGGGATGAACACTGATGGTCAGCACAGTTTAAGGGAGGGAATATAAGAGCATCTCTGCATTAGGGTTTTCTTTTTTTTTCCTTTCTGTATTTCTTGCGCTAAGGTCTTGCCCTGAGCTAGGGGTAATATGAAACCACGCTTTGTTCTGATAGTTCATTACTCTTTGATTTGTGGGTTTACATTGTCCCTTAGGCCAAAGATGAAATTGCCATTTCTAAATCTAAGCAGTCTTTAACAGACTGGTGTGTAGTGTACTGAAGGAGTGTGTCTTGTGAACTGTTCTGTGCCCAAGGAATCAGGAAAATGTAGATGGAGCAGAGGCAAACTGCCTTCTGTGCAGATACTCACAGTGCCACCATGTGCGCCTTTCCTACCTTTTATGTTTCCTCCATGTTTTCTCATCTTTCTAGACAGCATTTCATGGAGCTCAGTTTGGGAAATGTTGAAAATGAAAAAGTTATGTGTACAAATTTTTTCTCCTTGTCTGAATCTGTGGCAATTTATTGTAAAGTTTATAATAAGAACATTTTTATAACTTTGCTGTGTTTTAAGGTAGGGTCATACTATACGACCCAGGCTGACTTATATATAGTCCAGGCTGGTTTTGAACTCATGATCCTTAAACTTCCACCTATGGGTGCTGCCATACTAGCATGTTCACCCAAGGTTTTTAATAGGGAAACAGTTAGAGCTCAGTTTTATGACGTAATGATTTAGCAAAAGAGTATCTATTACTGTCTTGTATACTTGACTTCCTTACCCATGTGTAACCTGTTATAGATTCAAGACTACTCTTTCTTGGCTGCTAGCATATACATTTTTTCTCTGAAGAAACTTTGCAAATGTTCAGTTCTTAGTTATATGTACATTCCTCAATCAAGCTTAATTATATGTTTGTTGATTTTCAATAAGTAAGAAGTATTTGTTATTCTAACATCATTATTGACTATCATTTAAAAATGAGACTTGAAAACAGATTGATCAGAGGCCAACTTCACAATAATGACTAGGAAGGATATATTACTTCTGTTCTTCCTGTCTACCATTTCTTGTTCCTTCCCTCATTTTGCCTGCCTCTTTCCCACTTAAAGTGAGTTCATATAAAAAAAAATCAGTCATTGCTTTTGAACTGTGTAATTTGAGTGACATTTAATATTTTCACAGTGTAGCTAGACATGATGCAGTCACCGTGTATACCAAACTCCAGAACATTTTTGTCGCTCCTGAAGAAAGCCCCATTTCTCTCGGCTGTCTCTCTCTGAGTTTTGTAAGCTCTATTTCTTTGCTCATAGGGAGATTTAGTCTATTAGACAATAAAAATATTCTGAGCACAAATCTAGCTTTGCTATTTTAATAATGGATACTATTTTCTGTACATTATTTGCACTATTTATAGTGTTAACTATTATATTACTAGCTTACACTTACCATCTTATTAAGTTTTAGAGTGAATCTAATCCCTGTTTCACTTTCATAAGTGATTTAAGAGAAATTAAAATCTTCAGTTGCCACATCTTGGAATTAGGAAGAGGCTGAAAGTTGAGTCCATGTCTGTAAGATTCCAAAGTTGATTTTTTTCGTCTTTATTGCTTGTTATTGTATTTGAGACAGGGTCTCATTATGTAGTTAAGGCCAGTCTTGAACTCATGATCCTTTGAACTCCGTATCCTTAATGCTGGGTGTATAATCTGCTTGGCAAAAGTTCAAGGTTTTTCTTTTTTATTGGGGGTGGGGAACAGTTCTTCTTCAGGTTGAATTCCAAGATATCAATCACTAGGTGTTCTACCACTGTGCAGAGCTCAGAGCTGCTTTCCTTAATACCTGTTTTTTTCTGTGTATCACAGGACAGAATCTGGAAACCTTTGTAGAAATCTGACTATATTTAGAAACCAGGAAGCCTCATTCTGAAACCTACATTTCTAGCTTATTTTTAAAAACTGACAGAAGGGCTGGAGAGATGGCTCAGCGGTTAAGAGCATTCCAGAGGTCCTGAGTTCAATTCCCGGCAACCACATGGTGGCTCACAACCATTTGTAATGAGGTCTGGTGCCCTCTTCTGGTCTGCAGGCATATACACAGACAGAATATTGTATACATAATAAGTAAATAAATAAATATTATAAAAACTGACAGAATTGTCAAAACTGGAGTCAAATTTCTGTGTGCTGGATCAGCTAGGGTTATGTAATGCCTGACCTTTGTCACAACATGGTTAAGTTGCCATTTCTCCTCTTCTGCTAGCAGACTGATCATTAGGCATTAACAACTGTAACTGTGCTATGTATACTCAGTATTTTTGCTTAATTAGTTAATGTATAGCAAGATTTTGGTAATTGGTAAATTATTGTAAAACTGAAAATGTGCTATAAGGGACTAGAGAGATGGCACAAAGATTAAGATTAAGATTAACTAACTGGCTGCTCTTTCAGAGGTTCTGCGTTTGGTTCCTAGCACCCATGCAGTTTGCTCAAGTGCTCAGAACTGCCTGTAATTCCACTTACAGGGAATCAGACACTCATGTGCTCTCCACTAATGTACAAGCAGTCAAAATACTCATGCACATAAAATAAAATTTTATGAATCTTAAAAAGAATCTTAAAAAGAAAAAGTACTGATCTCCAGTTCCCAGAAGTCACAACAAGCAAATGTTTCGAAACTTTACTTTCTTTTCTACTTGTTTCTAATATTCTGTTGTGTAGAAGAAAATACTTCATTTGATGTCTGTTCATTTACATTTATTCTTTGATTTGATGTCTAGTTAAAAGTCACAAACTAGTGGAGTTCATTTGTGTCTGAACATCGAGTTTATCTGAACATGGTGTGTCTTGTTGCTGAGCAGGTGTGAGGAGTCTTAGGCTGGTAGACTTTACCGTGCTGTTCAAGTTTCACTTTTTCTTGCCTGTCTGTCCACTTACTGTTTTGAAGTGCCATGTATATCAAAGTGTGCCATTACTCCTTTAGAACTATCTCTTATTTTCATTTTGTTAAATTTTGTTTATTTATTTGGGTTTATTTTTGTTTTGGTTAAGATGGGTCTTATATAGTCTATTCCTTGATTATGTTATCCTCCTGCCTCCACCTCTCAAGTGCTGGGATTACAGAGGTATGACTCTACCTGGCTGCTTTAGATATTTGGATGGTCTCCCACTAGATGTCTAAGTTTTTACAATTAGAATCTTCTTGATGTGTTGATCCTTTTATTGTTTATTTTTAAACCTCATTCTTTAAACCTAGTGTATTTTCTAATATTAATCTCACTCTTTTGAATTTTTATTTGCCCTCTTTTAATCTGTTTGTGCTTGTGTGTTTTGTGAATAGTATGTTGTTGGATCATGTCTTTTATATGCTTTCTGCCAGTCTCTGTCTATTGGAGGTTTTTAAAATTTATTTATTTATTAATTATGTATACAATATTCTGTGTGTATGTCTGCAGGCTAGAAGTGGGCACCAGACCCCATTACAGATGGTTGTGAGCCACCATGTGATTGCTGGGAATTGAACTCAGGACCATTGGAAGAGCAGGCAATGCTCTTAACCACTGAGCCATCTCTCCAGCCCTATTGGAGGGTTTTTAGCTTGTTCACACTTACTGGTACAGGGAGAGTACCAGTTTGCTGTTTGTTTCTGGTTTGCCTTACTGCCTTTTTTCTTCAGTTGATGTTTTATAATGAAATGTTTTAATTTCTTGGTGTTTTTACTCTGGAGCTGTTTTCCTTGTGGTTACCATAGGAATTGTATTGAACATCCTAAAATTGCAATACCAGTTTACCTTTAGTAGTATTCAAGCCTTGATTCCTGTACAGTTCCACCCTTACTTCCTGTTAGCTTTTAAAAATTTGTAAAGTTGTATTTTTAATGCCATTTATCCATTATTTAATAATTGGTTTAAAAAATACCATATCTAAAATCATGTAGAAAACAAAATGTGGAATTCCAAGTTAAAGTTATATACTACTGTTAGATTTGATGTTTGTTGTTATAATTGTCATTTCTCGGAGTTCATCATTTCATCCTGTAGCTTCAAGTTGCTGTAGTTCCCTTTATCTGAGGTTTCAGCTTAGGTGTAGTCAGTAGTGGTTCAAAAATACTATTTGCCTTTCCTCTTGAGAAGTACCATATTTATATAACTTTCACTATATTGTAGTGTTAAAATTGTTGTTTTTAAATATTACAGTTAATGTTTTACTGTGCCTAGTTTATTAAACTATCATAGATAAATAGATATAGGAAAAATGTGTATTTATAGTTTGTTGCTGACTAGAGCTTTAGGCAGCCACTATGGGAGGAGAGTGTAGTGTAATGTATCCTCTGGGGGCTAGTGTTCCATCATTCCCACTTGAAGAACTCCCTTCAGCATTTCTTTGAAGGACTAGTCTTTTGGTAATAAGTATCCTTAATTTTTGTTTCTCTGGGAATATCTAAGTATTCCTCATGTTTGAAGGACAGTTTTGCTGGATATTTTTGATTGATATTCTTGTCTTCTAGGCTTTAAATATTGTTGTATTTTTGCTTCCTGTTCCTCAACATTTCTGAGGGAAAAAAACCTGCTGCACTGAGGCTCCTTTCTTTAGGACAAGTTGCTTCTCTCATTCTATATTGAGACTGCAGATCTCTCTTCCTTCCTTCCTTCCTTCCTTCCTTCCTTCCTTCCTTCCTTCCTTCCTTCCTTCCTTCCTTCCTTTCTTCCTTCCTACTCCTCTTCCCTCCCTCCCTCCCTCCCTCCCTCCCTGCTTCCTTTCCTGCCTTCCTTGTCCCCCTTCTCCCCCCCCCCCCCCAAGGCAGGATTTCTCTGTGTAGCTTTGACTGATCTGGAACTTGATCTGTAGACCAGGCTCTGCCTCCTGAGTGCTGGGACTAAAGGTGTGTGCTACCACTGCCCAACTGACTGGGTTTTTCTAAAGACAGTGTCTCACAGTACATACTGACCTGGAGCTCTCTAATACTTGAACTTCTGGTCCTCCTGCTTCTACCTGGCTAGTGATGGGATTTTAAGTGACTATCACCATGAGAGGTTTATGCAGAGCTTGGAATGGATCCCAGGGCTTTGTGTGTGTTAGGTAAATGCTCTTATCAAATGAGGTACATCCCCAGACTGTATTTGTCTTTTGATGGTTTGATTGTGATCTGTCTAGTGAGTCTCTGAGTTTTTGTGACTTGTGGTCCATTGAGCCACAAATTCTGTATGTTTCTCTTTCATCAAGTTTGAGAAGTTTGTTACTTCTGTAAATAGTTGTCTTTCTGAAGTCCTCCAGATAAATAATTTAGCCCAGTTGATGGTGTCTTACAGGTTGCTTAATATTTTTACTTTTCTTCAGTAAGTTGCTTTCAGTATTTTGATATTTATCCCTCTCCCCCAACTCTCTTCCTATATAACTTTGTTGTGTTCTCCCCAAATCAGGTCCAGTTAGTGTTGACCACCCACTACTGGGTGTGTTGCCTGCCTTGGAATGGGGTGGGGCTTTGGCTAGAGCTTTCACAGGTCTGTCATGTTTTAAGTTGCAGTGTGCGCCTGTCCTGTTGTGCCTGGAAAACAGTTTCCTTGAAGTCACTCTTCACCTCTGGCTCCTAGAGTCTTTCTGCCCCTCTTCTACATATATCCCTGAGCCTCGAGGGAAGAGGTGTGATACAGAATGCCATTTAGAGCTGAGCATTCTGAAGTCTTATTCTTTGCATTTTGACCAGTTGTGGGTCTTTGTGTTAATTGCCATCTACAAGAAACTTCTCTGATGAGGGTTGAGTGGTATGCTGATGTATCAGTATAGCAATAAGTCATTTAAGAATCATTCTATTGCTATGTCTACCTAGCAGAGTAATAGTAGGTTTTTGTGGGGATATTTTGTGTGTGTTTTAACAAATAAAGCTTGCCTGAAGATCAGAGTACAGTACTTAGCCTCTAGAGGCCAGGGAATGGTGGCATACACTTTTAATCTCAGGACTTGGGAGACAGAGGCAGAGGGATCTCTGGTAGTTCAGGGCCACGTTAGGCTACACAAGATTGAATCTGTCTAAAAGAGAAACAGCTCACACAAAGGTGATCCCAGCACTTGGCATCCCATGGGAGGTGGGAAGTGGAGACAGGAGTGACATGGCTGGGCGGAGAGATAAATATAAGGTGGGAGGAGACGGGAGCTCAAGGGCAGCCGAAGGAGGCTGTCTGAGGACAGGATCGCCCCTTTGGTCTGAGCATTGGTAGAGGTAAAATAGTGGCTGGTCACTCTGCTTCTCTGATCTCTTAGCTTTACCCCCTAATATCTGACTCTGGGTTTTTATTAAGAGCAATTAGAATTTGTGCTACAGGTTTTTTACCAAAGGTCCATGACCTATCTAGCCACAGGCTCTTGGCCTCATTTTGGCAATGTTAGATAGGGAGTCCATCTTATGGAACAGACCTTAAACCTAATCAAAAAGTTGTTACTCCTATAACATTTGTGCTTAGATCTACTTTTGACTCCTTCTAATATGTTTTTATTCTTTTTTTTTTCAACCATGGCTAGGATTACAAGTACATTCTACTATAGTGTTCTACCTAGATTTTTATTAAAATTTTTTCATATATTTGGATTATATTCTTTCCCCTCTTCCATCTCCTCCCAGATCTTTCCCACCCAACTTCATATTCTTTTTCTTTGACCTTCTCAAAAAGAAGAAAAAAAATCAAAATAAACACCGGACAGTGGTGGCATGGCACACTTTAATCCCAACACTCAGGAGGCAGAGGCTGGTGGATCTCTGTGAGTTCTAGGATATCCTCTACAGGATGAGCTCCAGGACAACCAGAGCTACCCAGGGGAAACAATGGCATAGAAGCATAAAAACCATGGAGTCTGTTTTGTATTGGCCAACTACTCCTGGAATGTGGCTGCTATACCTAAGAACACTCTGTTGGAGAAACCTGATTTTCTGTTTTTTAGTAGGTATCAACTGCAAATAATTTCTTGTTTAGGAGCAGGACTTTGTGTCCACTTCTCCTGGGATTTTGTTTAGTTTGCACTTTAGCAAATCTCGTGCATGCCATGATAGTCTCTTTGAGTTTATATGTGTATCACCCCTGTTGTGTCTGGAAGACACTGTGTCCTTGGGGTCATTTATTACCTATAGTTCTTACAGTCTTTTCTCTTCTTCTGTACAGGTCTCTGAACCTTAAGAAAGGGTTTCAATAAAGACATCCTACTTAGGACTCAGTGCTCCATAGCCTCTCAGTCTGCACACTGTCCAGTTGTGGGTCTTTGTGTCAATCACCATCTACTGCAAAAAGAACCTTCTCTGAGAGGGCTGAGAGATGCACTCACTCATCTATGGGTAGAACTTAGGTGTTAGGAATTATGTGATTGTTATGTTCCTTTAACAGAATAATAGTAGGTTTTCCCCTTGACCCATGACATAGATCTAGTCTTAAGTTCTTGACCACTTTAGAAGGGGCAGACATGAGTTCTGTCTTATGGCATGGGCCTTAAATTCAATTTTAAAACAGTTATTGGTTATTCCTATAACATTTGTGCCACTGTTGAACCAGTATATATGCCTGCATGTGGGCAGGTCTCTGTTGTAGGTCAAAGGGTTCGTAACTGGGTTATGTTGATGACTACTTTTCTCCTCCTGTAGTGTGCAAAGTACCTTCCAACACCATGAACTTGAGAGGTGCTTCTGGTTGGGCACCAGCTCAATTTCTCGGTGTTTGATAACACAGTAAGTGGTATCTCCAGCAATAGGACCTTACTGTCTGGTTATGGAGGGAAGCAGTAGCCTTGGCAGTAGCTGTGATATTGGGGTTAAAAGTGTATGCTGCTGTACTTTTTTATGTGGGCTCTCGTTCTTCAAACTTAGGTCCTCATACCTTTGAGTAGTGTGCTTTATTAACTGAGGCATCTTCCTAGCCCTGGAATCCTACATTTTTAAAAATTTAAACTATTGCCATTTTTAAAAATTTAAATTATTGCCTTTTTTATTTTGTGTGTTGGGGGGCATGCTTGTGACATGCCACATGTGTAGAGGGCAATTTACAGTTTTTTCCTTCTACCATTTGGTTCTTGGAGACCAAACTCATCTTCAGGCTTGGTGGCAACCATGTTTACCTATGTATGAGTAATCTTGTTAGTTGTCTGTCTCCCCCCCCCCCCCCCCCCCCGCACCATTTTTAAAACAACCCAGAAACTCTAGTTTCCTGCCTTGACCTTCTGAATGCTGGAATTACCTGTGTGTGCTACCACATTCAAGTTTTTTTCTTTCACATTGATATTTCTGTTTATCATTTTTCTTGATCTTATTCATGTCTTTCTTTAGATCTCTGAGCACCATTAAAGTAAAGAAAAATTTCTGTCTAGTGAATTTGCTGTGAGGTTTTTCTGAGAGACAATTTTTTCACTTATTTTTTCTCCATTGAGTGATTCATAACTTTTTATTTTGGGGTGCATGTGTGTCTTTGTCTCAGTCTTATAAATTTTGTGTCTAAAAACTGGAATTTTGCTCTTCTGGAGTAGAAAGCAATTCTTCCCCTTTTCCAGAGTTTGCCCAGCTTTTTTGGTGGGTATTTCTGTGCTGGGTATCTGCTTATGCTATAAACTTAAAATCTTTTAGACTTGGGCTTTTTTCTAGACATAGGGGCTGGCTTCCTAATTTCTCTTGTTTGTGTAATTACTCTCTATTACTGCTTTTATATGTTTGACTTTTCAGAGGAAAAAGGGGGGGGGGGCAGAAGAAGGCTCTAGATTTTAAGTCCCTGAAGTCTTCAGTTGGTGAGGGTTGCAAACGTGGTCAGATCCACTTCCTCTCTGTCTCCTCGTGTGTGATAAAAGCAGCAATTAGTGATGAGAACACAGATCGCTAATATTGGAACACATGTTTTTATTAGTAGCCTTGGCTTCTGCGAGTTGGTTGCAGGCCTCTGTAGAGGTTATATCAGTGACTGACTGTTTATTATGAACTGGGATGAGTAGACTCTGCTGCATAAGAGCTAAAGTCAGGGCTGTGGAAATGGCTCAGTTGGTAACGTGCCTGCTGTATAAGCATGAAAAAGATCTGAGTTCAAATCCCTAGAAGCTGTGCAAAAGCCAGATGGTGTGGCATGTTTTTGTGACGCCAGTGGTGGGATGGGGGCAAAGAGCACTGGGTCCTGGGGTTTGTTGAACTCCACACAGGTGAACCCGCCCCCCCCCCCCCCCCCCCATACCAGTGTTACTCATAGAAACTGTCAGCCTTTGTCTAGACTACCCAGAACCTGAGTGGGCACATGGCAAAGGTTCTGCAAATGCAGTTGGTAAATGAATGTTGATTTCTGGTGCTGCCTTTTCTGTCCTCTTTCTTTAACTAGTTTTTTGTGTTTGTTAACACTTTTCTGGCATATGAAATATGTTAGTAACTTAAAAATCCGCTCTCATGGCTTACCTAGGTTTATTTCATAAGAAATCTTCTATGTTCATGTAAGCACACCAAAGTTAGTTTTGGGTTTTTTTTTTTTTGTTGTTGTTGTTGTTGTTGTTTTGGTTTAAGAAAGGGTTTGTCTGTAGATCAGGCTGACCTCAAACTCAGAGAGAGTTGCCTGCTGCCTTTGCCTCCTGAGTGCTGGGATTAAAGACCTGTGACACCACTGCCTGGCTGACTTCAAAGATGAAAAGAAGGGGTTCAGCAGGGGTAGGAGTAGGGGTAAGAGAAAGTAGTTGGGGGTTATACATACCAGAATTGCTTCAAGTATGGTATTCTTATAAAAGAGATGTCTTAGATTGTGCAGGTTTAGGGAGTATTGCCTCTCTGCGTTTGTCTATCTAGTATTTTAGTCTCTGCCTTCTAAATATCTGTAGGCTAGTGTACGTGTTTCTCTTTGGAAAGTACTGTTTCCTTGCCTCCCTCCTCCCCTGCCTTTCTGTTGTGTCAGACTTAAAAGCTGAGCCAGATGTGGTCATGAAATTCCTGAGAGGACGGTGACGGAAGTGGTGAATGTTTCCTAAGTGTCAGAGAATCCCCCTGCCACACACACACCTCTTTCTAATGCTGTATTGTATCCTTTAAAGGGCTTCTTTCTTCTGGTCGTCTTGCTGTGGCTCACATGCTAGCTAAGAAACCATAGTGGGACACACAAATATGATTTCACTAATCCTAACTTAAAATACAGTGTAGGAAATACCCTTTAGAAAGAATTATGAGTTCTTGGTTGCAAAGGACAGAAAGTGTCTTTAACTTAATCAGAAAGGAATAAAGCTTCTTAGGAAGTTCCTGTCTTGGAAAGAAGTTTAGGAAACATGGAATGTCTAGGAGATATTAGGAGCTGCAGTCTGCTTAGGTCACTTGCTATGCATGCTCCTCCTGCCCTGCCAACATCCTGAAGAATCTGTTATCCTATACCTTGCTTCTAGCTCTGTAGGTTTCAGCACCTAACACAGAAAGTTAGGAAAGAAACACTTGCTTCTGATTTCCTGTAGTGTTTGCTGACTGGTCAGCATAAGGATGGCTTCCCTGTGAGGTGCTTAACTTTATCCCTCTTTTAGATCTTTGGAGCTCTGTCTACACATAGAAAAAATCATCGTGTTTTTCTTTTTAATATTATTTACTCAATATTTCATGTGTGTGTGTATACTCTTGGACTTTTCAGCTTCCAGAGCTAGGAATAGTTAATTTCTGTTGTTTATAAATTACCAAATCTAGTTGGGCATGGTGTGTACACTTGGTGGTTATGTGTTGACTTTCTTTTCAACTTACTATATTTTTTTGAGATTGTTTTCCCCTTGATTATTTCTGTGAACTCTAAAACATAAGGAAACCACTTTCCTTTTGTAGACATGGCTTTATGATGCCCTTCCATTCTTTTTGTTTTTACTTTTCAAAATTTTGTATTTTTTTTAAAAGAAAACAAACTGTCTTTTTTTCATTTTACATACCAATCCCAGTTCCCACTCCCTCCCCTCCTCCCATTCCCTATACCTTTCCTCCATTGCACCCTCATCCACTCCCCAGACAGGGCAAAGCAGTTTGCTCCAAGGAAGGATCAAGGCCCTTTACTATATCTAGCCTGAGCAAGGTATCTATCCAGAGAGAATGGGTTCCAAAAGCCAATACAAGCAGCAGAGACAAATCCTGGTGCCACTGCTGGTGTACCTGCAGTCTGCCCCAGCCATAAAACCCACATTCAGAGGGTCTATCTTTGTCCTATGCTGGTTCCTTCCCTGTCCGGCTGGAGTTGATAAGCTCCCCTTAGCTCAGCTCAGATAAGCTGTTTCAGTGGGTATCCTCACCATGGTCTTGACTTCTTTGCTCATATTCTCCCTCCTCCCACTCTTCAACTGGACTTTGAGAACTCAGCCCAGTGCTCCGGGGTGGGTCTCTGCCCCTGTCCTCATCAGTTGATGGATGAAGGTTCTATGGTGACATTTAAGATAGTCATCAATCTGACTACAGAATGCCCTTTCCTTCTATGACATTAGATTCAGATAAGCATTGATTACAGAAATTGATGCGTTATCTTTTGTTCAGAATTACTGATTGCTAACTTTGCTTTAGTAATGTATATATTACAGAATAGGTATATATTGGTTTTTCTCCACAGGGTCTCTCTGTAGCCCTGGCTATCCTGGAACTCACAGAGAACCCACCTGCTTCTGCCACCCCAGAGCTGGGATTAAAGGTGTGTGCCACCACTTCCCGGCTGCTATTTTTTTTCTTTTTTTTTTCTTTTTGGTCTTAAAGAATTTGTTGCAAAAGAATTCGTTACTAAAGAGAATCCTAGAGAGTCTTACCAAATCCATAGCATTGTTATTATGGTCGCTGCTGCTTTCTTTTTTGAGATAGTGTCTCACTCTAGTCTTGTCTGACTTCAGACTCATTACATAGAAAAGTATTGTGATAACATGCATTCACCATGTCACTCAATGGGCTTTTTTTTCTTTAAGTAATCAAAGTATGTCTTCATGTTTTGTCTTTTTAAAAATAATAGCATTTTCTTCTCTATCTTAAAAAAAATTAGAATAGTTTATAGTTGCCCTATGGACAACTATCCTTAAAATCCTTAAATCCTTGCTATAGTCTTTCTTTTAGGTTTGGTTGTAAATTCACAGGCTGTTGATGAAATGAAGCATTTGAAATGTTTTACAGATTTGTATCGTATCTCACAATGCCAGTATTTCCTTCCTTGTCTGACGTGAACTCTAAAATTACACGAACACTTTCTCCCTGTTTCCTGATAGTTCCAGAATTGTAGTTTCCTTTAAAAAAAATTTCTCTGTGAAAGAAAACTGACCAAGCATTTCAATTTTTTTTTAAAAAGAAAAAAACTGCAGTAGTTAAAAGGTATAAAGTTCCTAATATTTTGCTGTGTTTTTCTTCTAGTTTTATATTGTATTCCAAGGATATACCCACTCTGTTACATGATTAGGACACAGTATGTTGTGTCATACTGTTTAATTTTCTTTTTTTTTTTGAAAACAGTTTTTTTATATAATATATTCTGATTATAGTTACCCTCCCCCAACTCTTTCCAGTCCCTCCCATTCAAATTCACACCCCTTCTCTCTCTCTCATTAGAAAACAGAGACATCTAAAAAATAGTAGAGTAAAATAAAACACGAAAGTGAGCAAACTAGAATAGGACAAAACAAACAAACAAAAAAATGAAGAGAAAGAGCCACAGGAAAAACACAAGCAACACATAGACTCAGAAACACACTCTTTTGCTCATACAGAAACCATAGAAACACCAAGCTGGAAACTCTAATATATCTGCAAAAGATCTATGTTCTCTATTTTAGTGTATTCACAAGCCTGCCCTCAGTTCTATAAATCTCACTGTGGTTGAGCACATTTTTTCTGTTTTTTTTTTCTTTTTTTGCTTTTTGTCGTGACACACACACACACACACACACACACACACACACCCCAGGGTTTCTTCTCGTAGCCCTAGTTGTTGGTTATCATGGAACTCTGATCTGCCTGCCTCTGTCTTCTGAGGGCTGGGATTAAAGTGTGCCACCACTGCCCACCAGTGGGGTTGAGCACATTTGATCCTCATCAGTCTCTCCCTCTCCTGGAGTCTCCTCCTGATCTGCCTGATTGTGGACTAATTGGTTTCCTTTTCTAGCCTGTCTGAGATGCCCCTTACCATTCTTATTGGGATTCTCATTTCTTCTCTTTCAAATGGGCTTCCCCAATTTCTAGAACCTTTTCATGATTTTCTACTCTCACTCAGCATCTTTTACAACTTCCTGAGACAGTGTATGGAAAACAGGAGGACTTGTAGCTTAACCAATGCGTGTATTATCTACTTGCCCGTGATTTATAGTCTGTCTTGGTATAGTATTCTAGGCTGGAAGTAGTTTTTCCTGAAGATCAGACTTTGTATAGTTATTTTTAGAAGCTGGTACTGTTAATGGTAGTATCATTGCCTTTTTGTTTTTATGCTGTTTATTTTCTAGCAGACTTTGGGGTCTTGTGATATTTTTGGCATTTATAAATTACATAAAGACATGTGTGTTTCTTTTTGAGCCTCCTTTTTCCTTAAACTCAATTTTATTGGCTATTTATTTATTCCTTCATCTTGATAAACTCATGTTGGGCCTGGAGATTTAGTTAACTGGTAGAATGCTTTTCTAGCATGCATGAGGCTCTAGGTTTAATCCCCAGACCTGCATAAAACCAGTTTGGTGACACATACCTGTAATCCCAGTATTCCAGGGATGGAGGGATTGGGGGGGGGGGGGTCAGAAGTTCAGGTTTATCTACCACCACCAAAACAAACAAACAAAAAAACAGAGAGTAAGTAAGCTTTTTAAAGAACACATTATTGCTTATGCTTTTTGTGGAAATCAGTATGAGCTAGGTGCACATGGGAATTGCTAAGATTGCATTTTCAAGACATTATTAATTTATTAGGCTGAAGACAGAAGAGATGAAAATAGTTTTCGATAAAGTCAGTTCTACTTCAGATTGTATAAATCTATGTAATGTAATGATTATTAATAAATAACATGAAATTGGAGGGGATATGCGTTTGGGTTATTAATAGTATTTGAGATTGGAGAAAATCAATGTTTTAATCCTTTAATATTATTGTAATTTGAAATGTTAGCTCATTTTTGTTAATGGTGGCTTTTTGTTTGTTTTGTTTTAAGGTTTTTGGATTCAAAACATAAAAACCATTACAAGATATACAATCTGTAAGTATGTTTTCTTATTTGTATGTATGTTAAAATAGCTAAGTAAAAGTTATTTCTTTGTTGGAGTTAAAAATATATTTTAATAGCACTGATTCCTCAAACAGTTGAAGTCCGATAGAGAGGATTGTTGAATCTAGAAAATGTGGTGAGAGCTGCAACAGTGCTGGCAGATTCATGCTACTTGATCTGCCTTAAAAGACTTGGCATCTAGCCCATCCTTGAGCCCATAATCATGTGATAATTTGAAATGTAATCCACAGCAGAGCTGCTGTTAATGTTAATGATGGCTTCTGTGGAGGCAGACTCCAGGGTGGACAGACTTGTCCTCTGTGCTTGTTGGTCAATTGAAACAGCTATTTGAATATTCTTTGTGTATAATCTAAAGAAGTTACCCAGCATTGTTTAATTGTCTGGTGTAGGATTTTAGGGATTGTCCTTTAAAAATTGTAGACCTGTCTTTAAACCTGTGCTTCCTTTTGACTTTTGGAGTAAAGATGTAAAAAAGAGAAAGGAAAAAAAAAAGCATTAAACATTTTTGTCTTTGAACCCCTTTCTTATTTCCCCCAAATACTGAGCATTTTTTAATTTTAAAAGTTGTATAAATTATCATTTTTCTATATGCCTTTTGACTTTTGTATCTATAATTTATTTATACAGCAGGGGAATTTTATGCAATGTTAAATACCTATTAGCAATTTTTATTTTCTATAGACTTTATCAAGTATAAGCGCAAGTATTCTCCACTTCCAGTGGGCGTTTGATTTTGTTGTGTGTGTGGGGGATCTGTTGAGACAAGGTTTTTCTTTGTAGTCTTGACTGTCCTGGAACTTGCTCTGTAGACCAGTCTGGCTTCGAACTCAGAGATTTGCCTGCCTCTGTCTCCCCAGTGCTGGAATTGAAGGTGTGTACCACCATTGTCTGGCAGGCATTTGAATTTTTATCCAGAGGATTGTTAGATTGCTGGATGTTGTTTTTTTTTCTTTCAATCTTTAATAGTATTTTTATTTTGATAAGACTTAGAAGTATTCATGTGCAGTACTCAATATTGTTTCTTGTAGTTTTTGTTGATTTCAGATTCAGAAAGGTGGAGCCCTTTAGTTAGGGACATCCCTTTAGTCATGATAAAATATATAGCTATAGTGCTCAGAAGAATACTTCCAGTCCTCAAGTGGCATATAGTTAATGTGAAAGTTACGCTGAGTATTATAGGACTGAGCAGTGGAAGAACTGTAGATATAGGAACAGGGCCCCATAGGAAGGTTTTGTAAAGGGCGGGATGTTTAAGCTGTGATTACTTCTGATACCTTCTTTGTTCTCCTCCTCCCTGTTACACACCTGGTTTGGAGTAGACAAGCAAACACCAGGAATTTGCTTTCTTTTAATTTTAGGGCTGCAGTTATATGTGCTAAATCTTTCATTGCATATACATACATTTGAAGATCTTGAAATATTTCCATTAGGCTTTTCTGCTAATCAAAATCCGTAGGGTTTATCTATTAGGCTGAGGAGTGTGGAGCACGGCAAGTTAGGAGATTAATAGCAAAGTGGCCTTTGAGATATGGAGATAAATTGTTTTTGGCAGGTGGTGGTTTTTGCTGGCTTAGGTGGGGTTATAATAATAAAAGGTGCATAGGAGAGCCACAAAACTGTGTGTTGAACAGCTGCATTGGGAAGCTGACTAAAAAAAGGACAAGAACTGTTGAAAGCTGGAATTCATTAAATGAATCATTTCGGACTCACACTGTCAGGATTGGAGATTTAGAGTCCCAATAGGGAAGTAGAAAGACACTAGAAGACACATTTTGCCTGTGTTGAAATTTTATGCCTGTTTAACATATCCAAAGAACAGGGAGGAAATTCTTTTCATTCCCGTGTATAGTGGCTTCCTGCTTCTAGAATTTAGGGATTAGGTTTATGCTATCTCCTTTGTTCTATTTTAGAATAGTTAAAGGTGGCCTTGGGTCAGAGCCTAGAAACTGACTCCCTGTTTCTAAGCATTTGATTTGCAATTTAAGGAACTATCTCTTTTTTTTTTCAAGTTGAGAATAACCTTTAGTGCATATTAACTTATTCCCATGTCACCTGTACAGAGGCTTTCAGAATGGCAAAGGACCTGAAAGATCATTTAGTAGAACTTTCTTACCTTACAGATAGTGAATCAGGCCTAGGGAAGTTAAGTGAGTTGGCCAAGGACACATAGTTTTACATCCGGTAACAGGTTACCCACGCGTGCTTGTCAGGTCTTTGTTTTTTTTCTCCATGTTTTATTCACTTCAAAAGTTTCAACACCTACAAAATTGAGTGTTTTAGTTCCCTCCCTCCCTCCCTCCCTCCCTCCCTCCCTCCCTCCCTCCCTCCCTCCCTCCCTCCCTTTTTATCTGAGACAAGGTTTCTCTGTAGCCTTGACTGTCCTGGAACTCACTCTGTAGAGCAGGCCTCAAACTCACAGAGATCTGCCTGCCTCAGCCTCCTGAGTGCTAGGATTAAAGGTGCGCATCACCATTGCCAGGCTGTTTTAATTTCTAGTACTTCCTTTCCCCTGCTTTCTATATGTCTGGTTTTAGGTAACTGAGACTAGCAACAGCAGATTTTTTTGTTTTACTTCTTTTTGTCTTAGGATAGCAATTATATGTGGTATGTATTTTTTTCTTGGAATATTTGAAAATCTTATTTTTCATTGGACATACCCATAATTAGTAGTTTATGAAACCTTTTATGACAGCTCTTGTGTATGGACAAAGAACTCCTACTAGAAGCTTTCTGATAATCACTTGTTTATGTTTGAGTTTCCTGGGACATTCGTTAACTATTTTAAGAAAGGGCAACACTTGTTATTTAGTCTTTTTTTTTTTTGGAATGATGTTTCATTTTTTGTTTCTCCATGTTCAGAGAATATACAATTTTAAGTTTTATTTTCATGAATATTTGACATAGTTCTTGGCAAATATTTAGGTTTGTTATTCTTATCTGTTAAGATTTTCTTTGTGTTGGGTGCTGGTGGTGCACTCCTTTAATCCCAGCACTCAGGGAAGCAGAGGCAGGTGGATCTCTGTGAGTTCCAGATCAGCCTGGTCTACAGCGTGAGCTCTGGAATAGCCAGAGTGTTACACAGAGAAACCCTGCCTCGAAAAATGAAACAAACAAACAAAACTTTCCTTTGTAAAGTAGAGCAATAGCTTTATTGTAAAGAGTAAAGAAGAGAGCTTCCTATCCCCGGAGTCCTAGTTCTCTGCAAACTTCTCTTTACTCTTGCTCCTTCCTCTACGGTCTGTATCCAACCTTTTAAAACCTTTCTCTTTCATTGCTTCCTCATTTCTTTTCCTATAAGCCAATTTAAGGTAAGGACAAAGATGTCATTTGAGTTTTAATTATAAAGAATTTTAAATCTCAATTATTTGCTATTTTTCATTTTAGTATGTTGAGTGACTTACTGTTAACATGCCATAAGAAATAAAAAAAAAAAAAAAACTCCTATGTGAATTTTGGCTATATAGCAGAGATTTTAAATAAGGCGGAAGTCTTCTTTCCTTGTCAACCCTTCTGTTTGTTGAACACTGCTCCATGTGCAGCCTCAGCATGTTGTGCGGCCGACCATGCTCGCCCTCTCAGAGCTGCATGCTTTTTCTTCTTTGTATGCTTTTTTCATCTGTATGTGGGAGATATAAACTGCCACGTGAATGTGAGGATGAGAACACAAATGTTATTGTAAGGTGTGTATATTTCATAGACATTGAGTTGTCTTTATTTTCTCTTCCATATCATCATCTTAACTGATCCATCAGAACCATTTGTGATGGTAATCTTAATCAGTTCCCATTAAACCAGGCTTTTGAGAGTATTTGCTCTTTCTCTGGGGCACTCTTTTCTTTGTTGGGGTGTAGCCCTCTTTGCACCTGCTAGGCAAGTACTCTCCCAGACCCTAAATTAGCCATTTGGAAGTCCTGAACAAGCATGGGAGATTGAGACAACTGAGTGTCTCCAGGATTCCTGTCTATGCTCCACTGTGGGTTTTTTACCACTGTGTCTCTCAGAAGAGCAGATTCTGGCTGCCCTGTGTGGAATTCCTACACTTGGGAGGTAGTGGGAAGAGGAGTTCAAAGCCAGCTCTGGGTATAAGATTCTGACTCAGAAGAAACAAATGAGAGGGAAAGGAAAATGTAAATGTGCTCTTTGATGTGTCAGTTCTCTTCTTCCTGTCTCATTTTTATATAAGCAAACACAAGATATTTAGCATGGATGCATACTTCATTATCTAATAAAAATTTTTTCTTTAGCAAAACAATACGTTAAATAATGCACTAAAAGGAAAAAGCTTGTTTTGTTTTTTGTGATAATACAAAAGTTGATTTGCCTCAGTCTGATCCATTAGAAATCCAATGGGTTGTAGTAGTTCATGTATGAGTTACTCAGTCTTCATGTGAATTGGTTTTGAGACTTCAAAGTTGAGGAGTTGTGTAGATTCCAGATGCATACTGCAGGTCCACACACAGCTGCTTATTTGGAAGTCGTGGATCAGCTACATTTCAATAGTAGAGATTTTCAGCTTTCAAAAAAAAATGATAGAGGAGCATATCCTTTTGTTACCCAAGTAATCATGTGGTGGATTGGCTAGGACTTGGCGTGAACCTGGCCGTTACTGTGTGTTATTGAGAGCCTCGGATTGGTCTCTTAAAACTGAGATTATATTCTTAAAACTTCGGGATTTGGGTTTTTGGGCTAAAGAGTAATGGAACGTTATTTGTTTTAAAACACTAACTTTTGTTTTCAGTAATTTCCTTTCTTAGTTTTTTGAGCCCCGCCTGGCCTAGAACGCACTGAATAGCAGACTGATCTTAATGATGCAATCTTCCTGTCATAGTTTACCAAGTGCTAGGATTACAACTCATGCCAACACTCCTAGCTTTTAGTAATTCTTTAATGTTTGATTTGTTGGTAGTTGGAGTCACCAGGATGCTGCTGACCCCACTAAAATGTGGGGTGCCCCCTTGAGCCTATTAATCTTTATTTCATAGTCTGTTAATTTAAAGTGAGCCAGTTGCATAATAACAGCCGCTAGTGTTATTGCGAAGATAATGTGTATGTTTTTTAATGGTGCCAGCTTTTGCTATTCTGATTGGGTTTGTTTTACTTAGTTACCTTATTGTGATCTGATACTAAAATTTGTACACTGAGATCATTGATAAAGATGACATTTGTATATAAAAGGATAAAGGTTTGGCTTACAATTTTTAATAAGCATTATGTTAAGTAAATTAGTATCAGTCCATTGTCTTTTACATTTTCTTTGTTCTTATGTTTTCACTGTCTCTAGCATGTCTGTTTTAAATAATGGTTTAAGATTATATATGATCATCTGCAGATAAAAATAATATTAAAAGTAGCTATTCTCAGGTATTTGTGAAATAAACACTTTCTAAAGGCATTTACAGTCTTCATCCAAGAAATGTACAGGGCCAGTGCAGTTGAATTCCTAGTGTTATGTGTTGATGTCACAAACTGTATGAACAAATATATGCACTCTAATTGTATGCATGCATTTAACCTTTTTGTTAAGCTTTGGTTTCCTTAATTATCAAATAATAATAATAGTGCCTACTTCAGAATTCTTGAAATTAACTGAAATAGTGAACATAAAAACACATAGCACAGTGCCTGGCATAGTATAAAGGGTGAATAAATGTTGGGATAATTATTTTTCCTTCAAAGTGTGACAGGTAACTTTATGCCACATTTAAACTTTCTTGTAGATGTGCTGAAAGACATTATGACACCGCCAAATTTAACTGCAGAGGTATGTATAAATGTAACCATAGTGCATTGTGTAACTTAAGACCAATAGACTGTCCTTTACTGCCTCGTTGATAGTTATCTAGATTATTGAGATAAAAATCTTAAGAATGGCCTTTCCTGCCGGGCAGTGGTGGCATGCACGCCTTTAATCCCAGCACTCAGGAGGCAGAGGCAGGCGGATCTCTGAGTTCGAGGCCAGCCTGGTCTACAAGAGCTAGTTCCAGGGCAGGCTCTAGAAACTACAGGGAAACCCTGTCTCGAAAAAACAAAAAAAAATGGCCTTTCCTTTAAAAAGTGAGTTTAATTTCAGAGTTGTTCTTTAGGTCATATAAATCTACCAAAATTGTCAGGAAAGCTATATCAAAGAGTAGATTGAGAATCGGGAGATCACTAGGCTAAACTAAGATAAGGAGGGATTTATTGACTCTTTGAGCAGTTGGTGCCTCAATTACAGGAAGACAGCAGAACCGTTTTAAGCTTTCTATATAGAAGAATGACATAAAAGAGGAAAGATAGAGCAGCTTGGCCCGTTCTGTCCGAGAGCCTGCAGAGACCACCATGGAAGTAAAAAGGAGATGGACACTGTAAATGATGGATGATGTTTGTCATCCAGCATGCACGTTAACCATGCTGAGAACTGTGAAGCATGAAGGACCGAGTGAGAACAATTTACTAGGAATGTTTCTTTTGTAGGATAGATGTAAGCTACTGCTTTTTAGGAAGCATACCACAGTTGAAGTTTACTTAACTTTAAATGTACATTTTTAACAGACTCTCTTGAATGGTCTTGTGTGCCACTGGGGAAATGAGATGGGGAGCACAGTTAGACAGATGACTGAGTGAAAGCTAGCCTGCTACCTATGTAACTGCGTGCCCTCGTGTACCAGAGAGCTCTCTTTTCACAGAGGGGATCAGATGGACAGTTCTTATCCCACTTTATGATGGCTCAGTTGAGATATATCGTAAATTTTTGCATATTAGATAATATAGCAGATAACTAGAACAATATCCATCAGGATTATTATTTTATTTTTTAAATTTTAAGGCAATGTCTCAATGTCCCAGAGTGGCCTTGAACTCCTTCGTGTAGCTGAGGTGACTTCAGACTTCTGAATCTCTGGTCCTCCTGGTTTTACCTCCTAAATTTTGGGATTACAGATGTTCACCTCATCATCAGCTGTATGTTTATGCAGAGCAGGGATTAAGCAAGCACTTGGCAAACTGATTTACATCCCTAGAGTTCTTTTTTTTTCCTCATTTTTTTTTTATTAAAAAATCTCTAGAGTTCTTGTTAGAATTTAAGAATCTCTGTAGACAAGCGTTAAGACAGACCCTAGTGAGATAAAGGTGAAGAGGGCTGGAGCCGAAGCCTTGTTTCTAGACAGATAGCACCGCCTCCACAAAGCTCAGCTCTGCCTATCTGAGGATAGCTTAGATTCTCAATTCATGTGAAAATAATCTGAAACTTAATTTGGTAAACTTTATTACAGTTTTATGCTTTTTATGAGTCATTAATTTCAGGGGATGTATATTTTCACGTATATGCTTTTCAAGCTATGGATATACAATTACAATATTTGTGAGACTATTTTAAAAATAAGACGCTTAGGCAGCCAGAGGCAAGTGGATCTCTATGAGTTCAAGGCCAGCCTGGTCTACAGAGTGAGTTCCTAGACAGCCAGAACTACACACAGTGAAACCCTGTCTTGAAAAATCAATAATAATAATAATAATAATAATAAATATATTTTCATATAACTTATCATAATAGTACTTTTATTATGAGGTATAACATCAGTCTTTTCCATAGTTGACTCTATTAGTAATCTATACTTTCCTTAGAACACGTTTTGTGATGATGCAGTAATATCTGTTACTGCTCCTTCTGTTAGAAGTTACTCCTTGACAAGAGGCCTGGGTGACATCCATTTGGATTCAGCTGTACTGATATGCTGTGTCATGTTCCCTTCATGTAGCAGATTTCTCCTCTGTGGAGCGGGGAGCACAACACTTGGGTTGTGAATGTTTCCTTGTCTAATGAGTACATTTAAGAATTAATAAAAGACTTTTATTAAAAAGCCAGGTTAACAAGCAATAAGTTAAATTTTCCTTAAAGTTAGGCTTCTTTTAAGTAGCAGTAAGTTTATATATAACATTTTTAAAGTTAACCTACTTTTTGATGAAAAATTTAGGATATCTTTTCTTACGCTGAGGTTATTATCTTTTTGCACCAGTTGCACAGTATCCTTTTGAAGACCATAACCCACCACAGCTAGAACTTATCAAACCCTTCTGTGAAGATCTTGACCAGTGGCTAAGTGAAGATGACAATCATGTTGCAGCGATCCACTGTAAAGCTGGAAAGGGACGGACTGGTGTCATGATTTGTGCATATTTATTGCATCGGGGCAAATTTTTAAAGGCACAAGAGGCCCTAGATTTTTATGGGGAAGTAAGGACCAGAGACAAAAAGGTAAGCTGTAATACTTATTTTCCTTTTTCTCTTTGTGGACCCAAGAATTTAGTGGGAAACAGGTTTTTTTCCCCTCTTGCTTTATTGAGGTGTAACTGAAAAATAAAAGTCTGATCTACTTAACAGTGCGCCCATGTGATGTTTTGAGAAATGTTACATTGTCGTTACCACAGCTTTATCCACTTACTATATCCCTCACCCGCTGGCTTCACTGTACTGAGAGCAGTTGAGATCTGCTTGGCAATTGCTAAGCACATAATGCTATATGCTGTTGACTCTTGCTGCTATGCTGTGCAGTCTAGGTGTCTAGCTCCTATTTTTAACTAATAGAAGTTATTTGTACATCTCTCCCTTTAAGAGGTGAGCTAATACCTATTTTTAAATCTTTTTGTTTTGTTGAGGATCTTTCTATATAGTTGAGGCTGACTCTCTGAAGTGTAGCAATTACTGAAATATTCCAGTGCTTCCAGTTTGTAATCAATTCATTTAGTGTTTTTCCTCATGTTGCTGTTTTCTAATAATACTAGCAAACTTACCCACTAATTATAATGGAAATCTTTATAAGGCTTATTTAAGTAAAAGGATATATTTATAAAAATTGTAATCTTAATATTTCAGAGGCATACATGAAAACAAGATGTATTTTGCTGATAACTTGGATGCCATTACCTAGTAAAGCACGATATTCAGTTTCATAGTAAATAAAACCTTTTTCTGGTATGAATATTTTAATATAGTTAACTAATCAAAGATTCATTGATTATTCAGAAAACTAAAGACTGTTGAAAATATATGACATGTTTAGTAAGTAGTACAATTTAAAGCAAAAGCAAATTCTTGTAATGCTTTTTTTAGAGGACCCATTTCTTTGGAAAGTAAGTTGAAAAGTGTTTGATACAAAGAATTTTTGTGCATTTCTTCTCCAAAGAAAAGGCCTAAACTACTCCAGATAAATTGAAAAACTCAGGATAGCAGTGAATGTGGCCCAACACAAGATCATAAACTTACTTAAAGGTTGGATTGTTTGCAATCTTTTGTAATCCAGTTGCATGGTTCTGGAGTGTGGACTTTGTAAATGACAACATCATTTTGCAATGTCAAAGAGTTGTACATGGCTGCTCTAGGAAGTAAGACAACTTTGAAAATTGATTCTAGTATTAGACTTGTTCTTTTGCACTCTCCCTTCCGTCTCCTTCCCATCCTCCCTCTTCTATCCACCCACCCCCCGTCTTTCTTTATTTTTCTTTTAAGCCCTAATTTTATCTAGCTCAGTTTTGGATCATAAATAGAGGTCATCCCTGTTGTGCTCCCGTTTCTTGACAAAGCGTCTTGAGAATCTCTTGATTGAAAGTCTTGGCTCTCATGAATTTGGGTCTTTCACAGAAGTAGGCTTTTCATAACAAATCCTGCATAGGATATAATTTAAAACTTGTGTTTATCAGTAGGAAATTTTTTTGTAACAGACAAGGCTCTTTTAGGATCAATGTGATCTTGTTACCCAGTGCAGCAGTGAGCATAAATACGGTGGCAGAGATCATTTACCTTTCCTGGCGCAGGAGAACCAGAGGTGGTATAGGTAAAGCGTGCCTACAGTGGTGTCCATGCATAGGTGTAGGTAAAGCGTGCCTATGGTGGTGTATGGAGGTTTCTTCCTCAAGAGCAGATCTTTCTTAGCCATTTTTATTTGACTTATTTTTAAACATTGAGATGTTTTCAATACAGATTTTTGAGATTATAATAAAATTATGAGTGTGTGGTGTGTGTGTGTGTGTAAATACAATCAGCTGATATATGTTTTCAGTGCTGACCACTGAATTGGTATTGAATAACTAATTGTACTCTTTCTTCCCAGCTGAAGAATATATCTCCCCCTCTCAGCATTCCTTAGTTGCCAGTAGATCTTTGTCTAGGGTTGAAACCTGGTGAGCTTTTCCCCTTCCATGCTAACATCTATTGTCCTCCTTGTTCAACTCATGTTTGGGAAGTCATGTTGATGAGACTTTGTGTGTAGCCCAGCCAAGTCCCTGGTCCTCCGACTCTTAGTCTTTCTAACCCTCATCTGCAGTGATCCCCAAGCCTTAGGTACAGGAGTTGTGTTATGGATGTCTCAGTTGGGCCTGGAAACTGCATTTTGATCTCTTGTGGTTTTCTGTAATGGTCTCCTGTTGCAAAGAGAAATTACCTTGATGAAGGGTGAGGACTATACTTATCTCTTGGTATAAAAATAAATATTTAGAATGTAGTTAGGGATTATGCTTATTTAGTAAATTAGTGGTTTAAGTTCTTTTCCAAGATCCAAGGCTTTTTTTTTTTTTTTTTTTCCTTTTTTTCTTTCTTTCCGTTTTTCGGTACAGGGTTTCTCTTTGTAGCCCTGGTTGTACTGGAAATTGATCTGTAGATCAGGCTGGCTTCAGAGATCCACCTGCCTCTGCATTCCAAGTGCTGGGACTAAAGTGTGTACCACCACTGCCCATCAGTTGACTAGGTTTCTAGTACCAGGCATAGTTTCTCTTTCTTAAAGAGGATCTTTAAAAATTATTTATAGGGGCTGGAGAGATGGCTCAGAGGTTAAGAGCACTGACTGCTCTTCCAGAGGTCCTGAATTCAATTCCCAGCAACCCACATGGTGGCTCACAACCATCTGTAATGAGATCTGGCGCCCTCTTCTGGCCTGCAGGCATACATGGAGGCTGAACACTGTGTACATAATAAGTAAATAAATCTTTAAAAAATTATTTATATATTTTGGTGGTGGGGACTGGGAGATAGAGGGAAGCAAGGCTATGTCACCATTTTCAAAACCTTTTCCTGACCTTTTCAAATAGGGCCCTATAATATTTGCTGATTATTTATTCATTTTTATGATGTGTATGCATTTTATGGCCTGTCTCATAGTTTTAGAGAAAAATGTTAGTTTTGGAGAAGTGGATGAGATTATTTGATTAAGGTCCTGTGACTGTATTAACCTTATCTCCTGCCATTAAAAGCCTCAGATATTTGGCTTTACTTTTTTTCTTTTTTCTTTTTCTTCTCTCCACTCGTTCTTTTGTGATGGTGAGAATTGAGCATAGGGCCTTACAGATGGGCACACACTACTACTAACTATATCCTCAGTCCTTGTGGAACTGTTTCTGAGATAGTTACCTGCTGCTTTCATCATGTTCAATTACATGACCGACTCCCTCCCTCCCTCCGTCCCTCCCTCCGGCCATTTCTTTTTTCTTTCTTTCTTTTTTTTTTTTTTTTTTTTTTTTTTTTTTTTTTTTTTTTTTTTTTTTTTTTTGGTTTTTCGAGACAGGGTTTCTCTGTAGCTTTTTTAGAGCCTGTCCTGGAACTAGCTCTAGTAGACCAGGCTGGCCTCGAACTCACAGAGATCCGCCTGCCTCTGCCTCCCAAGTGCTGGGATTAAAGGCGTGTGCCACCACCGCCCGGCTCCTCCAGCCATTTCAAAGACTTTTCACTTGGAATGGTCTAGGCTTTTCTAAGCTCTGTTGCCCATCCTGTCTTTCTCCCTTTATTTCTTCAGTATTGTCAGCAATCTGTTGAGGATGGTGAGATGTGAAAATCTCTTGGGAAAGTCCTCCTCATGTTCAAGGATAAGAGTAGAGTTTAGGGGCACTTGAACTTTCCTTTAAGTTTTCTGTTTTCAGTCCAGATTAGCTGCAGGATGCAGGTTAGGTACAGGGTTCAGGTTAGGTGCAGGAGACCCAGGTTAGGAAGCGAGGTCATGTTAATCTGCCAGTGCAAAGACCCTCTATTTATTATAACCTGGTAACAATAGCTTATTTGCCTCTAGAGGGGAAGAGAGGGTGTTTGTGGAAATGACAGGAAGTCTTGGGGACTGTGACAGAGTGAGGCCGACTGCAAAGACAGTTAAGGAAGTATTTGTGAGAGTGAAATGTGAAGCCTCGCCTGTCATTTAATAAAATGTGATCCGTGTGTCCTTAGTAGAACTGCTCGGGCAGCAGGCATTCTCCGTTCTCTTACCATGTCCCCCAAGTGAAGATGTTAGACTAATGTAAATAGAAAATGTAAAGTGGTCCACATTGTTAGAGATGGGGCTGGTACATCTGATGTTTATCTATTGCATTATAAGGAGATTCCTTAAGTAATTTAGCATCTTACAGTTACATCAGTAGGATTTACTGTGCTTAGCTGATGTATATAATTAATACACTGAGACAGTGTTTTGGATAAATTATACACAGATTTTAAAAATACTTATACACATTTCCTACCTTTATTCGTTCATTTATTTAAAGACAGGAAAGAGTTTATGTACAGATGCTGTTGACCCGGCCGTGTTTTGCTAAATGGTTTTATTTGCATTTTAAGTTGTAATAGTTTTAGAAAGCCAGATGCAGATAAAAAGCCTTAAGATACCCCTACCTCAGAACTACTTCTTTATAGAATATGTAAAGGCCCAGAAAAGTGAACTCTTGTGATCAGAATTATATGTACGTGACAGCATTTAGAGTATAAGCAAGTCCCTCGCCATGTTGTTGTTTAGTTTCTTTGTATAGTATCAAGTTTTCAAGTTCTGAACTGCAGAAGGAACTTTGAGCTGTCGAGGATATTACCTCTTTCCAGGCTCTGCTGAAAGGTTCAGTAATGCTGATGTTGTTTGAAAGGCTCCTCAGTCTTATGTCTTTCTTTACGAACAAATGTGTTTAATAAGAACAGGGTGAAATGGTTTGTCTTGTGAATATAATGCTGAGCATTTCCTTACAGTTTTTGCACTTAATTTTCTTAAAACTTTAAATGTAAAGAAAATGAAATCATGACATTTATAGGAAAAGGGCAGACTGAAAGTTACTATTTTAAGCAAAACAAACCTGATCAGAGATACTTGTTTGCTCTCATGTGAAGGACCTAGATTGGAGGTGTGCGTGTGTGCATACTGTCAACTAGAAAGGAGACCTTTGGGGGAAGAGATTTCAAGGGAAAATGGGGAGGGGAAAGTCAGCTACACGACATAATGCAGAAGGAGCTATCTGGGGGAGGGAGATGAATCAGTAGGAAGTGCAGTGATTCCTGTGTGTGTGGAAGTGCCATAATGAGACACATTATCAACAACAAATAAAAAGTAAAACAACCTTTAAAGGCACTCTCATCTGCCTGGTGATCAGAGCGGCAGTGACCTGATGGATGCTTGAGCTTGTTTTCATCACAAGAAAACAGATAAGGGTAAGATAGCTGTTTATCTCAGAATTCTTCCCGAGAAGTGAGTACCTTATAATAAATATAATTGATTACTCTGAGTGATTTCATTCTAAAGCTTGTGACAGTACACACAATGGAATTTTGCTTAAAATGCCATAATAATACCTAGCATTTTGTATGCTAGCTAAGACCCCCCCTCCCCCCCCAGTCTCACATTTACCCACTTGTCATTTAGGTTGAGCCTATGGGTTTGCGTTTGTGTGATTGTAAATGACTGGAGGGGGGGAACACTTTAAAAATTCATTTTGTGGTTTGTGTGGAGTTGATTTTACTTGAATGGCCTTTTTTTGCTGTATTTTCTTAACTTTAACTGTGAAGGCACCATAACAAGCTGAAGAAAACTATTCTCTAGTGAGGAATCTTTTTCATCTTACTTTAAAGGAGGAGACATTTGGCATATTGTTTTGAAAAATTTGTGGACTTTGCATAGCTTCTCGAAATACTGTGACTAGGTCTTGACATATAGACATGGTGCAGATTTGATATACAAGCTAATCATAAAATACAGCATTTCATTCTTAATGTCCAAACAATGCTTTAGGTTTTGAATGCTGCAGAGAAGTCCAGCAGTTGATACTTCCTATAAAGAAAAATGTCTCAAGGGAATCAGATAACTGCTCAAGGGAACAAAGACTCATATCTTTTATTTAGTCAAACAAAACAAATATATTACTCCATTTCCCTGGAAATTATTTGCTTGTATAGTTGATATTTTACTTTATTTATTTATTTTTTTGTTTTTGTTTTTGTTTTGTTTTGTTTGTCTTCCAAGACAAGGTTTCTCTGTGTAGTCCTGACTGTCCTGGAACTCACTTTGTAGACCAGGCTGGCCTCAAACTCAGAGATCATCGACCCGCCTCTGCCTCCCGAGTGCTGGGATTAAAGGCATGCGCCACCGCCACCTGGTGATATTTCTCTTTATGAAAGTGTGGCAAATTGTTCAACTGCAAACCATGAGGTGCCCACCCCATGCTCCGAGTCACCTTCCGGGCTTGTTCTCACTTGTTCTTTGCTGTCTGCCTATGCACTTAAGCGTCAGGGCTGCAATACATAGTTTATATTATGTAAACTATGAAGAAAGAGGGAAAACCTTAGCAATGCTGGTGAGTGTATATTTTGGAATGATTTCCCAAACTTCTGCATTAAAGACACTGTTGTTAACCTTAATTAGAGTCACTGCCCTCCCCTGCCCTTGAATAATGGCAAGCAAAATAAGCTTTAATTTATTTTCTTTTTCTTTGCTCCCAAATTAGTTATTTGAAAAGTGTGTGTGTGTGTGTGTGTGTGATGAGCTCAGTACCTTGTCAAGTTTACTAAAATAATAATGATAACTTTCATGCCAAGGGATTTTATTATTTTCTCTGAGGAGTGAAGTTTTATAACCTATCAGTTTTTTTATGTTTTATTTATTAAATTCCCCATATCATAACCTTATGAAATTTTCTTGCTTGCTCTTTATTTCAAGCCAAATGAGCTATGGTTACTGCCCTTAAGCAAAACAAAACAAAAAATTCTTGTAATTAAATTTCCTGTAACATCAGTTGTCAAGGGGTAATGTGTTTCCCTTTGATATATACTATTTTAGCCTATCATCCAGTCCATAGGTTCATAAAGTTGTGCAATTTTTATTTAGTTAGTTTTTGGTTTTTCGAGACAGGGTTTCTCTGTAGCTTTGGCTGTTCTGGAACTAGCTCTTATAGACCAGACTGGCCTCAAACTCACAGAGATCCACCTGCATCTGACTCCCTAGTGCTGGGATTAAAGAAAGTTGTGAAATTTTATGCTTTCAAAGATTTAAGCAGTTCTTACTTCAAAGTACATCTGCAAAGATCAAGCTGTCCTAAGTCAGTTTCTCTTCGTCATACTCAAAATCAGGTTTCCTAATTTTGAACCCTATATTCTCCCTGCTATACTAAGTTCTACTTAATTTTTTCTTTTTGTTTTTGATTCCTAAAATAGAAAATAACGCCAAAAAAAGGGAGGGGGGAAGAAAAAGAAAAATCACTGCTTTAAATGTGTGAGTTTTCCAGTTTTGGGTTAGAGAAATTAAGCTTAAATAGAAGAGGCTATTTCTTAATAGAACCTGTAAGCTCAGATCTGGAGCTAAATGTTCAGCAGATATCCAGAATCTCTCCTTTCTTTTCTCTCCCTTTTTTCCTTCCTTGCTTATGTTTATTTCAGAAAGGCTTTTGTAAGTGACGTCCGCTGTGGTCCCATAGCTTCAGGCTGGCATTCTAACTGCTTCAACTACAGAGGGAAGAGAGCTGTAGTTTGAGTAAAGTTTCCAGAGCAGGTTCTGATCTCCCTGGATTAAAGCATGTACCTCACTTAGAACCAAATATTCTTGCTAGGGAGTGGGATCCTCTGATTGGCTCATCTATCTGAATTGAAGAATAGGGTTCAACACTTTCAAACCACACAGAGAATGGTAGCTTCTGAAAGAAAAACCCAGGTAAGGCAAGAATGATGACTAGAAATGATCTGCTTCACTTTGTCTCAGAGATTCCGTAGATCACGTCTCACCACTTAAACTAAGTTATGCCTCATAGAACTCAAGCTTGATAGTACTCCAAAGTTTAGCGATGTTATGGCCTCATTCAAGGCACATAGTATTCCTGTTTTAAGTCACCCGAGTCTGAGTCATGAAGATTCAGATACTGGTTTTGAGCAAAATAATTAATCATGTGTAGCATGTTAAAAATATTTATTAAAATAGAGGCAACAAGGGATATATTTGGGTAATCCCAGTACTTGGAAGATAGAGACAGGAGGATCAGGAGTTCAAAGTCATCGTGAGATACTGCAGCATGATTGAGGCTAGCTCTGCCTTGGTGTGGGGGATATCGAGGCTATAATGATTAGCTATGGTGTTAAAAAGGCCTTTAATCTCAGCTATTTGGGGGTTGAAGCAGTAGGATAACCACTCTGAGGCCAGAGTCTTAAATGAGACCCTGTCTTTAAAATAATACGTGGCTGGGCGGTGGTGGCGCCTGCCTTTAATTCCAGCACTTGGGAGGCAGAGGCAGGCAGATCTCTGTAAGTTCAAGGCCAGCCTGGTCTACGAGAGCTAGTTCCAGGACAGGCTCCAGAGCTACAGAAACCCTGTCTCAAAAAAACCAAAATAAATAAATAAACAAAATATGTGATAATATATACCTTGCAATGTTATGAGAATGATAGAAATCGATTTTGAATATTGGAAAGTAGCTACAGTAATTACTATTTTGTGTTATAACAATAATACCCAAGCTATAAGAACCACATTTCTTATTGAATTACTGCCTTGTGATTTATTTTGATCATTCAGAAATGTCAATCTCCCTTTTCAAGCAAATACTTTTAGATTGAAGCATTTACATTATTAATAAGTTTAGAGATGGAAAATGTTTGCCAGTTCACTAGAAAAGTTTGTTCAAATAGAAAGTGCTTTAAAATCCAAGTTGTAAATTTATCTTAGAGAAGATGATCTAGACTAAATGCATGGAAGATAAACATATATTACAGATTGTGTTGTGATATGTTAATCTAGTATAGTAGTCTTGTGACAGTATTACAGATCTTAAAACTGTTTGTAATTCATACTCTTTTGTTTGTTTGTTTGGTTGGTTGGTTGCTTTTTTTGAGACAGGGTTTCACTGTTCAACAGTCCTGGCTGTCCTGGAAGTCACTTTGTAGACCAGGCTAGCCATGAACTCACAGAGATCCACCTGCCTCTGCCTCCCAAGTGCTGGGATAAAAGGCGTGTGCCACCACCACCTGGCCTGTAATTCTTAAATCTGTTTTTCAAGAGTCAACCAATGTTCTCTGTGTAACAGCTCTGTCCTGAAACTCACTCTGTAGACCAGGCTGGCCTCCAGTGCACAGAGATCTGCCTGCCTTTGCCTCCTGAGTGCTGGGGTGAAAGGTGCGCACCACTACTGCCTGGTGCTGTGCTCTCTTTTACCTCCATAATTGTCAATGGCAACTTGTGTGCTGAACTTGCATAAATAAAGTTCTCTAATGTGCAGTTTACATTAAATTTAAATTTTTTAAACTTTAAGGATACTCCTTAGAGTTAATATTTGTGACTGCAGTATTTTTTAAAAAGAAAAATACAGAGAAATAACATTTCAAAAAACAGAGATTTTTTTTTCTTTTTTGCACATGGTGCTTCTTAAGCATCTGTAACTCTAGTTTCATGGGTTCCAATGATTCTGGTTTCTGTGGGCACCGAGCATACCCATGGCGCGCGTGTATGTGTGTGTGTGTGTGTGTGTGTGTGTGTGTGTGTGTGTGTAGGTGTAGGCAAAACACTTGCACATATAAAATTAATGTTGCCGGGCGGTGGTGGCGCACGCCTTTAATCCCAACACTCGGGAGGCAGAGGCAGACGGATCTCTGTGAGTTCGAGGCCAGCCTGGTCTACAAGAGCTAGTTCCAGGACAGGCTCCAAAGCCACAGAGAAACTCTGTCTCAAAAAACAAAAAAACAAAAAAAAAAAAATTAATGTTAAGAAAACTAAGTGTGTGTATATATATGTGTGTATGTACACACTTATCACACACTTATATATACATACATACATGGGTTCTGGGTCCTTCATGCTTGCAAGGCCAGTACCTTATTGATTTAATCATCTCAGCCTGTATATGAGTGTGTGTTGGGGGGTGGATTTTATGTACTTCTGCCTGGTCTGGAACTTACTAAGTAGTCCTAGTTTGAACTTCATAGTAATTCTGTCTCAGACTCTTCTGTGGTAGGATTACAGGTGTGGGGCACCATACCTGGTTAGGGTCCTCTTTTAAATATCATGTGACTTACATCTTTTAAACATTCACCTCATTTTTTTCTAAGCGATTTCATGCTTCCCTAATTTCTTCAAGGAATGACTAGCATAGGAATGCCCTTTAGTGTAAGTGGAGTTTTTCATCTGGACTGCTGGCCAGCTCCCAAATAACCACACAGAGACCTAATCTTAATTATAAGTGCATGGCTGATAGCGTAGGCTTGTTACTAACTAGCTCCTTCTTACAACTTAAATCAACCCATTTCTATTAATTTGTGTGCTGCCATGTGCCTCATGGTTTGTTACCTCATCTTTTACATGTCATGCTTTCTCTGTGCATCTCCTAACAGCTCTGCCCTTCTTCCCAGCACCTTCTCTGCCCTGAAATTCCTGCCTAGCTATTGGATAGTCAGCTCTTTTATTAATCCAAATCAGAAGGTACCTTGGCAAAGACACATCTTCACAGTGTACAGAAAGATAAGCCTTTAGTACCTCTGCCAACAGGTTGTTGCAGCTATTATTCAGCTGCGTGTTCTTTGTTGGGCTCCAAGGTTAGACTCATGTTCTGCTTTTCTGCATAAAGGCAGTAAAGGCAGCACTTTTCTCTCTAGTGTGCTGATTCTGATATGCTTTGCTAAGAAAGTAGGTAAACAGCTTTGTGAAGAATTATGTGCCTAATGAGTCCATCTTTGTGAGGAACCTTGGGTATAAAAAGCATAGCTATAGTACAGAGGCCATTGGCTGTTACTTTAGATATGCAGTGGCCTCTGTTTATTGGGTTCATAGATCAAAGCAGTATTTAATGTTTGAACAAATGAAGTGTTTAATCAGTGCATTTTTAAGAATGGCTGATATTTTCCTTTCTTTTTCTGTTGCTTTCATTGATTCTAATATTGAGTTAGAATTGAGTGTAGTCACTTAGAGAAACTTTGGAATAATCCAGTTATCATATCATTTTAGTGCAGTAACTTTAATGAAATTTTTCTTTTAAATTTGACTTCCCTTTTTTCTTTTCCTGTCCACCAGGGAGTAACTATCCCCAGTCAGAGGCGCTATGTGTACTATTACAGCTACCTGCTAAAGAACCACCTGGATTACAGACCAGTGGCGCTGCTTTTTCACAAGATGATGTTTGAAACTATTCCGATGTTCAGTGGCGGGACTTGCAGTAAGTGCTCCAAATTCTCGTGCTTCTGTGTGCTGGAAATATCAAAATGTATATGTAAAAAAATTAGAAATAAACATACCTGGTTAAAGCTTACTCAGGAGACTATATTTCTGAAGTGTTGGAATTAATTAGTTCAATGGTTCAGCTCACTGGGCTAAGAAAGCTAAGAATGGTGAGCTTTAGTGTTCTTGAGAGTTACATTTATGGGAGAAATGTTGTGTATTATAACCACCAACTACAATCTCCCTTCTGACCAAATAACTGAAGGATACTCTTAGAGGCCAGCATGAGAGTGGCAGTGGGAACACCAATTTACTGGTCTTGAGGCAGGAACCAAGCCCATCTGAGGGAGACAAATGTTTACAGTCACGATGACGGAAGAGAGAAGCAACTGCAGCAACCTCCTTACAAAGAGTACTTACAAAAAGCCTTTCAAAGAGTAAGGGTGTGTGAGTCAGAAAACCTGGGTTTAGCTCTTGGTTCCAGCCCTTGGCCAGTGAGCTGGCCATGTCATCTGCCTTGCTGAGTTTGCTTGTCAGTAAAATGAAGAGATCCTGGATTCTGATCCTCCCTTGATAAGTACTGTCATGACATTGCTATCTTCTGTGATCCCTCTTTTACCTTAGCAGCTCTCTGCCTACCTTGTATCAGCCCACCGCGATCATTTTGATCTTGTTCTCTTTGCCTGTTGTTCATGACTAGAGTTCTTAGCAACATAACTCTAGGATTAGGAAGCCCAATACCTGGACCCATGGCAGTTGTTTAATGAAAGGAGAATGTATGGTGGGATGTATATGGAAACTAAGTGGAAGAATTTTATTTAGCCCCAGAAGACCAGGCTGCTGCACCATCTCTTGTTCTGTAACAGTGTTTTGACACTGAATGTCATAAGTGTCACCTGGGAGTAGTCAGTCATATTTTATACTATTTGTATTTACAACGTAATGCCATAGTTTCAGATAGATGTCACTTATTAGAATTTCCTATTTTATGGATGCTTTACAATTTGTTAGTGATTTTAGTTTTTAGCTTTAAGCTAATTTATTTAGGTAAATTAATTTGTTCTCTCTGAAATAATTTATATGGAGAAAATTAATTTCTAGAAGTCATCTGTTTTTGTCTGATGGGTCTGATTACCATGTGTGTGACAACTTAATCAGAGGTTCCAGATTTATTAATATAGCTTGTTGGAAAGTTCTAAGGAACGTCACTGATCATATCAGTATAATTTTAAAAACCTGTGTACAGGGCACAGTGGACTTTTGAACGTGATTGACCTAGGAACATTACCAGATTCATAGAAAAGAGGAGAAAGATTAAAACTGAATGCTCTTCCTATGGTTTATGTATCAGTATAAGAACCAAGTGAGTGATGCAGAGTTAATTTTAGGAGCCAGGCAGTGGTGGTGCACACCTTTAATTCCAGGACTCAGGAGGCAGAGGCAGGTGGATTTCTGTGAGTTCAAGGCCAGCCTGGTCTACAGGGTAACAGAGCAAGTTCCAGGACAGGCTCCATGACTAGGAACAGGCTGGGAAACCCTGTCTCAAAAAAGAAAAAAAATACTATTAGGTACTTAGACTCCTGAATCTTACGAAGTCAGTTCTACTTTGCCTGTTTGCCTGTCTGTGATTAAACACTGTTTTGTTTGGCTTTTGGTTTCACAATATTGTTTTTACCTCTCTAGGCTTAAAATTATTGACTACTTAATTTCTTTTAAATTTTCTAGTTACCTATTTATGTGCTGGGATTTAATACTGTATATTGAAATTATATTAAAGTACCGCTCATGGCAGTGTCTATAAATTATAAATGCTATGTTCATAAAAGGTTTTTGGAAGCTGTTAATTTCATGGGAAAGGTCTGCCAATTGGAAAGCATGTACAGCTCAGATTGGCGTAGGAAATGTTGCAGGCAGTGGGAAGTAGGTTAACCTGAAGCACAGCAGCAGGAAACGACCTGGACAAGAAGCGAAGGTGTGACTGTTACAGGATCTTGAGTGTTGATGTCATGGTGACTTTTAGGGACTATAGCCATGTCTTAAGGACAGTCGTATTTTCTATAGAAAGTTGTGCTAGTGGTTGGGGGAGTAAAACCAGCTATGTGACTTGCCAGATGTTTCTAGAGCAATGAAATGGGCTTTGTTTGGTTTTTCTTTAGCTGTGTATATCCAGAGATTTTGTTAAAGTTTTTGATCTTACTTAGGTGGATGATTCACAGAAAGATGAAAAGTACATTTGAAATTTGGAGTCATAAATATTATCACTTTGGCTTTAAAGTTGTTTTAAATCTAATGAAAACAAGTTCTTCATGGGAAGACGTGCAGTGAGGCTGGAGGTTTGTCTTGGGTGCAGTACTTGACTAGGAATGGAAAGCACAAGGCTGTGCGGAAGATGCTGTGTTTAGATCGTTGGTGGATATGAGCATAAATTCAAGTCTAGGTGAGAGATCATATTTGTTTGGGAGAAACATCAGGAACAAGATAGTAATTTAGCCTTATGGTTGAGTATGTTGTTAATGTAGGAAAGGGTGAAGACTGAGAAAGGGGAAGAGCAAGGTTCAAGAAAAAGAGACAGTGTCATGAAGCAGATAAAACTAGTAATGAAAACTAAAGTATCTTCTGCCGTTACCAGGAGCTGGCAACATTTTTCTTACTTGATTATTGTCTTGGTGTTTCTTTTTTTTTTTTTTTTTTTTGGTTTCTCGAGACAGGGTTTCTCTGTAGCTTGAAGCCTATCCTGGAACTAGCTCTTGTAGACCAGGCTGGTCTCGAACTCACAGAGATCCGCCTGCCTCTGCCTCCCGAGTGCTGGGATTAAAGGCGTGCGCCACCACCGCCCGGCTTGTCTTGGTGTTTCTAAGTGAAGGAAAGTTTTAGTGTATGGGTTATAAATATTAATAAGGAAGAGCAGTATGCTTTTCTGTTGGGATACACTCTCCTCAGGAAAGCATACTTCTCATCTTTGTTTACTGGTTCTAGATCTTGTCATTTCTTTAGAACATAATTAACGTATCAAATGTTGTTTCAAATGTATAGGTTAGAAGTCAAAAGAACTCTAATAGCATTAGAGTTTTGTTGTTAGGACTTCATCCCAATGTGAAACTCATACCAGTGATTTTTTTTCTTAGTGGCTTTAGGAAATGCTTCATTTATTCGTTTCTTTAAAAACTTTATACTGTTTTATTGTGCATGACAGCCAAGGACACTCTCCTTAGTTAGTGTTCCACCTCTGTGAAAAGACACCACGGCCATGGCCGTCTTCAGCATTTGATTGGGGCTGGAGAAGTAGCTGAGGGTTCTACATATGGATCTGCAGGCAGCAGGAAGAGCAGAGACACTGGGCTTGGGTTGAGCTTTTGAAAGCCAAAGCTTCTCCCCAGTGACATACTTTCTCCAGCAAGGGCACGCCTCCTAATTCCTCTCAAGCAGTGCCGTTCCCTTATGACTAAGCATTGAAATATATGAGCCTCTGGGTGCCATCCTTATTCAAACCACCATAGACACTGAGTTAAAAATCGCTCAACAGCCCTCCTCTTCAATGCACGTGGTGCACTCATGCACACACACAGTAGGGACCAGGGTCTTACGTGCTATAATGGTATATTATTTGTGTTTTAATAAAAAAAAGCTTGCCTGAAGGTCAGTTTAAAGCAGCCACATTAATCAACCATACAGGCCAGGCAGTGGCTGAGCACACCTTTAATACCAGCAGCTATACTAGTTAGCCAGAGAGGTCTGGGGTATTGGTGCACACCTTTAATCCCAACACTAGAGAGGAATATAAGGTGGGATGAGACAGGAACTCGCTCTCTTTCAGTCTAAAGATTTTATAAAGGTAAGGGCTCTCTAGTGGCTTGGCTGCTTTGCTATTCTGATCTTCTGATTGAACTCCAACATCTGTCTCTGGGTTTGTATTATCCATGCTACAGTGTACTAGGCAAGTACTCCACTACTGAGCCTCTTCCTCTATCCACACCGCTCTTAGGGCACCACTGTCCTCCATGTTTCTATTAGTTTTCAAATCCTAAAGGCAGTAGTATCAGATGCTGAACTAGTAGACTAATTCATTAATAAGATTATAAGGCATTTTATTCTGATAATTTTTAACCACAGTATTGAAACTATGCTTTGTTCATTTGCTTCATGTTACAATTCATTATTGTATAGAGCTTTGTAAACTGTCTCCTTGCATTTGCACTTTGAACCTTTAGTCACAGAAATGAAATGTATTGGCATTTTGTTG
Source organism: Arvicola amphibius (assembly GCF_903992535.2). NCBI lineage: Eukaryota > Metazoa > Chordata > Mammalia > Rodentia > Cricetidae > Arvicola > Arvicola amphibius. The sequence continues at coordinate 173,823,469 of NC_052047.1, forward strand.
GTGTAATGTTTCTTCCTTTTGGGTGGGTTTCCTGATAAATGTCTTGTAAATCCATGTTAGAATAACCCCATATGCTTTGTTAAGGGTCCTGTTTTCTATGAGATGAGTGCTGTGTTATTGCTTTTATATGTTAAATATGTAGACTCTGTGTGTTTATTAAGTTAGAAATTTCACTTAGATTGGTTTGACTTTTGCATTTTCTCAGTCATTCGTCACATTGATTTAAAAAAAGTTTCATCTTGAAAGAAGTAGTACCTTTGGTTGGTATTGATATTTTTATGCCACATGTCTACATACAAATCTTCTAATTTGAACATACTAATGTCCTGTTTATCTTTAAATGAATTTGAGTACATCTTAGAAATAAAAGGGCCAGGCAATTTGTGGTTACACACCCTTTCATCCTAACACTTCAGAAGGCAGATGCAGGTGGATTCTGTGAGTTTGGATCAGTCCTCTTCTACAAATAAGCTCCAGGACAGCCAGGGCTACACAGTGAAAACCTGTTTCAAAAACCCAAACCAAAATAAACCAACCAAACAAGTGAAAAACCCCACAAAACAACACAAGCATCTTTTCCTTTCCACATCTATAATTATCTTTGTGAGTTGCTAATCAAATCGTGATGCTTTGATGATGGGAAGTTGAACTTAAGCAGTAATTTTAAAAACAGACCCGGATATGGACCAAATAATCGGTAAAAAGCAGTGCTTAGAGGGAAGGAGAGCCGTGCTGTAGTTCCCCTTGGAGGCCTGCTGCTTTTCCTGCGGACATGTAGGATAGTTTCCTTTCTTTTTATCATGATTGTGAGTTTCCATACCTTTAACATAAATGTGGGCCACCACCCCATGTGAGTATGGGCAGCACAAACTGGGCTCAGAAAATACGAAGTCCAGGAGGAAACTTGGTTGTGCATGCAGAAAGAGTTAGAGAGACAGGTGGGAAGTGCATATATGGAATTCTCAGGGAATTAATAAAGCAAAATAGTACATACGTGGAACAGAGGTCAAAGAATGATGATCAATATTTTGTATTTATAAATTAGAAATGCTTAGGCTTATGTTGCACAGTTTATTTAAATTTTCTTGTTATATTGCCTTTATGCAGCTTACAAAAGTCCTAAGAAGTTGTTTAAATTATTTATGCTTAAGGTAATTGTGGTGGATCTTTTGCCTAATTTTAATGTAAAGCTTTGATATTAATATGTTGTTAAAGTCTAGTCTTGGGACTTACTATTTAAGAAGTAGCAATTGATTTTTTTTATCTGTAATAGAACTTTACATAAAGGTTCAAAGTGGAGTGATCCTTATTTGGAATGAGTGGTTTTGTTTTTAATGCAATTTTTCTGTTAATGTGTTTTAGATCAGCAGTCGATATGAAGAATTATCACTTTATGTTTACTTCTGTTACTTTATCATTAAAATAGTTTCTGATCATCTAAGTTTATTGTGAAATGACCATATGTGTATTTAACCATGTAGATCCTCAGTTTGTGGTCTGCCAACTAAAGGTGAAGATCTACTCCTCCAATTCAGGACCCACACGGCGGGAGGACAAGTTCATGTACTTTGAGTTCCCTCAGCCATTGCCTGTGTGTGGTGACATCAAAGTAGAGTTCTTCCATAAACAGAACAAGATGCTCAAAAAGGTTTGTGCTTCACTTCTGTTGGGTAGAAATAGCCGTCCTTAGTGACCTCAGGCCTTTTTAAAAAATGTATGGTATTTCTTCGCTGTCCACTGAGCTCTGATGGATTTCTTGTTAGATTTGCAGACAATATACCTTGTCTCACCTGTGGTATTGATGAGACATGTTTAAGCAGTATCTTTGTGTGTTTTTGTTTTGGGTTTGCTCTGTGATATTATGCGATGATACAAGCTGAGTTTTACCCATTTGGGTTTATGTTTATCGAGACTGGACTATTTTACATTTGTTTCCCCAGATTCGCTGAGAGTTTAGTCAGTATTACTTAGTTGAAAGAAATGACAACAAAGAAGTAAATTAAAAAAAAAAAGAAATACTAATACTTAGACATTTATGTTCAGAATTACCGAGGCTTGGGATACTCTTAAGAGAAGGCCAGTACTCAGCTGTACTATCCTCAGTTTGGAGTATTGTGAACACTTAAGATGCGTCTGAAGTGTAGAAGCTTTAGCTAGTAGAAGTGATGCCCGTGAAACACACAGGACAGTGTATTGCCAGAAAGGGGTTCATCTTCTCAATCTTTGGATTTTTTTTTTTTTTACAAGCAATTAAAGGAAATTTCACTTACTGTAAAACTTTTCAATGTTAATTTGATTTATCGGGAGAAATAGTTCTGTTTTCTAGGATCTAAGTAGTTAAAAGAGAAAAATCACAAACATACCAAATTAATATTTTTATCATAGACTCATTTTCTACCTCTACTAAAGGGGGAAAAGCTAAGTTTATCTCGATATCTTTAAGTTACTGTTTGTTTGATTTTGCTTTTGAGACTACAATAGGTGTAAGCCAATATTTCAAAAATCAGGTAATTAGAAAGCTCTGGTTTCTCTTCCTACTTCTTATAAAATTCTGGTTCACGTAAAATTGTGTGTGTGTGCATTTTTCCTACTGATTTTCTTTTTGTTAGTGTTTATTTGTTTGTTTGTTTGTTTGGAGATAGGTTCTCACTTTGTAGCTCAGGCTGGCCTGGAACTAAGTAGCCCAGGTTGCAAGTGTTGTGATTATGGGCGCACCAGCACACTTGGCTTTATGTTGTCTTTTTCACCATTTCCTTGTACTTTAAGGAATGTGCTATTTTTTACTTCAGATCTCAGTTGCACACTTATGTATATGAAACTGAAGATTGAATATTTATATTTGTATATCCTAGATTACTTTACATAAATTTGCATTTATTTTAGATTTTCCTGACTTAGTTACGTTCCTGTTTTGATTTAAATAAAAACAATTTCAGAAAATTAGTACACACCAATGAGCTACATTTTGGAAGTTTAAATAATATTACCTTTTTTTCTAAGTAAAATATAATTGCTAAGTTAACAACTTTGCTAAAATAACTGAGATCGCCGGGCGGTGGTGGCGCACGCCTTTAATCCCAGCACTCGGGAGGCAGAGGCAGGTGGATCTCTGTGAGTTCGAGACCAGCCTGGTCTACAAGAGACAGGCTCTAAAGCTGCAGAGAAACCCTGTCTCGAAAAAACAAAACAAAACAAAAAAACAAAAACAAAACAAAAAAAACAAAAATAAAATAACTGAGATCAATAAGGTTTTTAAAAGGCTTATCATGGACTGGAGAAATAGCTCAGCAGTTAGAAGCACTGCCTATTCTTTTAAAGGACCGAGGTTTCATTCCCGGCACTTATAAGTTGGCTTACAGTCATCTGTAACTCCATTCCTAGGGGATCTGAATTCCTTTCTGGGCTCCATGGGTACCAGGCACACACACAGTACACATATGTATATCTAGGCAAAAATGCAGTTGCTAAATTTCCTTAGGGAGCTGGTACTAACCTTCTTAGACGTCTGTGGCTAAGACATCTGAACTTTGCTTCTCTCTACATCACATAAATTCAAAACATTTTTAAAATCCAGTATTAGAATAGAAAATATTTTAGAGTTTTAATAAGTTACCAGATATACACGATTGATTACATTTTCATCTGAAATTTGAGTGAAAGAAGATTTAGTGAATAAGAATGTGACATTCTATAAGTTGTTTGTCTTCACTTAGAATACCAGCTTTTATGTGGTTTATTATGTTGACTATTTGTGATACATTTTTAAATAAGTGAAACAAATATTTTTTTCCTTTCTTAGGACAAAATGTTTCACTTTTGGGTAAATACGTTCTTCATACCAGGACCAGAGGAAACATCAGAAAAAGTGGAGAATGGAAGTCTTTGTGATCAGGAAATTGACAGTATTTGCAGTATAGAGCGTGCTGAGAACGACAAAGAGTACCTAGTACTCACCTTAACAAAAAATGATCTTGACAAAGCAACAAAGACAAGGGCCAAACCGATACTTTTCTCCAAATTTCAAGGTCAGTTAAAGTCATTTTTGGGGTGGGAGCTTATGTTTTATCTTAAGTGTGTAGCTGGAGAACTTGGCTTTGCTCATTTCAAACTATTCATGTGTTACTACTCTTCTGTTTGGAACATTCCCACAGGGTTGCCTCGTCTTTCCTGTTCTCTTTATTGCTCTATGTGTTTGTGCCCCTTCTTTTCTTCCTCCCCTCCTCACTTTAGCCTTTCCCTTCTCTGTTTTTAATTCTGTTGTATTTGTTTCATTCGCATGTAACAAACTTAACCATAGGTTATAAACATAATAGTACTCCTCATACTTAAACTAGAGATAGGTAATTATATGTGTCAAGTGAAAATAATATTCAAAGTCTTTGAATCTCAAGTTTAAGTTTCCTGTAGAATCCCCAGGTTTTGATTTCTTTTCTATAAATTTATATTTCTGTCAACCATTTTTCTGCTTTCTGTTTTTTTAGATAGGGTCTTGCTGTGTAGACCCAGGATGGTCTTGAACTGGCATTCCTCCTGCTTCACCACTTGCTTTTAAATGTATTTCTTTCTAGTTTTACTGTCTTGATATTTCTCTGGCAGTGCACCTCAGTGCTTGCCTAACTAGAGCATGGGTGATGCCCTGAGTTCAACACCAAGTACTACAAAAACAATCCTTAAAAATAAAGTATATAGCCGGGCGGTGGTGGCGCACGCCTTCAATCCCAGCACTCGGGAGGCAGAGGCAGGCGGATCTCTGTGAGTTCGAGACCAGCCTGGTCTACAAGAGCTAGTTCCAGGACAGGCTCCAAAGCTACAGAGAAACCCTGTCTCGAAAAACAAAAAAACAAAAAAAATAAAGTATATAAAAGAAAAGGTTATTGTACATGAAAGCTGTTTTCTTTGTTACTGTTTCTTTGTTACATAAATCAAGGTAAGTACAATGAAACATAGAACTGGCAAAGATGGCCTGATACATAGAGAGAGGTCTGAATGAACCAGGCAGACTCGCAACAGTTTGGGAAAAGGAAGAGTAGGTGCAGGAATCCTAGGCAGGAATGAGCTTGATAGACTGGAGTGGACAAAGTCAGTTTTACTGAAAGCGAGTCCCAAGGAAACCAGTCTTGTTGTGATGATACGGAGTGTTCAGTATAGAAAAGATGTAATTTGAGTTTGCCTTTAAATATTCAGTTAACTTCCTTAAATGAGACTGGTTAGGAAACTAGGAAGAAGGATAGAAGAGGGGATGAGTGGGGAAGTGAGCTCATTGGCAGCAAGTTAGCGTAGATGAGAGGTAGTGGGGGACCTAAATGCTCTAAAGACATGGCAGAAAGGAGTGATAAAATTAGTAAAATTCTTGGAAGGGGGAGCTTAAAGCCAATGTTAGTTGTAAGAAATTTTATATATAATGGCTTAGATAATGGGAGAGAAGCTACAGATAGAGTGAAGATCCGGTTTAAATCCAGCCTCCTGTCTGCTGTTCACCAGGTACCGTCCGTTAACATGTTGCCTGGTCTCCTGGGTCTTTGTTTCTTTTCCTTTAAAATGGAAATACTTAATAAGTTTACTGCAACCATTTGTGTAAAGACTACTGGTTCACTCTTTGGACCACTGTGTGGTCTCTGTTAGCTTCGTCCATTCTCTATTTAGGTGCAGATTTTAGGGCTAATAGATCTTGAACATATTATTATCAACCCATGTTTGTGCAGTGTTACTAATATAGAGTTGTCTCAGGCAGAGATAGAAAGAGAAACATGTTCGAAACTTAAGCATTTGTAAGTTGAATTTTGGACTGAAAATATACTTGGTAAGTTCCTGAGGTTTTATTTTGCATTTCTTTTCTAGAATTATATAGCTTGTGTTTCTTTAGGCATTAAGGTCTTTGAAAAGCATGTTTGTTACTGTCCTCTCAAGTGAATTTGTAAAAAAAAATGCCTTTGCTAATATAAAACTCATCTTAATTGTTCATTTTCATCTTACACTTTCTTTTTCTAGGTGAAATTATACTTTACAAAAACAGTAGAGGAGCCATCAAATCCAGAGGCTAGCAGTTCAACTTCTGTGACACCAGATGTTAGTGACAATGAGCCTGATCATTATAGATATTCCGACACCACTGACTCTGATCCAGAGAATGAACCTTTTGATGAAGATCAGCATTCACAAATTACAAAAGTCTGATTTTTTTTTATCAAGAGGGATAAATACCATGAAAAAAAAAACTTGAATAAACTGAAATGGACCTTTTTTTTTTTTAAATGGCAATAGGACATTGTGTCAGATTGCAGTTATAGGAACAATTCTCTCTTCCTGACCAATCTTGTTTTACCCTATACATCCACAGGGTTTGACACTTGTTGTCCAGTTGAAAAAGCTTGTGTAGCTGTGTCATGTATATACCTTTTTGTGTCAAAAGGACATTTAAAATTCAATTAGGATAAATAAAAATGGCACTTTCCCATTTTATTCCAGTTTTATAAAAAGTGGAGACAGACTGATGTGTATACGTAGGAGTTTTTCCTTTTATTTTCTGTCACCAGCTGAAGTGGCTGAAGAGCTCTGATCCCCAGGTTCACGTCCTACCCCCTTGCACTTGTGGCAACAGATAAGTCTGCAGTTGGCTAGGAGAAGTTTCTACAGGGTTTTGCTACATTCTAATGCATGTTCTTGGGTTGAGGGAATGGAGGAAATGCTCAGAAAGGCATATTTTTAGCTGGGTTCTGGACCATATACCATCTCCAGCTACGTACAAGCACCTTTCTTTAGCATGCTGCAGTTACCAATCTGGACATCCAAGAAATTGGCCGCTGTCACTGCTTGTTGATTGTGCATTTTTAAGAGCATTATTGGTGCTAGAAAAGGCAGCTAGAGCGATTAAATTTGTATTGGGGTACAGGAATGAACCTTCTACAGCATCTTAAGAATCTACAAATGAAGGGATATGAAAATAACGTGGTCATAGATAAGAGACACAGCAACAATGACTTAACCATACAAATGTGGAGGCTATCAACAAAGAATGGGCTGGAAACAGAAAAATTGACAATGATTTATTCAGTATGCTTTCTCAGTTGTAATGACTGCTCCATCTCCTCTGTAATCAAGGCCAATGCTAAAAGTCAGATGCTGTTAGTACCTACATCAGTCAACAACTCATATCTTTTTATTAGTTTTCAATCATACACCTACTGTGGATGCTTCATGTGCTGGCTACCAGTCTCTTTTTCTCATTCAATATAAAATATTTTGTAATTCTTCACAGGAAATTTCAACTTGAGATTGAACAGTAAGCAGTTTTTTTTCTATAAAGAGGATGATGCACTTACTCAGTCCAGTAGCCGTCAGATGCCCCACCCTTTTGACCTTACACATTCTATTACAATGAGTTTTGCAGTTTTGCACATTTTTTAAATGTCATTAACTGTTAGGGAATTTTACTTGAATACTGAATACATATAATGTGTATATTAAAAAGTCATTGTTTGTGTTAAAAAGGAATTAGAGTTGCAGTAAATTTTCAGCACTGCACGAATAATAAGGCATTTAAGTTTTCAGTAGAATTGTCCTCGCAGATGCTTTATTGACTTGCTATTGAAGAGTAGATCTTTTTTTAATGTGCAGTGTTGAGTCACTTCTTTATAGTGTAGAGTTGGGATTAGGGCTTCAATTTTACTTCTTAAATATCATTATATGTTGGATATGCCCAGACTGCATACAATTTAAAGCAAGAGTACAACTACTATTGTAATGGTAATGTGAAGATACTATTAAAAAGGATTTTTTTTCCCCTGGGAATTTGGTGTCTTTCAAATTAGACCTTGACCTTGACATTTGAATATCCAACCATTATATTTCTTAATGGTGTGAAGTCCCATTTTCAATAACTTATTGGTGCTGAAATTGTTCACTAGCTGTGGTCTGACCTAGTTAATTTACAAGTACAGATTGCGTAGGACCCCACCAGAGAAGGCATTATAGTTTGATGGTAAGTAGATTAGGCAGAACGTCATCTAAAATATTCTTAGAAATAATGTCTTTTCCATACCTCATCAGTTTCATTCAACCAATAAAATTTTTAAAATTGTAACAAAGCTCTTAGGATTTACACATTTATATTTAAACATTGATACGTGAATATTGATTGACTGTTGATAAAGTGATAAAGTCAGAGACAACTTTTCCTAACCTCTCACCATTGAAATTTGTATGCCACCTTGTGTTTCCTAAAAGCTGAAGTGGTGATAAAATGAAAAGCAGCTATTCGTGTTTTGGAGATAGTGATAAACACTGTTCTTTGTTAGTTTTGGGCACAGCATGCTAAACTATAACTTGTATTGTTCCAATATGTAACACAGAGGGCCAGGTCATGAATAATGACATTACAATGGGCTGTTGCACTGTTAATATTTTTCCTTTGGAATGTGAAGGTCTGAATGAGGGTTTTGATTTTGAATGTTTCAGTGTTTTTGAGAAGCCTTGCTTACATTTTATGGTGTAGTCATTGGAAATGGAAAAATGGCATTATATATATATATTATATATATAAATATATATTATACATACTCTCCTTACTTTATTTCAGTTACCATCCCCATAGAATTTGACAAGAATTGCTATGACTGAAAGGTTTTGAGTCCTAATTAAAACTTTATTTATGACAGTATTCACGATTAGCCTGAAATGCATTCTGTAGGTAATCTCTCCCGTGTTTCTGGAATGCTCTCTTAGACTTGTTGGGTGTGCAGCAGCTTACGTGTATGAAATGACTTGAAGGCACCATCTTTTAAGAAGGCTTACAGTTGGGCCCTGTGCCATCCCAAGTCCTCTGTAATTCCTCGTGGACATTTTTGCCATAATTGTAAAAGGGTAGTTGAATTCAGTAACATCACCATTCTTTGCTGTGGCACAGGTTATAAACGTAAGTGGAGTTTACCGGCAGCATCAAATGTTTCAGCTTTAAAAATAAAAGTAGGTTACAAGTTACATGTTTAGTTCTAGAATATTTGTGCAATATGTTCATAACGATGGCTGTGGTTGCCACAAAGTGCCTCGTTTACCTTTAAATACTGTTAATGTGTCATGCATGCAGATGGAAGGGGTGGAACTGTGCACTAAACTGGGGGCTTTTACTGTAGTATTTGGCAGAGTTGCCTTCTACCTGCCAGTTCAAAAGTTCAATCTGTTTTCATATAGAATATATATATACTAAAAAACTGAGTCTGTAAAACAGCCTTACTCCGATCAGCCTCTTCAGATACTCTTGTGCTGTGCAGCAGTGGCTCTGTGTGTAAATGCTATGCACTGAGGATACACAAGTATGACGTGTACAGGATAATGCCTCATGCCAATCAGATGTCCATTTGTTACTGTGTTTGTAACAACCCTTTATCTTAGTGTTATAAACTCCATGAAAGCTGATTAAAGTCTCATTCTTGTCATTGTGTGGCTGTTTTATTAAATGAGAGTATTTATAATTCAATTACTAAACCCATTGAAATGATCAGTGATGGGCAGCCAAATACGATTCGCAAGTTCCTGTAGGTTTTTCAATTTTTTCCCCTCCTCAGTGTTATTCATAGCCAACTAGTAGAAAAGCATGCCTTTTGTCTGCTCGGGAGTAGACTCCTATCTGTCTACTCATGGCTAAGAGAAGCACTTAGAGCTTGAGTTAGTCACCCATGTCATAAATTATTCCAGGCACAGTAAGGAATATATTAATCTTGAAAAAGTTAAAGGTTTTTGAAAAAAAACAGTGCTTTATTTCTGTTTTATAAAACCAGATGTCCTGAAGATAGGTGTTTCCCCTCCTCCCCCCATGGGGCTTACTGTCCAGGTCTGTTCTGTGGCTTTCTGTTGTCTAACTCAGCAGTTGGCCATCAGCACAATGGGAGGCTTCATCAGGACTTGCCCCATAGGAAGATGGATGTTCAGAATAGTGGGCTCAAATATAATCTCGTTTCTAATATTCTTAAAGTTAAAGAGTGAGGCAGAGCCTTTCAGCGGACAGTAAGATCATTTGTGACAGTGTAGTTTGTACAGATGTTTTCAAGGAAGCAGACCATTCATTCCACTGTGGAATTTTAATGTTACATAAAGTTTATAGTTTCTCTGTGACCTTTTTAAAAAGTAAGTTGAGTAACATGTAATTATGTAAAGAGATTTGAAGATTGAATGAATTCACACATTTAGATTTCTTAGGTAGTGCATATGGGTTAAAACTTAATATAAAGGTATTTTGATTTATAAGGTGTTTGATGTTTGAATACCAGTTTTCCTGGTGTTTTGCTTTTAGATCATATCCACATTCTACTGTAATTTGAGCTAACTTGGTTCAGTGAATGCCATCACCATTTCCATTGAGAATTTAAAAATCACCAGTGTTTAATATGCAGGCTTCTGAAAGGCTCCCCCAAAAAAATCAAGACCCATAATTCCAGTTAATTAACTGCTAACATGAAACTTTTAGTTATTTCATATTTTGTTAGATAATTTGTTATACATCTAAAGCATCGTCTTAAATGACTTGCACGTGGCGTTTACTTAACAGTGCTATGCTAGGGTAGAGAGAAATGTTGCTGAATGGAAACAGCAGTACCCCAGTCTGATCTGGTGCAGAGAGCAGTACCTAAAGTCCCACCCCATAGGGTAATGGAATCAGCCCACAGAGGCTGATTTTCCTATGGAATTACATTGCCAACAGGAAGTCTACTGGTATAATTCCTTTTAATGTTAGAACACATTTTTATGGTTATTACTATTTCTGTTTTTCCATCTTTGAAACAGGTATCAGGATGTGGGTGGGTAACTTTAAACACAATGTAAAGACAGCAGGACGTTGTCTTTAAGAACAGGCCTCTGGCTCTTAATTTAGCTATTCTGAGAACTCTTTCTGACATAACATCATCACAATTACCTTGCCCTTGGAGACACACCCTATATTAAAATATATTTTAGTGACTAGACAGTCATTTTTTTGTTTATTCATGTACATTTTCTGTTTAAAAACTTAATTCTGTACTGTGTATGTCTCCAAAGCCTTTAGTTTAGTTTTAGGAAATGGACACCGATTGGGTCACTTTTTAATGCAGCGGGTATGGAATATGTGCATTAGAGACTGTTCCACTTCTGTGGGTCTACCTGAACGTTTATCGTTGGCGTGAGGATGGTTGAATAAGAAGCACAACTGTTATATTGGTTTAGCCTAGCAACCTTAATGTGGATATTTCTCTTTGAGAACCATCTTAAAGCAGGGTGTGTGAAGCACTGATGAACAGCGACCTTTATCACTCTCTTCCTCTTGTAGTTTGCAAACGGTTTTGTTTGTTTAGAGCAACTCGTGTCTAATTTGTCCCCTAAATAAAAAGCAAGAACTACTACTGATTTACCACTCCAGCTGTCTTTATATGTGTGCTCCTGTGACTTACATCACATGAGAATCTTAATAGTTCACAAATTGTTACCTTTTAGCTCTGAATATTTAGGGTTTGTGATGGGCTTATAACAAACTCCTGACAGTCATTTGAGAATTTTCATGAAACATTTGCTGAAAGCATTTTATAATTATAAGAAAATGTGTATCTCAAGAAACTTAACGTATACGGGAGACATTAACTGCCATTTTTGAGCATACTGCATTTTAAAATAAAGCTGCATATTTTAAATGAAGTGTTTAACAAGGATTTATATTTTTTGTTTTTTAAGATTATAATAATTTATGTCTTCTCATATGTGGGATCTCTGTCACAATGGTTTAGATTTATGTAGAATAGAGCAAGGCGTGTATTGAGCTTACAGTAAAACTCTTAATGTTTAAATGTGTTCACTTATTGGCTGTCATGTATGCCTTGAGATTTTCTGCCTGTTTTGTGCGTTGTCTAAATGATACTCCTACATTTACAAATACCATCTTAGTATCTATTTTCTGTCTCCATTAATTACCCCCATTCTCTACTGAGTTTGCAGGTGTGCACAGTTGTGTGTGTGTGTGTGTGTGTGTGGTGGTGTTTGTAAGGGTGGTGTATGGGAGCACTAGTTTTGGAAGTGCCTAGAATAGAGAATGAAATTTGGTTCAAGCAGAAATTTTTCCAACTGAGATTTGGCAGTTCATTGTAATAAAATGTGTAATCTTGGATGATATTGAATATTAATGAATTTGTTAGATCCGCTTGATGTGGGTGCCATTAATAAGATAGATCAAAGTTGTACATTAAACCAAAGTTGGAGTTGTGGGAAGTGTTTTTTTATGAAGTTCCGTTTGGCTACCAATGGACATAAGACTAGAAAGACCTTCCTGTGGAGAATATTTTCCTTAAAACAATTAAAGGTTCATTAGTTTTGATGAGTTGTTTCTTCGTAGCTTTTGTATTTCATCCAACGAATTTTAACACCCTGCTGTGAATAACAGATATTTGGAATGTTATCGAGAGAAAGAGGCACATCCTGTCCTTCTGGTGAAGAGTTTAGACTCGTAAACTACCTAAAGGCAGTGAGGTGTGCTGGGAAGCTCAAGATGCATGCATATGCTCCACTGTGTGGATCTCTGAACATTCTATGGGCACCCCTGCATTTCCATCCCCTCAGTCATGCCTGAGATCCATATACTTCTTAAGAATACTATCCCCTCCACCCCTTCAAACTCTTAGCCCACTGAGAAACAATCATGTTACTATTTTAGGATAGTACACCACTAAAGTGTAGTTTATACTGATGTGCTTCAAAAACCTTAGGTTTCTTGAGCAACAAAGGGATTTAATAATAAAACCCAACATATTTAGGTTACTTGGTTCAATTAACAAAATGCAAGACATCCAAACATTTTTGAGAAATAGCTACTGAGGTATGTCAGGCGGCATTATTCTGGGTGCTCAGTGAGCACCTGGGTGAAGAGCAATTTCCTGTCTGTGAGCTTTGCATTCTAGCCAGAGAAGCAGAATGAAGAGCCCATACAGAGGCTAATAGGTACATTTGGGGAAATGTGTCAGCTAAAGGTGGGGTGATTGCAGGGTTGGATGGGTTTAGTAGGAGATGGATTCAGTACAGGAATGTACAATTTCAGTAGACTGAGGCAATTTGCACTCAGAAGCCTCCACAAAACGTTATTCAGACTAATGACATTTTGAGTTTCAAAATTTTAGTATAGGCTAAGGAGAATTTTATAATCTTACCCTAAGTAGCCATGACCATTACTGTTGTCTAAATTGATTTGGTAGAACTTACTTAAACAATTGGTTCCTCTTCTCAGAGTTAACTTTTCGTTAGTATTTTTCTTTGTGTTTTGAAAAGTTCATTATGACCTTAACAGTGTAATGCTATAGGGTCATGTCATTTGTGATTTGCTGATGGAAAATTGATGTAAATTTTGAGCTATTCAGGAAATGGGGTCAGATTTATGGCCTGGTATATATATATAATATATATATATATATATATATATATATAGCTTTAAAAACCAAACATCTGGAAAAATGTTAATATCAGACAGCAATATTTTCACATGAATATGAAATTCCCCCACAGTCATCTCAAGGTTTGGATTCAAATAGTTTAATAACCCAATACACTGGACATCTGAAGCTTGTATATTCATTATGTCATCATAGTTTGTGCTGGTGGCTGGGTCCTGCCCCTCAAATCAGGGCCATAGACTTGGGTACGAAATCTTGTATATTTATTTTGTGTATACACGTTCACATGTGTAACGTGTATGTATGTGCATGTGTTGGAGGACAGGCAGGTTCTTTCCCTAAACCTGGAGCTTTTTGGTTCTTGTATGATTACAGGTGGGTGTACTGCTGACCATGGAGGTGGCTGGGGGTCCTAACTCCAGTCCTCACCCTTGCACAGCAAGCACATTACTCCGTGAGCCATTTCCTTCCCTCGGCCCTCCCCCTCCCAGGCATGAAATTCTGAAAGGAAATACTGGCTATTCGGTTTTTTTTCGCTCAATACTTAATTTTAAAATAAATTAGTTGTTGAAAAGATGTCCTTGGTTCAGAAAAACTATAAAACCACAGAGTGGGAGAAAATTTATGTAAATTTAGAAAAATTATCAACAGTTTCTGTTGGTCCTCCTTTAAAACTGTTCAACTTTACATAGATCGTGTCCATGAGCTGGTCTGTTGGATTTTGTAGAGTAATGCATCTACATTTCAAGAATGTGTATGTTCAAGAACGACAGGCAACTAGGGAATGCTGAGTGAGAGTCCTTCCCTGGGAAGAACTACACTAAGTAGGAACCCACTACCAAATGGTCTGGCCCTGAAAAATACAAGTAACTTTATACAGACCGAGCATGTTATATTTGGGAATATGTGTTTATGTATTGTGCATGTGGCAGTAATTAATGAAAAACATGACTGAATCTGAAAGAGCGAGGGTATATGGAAGGATTAGGAGGGAGGAGAAGTGGAGGGAAAAAAAGGCATAAGTAATTACATTATAATCTCAAAAAGATGTTTGAAAACTAAAAGTTTTAACATGTTTTCATGAGATATTTATGGTAGAGAAACCAACATTTGTGATTACCTTTAACAGTGGAGCACAACTGTTTTGTTGTTTATTACATTTGTGTGTGTATTTATGCATGTGCAAATGTTTGCAGTGGCATCTGTGGAGGTCAGAGGGCATGCTGTGGGCAGTCTATTCTCTCGTCCCACTCACTGTGTGGGGTCCCAGGACTCAAACTTAGACTGTCAGACTTGGCAAGTGCTTCAACCTGCTAAGCATCTCACTTGCCCACACAAGCCATTCTTTAGGCAGCATATCAGAAAGTACAGCTACCGTAGTCCATGAACAACAGGGCTTTTTTTGTGGTGGAAAGGACTGATTGATGGAGAGATTGTATTTAGCATTACAGTATTCTTCTTTTTTGTTTGTTTGAGACAGGTCTCACCAGTGTAGTTAGGCTGGCCTCACTATTTAGTCCAGGTTGGCCTACTTCCAGATGCTAATGCTGAAATTACAGATGTTTTGCAGGCATTGACGGCTAAAATGCTATACATTAAATGACTGATTTACTCTTTGGTAAAAGTGTAGTAAAAGGTCAGACTCAGTAGACAGTAGTTAATGTGTTCAACTGTCCATAGAGAAGACTGAGATGTTGCTTCTATAAAAATACTAGTAAGATTAAAACAATGTCATAATGAACATGATTTACTCAGGTATAAAAATCTTGACTAAGAAAGCGGCACTTCAAAATTTCAAGCACTTGATTGAATCTCTAAAAAGTTAATAACCATCTCAAAACCGGAGGAACGCATTTAGAATGTATAAGGAATTCTGTGGTAAAGCAGCTTTCGCTTACCTGGAAGTAGCAAAACAGGAACACAGGAAAACCTATTAGAAGAGCTGAAGAGAATGGCAAGCATGAAGGAAGAAGAGAGGGAGAGCCAGAGATGCAGGGGGAACAACAGGCTGGTGGTTTGGAGTCTGCTGTGTGGCAAACACATTTTTACTTCCATTAGGGTAGGTGATCTCACTCATAAAAACGTAAAGTACACCTAAACTCACAGCCAGGTAGTAATGAATTGGATTTGAACGCAGAGCAGTCTGGCTTCTGCCATAGTGAGACCACTGTCTCTAGAATCAAATACAAAACAAAAACAAAAAGCAAGCTCTAAAGTAGTTTGTATCATGGAGTCTTTGTTAGAAAATACTAAAAAGCAACCAGTATAAGATACGAATCTTTGCAAAACAGACATCAAGGATAAACACTCAGGGGCTCGAGAGATAGCTCAGTGGTTGAGAGCACTTGCTTGCTCTTGCAGAGGGTTCGATTCTCAAGCACTCATATGAGTTCCAGGTGATCCAACACCCTCTTCTGGCCATCCGTGGGGTTGCTGCTTGTAGTGCTGCACACACAGGCAGGTGAAACACTCAGCCACATAAAATAAAAATAAATCTTTAAAAAGGCAAGGTTTAATCATTCAAGCCACGAAGTTCTCAGCAGGCTAGATTGGTAAGGTAGGGGCATACAAGGCCTCTTTGGGTAGACAGAATTTGAATTCTGATTTGCTAATCTGGTGTGAAAGTCATTACATAAATGTCCTTTATTTTGTTTGACCTGGAATACCCAGATTGGTTTTAAAGTTCTGGTCTCAGCTGACCAGCTACTCAGCAAGTCTAATCGGACTCAGATTAGAATTATTCCAGCAAGTGCAATTGATTGACATCTGAACAAAGATAACCATTTTGGAAATCGTGAGAGGAGGCAGAGCAGATAGCAGGATTAAGCAGTAGAAGGTGAATTTGGAGATTTGTCAGAGGAGCTCATTGTCTGATCAGAGCAGAATAAAACTGTAGATTACCAACTCCACAGATAGCAACTAAAAAATCTCTGCACCAAACCAAGGGTTAGTGTAACGCTCCTAGTCTCTCATTTCCCCTCTCAGAGGTCACCCTAACTACTGTTAGCTGTGTTGGGGTGCAGACCATTGTAATATATACCAGCTGGAAAAGTATAGCATAGGAGCAGCAGAGTACCTCTGAGGAGGGCCAATAAGGGGCTTTGATAAACTTAGCCAATGCCAAAGATTCTGAGACAGAAGACATCCTATAGTGGCTATGCATCCTAGCAGCTAGCTATGCGAGTGAAAGGAATCTGGTAACACAGAAGCAGCTACTGCAATTCCTACTAAAAGTAGTTCAGAAAATTGTTGGGGGGAGATTGGTGTGTGCGGCTCATGTCTTTATCCCATCATCTAGAAGGCAGAGGGCATGGAGATCTCTGAGTTCAGGGCCAGCCGGTCTCCAGATGTTGTGAGCATTTTTGCCTTTAGTAGCGAAGAGCACAACCATCCAAAGAACTTTGTCACTGGCGTCAGCGAGATTAAGTATTTCTTTGCCACCCTCTGTCCACTACAGGATGTACCCTGTGGAGGAAGCCATTAGTCTGGCTCGAGAGCTTGAGAACTTTTATATCAGTTTAAATTCAGAAGTTGGCCTTTGGTTTGTTCTATCATGGTCTCATGGGGGGACATTAAGAGACAAAAGTTAAATGAAAATTTTCTTACTTGATGAGTACGTCTTATTTAGTTTGATGAAATCTATCGTGCATCTGACTGGATCATGTAGAAAGAAGGACCTCTGTAGAAAAGATGAGGTCAGAGAAAGCATCTTTATTTCCCCATCTAATTAGCAGAAAATAGCTGGGGGCTTTCTATGTGTATACTTCTGTACTTATGGTCTGCTGTTCTGGCTGTAGCATATCATATAGTTTTTAAAAGAGGCATTTTTAAAAAGCCTTTTAAGACTATCAAATCAAGGAAGTTTGTAATTCTCTCTTTCATATACATACATACATACACACACACACACACACACACACATATATATGTGTGTGTGTGTGTGTGTGTGTGTGTGTATGTCTATCTCTATTTATGTGTGTGTACCTGTACAAGTATATGTATATTTACCAGGTTGGCCTTGGACTCACTAGGTTGCCTAGCTGACCTAAGCCTCATCCTCGTGTTTTGTTTCTTGGAGAGTTTTGGATAATTGAAGCACACTACCATGTCCAGCGCATTTCCTAAAGCTAAACTAGCTAAAAGCTAGTTAAAGTGTGGAATCAGAAGCCCACAATGAACTTTTGGTACTATTCCCTTATCTTATTCTGTGAATAGATCTGTACTCCTGTTCAATTTTGTTACTTAGTTCATTAATTGTTTGGGAGGAAAATGGCTCTGTGTGCTTATTGGGCACTATTCTCTAGAGGAACAGAACCGATAGAATGTATAGATTAAGATAGGGGGTTGGGGATTCAGAAGACTGGTTTATAGAATATGGGATGGATTCAGATTAGAGGGGCTGAGAGACCAGCTCAGTCTAGGAAGCTGGGTGCCTCTAGCAGTCCCAATCAAGTGCTGACATTCTCGAAGATTCCTGGAGTCATTGGCATTCAGTCTGTGTTGGGACTAATGAAACTGGAGTCTAAAGAAAGCAGCAGCAGCAGCAGCAAGAGCAAGAAGCAGTGCAGGTGGGCAACACTGCTTTAACCTCTTACCTCTGTATCTGGAAGGTGTTGCCCACTCAAGGAGGCTCTTTTCCCTTCAGTTAATCCCCCCTGGAAATGGTTCCAGAACTTGTCTTTAGTTGATTCCAGATCCCAGTCAGCTGACAGTCAAGGTTAACTATCATACTAAGTTTTGCACATCTCCCCAATGACTACAATTTCTTTACACACACACACACACACACACACACACACACACACACACACACTGCACACCTGAGCTTACTATGAGCCTTTACATATTGAGACACTGTCAAGTTCATAATGGCAGATCCAATCCTCTGAAATATTATAAAAAGCTTGAAATCTGTTCTGGCAACCAATGTTCTTTGTTTCCTGGAAAGGGTCTCAGTGTTCTGCAGGGGTTGTGCCGAACCTTTGAAGATGACTGGTGTAAGAGATTTGATTGGGAGGAACAAACACAAGCATATTTATCTAAAAGATCCAAGCAAAGTAATTTTTCAGAGTGCTGCGGAATTTGAAAATGGACTCTCAGAGTCACAAACAACACTATCTTCTAAATTAAGGGAAACAGAGAGTTCAGGCATACAGAAATGAAAAAAGAATGCCTTATCTCTCTAGAAAGACGGATTCTGGGTAGTGTATATTTAACATAAATTCCCAGAAAAAATTTAATATATATTTGGTATCGGGCAGTTTTTAAAAATACCAAAAAAATAAACTCGGTGATCACTAGCTGTCCTGAAGGTCATACAGGGCATCTTTAAATCACCTCAAATTGTAGTTTTCCTGTGTGGTCATGTGTACAGTGTGCTACATGACAGATGGACAACTGCAACACTTGTGTAAGACAGTTGAAAACAGCTTTTATGTAGCATGCTTGGTGTAATCAGCTCTCTTTGGTTGAGAACCCCTACTGCAATACCTGCCATATGCAAAATGTTTGTAGATAAAGAACAAGTGTAAAAGATGAGATTGCAAATCTAAGCACTTTCCTTGAGAGAAGAGAAACCCAAAGGCACCCCTGTGTCCTAAAATATCGGAAGCCTTTCTTGAGAGAGAACTGGTATTCCATTATTTGGGGCTCAGAGGACAGGTTTCAAACCCTCGCGTGTTCATCCTGCCTTTGCTGACAACATGGACGAGTTTAGGAACTGTTTCACTCCTTTTCCTGCGCTCTGCCTCTTAGCCTCTTTCCAAAGGCAAATCACATTTAGTTCTTCTAGATGAATCTCATTCTTTTCTTGTTTACAACACTTAATTCTCTTTTGGATCATTTCCCGGGGAAATCTCTCGACTACTGTGGAATAATTCTTTTGTAACCTGTGGAGGTGCTTCTCTCTCATTGTTAATAAAGAGCTGACTGACTGGTAGCTAGGCAGGAAGGGGTCAGATGGGAGATGAACATGCAGAAAAAGGAACTACCACATGGTAGGGCGTACAGAAGAAATACAGATTAATTCAAGTTGTAAAAGCTAGTAAGTAACAAGCTTAAGCCATCAGCCAAGCATTTATAATTACTAATAAGTCTCTGTGTGGTTGTTTTGGGGTCAGCTGGCAGGACAGAGCTGATTGGCAGGACAGAAAAGTCTGTCTACAACCAATATTCCTAATTTTAATCTTTTTAATAAGAGACTTTATGTTACATTGTATTTAGACAAGAGTGTTCTTTCTTTTTTAAATCTAAAAACTTAAAAATAAAAATTTGCTTTTTTCTCTACTTTCTCACAGCTTGTCCACTGACTTTCTTTCTGCTCATGACATTTAGTTACGGGTGTGCATTCTGGGTGCAGCTGAACATTGCAAGGTAAAACATACAGCTGGCCTTCCTAATCTTTCTAAACACGAATTCAAAATATAAGAAATAGATATTTCTGGTACACTGATGTTCTCATTCCTGAAGAGAAATTTCATATCTTCTCCTCCATCAAACCTATGAAACTTAGGTCAGCGACCCAACACTGAACCTTGTAGGTATCATAAAACATTTCTATCATAGAATCTATTGGCAGTGCATATGCTCTCTGATGTTTTGTTACAACAAAAGCATTGTTGTTCGTTTCTCTTCAAATGAGTGAAGAATACTCTAAGTAGGAGAACACAGGTAGGGACTGGAGAGATGGCTCAGTGGTTAAAAGTATTTGCTATCCTTCCAGTAGCTGAGCTTGGTTTCCAGCACCTAGGACAGGTAGCTCTTGACTGCTTACAACTCCAGCTCCAGGTGATCTGACTCCCATTTCTTGTCTTTGTAGGTGCCCACACATACAGGATATTCACACATATGATTACAAATAAAATAAAACTTAGAAAATAAAGAACATGGATAAATAAAAGATTTTTCTCTATCATTTTTTCCAGCTTCTTTGAAACATAAATGTATTAGGGATCTCTAGATAAATAGTCCCCATTTTTTCCCCTCTAAATCTTCTGGAGGTTTGGTAGATTGCAAGGTAGGATGGTAGGGCCAGAGACTGAAGAAAGATCTATAATTTGAACCTGAAGGTAGATATGGAACTGCTCAGTAAACAGAATAGAAAGTTGATAGTATTAATTTCTGTTCTAAAGACAGACTATAATCCCATCTTGGAAACAGGCAGCATGAATTCTCCTTTATTAAAAACAAAGCCAAGGGCCAGGTGTGCTGGCACACACCCTTAGTCCCAGCACTTAGGAAGTAAAAGCAGGTGGATCTCTGTGAGTTCAAGACCAACATGGTCTACAAGTGAGTTCCAGGACAGTAAGGGCTATGTAGAGAGAACCTGTCTCAAAATCAAACAATCCAAAAACAACAATAAAAACAAAACCAAACAAACCTCTTCATCTTTTGGAGTGATGTGTGCACATTTTTGTTTATTTACTTTTCTGTATTGTTTTTATAAAACAGAATTTCACTATGTGGCCCAGGTTGGCCGCACACAATTCTCCTGCCTCAGCCTCCTGAGTGCTAGGACTTAGAGACCTGGGCCACCATGTTCAGCAGAATTCCTTTTTTTTCTATTCAGGCCTCGAGCAAGGTGGTGGGTCCCACCCACACTGGAGCAGTCAGACATTAATATCCCCTAGAAACACAGTTGCAGACACTCTCAGAACAATGTTTAACCCTAGAAACAGTTGCAGACACTCTCAGAACAATGTTTAACCAAACATCTGAGCATTCATGGCCCAGTGAGGCTGCCACATCAAATTGCCATCATACTCAGAAACAGGCAGAGTTCCTTCTGGACAAGATTTTAGTTTTTTTTCTACTAAGATCTTGACTAACTGTGAAACACACCCTCACTAAGTCGAGTAATTGTTTGCTCAAGGTACTCTGATATAAATATTAATTTTATTTATAAAGTGTTTTATTGTGGGGCTGGAGAGATGACTCAGTAGTTAAAAGCACTTTCTGGGTAATTACGAGGGCTACAGGGTCACCTTACCCATGTAGAAGCTGGGCATGGTCTCATGCACTCATGAGGACAGACACAGGAGGGTCATTGGACTTGTATGGCTGCCAGCATAGAAAAACCAAAACCAAAACCATGAACTCTGGATTCGGGGAGAGACTCTGCCTCAAAGGAAAATCAAGATGGAGAGTGATGCAGGAGGAAACCTGACCCTCTCTTCTGGTGTCTTTGTGTAGGTACACACGTTCAGCACACAAGTCAATCAATGATACTGTTAATAAACACCTATGCTTAGATTTGACGAAATATCTGGGCAGTAATGGCCCAGCCAATTTTACACATAAAATTAAATATTGATTATTAAATATTTGATGATGACATACTGTAAAGTTTACAACATCTAGAATTAGTGCAACCGTACAAAGAATGGACGGAGGATAATATAGCTATGCAATTGTAAAATGCTTACACCTATACTTGAGGTGATATAAGACTTGTAGATAAGTATGAATGTTTTTTAAAAAATGTGTATTGCAAGTCCTAAAACAACCACACCACGTTGATAACAAAACATCATAGCAATTAAGCTATTAATGAAAATAAATGCAATGATTAAAAAAAATAGCACAATAATCCAGAGGAAAGTAAGGAGCATAAAAAGGGGAACACAAAGCGTAGACGGACAGATACCAATGAGGTAATTGAAAGGCCAAACATCTCAACAAAACACTAAGAATTAAAGTTTTAAAACATACTATTAAAGGGCAGAAAATGTCTGATAGAATAAAAAGGAGAATCATAATTATATGCTGTCTGCAATCTCCTTTTTATATAAAATATGGATAGCGACTGAAAGGATGACTCAGAGGAAAAGAGCCATGACTGCCCTCTTCGAGTGCTGGGTCCCGGTAACCACAAACACCTGGAACTCCAACCTCAAGGGATCCACTGCTCCCCTTTTGACCTCTGTAGACACCTATACACACATATGCACACGCGACACACACACACGCACACACACACACTCATAATAGATGCGGATAAGTTAAAAATGAAAGAATGAGAAAGTAAAGATTATGTAACTGTAAGACAGAAGAGAGCTGAAGTGGCTGTATTGTTATTAGACAGTGTAAACTTTAAAAACAGGAAATGTTGAGAGGTTTAGAGAGACCCTAACGATAACGGATAATAAGAAGGCATAGCTCCTTTTAATGCCCCTGCACTAATAGCAGAGTTCCAAATATACGAAACAAAAGCTAATAGAGCTGACAGTAAAAAATAGACATATCCACATAGTTGAGAGTGCATTTACTCTAAGTCTGATTAAGCTGTAATTATATAATATTAACATAATTTCTAATTAATTTAGCAGCACTTTGTTCATAATTTAAAATCAGAACACATAAAGAAAAAGCCCACCATCTTGTCACATATTTAAGGCAATTACTGTCACCAATTTCTACGTTATTGCCCAAAGGTATTTTATGCTTACACAAAAGATCCTTTTCCTTTCTCTTTGATGAATGACAACACTATACACATCTCAGAACTCCACTTATTTTGGCCATTTAACAATATATTAGTTTTATTATTGGTACAGAAAACTGTAGTTTGGGCAACTTTAGGAAGTGATATTTCTGTATAACTGTCAGTTCTGCTTTTTATTTGATCGTGCTTACCATGACTTGAAATTTGTCAACAGGTCTTAAGCCCCAAAAAGATGTCATGAAATTTTTTTAAATGTAATATATATCATCTATTTCATATATTTAACCTGTAGTTAGAATGTGCTACAATCACCATTACATTCTAATTTCAAAACATTTACATTATCTGTGTCCAGGAGCAGTTACTCCCCACTTCCCTTCACTACACTGAAAATCAGTAATTTTCTTCATTTCTCTTCTGAACACTATGGAATTATACAACATATAGCTTTTGGTGTCTGCTTCTTCCACTAAGTACAATGTTTTCAAATTTCATGCATTGTACTTCATTCCTTTTCATGACTTAATAGCATTTAATTTTTATAGGTATACCATATTTTGTTGGCATTAGAATTTGAAACATCTTTATTAACAGTATATAAATGAATCAAAATAGAGCTACAAGATGCTACCTAGTATGCACCAAAACATAACCTGTTTTAGGTTTTTAATTGGAATTGTTTATTTTTTATAAACTATACTTTATATTCACTGTTTTTATGAGAATATTGAGACATGAGTGAAGCCCGAGTCAGTGGCCACTGAGTTCTCGGAAAGATGTTAGTTTGTATATGAGCTACTTAGGCTTTTCTTCAGAATTAAAATGTCCAAGAGACATAAACACAAAATAACCCAAATCAAGGAATAGGGCCAACCACATTCCACAAAATTCATGGAATTTCTGTTAGTTTTGGTGCGCTGGGGCCAGATTGAAGTGATAAGAAATCCTGAAATACCTGCAGGAACCAGGCAGTTTAAAGAGTGGAGTTAATGCCGGGCGGTGGTGGCGCACGCCTTTAATCCCAGCACTCGGGAGGCAGAGGCAGACGGATCTCTGTGAGTTCGAGGCCAGCCTGGTCTACAAGAGCTAGTTCCAGGATAGGCTCCAAAGCCACAGAGAAACTCTGTCTTGAAAAACCAAAAAAAAAAAAAAAAAAAAAAAAGAGTGGAGTTAAAAGTCAGGGTGGCCAATGTCCATAGTAGTGAGTTACCATGTAACTTCCTTGAAATATCTTTACTGTTAGTTCTTCTTCCTATACTTCCTTCTCTACTCTGCTGTTATGAACATAGTTGAGCAAATGCTTTTGTAGTATGACTAAGCATCTTTTGAGTATATGCCCAAGAGTGATATTGCTGAATCCTGAGGTAGGTTGACTCCCAGTTTTCTGAGAAACCACCATACTGATTTCCAAAGTGGTTGTACAAGTTTGCATTCTCACCAGCAATGGGTGAGTGTTCCACTTACTCCGCATCCTCTCCAGCATAAGCTATCATTAGTGGTTTTGATCTTAGCCATTCTGACAGGTGTAAGATGTATCTCAGAGTTGCTATGATTTACATTTCTCTGATAGCTAAGGATGTTGAACATCTCCTTAAGTATCTTTTGGCCATTTGAGATTCTTCTGTTGAGAATTCTCTGTTTAGTTCAATACCCCATTTTTTTAAATTGGGTTATTTAGAATTTTAATATCTAATTTCTTGAGTTCTTTATACATTTTGGAGATCAGTACTTTGTCTAATGTGGGGTTGGTGAAGATCTTTTCCCATTTAGCAGGCTGCCTTTTTGTCTTATTGACTGTGTCCTTTGCTTTACAGAAGCTTCTAGTTTCAGGAGGTCCCATTTATTTATTGTTGCTCTCAGTGTCTGTGCTACTGTGCTATTTAGGAAATGGTCTCCTCTGCCAATGCATTGAAGACTACTTCCCACTTTCTCTTCTCTCAGGTTCAGTGTGGTCAGATTTATATTGAGGTCTTTAATCTATTTGGACTTGAGTTTTGTGCATGGTGTAGATATGGATCTACTTTCATTCTTCTATATGTTGACATCCAGTTATGCCAGCACCATTTGTTGAAGATGGTTTCTTTTTTCCATTGTATAATCTTAGCTTCTTTGTCAAAAATCAGGTGTTCATAGGTTTGTGGATTAATATCCAGGTCTTCGATTCAGTTCCACTGGTCCTTCTGTCTGCTTTTATGCCAATACTAAGCTGTTTTCATCACTGTAGCTGTATAATAGAGCTTGATGTCAGGGATGGTGATGCCTCCGGAAGTTCCTTTATTGTACAGGATTGTTCTGGCTATCCTAGGTTTTTTGTTTTTCCATATGAAGTTAATTATTGTTCTTTCAAGGTCTGGAAGAATTGTGTTGGGATTTTGATGGGGATTACATTGAGTCTAAAGATTGCATTGGGTAGGATTGCCATTTTTAGTATGTTGATCCTACCTATCCAAGAACATGGGAGATTTTTTTCCATTTTTTTGTATCTTCTTCAATTTCTTTCTTCAAAGATTTAAAATTCTTGTCAAATAGGTCTTTCACTTCTTTAGTTAGCGTTACCCCAATATATTTTTTGTTATTTGTGGCAATTGTGAAAGGTGATGTTTCTCTGACTTCCCTCTCAGCTTCTTTAAAAAGAAGGTATATATACTTAGTGCACTGACTGATTTTGTGTGTCAATTTGACACGAGCTAGAGTTATCAGAGAGGAAGAAGCCTCAGTTGAGGAAATTCCTTAATGAGATCCAGCTGTAAAGCATTTTCTCAACTAATGATCAATGGGGAGAGCCCAGCCCATGGTGGGTGATGCCATCCCTGGGCTGTTGGTCCCGGGTTCTGTATGATAGACTGAGCAAGCCATGGGAAGCAGGCCTGTAAGACCTCCGCAACAGCTCCTGCCTCCCTATCTTGCTCTGTTTGAGTTCCTGTCCTGATTTCCTTTAGTGATGAACAGCAATGTGGAAGTGTAAGCCAAATAAACTCTTTCCTCCCCAACTTGCTTAATTATTAACTAAAGCTTTTAGAGCACCCGTTTACTTAGTATAGAATCTTTAGTGATGGGTCCTTTAAAGATGACATAATAAGAACACGTGTCATTTTTTAAAAAAGGAATTCAAAGTATGGTAAAAAAAATAAAAGAATTGAAAGTATGGCAATAAAGTTAAAAACACATGCAGTAGTAACTACAATGTCATCTGGGCTATTGGAGTAGGGATTACACCAAGGGCAGGAAGATGATTCTGGGCAGAGCAGCCCTGCTGTCAATCACTTCAGGAGATGTGGGCATTCTGACTGGTTTTGTAGGAAACAGAATCTTGACATACCCATACATGGGAGTAAAGATAACTAATTCACACAATTAAACAATAAAGCCAGAGAAGAGCAATTCTGAGTTATAAACAGAGAGCAGGAAGACTTGATTAGACCAGTAGGGACCCCAGTACCACTTTCCACAGGATTTTAAAGGTTGCCATTGGTGATGAGAATGTAAGCTAATACAATTGTGTGCAAAATTGCTGGGCGTTGGTCAAAATCAAATTCTTAATTATTGATTTATACTTGGGTTCTCATGACTTGTATTTCTCAAAACAAACAGTAAGGTAGTTTCCACAGGCTGGGTTAGATGATGTTTGTGAAAATGTGAGAAAAATCTTAATTCAAAACTGAGGTTTTGGCTGGAGCATTGGCTCAGTGGGTTAAGGGCACATTTTGTTGTCAAAGACTGGGTTTGATTGCCAGCACCCACGTGGATGCTCACTACCTCCTCGGATACCAGGTACACATATAATGCACAGACACATGCAGGCAAAACATTCATACACAAAAAATAAGAAAAATAAGTCTAAAATAATTTTATAAGAAAACCAAGATTTTAAAGATAAGGGAGTTAATTCTCGTAACGTAGCAGGCCCATGCTGCTGGTCAGTGCCAGAAGAGGAAAAGCTAATGTATGCAGAAGACGGCTGAAAAGAGAAATAGGAACAGAAGAACCCTCTTTGTTTCAGCAAAATATAAAGCAGTGCCCCAGGGATTGTTGGCAAACATTATCATCTTTGAAAGTTACTGCTTAACACAAATTCTGGGAAGCTAAAGGCTTCTGGGTAACGTGAATCACAAGGAAAGAATGCCCGTTTTGTGGTTGAAGCTTTCTAATGGGATTCTGGTTGATCTTAGTAAAGAAGGCCAGGGGTCAGGGGTGGTTTAGAAGAATTTCCAGCCTGTACACAGGGTCTCATTTTTCCTTGGATCTCTCTTGGCACATCTGGCTGGGATTGTTCTGTAACACAACTATGTAGCATTATAGCTGTATGAAGTTACTTACACCTGAGCTTCATGGTGTCTATTCGTTCCTGTGTACAAACATTTACTAAGCACTCTGGCGGTTTGAAGAAGATTGGCTCCCATAGGCTCATATATTTGAATGTTTAGGGAGTAGCTTTAGGAGGTGAGGCCTTGTTGGGGGTAGATGTGGCCTTGTTGGAGGAAGTGTGCCACTGGGGGTGGGCTTTGAAGTTTCAGAGCTCAAGCCAAGCCCAGTGTCCCTCTCTTCTTGCACCTTGCACATCAGGCTGTAGAACTCTAAGTTACTTTCTAGAACCATGCCTGCCTGTGTACCGCCATGCTCCCTTCATGATGATCACGGACTAAACCTGTGAACTGTAAACCAGCCCCAATTAAACGGTTTCCCTTATAAGAATTGCTGTGGTCATGGTGGCTATTCATAGCAATAGAACATTGACTAAGGCAAGCACTGATAAGGAGTTTTATTCTTTAATGTTCACACATGTATGCAATGAGTTTAGCTTTTTCTGCTCCATCCTTCCCTCTTTCTAACCATAAAGAAACTGGCACTCCTTTCTCTAGCCACCATTACCTGCCAATAGTTCCCCAGGGAGAGATGGGGCCTCGTGAGCTCTTTCCCCCATCCGATATGAAATGGAGGCGGTATTGTGCAGGTCTTGTGTGGGTATCCACACCCATAGTAAGTTCATGAATGTAATGGAAATATCATGTCCAGGAGATATCTTTTTGCCACATACTTTCCTATCCTATGGATCTTCCATTCTTTCCTTACCTTGTTCTTTAATATTTCCTGAGCCTGGAGAGAGTGCTTTAGATGACTAATTTAGGGCCAAGCGCTCCACTGTCCCTTATTCTTGGTTCATTCACTCTCAGTGATAGGTCTCTTTGTTCACTGCTGGCCACTGCAATAAGTGTCTCTGACAGAAAGCTAACAGCAGCCCTGATATATGGCCATCAATGTGAATATGTACACAGGATGGAGGAGGGGAAATATGAGAGAGCTGATGGCTTTGGGAGATAGATGCAGAATTGGCAGGATATGAACTGTGCCCAGGCAACTGAATACAGTGCACGCTGAAGAGCAGTGCTATAAACCATTGTGTGCTCCGGAGAGCATCAGGAAAAAGACTTTCGACCTATTTCAAGTAGAGGAGGTTTATGTTAGGGAAAGGGTGAATGGACAACAGGCAGAAAGTCGCTTTGCGCAGGATCTTTGCGGGTCATGTTTGTAGACTCCTGTGCCCAGCTCCGTGGGGTCAAGCACCAGTGAGTGGGTATATTGTAAGGATGAGACTGGGAACTGTTTACGAATTAATTAGGACCTCATGCTTAGGGCCTACAGTTAACATCAACTAGAACTGACAGGTGTTCCTGGGATTGTCTGCCTGGCTCCAGTGCAGTACGAAAATGGACGGCCTGATGAGCAGAAGGCCAGGTAGAGAAGGAAGGAGAGAAAACCTTGTCTTGGCTGGCAAAGCACCCAGCGGAAACAGAGTTTAGTAATCCCAAGGCAATAGAACAGGTAGGACTTGCTGGGAATGTAAATGACAAGGACCAGTAAGGGAGGTAGGGTGGTCCTGTTGAGCAAGTCAGGGGTCCTGAGGGTCTCAACAGAAAGAGGAAATTTTCTTTCTTCTTTGGGCTGCCTCTATCCATGCATCATGCTTCACACCCACCCACCAACTCCCACCCTTTAAGGATCCCATTGATTTGCTGAAGAAATTGGGTTGTCTTGTCCTGCTGTCTGCTTTCTGATGACTGCGGCGCTAACACTTCTTTCCCTGCTGTATTCCTCGTTGAGAAATCAATATTATGGAGTCCATCAAAGAAAGGAAGGTTTATAAACAGACACTTTTTTCTCCCTGGCTTAAGTGCTAAAATCTGTATTTGGCCTGAAACCAATAAGTTATCACAAAATGAATTCCTAACTTATAAAAACAAAGTTTAAAGTCTTATTGTTAGGAATATTTCCTAACAGAGCCTCTCCTGGGGTGACACTTCCAACTCAATATTACATTTATGTATCTATTTCTTCCCTTTCACGTGTATGTGGTGTGCCTATGTGTGTGTATGCATATTCGTCTGGGAATGGATGCATGTGTGTGGGCGGTATTGCACAGGTGCGTGTGTGTCTCTGGTCATCCAGGTTTGGGATCAAGAATCACTTTCATTCTCTCTTCTACCTTTATCGTCGAGGATGAGACTCTCAGTCAAACTCAAAGCTCATTGCTTTGACTAGTCTCCTTAGCTGACTTGCTCTGGGTACTCCCCAGTGTTTGCCATCTGAAGCTGACATTACTATGCACCCATGATAAGTAGGTGCTGGGATCCAGACTCTTGTGTAGGGGCTGAGAGTCAGACTCTTGTTGGTTTGCATTCACAACCAAGCTACCACCACAGCTCTGGATTCTTACTTTTAAATATAATTACTATTACTGCTTTATTATGTAAAACTGAAAACCCTACAGAGTAAATTGTTCCTTCTTCATACCTGTTCCCATCTGTCCCCTGTGATCAAGAATGGACGGGTGCCTTGACAGTACTGAACTACCTTCTGCTTTTGGTTGAGATCAATGGAGAAGTGTATTAGTTCCTTTGTTGCTGCTATGATAAAAACACCATGACCCAGGCAAGATATCGAAGAGGCAATTTATTAGGGCTTATGGTTCAGACAGTCCATTATGGCAGAGGGACATGACAGCAAGTAGCAGGTGGCAGCAATAGCAGGAAGCTGAGGTCATATCTTAAAAGGCATGCAAGGCGCAGAGAATGGTCAGGAAGTGGGGTGAAACGATAAACTCAAAGCCTGCCCCAGTGATGTGCTTCTCCCAGCCCCACCCCTAAAGGTTTCACAGCCCTTCCAAAGAGCACCATCAAGTGATGACCAAGCCTTCAGTTTCTTGAGCCCATGAGAGATATTTTCAATCCAACCACTCCATGCCACTCCCTGCTCTCCAAAGGCTCATGGCCATACCATAATGCAGACTGCATTTAGTCCAGCTTTAAAATTCCCCATAGTCTCTCACTGTCAACAGTGTTTTTAAAGCTGGACGTGTGTCTTGACTTTAGGCAATCAATCTCTTCTCCCTCCTCCTCCTCCTTCATCTTTGAGAGGAGTTCACTAATGTAGCCTGGCTGTTTTGGAACTCTTTAGGCCAACCAGATTGGCCTTGAATTTACAGAGACCTGCCTGCCTTTGCCTCCTCAGTGATGAGATTAAAAGCAGGCACCATCATGCCTGGCTTAAGGCAATCTCTTAATTGTAGCCCTCTGTAAAACAAAAAAGCAAATGACACATTTCACCATACAAAGGCGCAGAATATGCACTGTCGTTCCAAGGGAGAAAACCAAAGCAAGACGAATCTAGCATGTCAAACATCAAATCCCATGGCTGCATGTCTGGTATCAAAGGGTTTAATTGGCTTTATCCCTCCAGTTTTACTCATGCCAAATATATCCTTTCCCCGTCTTCAGCTCTCCTTGGCGACATTTTGGGGTTTCCTCTGAAATCTAGGTTTCATTTCCACAGCTTCATGTAATGGCTTCTTGGGGCTGTCACACATTGCCTGGCCTTAGCGTCTCTCTCAAACTGTGGAAGGAGAATCTATGACTCTTTCGCTCTTGTATCCCTTCAAGTTTCTAAAGTCTGCACTATGTATATGACACTGCTGAGTTCTTTTGCCAGCTTGGGGTAGATCCTGGCACCCTGAATCACAGCAGCTGCAGTTTTGGTAAAGATTATTTTATTGTATGTGTATGGGTGTGTGAGAGTCAAAGTTACATTTTAAGTTTTAACTACTATGCCTAAGAGATCCTTGCAACCAAACAATGCCTCTGTTCTGCAAGCCCCTTGCCCAAGGGCAACGAATGGAGGCCATTGTGTATGGGAGATAAGATACTACCTATTCTTAGGCCCCAAACAAGTTTGTTTAACCTATGTGCACCGGCTGTGCTTGATCACACATGGGTTGGAGGTACATAGGCAGGTAATATGTCAGGATGTATGCTTGCCCCTGATTGGACCTGATAGGAAATGCAATAAATTATGGGTTTTCCTTCTTAAGCTGCTGCAAACTATGACTCAGTCGGGGCCATTTCCCAGGAACCTGGGTATGGACCTGGCCAGAGTCCATTCATCTGGCCGTTGTTCAATTAAACCTTGCTTCAAATTTGGCTTTAAATCGTAGTGGTCTTATTCTCGACCGGTAGGATAAACAGGTATTTTTGCCTGTGTGTATGTCTGTGTGCTTATTGGGGTCAGAAAAGCTCTCACAATGATGCTGAGAATTAACAGGGCCCTACCAAGTCCTCTGGAAGGATAGCTGGGCTCCTAACCCTGGGGCCATTTCTCTCGCGCCTTGCAGCAGCTTTTTTATTCAAGGGCTTTCTAGAGATAAAATCCTTAGACTGTCTTTCACGAGTTTAGTTGGGTGGGTTCTGGGACTAAGGGCACCCTTCCCTTCCTTCCAGTGCAGAGAAAGCATTTCTTAAGGCCACTGATGCAATTAACAATGGCAGCCCTCTTTCAGCACAGGCCTCGGCTTAACATCCCGCTTCCTGGTACACTGTTTCTCTTCAAGCTGTACATTTTGCTTTTCTTTCCGCCCACCAGTGCCTTTTCATTAGAACTTGCAGAAGAGTTATCAGTTCAAAACCACACCACAGATTCTTGAAATTTCCCGAGCCAAAGAAATTTGCTCATTACTTTTAACTTTAGCCCCAGGTAATTCCTTAGGACTAGGGCAGGAGACAGCCAGATTCTTGGCAGAAATGTCACATTAATGGACTGTAACCCAGTTGCTAATACTATTCCCCCCTGAAACCTCTTGAGCTGGGCCTCCACTTCCTGCCATGCCCTCTTTACTACTATCTTTTAGGCTGCTACTGGAACAACTGTTTAAGTTCCGCTTACAGCATTCAACTGCTTTTCTAGTCCAAAGTTCCAAAGCCTTCTACATTCCTCCAAAACCAATGTGGTCAGATTTATCATCTAAATACCCCACTCTTAACCAACTTCGATATTACTTTTCTATTTCTGTGATAAAATATCACAACCAAGGCAACATAGGAAAGAGATAGTTTATTTGGGCTTGTGGTTCTAGAAGGGTCCATCATGGCAGGGAAAAGACATGGCAGCAAGCAGCAAGAGGATCAGGAGGAGCGGTAGGCTTAGAGCTCACATCTTAAAATGCGAGTGTGCAGCAGAGATACATTAGGAAGCAGAGTGAAGGAAGCTATTGACATCGAAGCCTACAGCGATGCACTTCCTCTAGCAAAGCTCTGATGTGGGATTCCCCTCTGTATACTGTGAATATATTTTATTAGCATTGGTTAATAAAGAAGCTGTTTTGGTCAATGGCTTATCAGAGCAGAGCTAGGTGGGAAATCCGAACAGAGATACAAAAAGGGAGAGTTGACGAAGTCAAGGAGATGCGGTGTAGCTACTTAAGGAGATAGATGCTGAATCCTTACCAGTAAGCCACAGCCTTGTGCCAATACAGAGGTCAATAGAAATGGGTTAATTTAAGATATGAGCTAGTTAATAAGAAACCCGAGCTAATAGGCCAAAGAGTGATGCAATTAATGTAGTTTCTGTGTGTTTATTTGGGCTGGACGGCTGGGAAACAAACGATCAGTCTCTGCCAACAAATCTCCACATCCCCTACAGTGCCACCAAGTGAAGTTCAAATCTCTGAGCCTGTGGGGGACATTTTCATTCAAATGCCCACAAGGAGGAAACCATTTTGGAGTGCCTTATTGTTTTCTGTTTGCTTCTTTAGGTCTGACATGCCCTTTCTTTTGTTTTCAGTGTCGGTCACTCGTAGAATTTGGAAGGCGTCCTATTTGTGAAGCTTTGATGTGACAAAGTTGACATTGTCTTTTTAATCTATCCTTACAAGACATGAAAGGATCCCCCAAAGGACTGCTTTTTGAAAGACTCATGGCCTAGTGCAATTAATTAGTGGAAACTAAATATGCTTCTTAAAAGTGACTCTATTTTTATATGAATGTCAGTATACCAAGAAATCTCACAGGAACTGAAATTTATATCTTATCATCATTGTTTTGACTTCTATTATTTGTAATTTTATATGATTTTTTTGATTAAAAAATTAAAAGAATGCTTTTTTTTTTCAAGACACGGTCTCACTATGTTTCTGAAGCTAGCCTTATATTCACGAACCCTCAGTCTCAGACTTTTGAATGCTGAGTTTATAGGTGTGTATATGGCCTAGGATATAATAATACTTGCTAAAAATATCTTACTAACATAGTTTACATCTATAAACTACTATAAATAAGTTAATACATATGAACTATATGTCTCTGTGTGTATGTGTATGGTGCATTCATGTGTGCATGAGCACTCTCATGGGTGCATGGGGAGGCAAGAACTTGACATTAGATTGTGCAGTGTGAATTTACGAGAGTCTGATAAGGGTTCTCAAGAATTCAGTTAGGTATAAAATAGGGGTAAATATTCACTGATACGGACGGGTTAGACTCAGCTCCTGATCAAGCTGCCTTCCAGGTGTCTTCCCAAGGGGTCCAGAGCACCAATGCAGCCGCCTGCTCCTCTCTGACCACCTGAGAGAGCGCGAGAGTGGCAGACCCTTTCCTTTAGTTCATAAATTGTCTCCTAAGCAGATAAGACCACACCCTAGGGCTTGCCACCCCAAAAGTCACTGGCTAAATGGATAGAAATCACACAACAGGAGTGTCCTTCTTGGTTGTTTTTCTGTGTTTCTCACTGAGCCAGGAGCTCACCGTTTTGGCTAGAATGGCTTGCCAGGGATTCCCTGGAACCCAGTCCCCTCTCTCTGGTTAATAGGTGCATGCTTCAGGGCCTGGATTTTCTGTGGCTATTACAAAGCTGGACTCGGAAGCTCAAGTCCTCATGCCTCTGCAGCGAGTATCTTACTCACTGGGCAACCTCTCCAACTCTGAAGCATAAGCTAAGCATTTAAAACCTTTTAATAGTTTCTATACATGAAACAGCATTTCTACTTTTACATTTTATTCTTTTGTTTTTGAGACAGGATCTCATTATAGCGAAGGCTGGCCTCAATGATTAATGACTTACTAGCCTAGAATGACTTGATCTTTGATCTCCTGATAATACTCTCTCCACTTTCTGAACGATTGGTGCTTTAGTTACTCTGCTATTTCTATGAAGAGACACCATGACTAAGGCAACTTATAAAAGAAAGTACGGAGTTGGAGACTTGCTTACAGTTTCAGAGGGTGAGTTCATGACCATCATAGTAAAAAGCATGGCAGCAAGCAGGTAGGCACAGTGCTAGAGCATTAGCTGAGTTTACATCCTGATCTGTGGACAGCGGGCAGAGAGCCAGAGAGACTGAGCCTTGAACTTTTGAAATCTCAAAGCCCATCCCCAGTGACACACTTCCTCCAAGGCCACACCACCTCTGACAAGGCCACACCTCTTAGTTCTTTCTAAACAGGACAAAGACTGGATACCAAGCATTCAAATCTATGAGCCTATGGGGGCCATTCTCATTCAAACCACCACAATAAGATCATAGGGGTGTGTCACCAAGTCTGGCTTTTTATGTGGTACAGGAGGTTGAAAACAGGGGTTAGTGCATGCACTTTAGAAGTTGAGCTACATCCTCGGCTAGATAATATTGTTTTTGCAGCGCTATGTATATTTTAATGGATAAAGTTTCTGCATATATATATGTATGTATATATACATACATATATATATCTTACACAGAATTACACACACACAGACACAGAACATTCAACATTCTCACCATATAGAAAATGAATATTTTGATATTAACAATGCATCAAAATGGCATTTTCCCTATATTTCTGTGGCATGTTATAATGGAAATCTATGTTATCACATGATATACTGTCAACGTGACACAAGCTAGAGTAATTTTAGAAAAGGGAACTTCAACTGAAAAAAATATTCCTTCCAGACTGTCCTATGGGCAAGCCTGTGGTGCCTCCTCTTGATTGACGGTTGATGTGGGAGGGCCAAATTCATTGTGGGCAGTGCTACCCAGGATCAGTTGAGTCTAGGTATTATAATAAGGTATACCGAGGAAGCCACGAGGAGACAGCCATTAAGCAGCACTGCTCCATGGCATCATCTGCCTGACTCTGCCTTCTTTCCCTCTGCATTGAGTTTAGTTTTCCCGCCTGGTTATATTCTGCTCTGCCATAGGCCAAAGCAGCTTCTTTATTAACCAGTGGTAATAAAACATATTCTAGCATACAGAGGGGAATCCCACATCAGGGAATAATAAAAGGCCAGTGAACACGGATGAGGAAATAGAGAGATACAGAGTTCTTTTTATCTCTCACTGTGTATGAATGCACGATACATGTGTATGTATGTGTTCATGTGTGTGTCCATACCCACGTGTGGGTGTGTGGAGGCCAGACATCCACATCAGGGGAGTTGTCCATCACTATCCACCTTTTCTTTTTGAGACAGGGTCTCTTCCTGAGCCTAGAACTCTCCATTTTGGTTAGACTGGCTGACCAGCAAGCCCCACATGTCTTCCTGCCTACCCAGAACTGGAATTAGAAACTCATTGTGCAGATATTTTACTTGGTTTCTAGGGAAACCCAGCTCAGGTTCTCATGCCTGGACAGCAAGTACTTACTGAGCTGTGTCCTCAGCCCCAAGTGTTCTTTGAACATGCTAAAATTTAGAAGAAAGAGAGCCTCAGAGGCTCTCACCATCAGGAAGCAGTGCCACACACAGTACTTTTAGGAGACCTTCTGAGTCCTTAGTAGGAACTAACTTGCTTTTAAGCCCAGCGCTTCCTTCCAAACCTTAGAAAGGACACAGAAGTGATATTCTCCTCAAACCAAAGCTGTCATAAACAGGAAATGGCAAGGTTCCTCCTACTTTGTTATTTTGTTAAGAAAACCAGGATTTTTGCATAAGCACAGACTCACCATGGCAAGGCAGTCAAATTGCTCACTGTTCAAGGGACAAGATGAGGACTGTTAGGGTTTGAATGTGGAATGTCTCCCACATATTTCAACCAGCGGTCTCTAAGTAGTGAGTGGCATTGTTTGGGGACCTTGTGGATCCTTTGGCAGTTCTCAGCCTGTGAGTCTCTGTCCATGTCCAATGGTCTTGGGAAATTTTGCTCAGTTGCAAAAGTACGGTTATAAAGTAGCGACAAGACAAGTTTACGGTTGGGAGTTCCTAATATCATTGGAAATATATGTTTTGGTTGAAAACCACTGCAGTAAAGTCAGTTGAAGGAAGTAGATCATTAGGGGCAGGACTTTGGGTTTTCAGATCACTCTACTTCCGGCCTGAACACTCTACTTTCTGATTGACTGTGGTTCAAGCTTCCTTTGCTATGAACCAAGCCCTCAGCTGCCATACCTTCCGCCAGTATGGTGGGCTGTATCCCTTGAACTTTGAGCCAAATAAACACCTTCTACTTGAAATTGTTTTTATTGGGTATTCTGTGACAGCAAAGAGAAAAGTAACTAAAGCAGGGACGGAGCTTTCTGTCCACCATGCCTCCGGGCCAGGGACTGGGCTTGCCACACTAGGAAGACGTCGTCTTTCCTCTAAGTTGCACAGAATTTTCTTGCACTAGAAGCAAGCCTGTACAGGCTCAGAAGGTCAGTCCTATTGACCTTCTCTCTAATGAAGGGAAATCCCCCCATTTCTTAGTTTCATGCTCTCGAACATAAAGAACACAGTACCGTATCTCCTGTCTAAGACCCTCCCTCCTTTGTCATTTTGAGACAGAATTTCTATGTAACCCTGACTGTCCTGTATCACTATGTAGATCAGGTTGGTCTTGAACTCAGAAATCTTACCTCTGCCTTCCAAGTGCTGGGATTAAAGGTGTGCTCCATCACTGCCACCACCACCTGGCTAGGAAGGGCTTCTTAGGTGTGTATTTTTTATAGCTAGTTTATCGCTAAGGAATTGTGCATAGACAGTCACACAGGAGGCAATATGAATATTATGGAACCCAGACCCAAGTAATCACACAGAAACTATATTAGTTACAACACTCTTTGGCCAATAGTTTAGGAATTTTCCTAGCTAACTCTTATATCATAAATTAACAAATTTCTATTATTCTGTGCATTGCCACAAGGCTGTGGCTTACTGGGTAAGGTTCAGGTGTCTATCTCCTTCAGGAGCTAAATGGCATCTCTTTGACTTCACCTATTCTCTCTCTATATCTCTTCTATCCTGACTATATTCTCTCCTGCCATAGGCCAAAGCAGTTTCCTTATTAACCAATGGTATTCATAGCATACAGAGGACTCCCCTTTTCTGTCTAAATAAAAAGGAAGGTTTTAACTTTAACATAGTAAAATTACATATACAAAATATTTATCAAGCAAGAATTATAGTTACAATATTTAGTCCATTTACATTTGGCACATTAAGGAAACTATCTTCTATCCTATCTTTGTGAGTCTAAAGCTTTATATCTAATTTATCTTTTATCATAACTAAGGAAAACTATAACTATCTGTTTTTAACTCTTCAAAGACTCCAGAAGGATATAATATTACCTAAGTAAATAGGAAGTACATTATAAGCAACTTCCAAAGTTCTAGAATTGACAGAGATAACTCATTGCCTGGACAGTCACCCAAAGTTCTTCTGTAATATTGGCCATCCATCTTCAGCCTACAGATCCATAGTATCCAGCAGACTTTTCCACAAAGCAGGAAATTTGAAGATACGTTCTGCCTTGTATTGGCAAAGTTCACCAGTCGCTTTCTTCTGTGTCCTGCAGAATGTCTGGCGGTTTCCTCTGTGAAGCAGGAATCCTGAAGGACCATCCCATCTTTTGGAAAGTTTAGCGTTCACTGTTTTGTGGGTCTTACACATCCAGGTCATACAGCATACCATTAGGCACTGTAGTAGGCAAGAGCAATTGAAGGCAAATTCCATAACGAGTTTCTTCAATGCCATCAACCTCTCTGAAGTAATTGGTGCTGCCAGAAACAGACATGTCTCACTGTCAAGAAAAGTCTAAGTTCTTAAAATATTTTAAATGCCATATTCTATAGGTCTTTGAAGTGTTGAAGATTATCTATCTAACTGAAATATATTTCTGTATATCTAGAAAACCTAAAACTCATTTTTAAATGAGCTGCATAAACACAATACCCTAAACAAGAGCAGAAATACATATACACAAGTGTAACAAAATCAATCTTAAGTATGTATCAATAGACTAAGATCCATATCAATGCAAAGTATTCATCTCTATATTATATCCCCCTTTAAATGAAAAACAAACATTTATAAACAACCATTTTGGGAATTTGAGCATTGTTTTCTCTAAAATGCTTCATGCTGTTTGTTGGGCAAAGTATTTTTAGGTTCATGAAGACCTTTCGAGAGGTCTTGTTCCATCAAACCACATTAGCCTGGAAGGAATCCACAGGTTCTCATGTTCTGTGTGAACAAAAGCACAACCTGTTTTCCAAAGTAACATATTTTTAGTCTCAAATTTTGAAGTCAAAATACCTTTAAAATATATATGTTGGTTTAACTTAGCAGCCTGTACAATGTCTCTCTGTAGTTATCACATTCACAGTCAAAAAATTCAAAGAAAACACAATAATATATGTAATCCAGACTCTGTGTATTTTTCATCTTTCTGTGGCTTGTTTTACTCTATTACTTTTTAATATTTATTATCTTTACACCTTTAACCTATATCTGTCTGTACTCTTATTTTTTAAAACCATTTTTATAACTGTCTATATTCTTTTTCCTCTCTCTAACAAGCCTTTGTAGAGAGCCTATGTAAACCCATTTAGAGGTTTATTTTTGTCTGAATCTGTCTTTATTGTGTATCTATAATTATTTTCTGACCAGAAGTGTCTTTTTTAATTTTAATACTAAGTAGGCATGGCTAGGACCAACTCTTCCTGTTGGTTCCTTCTGCTCCACAGATGCATGTCTGTAACTTTAACACTCCAAAGGCTGAAGCAAAAGGATGGAGGGTTTGAGGGATGACTGGGCTATATAAAAAATCTTTGTATTTAAAGAGGAAAAAAAAACCACCTTCATTACTCTTCAAAATTTAACTCTTCCTTGAGAATAGGAGTTTTTCAGAACTCTGCATCCTGGCTGAGGTGTCAGATGCATAGTGTAACCATTAAACAAGATGAAGCCAACAAGGTAGCAACTATGACACTCGCTCTGCCAGTTACACAACAGATCAGACATCGGGGCTTCTCCTAGTCACTACAACATGGAGGCCACAGTGGCAGAGCTAGGACAATTTTCTCCAAATGTGGCTCCTGCACCATTTACTCATTTTGGTTATTTGTTCTTTTAAAGGGATTTGATTCTGAACTATTCCATACAGACAATTTTCCTTAATGCTAAATTCTTAGGGCCAAATTCTGGGATGTACGACAGCTATAGCAAATACTTTTCTTGTTGATACTATTATGGTAAAAATAAAATGGTGCTGTTCCCCCAGTGGCAGCAGTGGGCAGCGGGCCACAAGGAGCAGCAGTTCCCAGGCAGGAAGCCATGTGGCAGGCGAGAGACTGAGACAGATAGACATGCCATGCCATGCAGAGTGAGGTTGGATATTTATTTAGTGGGTTATGGGAGGGAAGGGGAAAGGAGAGAAGGAGGGAGAAGAGGGATGAGGAGATAGAAACAGAGAGATAAATAGAGAAAAAGAGAGGGGGTATGGGGGAAGAGGAGAGGAACCATGGCAGCAGCTACCTCTTTGTGAGAGAGAGATAAAAGGGAAGGAGCTCAGGCCGGAAGCAGAAGGAAGATCCACTTGCCTCAGTGTATGGGGTAGGGAGTGGGTAGGGCTTGTCTCTTAAAGGGACAGGACAGACCATTATAGATTCTGTTTGATGAATGTGCCCAATTAGCTCCTTTACTCACAGCTGTTTCCACAAGTTCATCATGGACTTCTCTAACTAAATACAAGGCTAAGAGATTATGCATGTGTGTGTGTGGGGGGGGTGGGATGTGGTAGGGGTTGAATTAATCTCTCCCCCACTTCTTTAAAGATGAACTACCTTTCTATGAGTGTGTGACTGGAAAGGCCTTTCTTAGTGTTCAACCCTTATTAAAGACATCAAAATAAAAAGTAAGCCCCAGTAATAAACTGCATAGGCAAGATTTCCAAATTATGAAAGAAGTCAGAGTACTCTTGTTTCTTGGTGCTTTGCTCACTGAAGAGAGGCCCTGATGTAGCCTCTAGGCCTCACACTGAGTCTGTATCACCTTTGCCATTTGGGCTGATGATAGCTCATAGGCGCCTAGTCACAGGTCCCTTCCAAGAAGAGAGCTGTTCACAATGAGTGCTCACAGTTATGGTCACTTACCCCAACTTTACCCACATCACACATTACACACACATACAGGCTACCTAGCCAGC
Organism: Arvicola amphibius; assembly: GCF_903992535.2. Lineage (NCBI taxonomy): Eukaryota > Metazoa > Chordata > Mammalia > Rodentia > Cricetidae > Arvicola > Arvicola amphibius. The sequence continues at coordinate 173,864,012 of NC_052047.1, forward strand.
CACAGTCAGGCTAGTAACCTTGCTCCAGATGTTTTTCCTTTTTATATTTTGCTTTTTGAGACAGAGTCCTACCATGTAGCCAAGGCTGGTCTCAGACCTGCTGGAATCCTCCTGTTTTAGCCTCTCATATGCTGAGATTGCAGACGTGAAGCACCACACCCAGCTCCAACATGCTTTCTATTTAGGGTGAATCACATTTCTCTCCCAGTCAGGAAGAATTGGGACACCAAAAGACTAAATCAGGCTCTGGTAAAGATGGCTCAGTAGTTAAGAGCTCTTATTGCTATTGCCAAGGACTCGAGTTTATTTCCCAGATCCCACATGGTGGTTCACAACCATTTGTAACTATAGTTCCTCTGCTGGCACTAAGCATGCACATGGTGCATATACATACATGCAGGCAAAATGATCACATGTAAAATTAAATAAATAAATCTAATTAAACAAAAGGCTGAATTAGTTAGGGAATGAAGATCATAGGCAAAGTTAGAGGTCACAAGAGACCGAAGAACACCTTTGGGCTTTGAGGAAAGAATGACAATGAAGGACCAGAGCAATGGGTTGGGGCAGCGCTAGAGAGATGGAGGAAGATGATTGAGAGAAGCAGGTGAGTGCTGAGAATGAAGTGGTCTGGTTGTATCTAGTGGTCTCTTGGTTCTGTCTCTTGTGAGGAGCCTGTGTGTGTTCTGGGCTCTCTGGGCTCCTCTGAGACTCCCTTGGTGCTCTCAAATCACCACACCACCCTTCAAGTGGATTGGATTGAGTGCTCTTACCATCCAAAGACCTGGCTGACTAGGGGTGGGAGTTCATGCCCATTATCTCAGTATGCTGCAGGCAGAGGCAGGAGATTTTAGCAAGAGCAGAGGCTAGCCTAATCTACATAATAAGTTTCCAGGCCAGTCCAGGCCCATAGTGAGATCTTGTCTCAAAGGGGATAGATTTGGCACAAAATACTGGTGTCATAGGAAATTTATTGTTAGGAAGGCAAGGGAAACTTCAATGCTCTGTCTTTAGCATCAGCTGGTTGTTTCTACTTCAGCTTTTTATCAAGGAGGACTTGATAGAACTACCACACAAAGTTCTTGGTACCTGAAGGGAATGTCTAAATTTCTTCACTCTTCCAATAAAGAGACATGGCCACTTTCCATTTTAGCTAATTTCTTATAAGAAATGAGTAGTTGTACTGGGCTGATGCCTCCCACATGTCCACCTGCCTCTCAAACTAGTCATGGTAACAGAATCACTCACCTCTCTGTTCAATTTCTCCATCAACAAAAGAACAAAGGAGGAAAGGAGAGACAACATAGGGACTGAGACTTCGAGATGGTTCCTTTGGCAAAGTGTATGTTGCACAAGCCTGAGGACCCGAGTTTGAATCCCCAGAACTCAAGTAAATTGCTGGGCATGACTGTATAGCTCTGTAGTCCTAGTACAGGAGTGGCAGAGAGCAGGGGATCCCAAAACTCATTGACCAGCCAGAGTACCCAAACTGGTGAGTTCCATGGCCAGTGGAGACCCTGTCTCAAAAACTAAGGTAGAGAAGAAATTGAGAATATTAACATCTGGCCTCCACATATATTCAAGCACACCTTTACAGAACCATGCAAACATATAAACATGTATACACGCAATACACACACGGTTTTAGGGAGTGTGCACACTCAGCTGAGTAGAGAAAGTGAAAAAAATGTGCCAGGAGTCACCTCCATTTTTTTCTTCACACCCTAAGATTCTTCTGGACCTGAAGGTCTTCTTCAGGTCCCAGTTCACAGGGTGGTTTTCTTGATCTAGACCCTGAAAGGCAGATACAAGCATGGGAGAACTGTAGTCTCTGTGGAGGAAATAACATTTGGACTAAGGATGGAAAAACTAAGAGCTACTTAACATGGATGAGTTTCTACCTCTTCCTGAATGGGAGAAGACACACAGGGAACCAGGTAAGAAGTAGGACTGACCTCTGAATGCCCCTGGTCTGTCAAAGAGACACTCGGGAGCTGGAGAAGGGTTCACTAACTGCCCTCAGGGACATCAGTTTCATGATTAGTAGCAGTGAATATCAGGAAGCCTGGGTCAAGATCGTGAGAAAATTCAGTATTTTAAATAAAGGGAGAAAAGGGGAGAAAATGAGAAATTTGCTGACTAGCACGAGGTCTGAAAAGAGGTCTGCCTTGGCCCTGGCAGTGGCTGCCTTGTATTATTAGAAGACAATGGTGACCTTTGGGAACAGGGAGCCTGAAAGGGAGGGGAAAGGAAAGAGAAGGAAGGAATAAGGGAGGATGGTCATCCTTAAAGCATTCTGAGACACCCCAAAGATTCAGCTGAGGCGCTAACGTCAAATTTACACACATTGTTTCTCAGTTTTGGAAGACGCAGAAAGATACTTTTGCTACAGCTAAATTTGACTGATTTTTTTTCATGTCTGCACCAGGAGAGATGGCCTATGCCTGTTAGGCTTCTGTCACTAAATTCTTCAATGTGTTTTAAATTTGTATAAAAATGAAAAAAAATTAAGGAGAATTCAGTTATCCCGTGGCCTTATTTGTATCTCTGGATTTTCACTGTTTTCTGAGAGCTCTATAATCATAACTCTCCAGAAGATTTCCAATTTATGCTTCCACATTAGAAAAATCAAAGGCTTTCTCTTTTAGATTGGATCTCTGATAAGACATTCTCTGCATGGAGGCAAAAAAGGATGAAGGGTCCCAGAGGTGAATGCTGGGACAATGAATTTTGAGTGAATTTAGTTCTAATTACTGTTTTATTTAATTGCAAGTGGGTCCTGAGGGGAAAAAAAAAGACACCAACAAAAGAAATAATTGTTCAAAGAATTACATCTGCGCTGCATTCTCTGTCAGAAATTCCAAGTTAAAAATGTGTTCCTTTAAAAGTAACTCAAAGCAGCTGATGAAATATAAACCCATGGAAAATTTCAAATCCCTGTGCAAATTGGGCTTCATCAAGGCCCCCTTGTCAAAGGCCTGACTCAGTGGCAGAGTGTCTGCCGCTTCTTGTATCCAAGGGCAGGTGTCCACACTCAGATCCAGACACTGGGAGCTTTCTTTCCACAGGTGGGGGTTTGCCCATTGTACACGTCCAGTTTGTCATTGTTTTTGATATTTCTGAGACATTAGCGTGGCATGATTTTTCCCTTTAGCACCGATCCAGATTCTGTGCTCTTCTGACTTGGGAAATAGCTAAAGGAAAGAAAGAAAGAAAAAGAAAAGCAGCAGAGAACCCTTTAAAGAGGAGGAAAGCTCATGGAGACCATCCTGACACCTGCGCCTCTGTTAAGGATGGCATACACACTGTGAGCAACGCTGTGTTAGTAACACGGACAAACAGATTTGTGCCTTTCCCCAGTGTTGGTATTTATTGAATGTCTATCCCCTCAATCATTTCAGTGGCAGATAATCCTGCCTACATTGCTAATCTGTAGCATTTGCACTGTCTTCTTCTAATCTTAATTACAAATGTTAACTCTCCCATCAGACAGCATAGAGAGTAATATCTGAACAAAACGTAGCTTACAGAAGGATGCAGGCTAAGAGGGCTGCGACGGAGTTCAAGAGGTTTCTTGCGATGGAGTTCAAGAGGTTTTCGAAAATGGACTGGTAGAAATACAAGGTATGAATGTGATAGTGAGCCCGTCCTAGCTACATGGGAGAAGCTGTGTCTGCTGAGACCAGGCTGTGAGGCAGTCTGTGTTGAGAGGGAAGATACAGCCAACTGCAGAGATGAAAGAGCAATGCCAGGTCCAGATGGGTGAGCAGAGGGGCAGGCAAAAGGCGGTTGAGTCTGGCGTATCACAGTGGGGGATCAAGCTGAGCTGGAGTTCTCGGTACTGAGGATTCTCTTCTTGTTGGCCCTCCAGCACACGGACACACACTTATGCGGTACCCCAGGTATTAGATAGCATGTTGTTCCCTGCAGCATTAATTATATATCTTACAGAGTCCAGGTGTGCTGTGGGATAACGCTCTTGTACACTGTAAAGATTTGTCACTAATATTAATATTTATTAATATTAATAAAACACTGATTGGTCAGTAGCCAGGCATGAGGTACAGGTGGGGTGACCAGACTAGGAGAATTCTGGGAAGAGGAAAGGCAGAGACGCAGTCATTATTCAGAGGCAGAGGAAACAAGAAGAGAATGCCTCACTGAGTAAAGGTACCAAGCCACTTGGGTAAACATAGATAAGAATTATGGGTTAATTTAAGTTGTAAGAGCTAGTTAGTAATAAGCCTGAAGAGCAGGCCAAATAGTTTATAATTAATATAAGCCTCTCTGTGTTTATTTGGGACTGAATGGCTGTGGGACTGGGCGGGACAGAAATTTCTGTTTACACAGGTGAAGGAGTTATACCCTTCTTGGTCAGGTGTATCCAGTAAGTTCTTGGGACTGATTTCTCTGATATGACTTTAATATTTTCATGCGCCCTGAAGTCTCTACTTTCCTCAGTAAGTTTATAGAGCTACTCCTTTCCCACCGCCAGGAAGGAGTCATTTTTCAGACTGTGCTATATGAGTAGAGCCAGGCAAACAATGTGGTTTGTGAGTTCTCTCAGGAGCACGATCATCCTTTACCCTCAAAATGGAGTCAAAAGCTGCTTGTAGAATGGAGTCTTATGGCAAGGCCCAGCCTGGAAAGCCTCTGCTTTACATAATAGGAAGGAACTTACAGTAGGACAGTGTTTGATCTCAACAGTGTGTAAAACCGTTCTTAAAACTATCACCAAACACCAACTAGGCTTGTTTCTCTCTCTCTTTTCTTAATATATGAAGAATCAGGCCTATTTGAAAGGCCACTGAGGCAAATATTAAAAGACAATGAGAACAGATTAAAAATTGCACTACTGCACAACCCAGCCTTCCTTCTCCTGAATGTCTCTCCAACAGAAGTAAAATTAACACCTCAGAAAGAAGTGTCTTTTCTCTGTCAACTGTACCGCCGTCTGCAGTAGTCAAGGTAAGAGGACAGCCTAAATGTTCTTCAGTGGATCGATAGATGAATTATAGCACACACACACACACACACACACACACACACACACACTACACATATACACATACCACACACACACCACACACACACATATCACACACATACACATATACACACACCACACACACCACACACATACACACACACCACACATATACACACATATACACATACCACACACACACACACCACACACATACACACACACCACACATATACACAGATATACACATACCACACACACCACACACACCACACATACACATATATACACATATACACATACCACACACACCACACACACTATACACACCACACACACCACACACATACACACACATCACACACACCACATACATACACACCACGCACATATACACACATATATACCACGCTCACACATATACACTAAAATAAATGAGATTTTTCTATTTGGCACAATGTAGGTAAGCCTGGGAAATATTATGAGCAGTGAAATCAGCCAGACACCAAAAGAAAAAAAGAACGCACAGTCTTCTACGTGGGATCAGAAAGTTCAAATGCACAGAGATGGAGAACGAAGCAATGACTGTGGGAGGGGAGCTGGGGAAAGGGAGGAAGTGGGGAGTGCGTGGTCCCAGGGATACAGAATAGCAGGTCTTTAAGACGAGCACGTGTAGAGAATCAACATACAACATGGATCCCATCAGTTATGGGAGTGTTCTGTAGCTGGGAGTCTTGTGAAATAAGTAGATTTTAGCTGTCCTTGCCACAGAACCTTTTCATCAAAAGCACATGCATGGCACATTATGGATATATTGATCTGCCTCACGATGGCAATTATTTTATTCTCTATACATTTGCTACAGTGTTGTGTTACATACCTTAAGAATGTGTGATATAAAATTTAGTAAGACTGCAGAGAAACCCCTTGGATTTGGTACTGTGGATGTGAGAGCAAGAGCTGACCGATGGCATAGAGATGTCACAGACATCCAGATTTGGACCATGTCTTCTCTAAAGGAGGAAGAGGTACCGAGTCAATGGCTTTACTGTGTATCTGTTACAGACAGACATATTGGCAGAGACTGGGAATCCTTGTCTGAAGGGCATGTGTAGTCTGTGGAGGGAAAGGTACATATGTACCAATTGAACTATAATAAGAACCAGTAATAGAAGTTCTCCAGCACCGCGTAAACATTGTTAGGCATCAAGACAGTGCTTGAAGAAGGTACCTATTTTCTAATTAGTAACAGAAAAGTCAAATAATACTGGCCTAATGAAGGGGCTATTTGTATTATGCCCCAGAAATTCCGGAGTTTATTGCTCCTGGCTAGGGCTATCCAGAATTCACGCTATTCTGTGTTTCTGCCTTAGCCTTAGGTGTGGCTGTTGTTCTCCCAATGATGTCTTCTGAAATGCAAGGTAGAGAAGGATGAGGAATTGGAGTGGTGGGAAATACTTGTAATCCCAGCCTTGAGGCTGAGGTAGGAGGATTTCAAGCTGAATCTCAGCCTGGAGAGCAATAGCTTGCATTGCAAAAAAAAAGAGGAAGAAGGGGGAGAGGAGGGAGAGAAGGTGGAGAAAGAAAAGGGGAAGGGAGAGAGGAGGGAGAAGAGAAGGTGGAGGAGAAGGAGGAGAAAGAAAAGGAGAAGGGAGAGAGGAGAGAGAGGAGGAGCAAGGGCATATGGAGGATGCATGGTATGTGTCTTAGAGAAGCCAAGAGTTCTCAGAGATCTCAAGCTTACTTCCTTCTCATTGATATTCACTAGAACACTGTCACTGGGCAATTTCTAGCTTATAGAAGGCAGCTTGGAGATTAAGCACACTAGTTGGGCCCATTTTTATTATGAACAAAACTAAGGTTCTGTAAGAAAGGGGCTGGAGAGATGGCTCAGTGGTTAAGAATATTGGCTGCTCTCCCAGAGGACCTGGGTTCCATTCTCAGCACCGAAATGCCAGCTCCTTTGTGTGTAACTCCTGCTCCAGGGGATCTAGTGTCCTCACACAGACATACATGAAGGCAAAGCACCAATGCACATAAAAATAAATAATATTTTTTTTTCATGACAGAATTTCCCCTTGTAGCACTGGCTGTCCTGGAACTCACTCTGTAGACCAGGCTAGCCTTGAACTCAGAGATCTGCCTGCCTCTGCCTCCCAAGTGCTGGGATTAAAGGCATGTGCCACCACAGCCTGACACAAACAAATAAATCTTTTAGAAAAAAGAAAGAATAATAAAAGAACTGATACCAACTATGTAAAAATTGTATTTACTACAATGAGCTGACTCTGACTTTTAAGGAAAAGAAACAGGCTTCAAGAAGTTAAAGGGCTTGTTCAATTTGCCACATAACCAGGGAAAGGCAGGGTGACAGTCAAAATTGGAGAGTGAGTGAATCCAAGGCTTCATTTCCCCCCCCTTTTAAAAGCAATCTTATTTTTTAATTTTACATACTAATCCCAGGTCTCCCCATCCTCCCCTCCCCCACACCTTTCACCTTCTCCCCTGCCCATTCTGTGCCTCAGAGAAGGTAAAGCCTCTCATGGGGAGTCAACAAAGACTGTCACATCAGTCTATGAGGTAGGACCAAGGCTCTCCCCCTGTATCTAGGCTGATCAAGGTATCCCTCCATAGGGAATGGACTCCCAAAAGCCAGTTCATGCACTAGGGATAAATCCTGGTCTCACTGCCAGCGACCCCACAAACTGCCCAAGTCACACAACTATCATCCACATTCAGAGGGCCTAGTTAGGTCCTGTGCAGGTTCCCCAGTTATTGGTCTGGAGTCAGTGAGCTCCCACTAGCTCGGGTCAACTGTTTCTGTGGGTATCTCCATCATGGTCTTGACCCCTTTGCTCTGTTCGACTGGACTCCATGACTTTTGCTTAGCTTTGTTCATAGCAGTATTATTTGTAATAGCCAGAACCTAGAAACAACCGAAATGCCCCTCAACTGAAGACTAGAGAAAGAAAATATGGTACATTTATACAATGGAGTAGTACTCAGTGATAAAAATCAATGACACCTTGAAGTTTGTAGGCAACTGGATTGAACTGGAAAAAACCATCCTAAGCTGAGGTAACTCAGACTCAGAAAGATAAACATGGTATATACTCACTCATAAGTGGATATTAGACATAAAGCAATGGATGACCAGCCTATAGTCCATAACCCCAGATAAGGCTTCATTCTTAATTCAGTGCTGCTGAGTGACAGCTCAAATCAACAACAATTAACTTGGCAGTAAATTCTGGGTGGGAATAGATTGGAAGATTTTGAAGATCAGGAAGTAGAGTGTCTCATGGAGGAGGACAGTTTCTCCCCCTGGAGATATCTGGGTGCGTAGATACTGACAATCAGAGGGACATGGCAAGTGGGGGTGGATGCTCAGCCTGGGGAGAGCACCTGCGATGCCAGCCTTAAATCTTATCTCAAATGAGCGATTCTAAGACGAGATTTCTCATTCCCCTATTTCCTAAATTGTCTTATTCCCTGCCTTTTCCCAGATTATTTAATGCTTACCCAGATGGCCAGTTGTTTAAGTAGGAAATGAGAAGGGTTTGCCCCCAATTCTCTCACACAACCCTTACCTTCCAAGGCCGTAGCATCTTGCTAATGCAGCTTGGCCCCTGTAGTGGTTTGAATAGGTGTGGTCCCCAAAGACTCATGTGTTTGAATGACTGGCCAATAGAGAGTGGTACTATCAGGAGGTGTGGCCTTGTTGGAAGAAGTGTGTCATTGTGGAGGAAGGCTTTGAGGTCTTACATGCTCAAGCTCTGCCTCGTGTGGCACATAGTCACTCTCTGCTGCTTGCAGATCAAAATGTAGAACTCTCAGCTCCTTCGCCAGCACCATGCCTGCCTGTGTGCTACCATGTTTCCTACCAAATATTAGTAGACACATGGGAAAGAGTTGTACTGGGGTGATTTGAACTGTGAGGGCCTGACTCAAGAGGTTTCAGAGGAGAATTTTAGTGTGTTGCCTAGAGATCATTCTTGTGCTATTTTGGTGAAGAATGTGGCTGCTTTTTACTTCTTTTCCGAAGTCTGTCTGGGGCTAAAGTGAAGAGTTTTGGATTAATTGCATTGGTAGGGGAAACTCACAACAGCCTAGGACAGACTCTGTTGTGTGGTTACTAGTGTTGACTCTTATGAAGATTTATAATGAAAAGGAGTGAGCTGAGCAAATACAAGTACAAAATGTACAGACTGAGGAGAAAAGGAGCACCACAGAGTAGAATGGAGACACCCTTCAAGGAGATAAACAGATTAAGAAATGGGAATAAAGGGTGTGGTGACCTCAGGGCAAGATCCCACCCAGCTAAATTTCTAAGTTATGAAAAGGAATTAAAGAAAAGTTTAGAGCCCAGTGTGGTGGTGCACACCTTTAATCCCAGCCCTTGAAAGACAGAGGTTTGTGGATCTCAATGTTTGAGGCTAACTTGGTCTATAGTTCATGTCCCAAGACAGTCACTCTTAGGCTGTGAAGGAAATCATTAAAAATAGAAAGTTAGTGAAGATACAATTGAAAAGCAGGTCACATTCCAGACTCAGTAAGCAGCAGAACTTGGCAACTTCCATCATGTGGTTCTGTTTTTGGAGACAAGGATAGAAGAAAGAGGTTATGAAATCTGCCTCTTCTATTCAGGAAAGCTGCTGAGGCTAGGCATGCATCAGGAGAGTTCCTGAGTGGAGGCCTAGAGAGGTCATTGAGGGAAGCTGTGAAGGTGAAGCCTGCATTATCTTGGGGACCCTGAGAAGTTGGAGTTGCCAGAGCTGTATGGTACCTGCCACGGAAACCTGCTAACAGGGAGTGGGACCAGCCCAAGAGAAAGAAATGTGTTGCAGTCAACAAAGATAAAAGGAGATCTAAAGAGTGTTTTGATAACAGACATGGAGATGCAGAATTTGGAGTTTGCTCAGCTGATTTTTGGTCTTGCTTTGGTCTAGTATTTCCTCACTATCCTCTTTTTCCTCCATTTTGGAACAATAATGTATATCCTGCGCCATTATATATAGGAAGTATGTGATCTGCTTTTGATTTTGATTTTATTTTATAGGGGATTACAGTTAAGAGACTGCATGAATCTCAGAAGAGACTTTGGACTTCTAAACATTGTTGAGATTGTGATAGACTGTGGGGACTTTTTAAGGAAACATTCTCTTTTATTTATTCTTTGTATCTTTCACATCATGCATCTCCATCCCATTCAGCTCTCTGTCCCTTCATATCTACCCTCGGCCCTTACAACCTCCCTCCCTGATAAAATCAAGTAAAATTTAAGAGAAAAAATATCAGTCCTATCATGGAAGCTGTATGTGAAGGAACTGGTCCTACAGACCCAAATCTGCAGGATCTCTATGATACAGGGTAATAACAGAATAACCAAGAGGAGTTCCAGTGACTGTCTAGCATCGACAGTGTAGCAGGAACCAGAACCAGAGGCCTAGAACTAGACCAATGACTCTTTGCAATGAACACTTGCAAGTAAAGATATATGGATAAATGGGTTTACTGTGTGACTGCGGGGACTTTTGAAGTTGGACTAAGTGCATTTTGCATTACATTATGGGCTACAAGTCTGGGGGCTAGGGATAGAATGTGGTTTGAATAGGTATGACTCCCCCAGACTCATGTCTTTGAATGCTTGACCCATAGGGAGTATCACTATTTGGAGGAATGGCCTTGTTGGAGTAGGTGTGGCCTTGTTGGAGGAAGTGTGCCACTGTGGAGGAGGGCTTTGAGGTCCTCAGCTACTTCTCCAGCACCATATTTGCCAGCACGTCATCATAAAGATAACGGACTCAGTCTCTGAAACTCTAAGCCAGCCTCTATTAAATAAGTCTCCCTTTATAAGACTTGCCTCAGCCATAAGACACCCTATTTCACAGCAATAGAAACCCTAAGACACCCCCATCTTTGTGTTGGAGAAGTGAAATAGCCACCTAGTGGATCTTACTGCACGTCCCTCTGTCTCAGTAAGTTCTCCAGTTGAATAAGGCCTTTGGATGCGTACACCAAACTACAGCACAACATCCGCTTAAGTTCCCCAGTGTTTTTCATTGTTCTTAGAAATGACACCAGCTGTGCTTCTTCTTAGACCGCAGCCATGTTTGTGAGCCTGCATGTTTCCCTTCTCAACCTGAGGCACATTCCTTTGCTTACTCTTGAACTCCTACTACAGTAGCCCTTTGCAGTCCTGGGAACCTCCTCCGCCACTTTGCCCTTGTTAACTCCCATTTCTAGGCATCTATAGATATCATCTTCTCATTTCCTAGATGGGCTCTCTAAACTTAATTCCCTTTGTTCTCCATCAAATGCTCTTTCTTTGTTTGCTCCCTTTCAAGGACCACTATTTCTATAATATAGTGATGTGCTTGCTGACCTGTGGTTGGCCTGTCTGGACAGGGATTGTATTTGTATATCCATTTCTACAGAGTAGGTGCTGCTGTCACTTAAATGCTTGAATGAACAGATGACAAGATTGACTTCGGAAAGTCTCAAAAGTTTGTAGTTGCATACTCAACTAGAGATAAAGCTTGTTAAACCAATGTTTGACAAAGAGGATTGGTTTTCCAACCAGAATCAATTCCACAGGACAGATGGGGAGGGTTCTACTCACTGAGGACTTCATGAAGATGATAAAGGAATCAGATGATGTCCTAGTTAGGGTTTCTATTGCTGTAATGAAACACCAAAAGGCAAGTTGGGGAGGAAAGGGCTTATTTGGCTTATCCGTCAGCATTGCTGTTCATCACTGAAGGAGGTCAGGATAGGAACTCAAATAGGATAGGTTCCTGGAGACAGGAGATGATGCAGAAGTCATGAAGGGGAGCTGCTTCCCCCAGCTTGATCAGTCCACCTTCTTATAGAACTCATGACCACACCCCAGTGATAGCACCACCCACCTTGGACTAGGCCCTCCCAAACTGATCACTAACTGAGCTTCAGAGCTGGAGCTCATTGAGGCATTTCCTCAACTGAGGCTCCTTTCTCTCTGGTGACTCTAGGTTGCATCAACTTGACACACAAAACCAGTCAGAATAAATGACCCCTTGTTAACGTGACACACAAACCCATCACCATTAAGCTATAATCTGTCCTTTCTTATTCATCCCCAATATCTCACACTAAAAACATAACTTTATAAATCCCACAGGCTTCACAAATTTAAACACATTAAAATCTCAGTCCCTTCAAAGTAGCGAATTTCTTTTAAAATACAAAGTTTTTAAAATTCAAAGTCAACTGTGGGTGCCAGTGGGATACAAAATAAATCCAATGCCTTCTTACTTCGAGAGGGAAAAGTCAGGGCACAGTCACAATCAAACCAAAGCAAACCAAATTCCAACTGTCTATTGTCTGGAGATCCACTCACGATCTTCTGGACTCTTCCACAGGTCTTGGGTCCCGTCTCTAGCTCGGCCCTCTGCAGTACACACCACTTGTCTTCCGGGCTCTGGCTGGCTCCACTCCACTGCTGCTGCTGTTCTTGGTGGTCGTCTCATGGTACTGGCATCTCCACAATGCTGGGCTCTTTCTGCTGCAACTGGGCTACTCTTTCACCAATAGCCTCTCATAGGCTCTCTTCATGGTTCCAAGTCTCAGCTTCTTTGTATGTTCCCTTTAGTCCTGGGCCTTCAATTGCCACTGAAGATGCCCCTTTGCTAATGACCTCACCTGGTCTCTCACAGGGCCAAGCCACAGCTGCTCTCCATGAGCCTTCATGCCTTCAAAACCAGTTCCACCTGGATGACTCTCACCCACTATCAAGTCTGGCTGCCAGTGCAAGTCACAACCTTGGCCGCCTCTGGACCACAGCTTCTCTGTGCTCTCAGGAAATACTTCCCAGAAGATTTCACCTCAGTGATGCTAGTTTCTTCCTATCACCACTAATTTCTTACCTCCAGCCTACCAGCTTTAGGTGTCCCAGCAAAACAAAGTTTTGTTTTATTGGGGGGGAGAGAGAGGGAGAGAGGGGAGAGAGAAAGGGATCACAGAGCAGCCTCCTCATGGAAATAGAGAGGGGGGCAGGGTTGGAGAGAGGGGAAGAGAGAGAAGAAGAGAAATCTTATTGGCAAGGATCCCAAGGGGCTGACTAGGTAATACTCAAATGCTAACATACAGAACCACAAAAATCTTAATTCAAAATAACAAGTGGCCCTGATAGTCTTTAAACTTCCCCCTGGAACTTCCCAAGCCAGGCGTCCATTCTTTGCTCTCAATGTTCTCATCTTTCAAGCTCCCATGTAACATCCAGCAGAGCTCTTCATACTGAATGGCTCTTCCAGCCCAAAGTTCCAAAGGCCCTCCACAATCCTCCCCCAAAACAAGGTCAGGACAGTCACAGTGACATTACATTACACTGGCACCAATTTATCTTAGGGTCTCTGCTGCTGTGATGAAACACCATGACCAAAAAGCAAATTGCGGAGGGAAGTGCTCATTTAGCTTAGGCTTCCACATCACTGAAGCAAATCAGGACAGGAACTCAAACACGGCAGAGTCCTGGAGACAGGGGCTGATGGAGAGGCCATGGAGGGGAGCTGCTTCACATGGCTTGCTCACAAAAACCAGCCAGTATACCTACCAAGTCTCTGTCACACAGAGATCAAGTGACTTGTCATACAATAAGTAAATACAATTCTGGGACTCAAGCTCCTGCCGTTAGGTCTTCAAGGCTGAGCTATTAGCCTCATGTGTATACTCTCCTCCCCGATGGCTTTTCTTTATTTAAATACCTGTCAAAGCTATATCCTGAAGATAAGGCTATGATTTGCTTTTTTTGTGGATGATTCACTGTGCCTGGCTGAGGGCCAGGTTGAAATGCCTTCTCTGAAGGGACAGAAAAATGGACGCAGTGACACTTCCTGTGTGAAGTCTATTCACGTCAACACCTCAAAGGGTTCCTGCTCAACCAATCCTGCAGATATGGGGAGACCACAACAGATCTTATCCTGTGGCAGACAGCTTGCGAAAGTCTGAGCTGGAAGCCTTTCAACCGCACACAACACTCCCCATTGTGATTTGGAGAGCCCAGCCAGGGTAATGGGCACACCAGCTTTCTGTGAGCTCAGATGTGTAGGAGATGCCCTTTCCTCCCCTCAGACTGCTGCACTGAACTAAGTCCAATATGCTTGTCAGTATCTCTGAACTCAGGAGCTTACTTAGAAAATTTGGTAATTGTTTTTGGTTCCAGTAGCAATACTAACATATTTTGTGTTGCCATTACATGTGTGACCTCCTGAATCTGATGCCCTATTCTGGCTTCCTGGGCACCTGCACACGTGTGGGACACACACATAAATAAAAATGCATCTTAAAAGCGTGTGCATTTCTTTAGCAATATGAAAAGCTGTCATGAACCTGAAAGATCAGGAGCAGAGAAGAGGAATGTACATTTGGTGTGAGGAAAGCAACCCTTCTATTGTTGCTGTTTCCAGAAACTGCTTCAAAGCAATGGAGTCATCGCAGTGTGCTAGGGTTGGAGGCTGCGAGGCACTTTGTTATGAAGAAGCAAAAAGATGCCAATCGAGAATGCACCTACATTGCTCCTTTTAGAGTGGGTGGCAATATCGTGGAAGAAGAACTGTACCCAATAACGATATGGTGACAAGCAGTAGGATCAAAACTCGGCATTTTCTAAATGGTTTCGACTGTTCAGACCGGATCAAAACAGTTCCGACCGGTTCAAACCGGTTCTAACCAGTCTAGAGCAGCTCAAACTGGTTCAGACCGGTTCAAACCGGTTCAAACCAGATCAAACTGGTCCAGAACGGTTCCAACCGGATCAAACCGGTTCGAACCGGTTCAGACCAGATCAAACCGGTTCGGACCGGTTCTGACCAGTTCAAACCAGATCAAACTGGTTCAGACCGGCTCATACCGATTCCGACCGGATCAAACCAGTTCAAACCGGTTCCGACCGGATCAAACCAGATCAAACTGGTTCAGACCGGTTCCAACCGGATCAAACCGGTTCAGACCGGTTCTGACCGGTTTCGACCGGATCAAACCAGTTCAAACCGGTGCCGACCAGATCAAACTGGCTCAAACCGGTTCCGACCAGATCAAACAGGTTCCGACCGGTTCCAACCAGGTCAGACCGGTTCCAACCGGTTCCAACCGGTTCCAACAGGTTCAGACCGGCTCAACCGGTTCAAACCAGTTCAAACCAGTTCAAACCGGTTCCGACCGGATCAAACCCGTTCAAAACTGGCTCAAACCGGTTCCGACCGGTTCCGACCGGATCAAACCGGTTCCAACCGGTTCAAACCAGATCAAACTGGTTCAGACCGGTTCTGACCGGTTCAAACCGGTTCAAACTGGTACTGAACGGATCAAACCGGTTCAGGCCGGTTCCAACCGGTTCAAACCAGATCAAACCGGTTCCAACCGGTTCAAACCAGATCAAACCGGTATGTACCGGTTCCGACTGGATCAAACCGGTTCAAACCGCTTCCGACCGGATCAAACAAGTTCAAACCGGTTCCGACCAGATCAAACCGGTTCAAACCGGTTCAAACCGGTTCCGACCGGTTCCAACCGGTTCAAACCAGATCAAACCGGTTCGAACCGGTTCAAACCAGATCAAACCGGTTCAGACCAGTTCTGACCGGTTCAAACCAGTTCAAACCGGTTCCGACCGGATCAAACCGGTTCAAAACTGGCTCAAACCGGTTCCGACCAGATCAAACCGGTTCAAACCGGTTCTGACCGGTTTCAACCGGATCAAACCAGTTCAAACCGGTTCAAACCAGATCAAACCAGTTCAGACCGGATCAAACCGGTTCAGGCCGGTTCCAACCGGTTCAAACCAGATCAAACCGGTTCCAACCGGTTCAAACCAGATCAAACCGGTTCCAACCGGTTCAAACCAGATCAAACTGGTTCAGACCGGTTCTGACCGGTTCAAACCAGTTCAAACCGGTTCCGACCGGATCAAACCGGTTCAGGCCGGTTCCAACCGGTTCAAACCAGATCAAACCGGTTCCAACCGGTTCAAACCAGATCAAACCGGTTCAGACCGGTTCCGACCGGTTCAAACCAGTTCAAACCGGTTCAAACCAGCTCAAACCGGTTCAGACCGGTTCCAACCAGATCAAACCAGTTCAAACCGGTTCAGACCGGTTCCGACCGGTTCCGACCGGATCAAACCAGTTCAAACCGGTTCAAACCAGATCAAACCAGTTCAGACCGGATCAAACCGGTTCAGACCGGTTCTGACCGGTTTAGACCGGATCAAACCAGTTCAAACCGGTTCCGACTGGATCAAACCGGTTCAAAACCGGCTCAAACCGGTTCCGACCGGTTCAAACCGGTTCCGACCAGATCAAACCGGTTCAAACCGGTTCTGACCGGTTTCAACCGGTTCAAACCAGATCAAACCGGTTCCAACAGGCTCAAACCAGATCAAACCGGTTCCAACCGGTTCAAACCAGATCAAACTGGTTCAGACCGGTTCTGACCGGTTCAAACCAGTTCAAACCGGTTCCGACCGGATCAAACCGGTTCAGGCCGGTTCCACCCGGTTCAAACCAGATCAAACCGGTTCCAACCGGTTCAAACCAGATCAAACCGGTTCAGACCGGTTCCGACCGGTTCAAACCAGTTCAAACCGGTTCAAACCAGCTCAAACCGGTTCAGACCGGTTCCAACCAGATCAAACCAGTTCAAACCGGTTCAGACCGGTTCCGACCGGTTCCGACCGGTTCCGACCGGATCAAACCAGTTCCAACCGGTTCAGACGGGATCAAACCAGTTCAAACCGGTTCAAACCAGATCAAACCAGTTCAGACCGGATCAAACCGGTTCAGACCGGTTCCGACCGGATCAAACCGGTTCAAAACCGGCTCAAACCGGTTCCGACCGGTTCCGACCAGATCAAACCGGTTCAAACCGGTTCTGACCGGTTTCAACCAGTTCAAACCAGATCAAACCGGTTCCAACCAGTTCAAACCAGATCAAACCGGTTCCAACCGGTTCAAACCAGTTCAAACCGGTTCCGACCGGATCAAACCGGTTCAGGCCGGTTCCAACCGGTTCAAACCAGATCAAACCGGTTCCAACCGGTTCAAACCAGATCAAACCGGTTCAGACCGGTTCCGACCGGATCAAACCGGTTCAAAACCGGCTCAAACCGGTTCCGACCGGTTCAAACCGGTTCCGACCAGATCAAACCGGTTCAAACCGGTTCTGACCGGTTTCAACCGGTTCAAACCAGATCAAACCGGTTCCAACCGGTTCAAACCAGTTCAAACCGGTTCCGACCGGATCAAACCGGTTCAGGCCGGTTCCAACCGGTTCAAACCAGATCAAACCGGTTCCAACCGGTTCAAACCAGATCAAACTGGTTCAGACCGGTTCTGACCGGTTCAAACCAGTTCAAACCAGTTCCGACCGGATCAAACCGGTTCAGGCCGGTTCCAACCAGATCAAACCAGTTCAAACCGGTTCAGACCGGTTCCGACCGGTTCCGACCGGATCAAACCAGTTCCAACCGGTTCAGACCGGATCAAACCAGTTCAAACCGGTTCAAACCAGATCAAACCAGTTCAGACCGGATCAAACAGTTCAAACCGGTTCAGACCGGTTCCGACCGGTTCCGACCGGATCAAACCAGTTCCAACCGGTTCAGACCGGATCAAACCAGTTCAAACCGGTTCAAACCAGATCAAACCAGTTCAGACCGGATCAAACCGGTTCAGGCCGGTTCCAACCGGTTCAAACCAGATCAAACTGGTTCAGACCGGTTCTGACCGGTTCAAACCAGTTCAAACCGGTTCCGACCGGATCAAACCGGTTCAGACCGGTTCCGACCGGTTCAAACCAGTTCAAACCGGTTAAAACCAGCTCAAACCGGTTCAGACCGGTTCCAACCAGATCAAACCAGTTCAAACCGGTTCAGACCGGTTCCGACCGGATCAAACCAGTTCCAACCGGTTCAGACCGGATCAAACCAGTTCAAACCGGTTCAAACCAGATCAAACCAGTTCAGACCGGATCAAACAGGTTCAGGCCGGTTCCAACCGGTTCAAACCAGATCAAACTGGTTCAGACCGGTTCTGACCGGTTCAAACCAGTTCAAACCGGTTCCGACCGGATCAAACCGGTTCAGGCCGGTTCCAACCGGTTCAAACCAGATCAAACCGGTTCCAACCGGTTCAAACCAGATCAAACCGGTTCAGACCGGTTCTGACCGGTTCAAACCAGTTCAAACCGGTTCAAACCAGCTCAAACCGGTTCAGACCGGTTCCAACCAGATCAAACCAGTTCAAACCGGTTCAGACCGGTTCCGACCGGTTCCGACCGGATCAAACCAGTTCCAACCGGTTCAGACCGGATCAAACCAGTTCAAACCGGTTCAAACCAGATCAAACCAGTTCAGACCGGATCAAACCGGTTCAGACCGGTTCCGACCGGATCAAACCGGTTCAAAACCGGCTCAAACCGGTTCCGACCGGTTCAAACCGGTTCCGACCAGATCAAACCGGTTCAAACCGGTTCTGACCGGTTTCAACCGGTTCAAACCAGATCAAACCGGTTCCAACCGGTTCAAACCAGATCAAACCGGTTCCAACCGGTTCAAACCAGTTCAAACCGGTTCCGACCGGATCAAACCGGTTCAGGCCGGTTCCAACCGGTTCAAACCAGATCAAACCGGTTCCAACCGGTTCAAACCAGATCAAACTGGTTCAGACCGGTTCTGACCGGTTCAAACCAGTTCAAACCAGTTCCGACCGGATCAAACCGGTTCAGGCCGGTTCCAACCGGTTCAAACCAGATCAAACCGGTTCAGACCGGTTCCGACCGGTTCAAACCAGTTCAAACCGGTTCAAACCAGCTCAAACCGGTTCAGACCGGTTCCAACCAGATCAAACCAGTTCAAACCGGTTCAGACCGGTTCCGACCGGTTCCGACCGGATCAAACCAGTTCCAACCGGTTCAGACCGGATCAAACCAGTTCAAACCGGTTCAAACCAGATCAAACCAGTTCAGACCGGATCAAACCAGTTCAAACCGGTTCCGACCGGATCAAACCGGTTCAAAACCGGCTCAAACCGGTTCCGACCGGTTCAAACCGGTTCCGACCAGATCAAACCGGTTGAAACCGGTCAGAACTGGTTCAGACCGGTTCTGACCGGTTTCAACCGGTTCAAACCAGATCAAACCGGTTCCAACCGGTTCAAACCAGATCAAACCGGTTCCAACCGGTTCAAACCAGTTCAAACCGGTTCCGACCGGATCAAACCGGTTCAGGCTGGTTCCAACCGGTTCAAACCAGATCAAACCGGTTCCAACCGGTTCAAACCAGATCAAACCGGTTCAGACCGGATCAAACCAGTTCAAACCGGTTCAAACCAGATCAAACCAGTTCAGACCGGATCAAACCGGTTCAGACCGGTTCTGACCGGTTTAGACCGGATCAAACCAGTTCAAATCGGTTCCGACCGGATCAAACCGGTTCAAAACCGGCTCAAACCGGTTCTGACCGGTTTGACCAGATCAAACTGGTTTTAACCGGTTCTGACCGGTTTCAACTGGTTCAAACCAGATCAAACCGGTTCCAACCGGTTCAAACCAGATCAAACCGGTTCCAACCGGTTCAAACCAGATCAAACTGGTTCAGACCGGTTCTGACCGGTTCAAACCAGTTCAAACCGGTTCCGACCGGATCAAACCGGTTCAGGCCGGTTCCAACCGGTTCAAACCAGATCAAACTGGTTCCAACCGGTTCAAAGCAGATCAAACCCGTTCATATCGGTTCCGACTGGATCAAACCGGTTCAAACCGGTTCAAACCAGCTCAAACTGGTTCAGACCGGTTCCAACCAGATCAAACCAGTTCAAACTGGTTCAGACCGGTTCAGACCGGTTCCGACCAGTTCCGACCGGTTCCGACCGGATCAAACCAGTTCCAACCGGTTCAAACCAGATCAAACCAGTTCCAACCGGTTCAAACCAGATCAAACCGGTTCAGACCAGTTCCGACCTACTCAAACTGGTTCAAACCGGTTCAGACCGGTTCCGAATGGTTTCGACCGGATCAAACCAGTTCAAACCAGTTCCGACTGGATCAAACCGGTTTCGACCGGATCAAACCGGTTACGACCGGTTTAAACCGGTTCAGACCGGTGTATTCCGGTTCCGACCGGTTCAGACCTGTTCAGACGCGGTTTGAACCGGTTCAAACCAGTTTGTTCCGGTCTAGAACAGTTCTGACCGTTTCCGACCGGTTCAAACTGGTTCTGACTAGCTCTGACTGGTTCAAACCAGTTCAGACCAATTCACACTTGTCAATAACAGTTCAAACTTGTTCCGACCAGCCAAAACCAGTTTATGCAGGTTTACACCTGTTCCCACCGGTCACAACCGGTTTAGAACAGTTCAAACCGGTTTTGACCGGTTTTGAGTGGCCTAGACCAGTTCAGACCGGTTTCGACCGGGTCAAACAGGTTAAGACCCGTGAAGAATCCGACACGCGTGAAGATTCTGACATGTGTGCCAAAAATAACACGCGTGCCATAAATTACACACACTAAGGATCTGATATGCATGCCGGAAATTATATGCGTGACAAATTCGGCACATGTGCCAGAAATGACACACATGACAAATCCGGCACCCGTGCTAAAAATGACATGCAAGAGAGACTTTCAGGGAGATGCTGCTGCATGACAAGCCCCTAGTGGGGAGAAAGGGTTTGGTTGTTATTTTTGTTCTCATTGTATTATCACACTGGCTGCTAATATTTTAATGTATAAATTCACTCATTTATTGTACCACTTCCTGTTTTAGGGTCTTCTCTGTCCCCAAGGTACTTGGTAAACTCATCAATTAAACTTGTGACTCAGGCAAGTTATTCTGTCCAAGTCCCTGTTTCTTCTCTGTAAATGAGACAAGGATAACAGTGTGGTGTATGTTCTCTTTATTGAGTTGCTATGGGTTTAAATGTGTTTAATCATGAAAGTCTGTAAATTACGTAGAAAATGACCATCAGGATTCTTTGCCACACCTCCTGTGAGGCAGTGTGTTCCTGGGCTCTTTTTTTCTGTCCAGGCTATAGCAACCTAGGTATGTGCCTTTAAACTAGAAGGACCTTCTAGATCGTTTTCAACTCGCCCGCCTCACAGAGGCTTACAGAGCCGGGGCATAGCCAGGACCCACAGCACAGCTAGCTGGCGATGTGGCTAGCGCGCTGCCATCCAACAGTGCTCCAGGCTGTTTCCCAACCTGCCTGGCAAGCTCACAAAGCACACACTCATTTTTCTCCACTTGGGCAAAATCTCGGCTTAACCTGCTGCTGTGATGCGGTGAAAGCGTGGCGAGTTAGTTTTCTCTGAGCCGAGATGGATGCGGCAGCTTGGATAGGGCCATGCCGCTGGAAACCAGAAGCTCCTCCCTACAGGCAACTCGCCCCAGAAGGCTTCTCTTCTCTGGACCCATAAATCACTGCAGGGGGTACACCAGACTGGACCAGTGTGTGGCTTTGTGCTTCTCGGGTAGTCATTCAATTGAGTGACTACCAAGTGAAGGTGAACATGTGCATTTCACACTCATGTTCTGTGACCCTTGGAATCTGTCCAAACTCATCAGAATCTGAGACCAAGACAGAGTTCACGACCCAGAGATAAGAATGTGGAGGGTTTGGGGAGGAGCTGATCCCTCCAATATTTTAACTTACTAAGGGTTTTAAATCAACGGGGTCTGTTTCTTTGCTATTTAGTATTGGATAGGTGCTTCTCCTTAAGGCGAGAAGCCACATAGAGTACACAGAAGGAACCCGGTGTTCTCGTGAAGCTCTAGCTCCTTTACCTGGCACACTCCATGGCCTCAGAGCCTATGACCTCACTTTTCTCAATTTACTGTCACGAGGCATTTTTTTCTAAGATCCTGTTCAATGGCGACATGTACGCATCCACATTTCCTCCTTCATATCTCGAAGGGAAGTGTCCCCGCCCAATTTTTGTCTTACCTGTGTCTCACCAACCTCCCAGGGTTCACACTTGCTTACGCCATCTCCACCTATGTGATGCCGAAGGAGAAGGGAAAACACAAGCTAGGTACCTGTTCTTTGAACAGGAGATTTGGTGACGCAGGATAAAGAGGCAGATGGAGATTTAAATCTCAACTCTGCCAGTAGTGTCGTTGTGGCTGTGACTTTATTATAAAGTGTAATACCCTGAGCACGGTGGATGCATTTTATAACTATAAACATGTACTAAATCTACACTCTAGTACAGTGTGTGCCATCCCCTCTCTACTCCATTCCTTTGTTGCTGTTGCTGCCTGGGGAGCACGAGTGAGTGGCCCTGCCTCTCTTGAAATAATGCCACTTGATTTTATTTTTTAAATAACACAGACTGCTTATAGAGAACTTAGAAAATTCAGGAATTACACCATTTAGAGACTTTCTGCATGATGTGTATTTTAAAATCAACAGCTTTTAAAGAGTGATCTTAGGCTCACGATGAAATCAAGGTACCTGAAGTTGCAATCCCTTTCCCCAGCACACGCCCACTCTCCTCTGCAACCGACAGCTAGAATGATGCCCCTGTGATGACTGACCAGCCTTCTTGGACACACCATTGCCAGTCCAAGTTCACGGCTGACATTCGGGTTTGCTTGTGCATAGCTTTATGGGTTTGGACACATTGATAAGGACATGTATCTGCATCACAACGTCCTGTAGAGAGATTCTCTGCTGCAAAGCTTCTGTGACTCTCTCCTTTGTTGTATTTTGTTAAAAATATTGTGGGCCTTAGGGTTGCCTGGAAATAAACTCCAAGAGCTGCCTGCTGCATGTGAATGGGAGGGTTCTCTAAGGGGATCACAATGTGAGGAGATAAAGGAGGGGGTTCTCTACTTTTCAAGACCGAATCTGACCCCAACCCAGGGGGAGCATCGGAGCTGGGAGGGCCTTTTTGAATGGCTCTGAACCAAAGTGGGGGTGTAACTGTATTTCTGTATCAGGGAATCTTTGGCTCTCCTAGAGGAGCCTGTGTTTGGATGAGTCTACTTCGTAGGGCCAAGAACCCTTCCCAGTGAGGGCTGCAGCTCTGAGCTATTAGCAGCGATATTCCCAGCAGCTGGTGAGGGCTCTGTGCCGCTGTGATGGACTAACCTCCGAAAACGCATCCAAAACAAACCCTTCCTTCCTTAGGTTGCTTCATCTCAGACATTTGGTCATAGCAACAAGAAATGCAACTGCTGGAGACCATGATAAAGGATAAGTAATACACTGTCTTGCCTTCCATCAGGCATATGAATTTGAATTTTCTTAACTAGCCCTTTCCTTTAGCTAGGGTTAGGGTTAGCTAACATAGGTTGCTAGCATGCTTAGTTACTTCAGGTCAACTTCAAGTGTTTGTTAGAACAGGTGCCCACGTTTCAGCAGACATGAATGAAAATGTCGTGCAATATTATTTTAACATCGTGCAATATTATTTTAATGATGTTAAAATGTGTTTCATTTGTTTATGCTGCGGAATATTGCTTTAATTGTATTAAGGAGTGTTACATTTGTTTGTGCTGCCTTTGTTTAATTATGCAAAGATGTGTCACATTTGTTTCAGCTTGCCCACCCTAAGGTACCTGATGGGTCTAATCAAAAGGTGACCTGCCAATAGCTACGCAGAAGAGGGATAGGTGGGGCTGGCGGGCAGAGAGAATAAGTACTAGGAGAAATCTAGGCTCAAGAGAGAAGAAAGAAAAGAGAATGGGGGAGAAAGAGGGACACACCCAGGGCCAAGGCTAGGTAGCTGCCTGCCAAATACAAGAAGCAGTGAAAGTGAGATACGTAGAAGAAAAGAAGAAAAGAAGAAAAGAAGGTAAAAAGCCCTGAGGCAAAATGCAGATGAGGAGAAACACGTTATGTTATAAGAGATTGTGGGACAAGCCTAAGCTAAGGCCAAGCATTCGGAACTAATAATACGTCTCTGTGTCATGATTTGGGAGTCGGTTGGTGACCCAAAAGAAAAAAAAAACCTGGTACACAAGACAGGGCAGGTAGACCACCTGGATAAACAATATTGAATCAGAACACGGAAGTTCTGTAAAGCAGGCAAGAACCTCTGTTTTGCAGAATCAAACCCCTAAATATTTTTTATTTGTTTCTGATGGGAGCATTTTCTTGAGATTCTTTACAGGGGGCTTTTAAAATCCTAATTGAATTGGTTATGCATAAACACTTTCACCTCGGACTCTATCATATACTTGGAAACTTTGGCTTTCCACTCTGGAATCAGGTGTGGCCATGCTATTGCCAACCATAATGTATGGGAGGAGAGGCTTGAAAGCCCTGCCACTCCCCAGGAGCTTCCCTCTTTTAGGGTGATGATGCCCATGCTGAGAGTCAGGCGACAGTCAGCTCTCCTTCATTCGTCATGTGAAGAACAGAGGAACACCCCTTGTCTTATTTTATTATCGATAAAAATAGCTGCTCTTCTCATCAAGTAGTCTAATGTTTAATTGTGCCCCCTCCCACCCCTCTGGCTGGGGGGATTTCTTTTGAAAAAATGAAGACTATTTTTTCATCCACTCAATTCTGACCTTTGCCACTCTATTGAACCAAGTTCATTTTCTTACTTATCCCCTCTTCGTCCTGAGCCTTAAAAGAGCCAAAGTATGTAAAATAAGCAGAAGAATACTTCCATAGAATAAGCATTTAATAAACATGGGCTTTAATTCTCTTCTATGTTGGATGCTCCCCGTGCCCTGGCTCCTTCCCAGAATGCCATATAGTAAGTTGTATGACATTTGTGAGCTTCAATTTCCTTATCTGAAAAAGTACAGATTCTACCTTCCTGTATATTTTCCCCACATGGCTTTAGCGGGGATCAAGTGAGGTAATCTATCTAAAATAACTCACATAGCATCTGACACAGAACAGGCAGCGAGCAATTTGTAGCTGGGATTACTTTAAAACCTGTTAATTTACTTTAAGTTGGTTGTCCAAGTGGCTGGGCCGTCTGTGGAAATGGATCTCGTGCACTAGGTTAATTTTCAGCTCTACTGGATTTATTGTCCCCTTAACATTATTGATGTAGACTTGTCTTGTGTTTCAGGAGGACCTGTGATGTTTTGATATCTGCACCCACTGCCCCATTATCACCACGGTTAGCACAGCCTATCATCTCAGACAGTCACTTTGGTGACATTCAACCATTTAAAAACCTGCTCTCTTGGCACATTTCAAGCTTGTAGTACTTTGCAATGAAAGATCTTGTCTCAAATCCAACAAACCAAACCCAAACACACCGTCACCAAAAGTCTGAAATGTCATTGTAGCTGTGGGGCTCTCTTAAAGGAAGTCACAAAAATGTTAAGAACAGTTAAAAGTGGAAATTTTGGTGCCAGTAGTGTAATTTCTACATTTCAGTCATTCTGACATAGATCTAAGACTGACTTTGTCCATACACCTTGTTAAGCATTGGAGATCAAAAATAACTCCCCAAGCCGCCATTTGTGATCATACTGGTAGGTAAGTTTAGAGACCTCAGGGTTAGTCATCCAGTGCTGACTGACTAAAGGAAAGCTGGTTTTGTTCTCAGGGAAGCTTTGGAATTTTACAAGAGAGGGTCTTGAGAGAAATTCTGAGATGATGGTGGGCATGAGGGGGCTATTTCTCAAACTTCTAAGCTGGAAAAAGTCATATTTATCTTATAACGTGTTCTTGACAACTTTCTTGAACAAAAAATATGCTCAGAACTTTTGGCTATAGCCACGCCTACAGAAAGCAGCCTTTTAGAACTTGCAAATGGCTTCTGTGTGTGCAGAAGTGTGTGTGTATGAGTGAGTGTGTGTGTGTGTATGAGTGAGTGTGTGTGTGTGTGTGTGTGTGTGTGTGTGTATGTGTGAGGAATTTTCTAGAGAAGCAAGAAGCACTACTTTAATTCCCATGGATGCTGCTCATTTCCCAGAATGGAAAATGTTCTATTTTTGGCCACAAGAATATTTCTGAAGAAAAAAAAATTAAAGCACGGCCATCATTTCCTATGCATGGTTTTCTGAGTTTTAAGGGGTTAGTACATTTGGGTGAAAGCGGGCCATCATTTAAATGTGTTTCAGAATGGCGAGAGAAACTGCGTAATTGGGATTCCGAGTCAGAGCCCGAGGGTGGGGGCAGGGCAGCTGCGCAGGTGGGAGTCTTGGCTGGGAAAGTCTAAACTTAAACTCTGAGTGTATGGCCAATTGATGGATGTGGAGAGGAAAAAATAAAGACTTTCATATGTGTAAAACGTTCTGAGTATCTGTAATGAGCCTCTCATGGATATAGCGTAATGGTCACACACTCTGGCCTTAGCAAGTGGCCTTGTTGGCATCATTTTCTGGGGGGAGGACTGCCAGGGGACTGTTTGGAGCAGCACCTGATCTAAGTACAGCTGCAAGTTAGCCACAAGGTGAACTCTTCCTTGTCCTTTCTCCAACCAGACACATTTCTGGGGAACAGCTATTGTCTCCAGCACTCACATCCTTGAGACAGCAAATGAGAAGACGGGTGTGTGGCAGGAGACAGCTGCTCCGGGGCAGCAGAGCAGGTTCCCAGTGTCTCTCCTCATCCAATATGAGGCTCAGCCAGCACTGCCCAGGGGCTTGTGGAATGATCTCGCCAGTGGGGTGGGGGAGCATCGTGTTGAAGTCGTTGGAATGGATGGGAACAGCATCACAGAAATTCTGGAAGGGAAGCTGTGCCCTTCGGCCCTGATTAAGAAAGGCAGGCTTGTGTGGAAGGAGCTGTGTAATTGGTACCCTGCAGCAAACCTAGTCGGATAAAGTCCTGTGAGATTGCCTGTGATTTTCTCTCCCATCATGCTGTTGAAATATTCTTGAATTCCAGTTAGGTGTTTCTTTCATCTGATTCAGACATAGCCCTGGGGTACAGATGCTGCCTTGTATCTGGGCAACATTTAATTCTCAGTAGGAAGGAATTGTTCTCATAAAGAGTTTTGCTATCTTTGGAGTTAAAGAATGAAGTGTTAGTGGGGAGACCTGCTATTACGTGCTGTTCCTTAAGCAGAGCACTTCTAAGGGGCACTGTTCCTGAAGGAAGCTGCAAGACTATGCCTTGGGAGCCTGGATGTTTGTCTTCTTGGCTGCAATCTTTGGAAAGTGCTGGGCGCTGGGCGTTCTTATCCATTTTACTGGTTCACAAATGTATACACACTGTATAGGCCACTTAGACTTGAAGCCAACTCCACAATCTTGTAACTTTACCCTCATTTTTTTTTCTTACAACAAATAAGGACTAGGCTCCTACTAGGGGTCTGGCAGGAGGGTGAGCCCAAGAGAAAGTCTCTGGGGATGTAGTACTTAGCTTGTGTTCACCAACTTTTCATTGCTGTGGCAAAATAACAGAGACAATGAACTTAAAGGAAGGGGGAGTTTGCTCTGGCAGTTGTTTCGGGACAGAATATCAGGGTACATGGTGGGGCATAGCTGCTTACTTCATGGTGGCTGGGACAGACAGAGACGTAGGGAGAGACTGGGGTCCCAATATTCCTTTCAAGAGTGAGTTGTCGGTGACTTAACTTCTTCCCATGAGGACCGACCTCCTGAAGGTTCCACCACCTCCCAGTGAATAAGTGGCCAAACCCTGAGCATTCAAGCCTTTGGGGGACATACCAGACTGAAACATAATCTAATTTGTGGAGATGGAGAAGATCCAAATATATTCGCATTCTGGGGAATATTTTGAGGAGCAAGGTACTTAGAGACAGAGAAATGCTAAATATATTTTAGGAAGAATAGGCTGGGGTGGTCTCTCTGGCGGGGTCACCTTTAAATCAACATAAAGAGAAACCAATGGCATCAGGAAGAGGTGGGATGCAGTGCGCAGGGCAAAGCCAGAGCCCGTGCAAAGGTCCGGAGGCGCCCAAGGACAGCAGTGTGGCTCAGCAGTGAGAGACACTGAGTGTGGAGGATAAGCCCCAAGGCTGTGCAGGGCAATGAAAGGCTGTGCAGTTTATCCATGACTGGTGGACATCCCTGGAGGGCTGGGAATAGTGTGGCACCTCCAGGGTTGCAGAAGGGCCAGCTGTGGTGGGGAGAAGGGGTAGGATGGAGACGAGAGTGAAGCTTTAGAAACCTTTGGACGGAAGTGACAGCGGCTTAAACAGAGAGCGGCAGCCGCTTCATTTCATGCTCTGTCTCCCTCCTTGACTGCCCTCCTGGGGACTGACACTTTGACTTTTCCAAAAGTTGCTAAGTAAACTGTCCCCGTCGGCTCTCTCAACATCCCTGGGAAGGAAACAGGGAGTGTAGGATGTTTTCTCCATTTGTCAGACAGTAAAGGGCTCTTTCTTGAGTTATTGGAACTTTCTAGAAGAGGCGGTCTCTTGTACTCCCAGCTTTAGGGTCAGATGCTCCACGGAACCTGCCCTGATGACAGCGTGGCTTCCTGCTGTCACTCTGGATCTCAACTTTAGGGAAAATAACATTTAAAAGGCAAAATCTTGAATGAGGAAAATATAAAAGTCACAGGGACAAAAGGTTTTATACTTAGTTATCAATAATCAGGGAACCGGTAAGACATCATACGGCTTTTTCTAAGACTTAAAAGTCAGAATCCAGGTGACTTAATAAAAATGTTAGGATAAGACTATTGAGCTGGATATCAATGGGTTAACAGGCTGTACATCTTTGGGGTTATATAGTTCTCTAGGTAGAAACTTTATTTATATTGGCCATAAGTCTGTGAGCTATGAAGTAACTTCATAGGGAAAATGCATTGAGTACATTCTAGAACATTATTGAATGGTCTTTGAAAGGTATGCCATCCACCTCTTCCCCCCCCCACACCTTTATTTCCAAGTTCTGGCTAATTTTGATGATATTGCTGCTAATATTTCCATAGAAAACTGATGTGGGATTCCACTTTGTATGCTGTGAATATGTCTTATTGCCAATGGATGGTTAATAAAGAAGCTGTTTTGGGCCTGTGGCAGGGCCAAATAGAGCTAGGCAGGAAAACTAAACTGAGTGCTGAGAGAAAGTCAGAGAGACACCATGTAGCTGCCAAAGGAGCCAGGCACAGGAACCTTACCAGTAAACCACAAGCCTCATGGCAATACATAGAATAATAGAAATGGGTTAATTTAAGATATAAGAGTTATCCAAGAATATGCCTAAACTATTGGCCAACCAGTGTTGTATTAATATAGTTTCTGTGTGGTCATTTTGGATCTGGGTGGCCAGGAACAAATGAGCAGTCTCTGTCAACAGAAAACCTAGTGGTAGACATCAAAATCATTAGAAAACAGAAATATCAAAAATATAACTCAGTTAGATGTGGTGGTATATGCCTATAATACTAGTATTTCAGGCCCAGAAGCAAGGAGAATCTGGAGTTCAAGGTAGCCAGGATTGCATACTGAGTTCTAAGCCAGCTCAAGCTGCAGAGCCAACCTCTGCAACAAACAAACAAACTAACTAACTAACTAACTAACTAACTAACTAACTTCCAATGCAACCTCCCCAAGAGTAAGTTGAAGTCATTTATTAGACTCTGTTGAGACCTATTAGTTCTGCCTACAGACGAAGAATTCTCTTCTAGGCTATGGGAGCATGAAGCTTAATAGAAAACAGGCCCCGCCCTATGGACTTCACAGTCTAGACAGAGCGGCAGACTTATAAATGGATACATTCCAATTCATGGTAATTCTGGCTTGGCCGAGATATGTGGGCTCCTAAGGAAGGAACTGTGCCCTCACCCTGAATGAGAGCCAGGGGCGTGTCATAGAGCTGCTTGATGGGCAGAAGGTGCCAGATGGAGATGAGCTGGGGGAGGGGCCATGGAGGGACATTTCAGCAGGATGTCAGTGACTGGCCTGATACCTAGTATTGATGTGTGGAGAGAGAGTTGATTGATGTCAGATTTCTAATTTTCTCATCAATTCTCAGAGCTGGTTCCTGAACTTTGCAACTGAGAGTGGGCGGGGTGCAGATGGA
Source organism: Arvicola amphibius (assembly GCF_903992535.2). Lineage (NCBI taxonomy): Eukaryota > Metazoa > Chordata > Mammalia > Rodentia > Cricetidae > Arvicola > Arvicola amphibius. Next base: position 173,893,946 of record NC_052047.1, read on the forward strand.
ACCGGGAAGGAGAAGTCAGAGTCTCTTGGGCAAGCTTGCAAATTTTGCTTTAAATATTAGGTCAAATTCTCTATAAAAACTCTATTTAAAACTTTCTGGAGACTTTGAAGTCCCAGAGAAGCAGGAAGTTAATTAGAGTGGCTTTGATATCCAAGGGTATGTTTTAACAGCTGCTTAAGACTTTAAACAATAAGATCTGCTGTGGTTTGGGATGTGTCTGGGACAGTCCGTGGTGGCCAGCGTGAGGTGTACCCGCATTGCAGAACAAGGGCAATCAGCTTGAATTTTTCAAAGAGTGCAGGCTAAAAAGTCCTCTAAAACCCAAGAGAGGAACTTCTAAAGAGGAATGTCGTTCCTAGAGGATGTGTTTTGGGGGTAAAAGATGAACTGGGTGGAGAAGAAATGATAAATACGTCATCCTTGGAGGAGCCCGGAACATGCCATCTCTGTTTCTGGACAATTCCCATGGGGTGGATTTGACCAAAGATATCCGTGCACAGCTGTGCTTTGTAAAGGGGCCCAAACAGACTGACGTCTGTGAGGGAGTCTTTGATGACCCAAAGACTGTCCAACCATTTTAACTTTCCTAGGGATTGACACCGTGGCTAGATTAATACATGAATGGTTTTCCTGACCAACTCTTTGAGTCTTCTTAAGAACATAACAGATTTTCAATACAGTCTTCCTCAGACCTTGTCCCTGGTTGGATCTCCTCCATGTTGGAGAAACCCTAGGATGAAGTCTGTGGAGTGTGGTTTCAGAGGGTCTGGTCTGGTGGCCTCAAGTTGGTCTTGGTGGTGGGGATGAGGCTGTGAGAGAAGCTACATTGGGGGATCCAGTGTTCACAGGACAGGTACGATGCTGAGCCCTTAATGCTCATTTCCAAAAGATAGCTCTCTTATTCCCGTTTACAGATTAGAGAGCCAAGACTTGGGGAGCTTTGGTGACTTCTCTGTGTGCCCTTCTAAGCACAAGTCTCCCACTTCCTAGCTATTTATAAAATACTACATTGTAATCCTTTTTTCCTCATATGCAACAATTGAGTATAAACATCAAAGTAGTTTGGAGAGAAGTGTTTGGCATAATGGGCCAAGGAGTGACTGACAGACAACTGTTCCATCCCCTTCAACAGAGAAGAATTTATCTTCGTAAAATACTGCTTTGCTATGACATCCAATCTTTCAAGGACTTCCCATGTGCCACAGAAAAATACCCAGTTGTCCACTTTGGACAACACAGTCCAGGCCATCTGGATGGAGAAGACTCAGGGCCTCATTGTAGCTGGCTTGCTGCTTCGACAGTGACTGTGAAGGTTGTTTCTTTTTTAAAAATCCTGAAAGAAAAGAAAAGAAAAAAGGAACAACCTTGCTAGCAGTGTATCTTTTTTTGTTGTTATTGTTGTTGTTTGATTGTTTTTTTGAGACAGGGTTTCTCTGTGTAACAGCCCTAGCTGTCCTGGAACTAGCTCTTGTGGACGAGGTTGGCCTTGAACTCAGGCAAGTGCTGGGATTAAAGGCATGCGCCACCAATGCCCAGCTCCAGGAGTGAGTACATCTGTTATGGAAAAATTCTAGTATTTATTACAAAAATGAGATGGAAATAATACAAGACATGTTCTGATAGAGCCCATGCTCACAGGGAATGAACTGAGAGAAGAGTAGCATGGGTCCCTCCAAGGATGAGCTGGTTGTCTATTTCTGATACAGAGGCTATATGAAGAGGAACTTGAAAGCATCAGCTTTATGGGTAGGATGCATTGATGAAAGAGAAAGTTTCATAAAATATCCAGACCACAGATAGGGCCACAGAGCCAGAAGCCAAAGCTCCCTGAGTCGTTTTGTGATAGGACAGCCAGGAAATAGTCTGATGGGATCACAAGAGAAGATTCTAGTTTAGGATTATTGATAGGAACTTCAGCTCATCCCAGACTATTTTCTCTTACTGGTTGTGTGAATGAGATTTTTTCTTTACATCTGTCAATTTATTTTCTTGGCTAAAAAAATTGAAGATAATAATTTTGACTACCTCAAAAAGTTATACATTTTTGTGACACTGTATTTTTAAACCCAAGGCTTTGCATGTACTTTGCAAGTTCTCTACCCTTGGGCTAACATTTCCAGTCTTTTTTTTTTTCTTTTAACACTTTTTTTGAGATATGGTCTTGATTGTTATCTAGGCTGCCCTCAAATTTGTAATCTTTCTGTCTCAGCCTTCTGAGTAGCTGGGTTTATAGGCGTGTAAAACCCAGTTTCCTGTAGAGTTACCTGAAGGGTCAAAGGGAACAGTATGTCTAGAAAGCTCTGAGCAGGTTGAGTTCCTGTTTTAGAGACTGGGGTTAGGAAGATGGATGGTGCTGGTAGGTGCTGAAATGTCCATTTACTATAATAATAAAAACTGCAGGGAGAAAGCTGTCAACAGAGATCTTGGAATATAGCGAACACTCAGCAAATATTAGCTATTTATATTATTACAGTTGAATCAAGAGGTTGTTCAAATGGCTCTTAACATGCTCTAAAGTTATACTCGTGGAAACATTAGAAGGGAAATGTGGTAAAGAAGGCAGTGGGATCTAGGGGTGAGGCTCAGTTGGTAAAACAGTTGTCTTACAACTGTGTGGACCTGAGTTTGATATCTAGAACCCAGGTAAAACTGATGAGCGTGTTGTATGCTTGTTATCCAAGTGAGGACCCCTGGGTATGTTGGCCAACCAGGCTAGCTAAATTAGTGAACTTTCAGCCTATGAAAGACCTTGTTGCAAAGGAAGGAAGTGGATGGCCTTCTTAAAGGTGACTGATGTGGGGGTGTCCTCCTGTATATGTGTTGCTTTTATTGGTTAATGAGTAAAACTGTTTTAGCCAGTGGTTTAGCAGATTAAAGCCAAGTGGGAAATCCAAAGAGATAGAGAGAGGTAGAGTTGAGGAGATGTAACCTCTAAAGGAGAAAGATGCCAGAATATTACCCGTAAGCCACAGCCTCATGGCAATACGTAGATGAATAGAAATGGTTAATTTAAGATGTAAGAGCTAGCTAGGAATATGCCTAAGTCATTGGCCAAACAGTGTTGTAATTAATATAGTTTCTGTGTGATTATTCAGGTCTGGGCAGCTGAAAAACGAAAGTGCAGACTCTGTTTACAGGTGACATCATGGCTGTCCTCTGGCTTCTGCACATGTGCACGTGCCCACACATACATATGTGCATTCATACACATATAATTGCAAAAATAAGGGAAAAAGGAGACTTTAAACATTATAGACGACACAACTGTCCATCATGCTGGTCTGTGTTTGCACAATATAGCATCCTGGACATAGAAGGAATTAAGGGTGAGGTATGTGGAAGGAGACTGCAGAGAGACCTCTGGGTTGTATGGTTAGAAATGGAAGGGGGTGCTCTTGCTGTCAGGGAAATGTTGACACATGGAAACTCTCTTTTAGTTATTTTTTCTGTCAGTTGTTTGATTTATTCCTAGGTAAAAATGAACATGAACAATAAGAACAACAAAAATCCCTTATGGCAAAAACAAAACCTCAGAAAACCTCAAGCAATCCTTCCTGACTTAGGTTGTAAATCCACTCCCAGTCCATTCCCACCATGCTTTGCCAGCAGAAGCAGAGTTTTCGGAGACTGAGCTGATCAAGAGTTACATCCACTAGCGGTGAGACTTCAGGCTCACAAGCATCAGCTTTCTCTGTGTAAAAAAAAAAAAAAATGATTCTCCAGGGTTCACCTTCATCAGAGAAGGCAGAGATCCGTCTTCCTGGAAGATGCCATTTCGGAGCCGCCCTTCCATTTCTGATCTATTAGCTACTAATGTGCAATCCAATGAAGTGTTAAACCAGACATGCCCCGAGCTTCTTCCTTAGACTACACCCTGAATACTGCTTATCATTCCCCTCTACTCATCAAGAGTGTCTAATAAGAACTTCTGACTGTAGTTAGCTCCTAGGGAGGATCTCCTTCTCTAGGGCAGGAAGGCTTGCTCCCCCAAAGAGAAGAGTCTGTTTACAGTGCCCTTACACAGCCGAGACTCTTGATCTGGGGAGTGACTTCTGATCTGATACTTGTGTGATAAAAATGAATACCACAATAATAACAGACATTATGTGTGTGTTTATGGGCTAGGCAGGTCACTTGATACGTAATTTACATTCTTGCTTTTAATCCTTAAAACTGTTTTAAACCTGGTTAATCTCTAGTTTCAGATGGGGGAAACAGGCTTGGAGAGTAATGACTTGCAGTGGATGGTATGTATATAGTTTTAAACTCATGTCTGTCTGGCTTAAAGGCCTTTAGATGCTAGCTCTAGATGGTAGCTTACATGAATTTGATTCTAGCACCAATGCCTTACATTACAGAACTGGAGCTATGAGTAAATAAATGGAAAACCAGATCATGGCTCTTGGTGTCCGCTGCCCTGACAACTGAAGTTCATTACAGGCCTTTCTTGGTTCTGTCTCTAAGACAGGTATTAGCCTCTTATTCCTGCTCCACATGTACCATGGTGGAAAAGATTGTCTGAGTATATCGTACATGCTTGTTGGCTGACAACCAGCCTTGTGGTTATTGGTTAAGCAATTGGCCCTAGAGTCAGACTCAAGCTATCACCCTACCATTTACTAGATTCGTGATCCCGGAAAAGAAAGTTAATTTATTCCAGATTTTGCATCTGTAGATGGAGAAAGTAATAGCCACTGACTTATAGGCTATATGAAATGGCTAATAAATGGTTATGTAAGCAGTTACCTAGAGTTAATTAAGTGTAGAAGAATATTATAGATAACAAGCTAAGAATTTACACACTGCTCACGATGCTATTTAGTCCCTTGCCTTTGCTCTGTTTCATTAAGATTCATGGAGCAATTGTTATGTCAGACCCACATGGCATCTCACAACCATCTGTAACTCCATTCCCTGAGAATCCAATGCCCTCTTCTCACACACAAATAGTTCACAGACATATATATATATATATATATATATATATATATATATATATACATATATATATACATATATATATGTATATATATATGCAAAACACTCACACACATTAAATAAATAAATGACTTAAAAAGAAAGATATGTGTGTGGTGGACCAGATAATCATGCAAACAGACACATTTGACTCTTATTATAGCACATGCCTATTTGGATCCTGGAGGAGGGACACATATATTGTTTTGACTCTTCAAGAAGGAAAAGCACTACTTGCATGTCGAAAGACAAGGAAGAACTTCTGTGGAGAGAACAGGTGTGTATAAAACACACAGGGTGGGATCTCAGTTAACTCTTCTATGCTGTGAAAAATCACCATGACCAAAGCTACCTATAAAAGTAAGAATTTATTGCCTTGCTTACAGTTTCAGAGGGTTAGTCCATAATCATTATGGTGGGGAGCAAGGCAGCAGGCAGGCAGGCTTGGCACTGGAGCAGTAGCCAAGAGCTCACATCCTGATCTGCAAGTTGGAGTCAGAGAGAGATGACTTAGGAATGTCACGAACATTTGAAACTTCAAAGCCTACCTCCAATGACACACCTTTTCCAATAAGACTCTACCTTCTAATTCTGCCCAAACCATTCCACTAACTGGGGATCAAGTCTTCAAGTATATGAAGCTGTGAAGGCCATTATCATCAAACCATGTCAGGTAAAAGGAAGTGGCAATGTGGGAGAAAGGATTTGGGAATAATCTGTTGATGTTAAAATTTACATCCAAAGCTGAGAGATGAGAATGGAGATAAATACGAGTTAGGTTCTTGAACTTTGTTCTGTAGGCTATCAGGGGCCACTAAGGGGATTTCAGGGGGTAGATTGTATTGTAGAAGGTGAGGTCAAGGGAGCTGAGGTGGTCAGAATTGAAGCATGGAGACCAGATATGATCATTACAACACATAAAAGGCCCGAACTTGTGAGGTCAAGGTAGAATGGAGGGAAGAGATGAACTGGGAAGTGCTCAGGGGTAAGACTAGGAAACCTTTAGTTCCATGGGGTAAGGAAGAGAAGTCAGGAGTCTTTGCTCGTTGCTCTTGCTGTTTTAAATCATGGTGGCTATGTTCCTTTCCAGGGGCTCTAAGTTTATGTCAATTCTTGTCCACGTTTTCAGAAAAATCAATTAGATGATTCATTGGAAAGGCGTTAGAAGCAGTTCTCAGCAGTTGACAGCAAAGGCTGGGGGTTACCTCAGCACCCCGTGTCTCTGACTCTCAGTTTTCTATAAAAAGCAGTTCTCTACTGGCTTGAAAGAGGATGGAACGAGACAAATCTCTGTTTCCTCCTGATTTATTTCTCTAAGGGACGATTTGCTGACCCACCCCCACCCCAGGAGCTGATGTCCTAAGAACCACTGCTTGCATGAAGATAGTTCTTGTAACAGTGTCTGCCATGGAAACAAGTCCCCAAACTAGGAGATCTCCAGTCAGGATTATGATGGGATGTTCTGCATTTTATAGCTCCATGTCATGGCTTTAACTATCTGAGCTCAACTCTGAATCCTGTGTGAAGCAGAAAACAACACTTCCTCTTATAAAGCCTCGGATTTCCTCCTGCAAGAGGGGGATATGAATGGAATATCATAAAAAAAGACTTCTGTGTGCTAGGATCGTGTGCAGATGGAATGAAGGAATTACTAGCCCTAACTCCCCACTTATTATACTAAACCAGGAAAAGAAGGGCAATTCTATCTGATTTGCTCACTTTATTCCTATACCTGAAAGAACGCTTTGCATACAGTAGGTACTCAAATGAGTTTGTGTGAATGAATAACAGAATAAAGAACAGAGTGAAACTAGCAAGGTAGGCAGGGTGAGGTCCTCCAGGGCCTGTGGGTTATGACTGACGCCTGTGTTTTATTGTGGATATGGCAGGAAGAATGACATGATCTGCTATGCTTTCTCAAAGGCCACCCTGGTTTGTGAGCTGAGGAAAGACTAGAGCTGAGTAGTTGATGAATCAGTAGAGGCAGAGCTAACGCAGTGACTTGGTGGGAGGATCATGGTATCAGCGGCAGGTGCAGATGGAGAGAAAGGGATGCATCTACAGTAGGCTTGGAGGAAAGTATAGTGGGACTTTGCTGGTGTAGATTTTAGGGCAGACATTCAGATTGATTTCCCAATATATATCCTTTCTTTCTTCCTTACTAATATAATGCTACGTCGTATACATTCTGAAACATCCACAATGTAAATATTTGATGTGGCCATAAGCTTAATTGAATAAATCTCTATACTTTAAGGGTTCTCTAGGATTGCATGTATGGTATACTTTTGACCAAGTAAGGGGTTCTTAACGGGCAGAAATTCTGGGAAAGTCCTTAAAAAGGAAGGGGATTCAACTGATAAATGAATCCCCCTCTCATCTTTCTATTGTTCTTGCTTGAACTCCAGAGCTGGTGGGGAGCAACTGCCTCGAGGGCACAAGGGAAAAGGTTACCCTCAAAGCCCACAGAAAGTTAAGAGTCTCATTCCTGACTCAGAGCTACTGCCCTAGTTTGTTTTGCTATCATTGTGATAAACACCATGACCCAAAGCAACACGAGGCAGAAAGCGTTTCCTGCTTGTATGCCTCAACTATAGTCCATCACCCAGGGAAGTCAGGCAAGGGACTCAAGCAGGGCAAGATCCTGAAGGTTCCAAAGCAGATGCCATGGAGGAACGCTGCTCCTTCGCTTGCTCAGCCTTCTTTTTTGTACTCTCCAGGATCACCTGCCCAGGGGTGGTTTGCCTCACAGTGGGCTGGGCCCCGCCACATCCATCACTAATCAAGAAGATGCCCATAAGCTTGCCTACAGGCCAGCCTGATGGAGTGGAGCCATTTTCCCAACTGAAGTCCCCTCTTCCAAAATGCCACTAGTTGATGTCAAATTGATGCACGTGAAACAAACAAACGAAAGGAAGAAAGAAACAAAACAAAACAAGGAAACCCAACCCAGCAACCAGCACAGCTGCCACCTCACCCAGGATATCTGTCTGTGGACTTTACTCCTGAGAAAACAAAACAAGAGCAGCACAACACCCAAACCTAACCTCTTTAGTTAAATCACAGCAAGTTCAAGCTGCTCTCAGCTCCAGAGATTCACGATAATCGGTCTATTTACCACGCCGAATTTGGGCATAGGTTTTGTATTTGGGACTTATTGTTGTTTGGCTAGCTTGTTTTTTATAGCAGATGAAGACTCGCATTGGATAGCAAGTCATACACTCAATAAAGAAACTCATGCTTCCAAGTCTGACTTTTGATGCTGATGAGTCTCATTTCCTCTGGGAGAGATCTACACAATCATGAATTAGACATATGAGAACTGCTTCTCTTGAGTCCAGAAAAACATTAGCTTCCCATGTTTCAGTCTTCTCGTCCAAGCCATGGGTCTGCTGTGTGACTCCAGTGGACCTTTGGGAAAAGACAGTAATTATATCCACTGAAGGATTACCACCGTAGCTCTCGTCTCCTCTTGATGGTGTGCTGGGTTTGGAGCATATTCCACCATTCCATCTGCACACGAGTCCGTTGGACAGGCACTATGAAAATTTATTGTCTTTGACTCCCCATTTTGCCAAAGGGAAACTGGGCTTTCATGAGAGTCAGGGGTGCAACCTGTGTGCACCTGAGGATAACTAGGGGAAAAACTGATGGGCAAGATAAATTTATATAGTGACAAGCGGTATAAGAAGAGTCAGCTATGATGGCATGTCACAGCTAGAGCTGCACAAGACAAGCTTGGGTTAGTAGCACCGTAGCAGCAGTGACCTTGCCAAAACTGTGGACTTTCAGGATACCCAGACCAGTCAGAACCTCCATCTAAACAAGATCCTTCATGATTCATTTGCAATCTCACGATGGAAAATGCCCCAGAAGGGGCTCTAAGGTTATGTCTGAGCTGAACCTGGGAGCAGCAGTAGCATATTCCAGGCACAGAGGACAGAAAGTGCAAGGGGCAGAATGGGGGCAAAGCTGGGTGGGTTAGAACACAGTAAAAGGGTGCCGTGTTTTGCAGCTGCCTTCTCTCTCCATGTTCTAGTTACTACCCAGCTGTCAGACCCAGCTGAAACCTTCCCCTTGGAGCCTTCCCCTTCTCCTAAACACCCTTTCTGTAGGATTCCACCCCACCCAATTCTAGCCCTCCTGAGAGTGGTGTGAATGAATGCCCTTTCTCCAACACGACAAAGATCTTAGGACTGAGTAGATGCCCTATAATTTTGTTTAATGCCTATTCAAATGAAAACAAGCAACTCAGAAAGATGGTAGAGACAGGCTACAGAAGTGGTTTATCTTGCAGCTTGCTGAGGGCCAAAGCTAGTCATTTCTGAAAACATCTGGTCTTAGCTTGGTGGGCACCCCCAGCCTGTCCTTAGTGCCATCCCTCCTCACACACGTCCTTCCTCCTGACCCTCACTGCTAGGCAATGTGTGGTGACTCCCTGAATATTTCCTTTCAGCCGTAGATCCGGGGTCTACCGGAGGATCTCTGCTGAGGAAAGTGTCTTCTGTGTGCTCAAAGCAATTACGTAGTTGATAACCTATGACTGCTGGGGCTTGGAGAGGTGCTGGATATAAGATCCTGAAGACTGTAGGCAGCTCCACTGGGACTTCTCTGGGACAGGCTGATGTTTCTTTTCAAATGTAAGGACACAGAGGTCATTGGATAGTCAAGATGGTGGGAGTTTATCATGGTAGGTTGAAAAAACTGTGTGGGTTCACATGGGTGCATATGTGGGTGAGCACATGCACATAACGGTTACACAAGCATCTAGGCCAGAGGTTGACCTCAGTTATCATTCCTCAGGAGGTTTCTATCTTAGTTTTTGAGACAGGGTCTCTCAATGTAACTGAGACTTGCTGGAATGGCTGGGCTGGCTGGCCAGAGAGCATTAGGGACCCTTCTGTCTCTAACTCCTCAACACTGGGATTACAAGGGCAAACCACTGTGAATGGAGACTGCTCATTTGTTCCTGGCTGCCCAGACCCAAATAATCACAGGGAAACTATATTAATTACAACACTGCTTGGTCAATAGCTTAAGCATATTCCTAGCTACATCTTACATCTTAAATCAACCCATTTCTATTAATCTGTATACCACCATGAAGGTGTGGCCTATTGGTAAGGGTTCTGATGCCTCTCTCCTTCGGTAGCTACATGGCATCTCTCTGACTCCGCCTACTCTCCCTCTCTGTCTCTTCCAGCCTGGCTGTATTCTGCCCTGCTATAGGCCAAAGCAACTTCTTTATTAACCAATGGTAATAAAACATATTCATAGCATACCGAAGGGAATCCCACATCATACAACTGTGCCTATTTCCCCAAGCCTGTGCTATTGGCTTTGAGATGGCAGTGGTAGTGGGTGATGGTGGCATTGGTGGTGGTTGTGATAGTATTTATAGCAGAGGAGGGTGGAGGTGGTCAAAGGGTGAGAAAGCAGTGGAGAGATGGCTGTCGTGATGATAGGAGTTGCAGCAATTGCAGCCATAATGCGGTCTATTCCAGAGAGGCCATACTTGGGAGCACAGAAGATCTTCTCCTGGTCAAAATCAGGGAAAAGTTCACTCAGAAGGATGGTGGCCGACAAGAAGGACAGTTAGGACAGAGGCAGATGTAAGGACTAAGACACACGCCTGTCACTAATTCTTTGAGTAGGTGATAGATAGCCTTGGCTGTCTTTGGTTTGCAGGCTGTTCTGTAACGAGGAGGGGAGGGGACATCTCCTGTTGTAACTGTCTCTTGTTTAGTAATTGTCCAGTTAGATACCAACAGGGAAGAGCCAAGGGAGCTTATGAAATATCCACACATCCATTTTTCTTTCAGTTACTTTTCCAGACGTGGGAAGAAGTTTTCTCTCAGGGCATGTTAACATTGAAATTGCCCAAGAAAGATACTTTGTTTCTTATTTATGTGCTTCTACCTGATCATTCATTTTTTTTTCTTTTAGTTATAGTCAGCACACAAGGTATACTTATTCACACATAGGGTATGGTGGTCAAAAAGAACTGTCTTAGTTACTGTTCTGTTTCAGTGAGGAGGCACCATCACCAAGGCAACCTGTGGCGGGAAACAGACAGGTAGGTCACTGGAGCATTAGCTGAGAGCTTTGTATCCTGATCCCTGGAGGAGAGAGAGAGAGAGAGAGAGAGAGAGAGAGAGAGAGAGAGAGAGAGAGAGAGAGAGAGAGAGAGAGAGAGAGAGAGAGGAGAGAGACAGAGAGAGAGATAGAGAGACAGAGAGAGAGAGAGACAGAGAGAGAGAGAGAGAGAGAGAGAGAGACAGAGAGAGAGAGACTGGGCCTGGTCGGGGCTTTTGAAACCTCAGAGCTCACCCCCAGGGACATACCTTCTTCAACAAGGCCACACCTCTCAAATCATTCTAATCAGTCCATTAACTGGGAACCAGATACTCAGATGTGAACTTACGGGTCCCTCTCATTCAAACCACTGTAAGAAACATGCATGACTCCTTGTAGCTTTCAGGAAATGCTCAGAGTTTAGAGGATCCACAGGGGGAGACCTGCAAACACGGGGACCTGAGAGAAGACCTGTGTGTTGACCTTGGCTCTTTAGTGGGTTTCTTTGCCCCCTCTCCTGGAGTCCGTACATTATTCATAGGATTACATTAAAGAAGTGGGGACAAACGAAATAGCTCTTGTCTTACTGAAGGCTTCCATATCGCTCATTTGCTTTAGCTGGGCTTTGTGAGTGGGTGGGCAGGGAGAGGTTGGCCAGATGCTTGTAAGGTCCTCTACAAATTTAGTGTTTCAGAACAAAAGGATTCAAGAGTTTGGGGGAGGAGTTTCATTATAAATAAATCTGAGTTTAATTCTGATTCTTCATTAACTTTGAGATCCTCTAAAAATTAATTACAGAAGCCCCCTCTGTTTTTCACATCCATTACAGAGTACACTATCTCAAATCTTATCAAAAGATTTTGGTGGCTCTGTTCTAGGGGTTGTCAGTTTTCGAACATTGGTACCATCCATGGGTATTTCAGGATCTCAAAGGACGTGACTTGGGACACTGTCATAGAATGAAAGACCCAGTTGTTCAGGCTAGGAATGTGGTTTGAGTAGCTGTGGGAACTTAAACTTTCTGTGTCACTGAAATCTCAACCCCCAAGTGTGTTGAAGCGGCTTTTCTGACACAGCACATGTAGCTTGGCTCCCTCCTGACGTCTGTTTTTCTTGTTCTCAGGAGAAGAAATGGCCTAAACAATCCTCGCAGGCCAGCAGTTGAAAAAATATTTGTTTTGGTTTTGTTGAGCACTTTCCCTATTAAAACATGGACATTTTGGAGGAGAAGGGAGATCCCCATTGTGTGCGTTTGATTCATTTATGCTTCGCAAATCAATTGTTTTTAGGAGGGACATTATGTTTGAGGAGGCTATAGAAAGCTTTACTGCCCCTTTCCTTTCAAACAGGAAGTTGCATTTGGTCGAAAGTAAACAAATGTGAACTCTGGAAGGTTTGTTTAGTTTCTAATGCTGACTTCAGGACCTGAGAACAGAGTCTGTACTTGGTGAAAAAAAAAAAAAGCCTTCTCCAGGATCTATCTAGGCCAAAATATTCTGTGCTGAGGACCTGGCCTCTGTGCTCTGGTAAACATCCTCCTCTCACCTGCTCCCAGAGATCCACTGCCCAAGCTCTCGTCAGCCTTACTTGCTTATCGGGAACATTCTAACGCTTATGGCAACCTGGAAACATGCTGTCAGTGGGACATAGCTTCCCGGAGGGTGGCCACTGGTGGAAAAAGTCTGAGGTTTGGAAATCGCAGGGAATGTGAATGCAGTCTTTGGGTTCTTTGTATTGGGCGTGGCTTAGCCCCTCTTTCCCACACGCCTGTCTTGTGAGGAAGTCCTGGGGAGACTGACCAATACTACTCAATGGGTATGGTGAGGCTCAGTTCTTCCTAAGATTAAGCTCCTGAAATCCTCCTCCAAGTCCTGGGGCTGAGGGGCTGACAAGGCTTAGGAAGGGTGAGGGCCTTGCCTCCAGTTGATAGTCCTAGCCACCAAACAAAGCTCTCTCTCCTTTGCTGCTGTCTGGGTTGGAGAGTGAAACAGGCGCTAGATCAGTGTTTGCACTCCGGCTTGTTAAAAAACCTTTGGAGGAGACCCACACCATATCATGGGAGTGGATGATAATTTCCTAAAGCCACGGGCGTGTAGGATTTAGTTTTTAATGACTGTGCTTAATGTCAGATGTGTGGTTCCAGGAAACGTTGAAGGCAGATGAGAACACGGGTTAGTGTAAGTAGAAAGAGATGCTCTAACGAAATCTGGGGTGACTCTCAGGGAAGCCCCTCTGGTTGGGGTGTGAAGGAGGGGGAATTACATAGAGAACACCTCAGACTTGGGGAGCAGGAACAAGCTCTCTTTCTGCAGAGGTTTTTACTAGAAGGCGTAGGAAGTCATTCCAAGCACATACAGATCTCCAACGGGAGGAAGACACTGTGCTCTCTGGTTATTAGATTCCTTAGAGATCTTTGAAGAGAATCTAAACAGACCAAGAAACACCTGGCCCGGGAATAACCTTCACTGGGAGACACTGGTAAAATTAGTAAATACTGAATCCCAAAGACCCCTGGTCAGTTTTCCCCTCGGTCACTAAGCATTTCCCCTCATCTTACTATTCCTTTCACGTGTTACTGCTTAGGTGCTTCTCTCCACCGTCCTTACAGTTTTACCGACCTCCCCTACGGCCCTGTTACAGTAACTAGGTTAAGCCCATTTGGTAGATAAGAAAAAATGATCCTGAAAGCTAATTGCTTTAGCTAAATTATACAATATTCTGATGAAGGAACCAACGCACTGGGAGAGAGAACCTGTCTCCTAGCCATTCTACCATAGCCCTTTAGGATAGAGTAAGATTTCCCAAAGAGTTGTAAGGCAGTACTCTGGACTTGTTTAAAATCCTTCCGAGTGTTAACAGCTTTAAGTCTTGTGGTGATAAAGGAGACTTGAACACCTGGCTGCGTTTTCTTTTGTTCAGTCTAACAGGGACCCAGCCCTCTGGCTTCCCTGGTGGAACGCCCCCCCCCCCCCAGCCCCTGCTTTGAAGTGTCTCGGTTTTGTTCATTCAGGAGAAAAGATCAGCATCTCTCATGCAAGGCCTGGCTCTGTGCCCATCGCACTTTTGCAATGAATTTAGCAACATCTGCTTTGCCCATTAAAGTGATTTTTTTCTCTTCCTGGCCCTGAGCCTGTATGCTTGCTGCAATTGATTACCGGCAATTTCCTCCCCAAACCAGAGGATTCGGTGAACTCTAAATTGAATTGTTGCTCACTTGTCTCCTTTAGTCTAATGTATATGGCTTACGTGCAAAATAGTCAAGCCACTTAGTTCCTGAATCTATAGGCTGACGATTCTGGCTAAGAACAGGGGAGGCCTATCAAGTGACAGTTCCCATTTTTGTACATAGCTGTCCAGGGCTGTGGTCACCTCTGGGTTTCTCAATTCATACCTAAGGAGGGGGAAGTGGGTGGGGGAGTCACCTAGCCTACAGCTAGCCTGTTGAAGCAGGCACACTCCTTTCTTAAATCAAGTTGTAGTGATTTAAGTCTTGTGGTGATAAAGGAGACTTGAACACTTGAACACCATTGACTCAAGATGGTAGTTGACTGGAACCCTTACCAGGGGATAATTTAAAAACCCAAACTTTACTTTTAGAAGTAACTTCAGAGCACTTCAGGAAGTTGGATGTGATTATACTCCTTTGAAAGCAACAGGGTCACCCACCCAGTATGGTTCAAGTCATTTTCCCCTTCAGCAATGCAAAACTGAAGCTGAATACCTGGCCCCTGGCTCCATCTTTTCTCTGACTGCTCAGTTTCTAGTTTGAGACAGTGGGAGTGCTGGCCACTGCTCCATCTTCTTCTCTGTTGGTCGGTTTCTAGTTATCCTTTGAGAAGCGGGAGTGCTGACTTCCAGAAAGCTGGCCTGTCTCCTTCACCTCTTGATTCCTACACCCCACACAGTGCTGACAGAGTGAGCACACACAGTTTGCCCCCAGGGAAATGATGGGTGACCAGCAAGGAATGTGGCTCATGAGAGGACATCTTGACATCTTTGGTCCCCTGAGTTTTCCCAATGTGTCCTCCCTGGATAGCCATAATGGCTTCATATGAAGACTATGAAGATTTATTGGTTATTTAGAGAAATGGGACTCACGAGTCTCCTTCACCATGCAGGAGGAAAAAAAAAAAAACAAAGGAACTCATTGCTAATCAAATTGCTGCTGTTCATCAGAGCGGTTGATTTAAAACTAGGTGTCTAAAAATAAGACAAAGACAACATGAATGACTAAGTCTAGTAACAGTGGGGATAGCTAGAGACCATTTGAGTCATTGCATTCTCTGTTTCTTTGAGAGGACAATCCCCCTTTTCCACCACAGCGGCTCACGACAAACCCACTGTATCTGAGACTCTTCTGAAATGATGGTTGACAGCAAGGCTGCTCACTGATAGATCAACACGGTCAGCGAGATCTTCCATATTGAAGTATGACCATGAGAAACATTAGTGAAGGCAGAAAGAATAGCTCAGCTTGAAACGGAGGGCCAGACCTCTTAATGGATTAGATTGTGAGGTGAACCCCCCCCCCCCGGAGTGAAAGTGTTAAGGATTCCTGGGGTTTGGGGGTTCTAGGAAGGCCTTAGGTGTTTCTTTATTTGATCTCTGAACATTGACATTCCTTTGTCCTGCTGCTGCTGAATCACTGGGGCTGGAGTGGGGGAGGGGGCACAGGATGACTTGCAGTTCAGGAGAAGGCACCCCACACTTCCTCCGGCTGTGAGAATCTCACAGAGAAAAGGCTAGGAAGCTGGCCCAGCTGTCTGCCCTAGGTTTCACCACGCTCTTACCGGTCTGAGTGCTCTCCCCTCCCTCTCCCCCGTGACGAAGTGAGACCTGGCTATGCTTAGTCTTGTTGTTTCGCTTCTGCTGCTGGGATACGGAGCAGCTGGGATACGGAGTGCCTGCTTCCCCTTTCCGGGGTTTCTGGCAGAAGTGGAACAGGACTTTTCCAGAGGACAGGATCACTCTGAGACTCAGCTCTTCAGGTTGGGGCAAAGCTTTGGGACTGAGCATGCTCTGCAGTTCATCCAGAGCTAGTCCCTCCTTTTTACCTTCAGAATGCTACCACTGTCACCAAAACGACAGTTTACCTTAAGGAGATGCTGTCACGTAGCAGGCCCTGTGTAGATAGGGTTCATCTGTGACCCCCCACCCCCAGACAGTGTCACGAGGCAGGCTTTATAGTTATTTTTCTTTTACTAATGATGAAACCAAGGCTTCTAAAATTGAGTTTCTTCTAAGCAAGGATTATGAAGTATATTGGGCATTGTGTGGGCAACACTGTGGATACAATGGGAAATGAGAGAAACACAGCTGGCACTCGGCTACTAACTGTGGCAGCGTCAAGACTGGAGGGTTGGTTGGCCTGACTCTATGCCTTACCTCAACTCAATGTACAATTCCTTATAATCTAAGATACCTCCTGGGGGCATGCTGGGAACTCAGCCTGCCCAGAACAAACAGTGACTGGTGGGATATGAACTAGGATGACCCTTGTAATGTTAGACCCTTGTGAAAGGTAAACTCATACAGGCAGGGACCAGGGCTGTCTTCTGCCACACCCTCAGCTGCCCCTGAGTAAGTCTGTGTTGGATAACAGAGAACTAGCAGTAAGTCACATTCTGGTCGCCTTCTGGTTTCCTTCTGCCTGAGAATGGTGGCCCCAGGCTCACCGTGAAAGCACGGCATGTGCCGTGGTAGGCAGAGGAAGTCTCTGAGCCCTTTACATGTAGCGGCTTTAATTCTTCTTTTCTCTCGATTTTCACACGCCCCTGCACTTCCTGCTCTTTCCTGAGCCTGGAAGCGGAAGTGCTGAAGTACCGAGACAAACTGTTCTTATGGTTTTGAGAGGCTGACTGAAGCTAGAAAGGCCAAGGCTCCAGAAGACCAAGCCTTTCTGGGTTCTCCGTCTGGGAGACAGGGTTGGGTGCTGAGATCCTTTGCGTTTCTACTCCTTTGGAAGGTCAGGGGCTCAGGGAGGCCAATTAAGAGTTTAATCTTAGCTGCAGCTTCATTGTTCAACCACAGATAGATTACTGCCTTTCATTTCCCGTTTGTAACTGAATGGAGGGGTCATTAATGAGAGGCAATACTGAGATTTAGTTCTTAATTATAGCTTGATTATACATGGATTTGCTCACTCAATGGATATTTATCAAACACCAAATATACGAACACCTACATTTCCAAAGAGATAGCCCTGTGTGGAAAAAAATTAAATATGTTTCATGATAGAAGAGGAAATTGCTATAGTGCTTTGGTTGGATGGGGGAAGACGCTGCTATTTCAGTAGGATTGTCAGGAAAAAGGCCACGTTTAAGAGATCAGAACAAGCTGTTAGGTGGGAAGAAGAGGCATCTAGGCAGAGAAAATACCCAGTGCAAGTGTCCTGGGGCTGGAACTCCCACTGTGCATAGAACAGCAAGGCGGCCAGTAGGCTTGGAGCCCAGTCAGCAAGGGTCAGAGAGGAAGGAGACAGTCAGAGGGGAAATGGGGTCAGATGTGCCCTGAAGACTTGAGAACACAGGAAGTCTTTCAGGCTGTTCTGGGAGCGAGCTGTGGAGCCTCTGGAAGGTTTTGAGCTGAGAAGGGATGTGACCTGGTAGTCGCTAACTGCATTGGTTATTTTTGCAGAAACAGAAAAGACCTCCAATTGACCTGTCTAGGCATGAGCAGCACGGGATGATGGATGCGAGATGCGATGGTGCCCCCTTCCCCTTGCCCTCCATGGCAAGGTATTGCTCTCATTTCAGTTGAGGCAGAGGGGGCTCTTACGTGGTTAGTGACACCACAAGCTGCCACAGGAGGAGGTAGCAGGCCTAGTTCTAGAAAGTTCATGCAATGTTCCTTCCCCAGGTTCAAGGAAAGAACCTGTCCTTTGCTTTTCTAAGCATCAGCAGCTACTTGCCCTTCTCATCTTTAAAGTCAGTAATATCCTGTTTCTCCCACTCTTCCTCCCTTTGTCAGTCTCTCTCTGATACCAGTTCTCTACTCTTAAAGCATTCTTGTGGTCAAGTTGGGCCCATTCAGATTACCTAGCATAAACTTTCCTCGAAGGTCCTCTGCTACGTCAGGTAACATATGTACAGATTCTGGAATTTGTGTACATGTTTTGAGGGATTATTATGCCTAACACAATTCTTGAGCACTCAATAATTATTCCATTTAAGTATCATGACAACCTAAGGAGAAGAACACTATTCTAGTTTTTGGCTGAAGATTAAATATCAGAGAAGTTGGGAAGCTAGGACTGCTGAAGTCAAAGCAGCTTTATTTAGCTGGACTTGATGCAATAAACAAAGACTATGTTAAATCTTCAGCAAGTGTGGCTGCGGGAAGAGGCTAGGTAACACGCCAGGCAGGTATAGAATATAGCACTTCATCTTTCAGTGGAATTTTGAGGATTTTCAAACAATGAATGCATTTTGACTCATGAGAGCCCTGACTACAAGCCTTCCACAGAGGAAGTCCATCAGTCTCTCAGCTTCAGACCTTTGAGTCCCAGCCAAGTCTCTCCTATTATAAAGGCTAAAGAGATATTTCCACCATGAGCTGAGTTTCTCCATTCTTCACGCCTTACTTCAGGAGCTTTAAAACATTCTTGGTGTCTTTGTGGTGTTTGTTGTATCAATTGTGGATGTGGTTGTGCATCATCCCTGTGCCTTGCTCAGATGGGAGGATTACTCAGCTGTAAAGAACCATCCCTTATGTATTTCCAGGACATGGCACAAGATACACTCACCCTCATAACCTGGCAATAACTCCATACTGCAGGATTCATCAACTCATATAATAACCAAGAATGAGCCCAGAGAAACCTTAGCTCATCTGGTGCTATAAAGGCTGCTTCTGGGGGTGTCTTAGTTGAAAAGTAGGGCTTCAATGAGAATTCCTACTTCCATTAGTTTCTTGGGGAGGTTAGGATACACTACTACCAATCCTTTGATCTACAGCAACAGAAATTTGTTCAAGAGGCCAGAAGTCTGATATCAGCTCCACGAAGGCACTCTATGCTTCCTCTGGAAGCCTTAGATGATGTTCATGCCTTGCCTTTTCCAGTTTCTCTTCCTGCTGGTATCCATGTCTTATGGCTTAGTAAGCTAGAAGTCATCCTCAAGGCCAGCATCCTCAAATCTCTCCAGACTAGAGTTCTGGCTTCATTACTGTTACTATGATAAAACACTGTGACTAAAGCAACTTAGGGGACAAAAGGTCTTATTTGGCTTACACTGCACAGTCACCATCCATCACTGAGAGAAGTTAGGGCAGAGATTTGAAGAAGAAAATGTAGAGGAATGCTGCTGGCTGTCTTGCTTTCAGGCTTGTGCTAACTGGTTTTCTTACATAGGCCAGGGTCACCTGCCTAGGGATGGCGCTGCCCATAGTGAGCCGGGTCCTTCTATATCAGTTAATAATCAGGACAGCCCCCCGCCCCATAGATTTGTCCACAGGCCAATCTGGTTTAGGCGTTTTCTCAGTTGAAGCTTTTCCCTCAGATGACTCTGGGCTGGGTTAGGCTGAGAAATTAAAGCTAACTACAACAGTTAGGTTTTCGGATTGGCTTCTCCATATATCTCCTCAGGTTTTCTGGTGTCAAATCTTCCTTGAATAAGGGCAAGTCTGATGGCATTTAGGACCCACTTAAATAATCTAGGAAAACATCATATCTCAGTATTCTTGAGGTGCCCACATTTTCAAAGGTCCTTTTTGCCAGGAATAAGGTCATACCTATAAATTCCAAGAGCTAGGATAGGATGCACTTTAGAGGCCATTTCTTAGGCTTCTGCAGTGCTTAATGCTCTTAATGACAACAGCAACAGGACCGTCTACCGTGATGTCATTACGCTGGTGCTTATGGAAGAAACTGAAGTGCCTTATAAAGTAAAGTTCCTTACTAAGAAAGACTCTAAATCGTACATAGGAGCAATTTATAACTAACTGTTGGTGTTTGGTATGTTTTGTTTTGGTTTTTCTTCTGTCCCTAAATTAACATGTGTAAATAACACAAGGATAATTCACCTGGCCAGCTCTAGTCACTCCTGGTTTCCTCTTCGGGCCAAGTCTGGCGTTTCTGAGGCCCGCATGGATGCCTAAGGCATGTTTTTTTTTTTTTTCTGTATCACACCACTCACAAGTGTTCTCTCTGCCCTACAGCCTCAGCATGTCTGAGAAGCCAGAGAACTGTGGTTATCTGCTTACCCTGGGAGTTTCCTGTCTCTCTCCCGGGCTAAATGAACTCCCAGGTCTTAAAGAATCTATCCTCAGTGTAATCATTTTGATTCCCCAAATTCACAGTTTTATTGTCCTTTTATTAGGGAGTCATAGTAACGAGGGCCTTGGTGGCAATAACCTTCACCCCATTTCCAGGCTCTGGTGCAGGCAGGCAGCTTTTTTAAGATCTCATCTTTTAAGATCTTCATGATCCTCCATCCCCACCCCAACACCCTGCCATTTTCTTTAAGTAGAATACATTCAATCTGCTCTTTGGTGCTGGTAACATTATTGTTGCCGGATACCCGATCCCAGCGGGTACCCTCTGGGATATCCAGGATTTTGTGTCCCCAGAACAACACAAATCAGACACACACATATGGCTAGTAGCAGAACTAGAGACAGTTTATTAAGAGGGCACTTGCAAGAGAGGAAGTAGGCCAGAGCTGGGAGAAAGGTTAGCGCTCAGCCACGCATCTGCCTAGCGCACGCTTTTCACGTGAGTTAGCTCTGGAGGAGGCGGTTCAAGAGTTCCTCTCTGCCACTGGCTCCTCTTCTATGCTAATTTTGACCTCACTCTCGGCCTTACTCCCTGGCCACGCTCTGAACTCCCTAATCATCCGCTTGAGCTGCATTCTATACCCCAGCTGAATCAACAGAAGGGACTTTCTACCCTCTTGCCACTTCCTGGTGTCTCTGTATGGTCGGGCAAGCACTCGGCCCTCTCTGGAATGGTTCATAGCCAGACCCTCTTTTGTATCCTTGAAATTCTTGTCTTCTCCCCCTCAGCTTATCTCAAATGCCATCTTAAATCTCCATGAAGTCTTTTGTGACCTTTCTCCACAGGCGTGACTTATCCATCCCTTTTCAGTCTCTTCTCGGGGGCTTTGTACCCCTCCTCTGTGGGGCTTATCCCATTTTACAGTTATTTGTATGCCTGCCTTTTCTGCCCTATTAAATTATATTTCCTCAGACCAGGCAACGGATCCCATTCCTGCTGAGCTCCCCCATGGCCTCAGCACACACTCTGCCTCCCTGACGCTTGGCAAGAGCCTGTGCAGCCAGAGTCTTACAGTTTGTACTACAGTTGCCTGAGCTCAGTGCCTGAGGGCATGGGTGAGTACAAGTCCAATGAGGGATCAACAGAACCACGACAATTTTCATGGATTATGTACATTTTAATTTTTGGCATTTGTTATATCAATGATTTGCAAACATTTTTTATTGATGCTTCATAAATTTTGCTGTTTCATTGTGCTAACAACATAATAATTTCCTTAACATTATTTTGGATAGACTATTTTTTACCTTGTTTTAAGCTGCAAATCCACAAAATAATAGGTTTGATATGATATACATGTGAAGTCATTACCAAATAAACATCTTTATATAATAAATAGTACAAGAACTGTCCTTGGAAAATTGCTGGTCTGAGACCCTAAGGGGCCCTAAACAAGGTCCCTGGGGTGTTCTCTCTCCGCTAAACAATATTCTACATCCCCCCTCCTGGTAGGACTTAGGTATGGGACATACAGTATCTGCAAGGATACTGCACATCTCATCAAGCTAGGAGCCTGGCTGGTCTTGCCTACTTTCACGTCGTAGGTATGGAGCGATATCATATTGAATTAACATCTGTAGAACATATCTTTATGACCATTTATGCATATATTCAAACTTTCATGTGCTTTTATTATATTTTTAAATTAGAGAATTTCACACACTGGAATATGATCCTATGCATCCCCCATTTCTCCCCTCCAAATCCTTTGTGTTCTCCCTACTACATCCTCCTCCAAACTTTTTTTTTGTTCTCCTTTTTTTGTGTGTGTTTACGATTGCCCACTAAGTCCAGCTGCCATTGTCCCTGTGTGCCATTGTCCCTGTGTGGGTGTGGGGACTGCTTGGAATCACAGGAAGTCTATCAGTGGTCTTGCCCTCAGAGGGGGCCTATTCTCTCTCCTCCAGCAGCCATCAGCGGTCCCTAGCTCCTCATTCAAGGGCTGGGCCTGGAGAACGCATCTGCCCTCTGTGCAGGAATTTGGCTGCCTTAGTTTTGAATAGACCCCGTGCGGTAACCGTAGCTGCTTGGAGTTCATGAGGGCAACAGTTCTGTCATGGCCAGAAGTCAGAATTTCACACCATTCTTTCCCATCCTCTGACTCTCCCTTCCCGCTTCTTCCTCCTTTCCAGTGTTCCCCGAACCTTGGTGGGTGGTGGGAGAAGAAGTTGACAAAGAGGTCTTATTGAGGGATAAGCACCCACAGCCTTGTATTCCCAGCACTTTGACCAGTTACAGTCTGCACTGGCTGTGAAAGGAACCCCTTGATGACAGGTGAAAGGAACCCAGGTATTCGGGTCTAAACATGAGTATTTTAGACAGTAATGTGGTAGTATGACCCTTGAACAAAATAACATGAGTGGCTTCTGTTCTAGGGTCTCTGATCTGCCTAGCCATGGCTTCTGGCCAGGATTTCAGTACCAGACCTGAAATTCCCTATAGAGGAGCAGCCCTCAAATCTAACCGAAACTAGTCATACTGGGGTGCCCCTGTTGCACTAGTGGGGTATGTCCTGCCTGGCAGGCTGGCATTGTAGCATACAGGGTCCAGAGCTGGGTGGGACTACGGATGTCTTTTCTCCCCCTGTAGCTTGTGTAGCTGCTATTATTATTATTATTATTATTATTATTATTATTATTATTATTATTATTCTGTTATTAGGAAAACCAGAGAGCAGGGAGGATGTTTCCTCATTGGTCTGCGACTGATCTATGTCCTCCCACCAATGTGTGTGGCGCCTTCACCAGTAGGGTCTGATTGTATAGTTCTGGTGACTAACCAAGGACAATGGTGACAGCCTGTGTTGCTTTGGAGCACTCTTGGGCATCTCTGACAATGACCCACAGGGAGGTATCCTATACCTTCACTGTGACTTTCACTTAACAACCCATGCCTTTCGGGAGCAGCATTGTTCACCCGTGCAGGATACTTGCCCAATTCTTTTTCAGAAAGTTTGATTTAGAGATTCACTTACTAACTAGTCGGTTTCTGTAAGGCTTTCTCATGCATCCTGAGGTTTGGTTAAATCGCCCACCCTTCTATCTTCTACCGTTTATTCCTGTCTGACTCTTTAACCCCAGTGTTCCTTATTCTTTTTTCATGCCAGGTGACGATATAGCTGGTTTCCCTATCCTTTTTTCCACACACCCTCCCCCACCCTCTGATTTCTCCCGTGCTCCTGCACCCCTTTCTGCTTGAACCTTTTCGCCCTGAGCATTTTGTTCCTCTACGTTCTCTCTCCCCACACACTTTCAGGTGGCTCTTCAGCTCTTCGTCTTCTGGATCTCTCTCAGCTCCGCATGCTTTCCTCAGGCTTCATCAAATAAGATATTATGGTGTGAATGTGTTCCTCCCGAGTTCCTATGTTGGAAACGTAATCCTCAAACACATATGTTAATGGCATTCCTAGATGTTGCCTTTGAGAAGAAATTGGCATCATTTGAAGTCATGAGGGCAAAGGCCCCATGATGATATTGGTGGCTTTATAAGGGGAAGAGAAACCCAAGCTATGTTTTGGCATGTGATTCCCTCTACCATGCTAGGATATGGCAAAGATACACTTATCAGATGCCATTCTATGCTCTTGGTTATCCCAGAATGCAAAATTGTGAGTCAGATAAGCATCTGTTTATAATTAGCCA
The DNA here is from genome assembly GCF_903992535.2 of Arvicola amphibius. Taxonomy (NCBI): domain Eukaryota; kingdom Metazoa; phylum Chordata; class Mammalia; order Rodentia; family Cricetidae; genus Arvicola; species Arvicola amphibius. The sequence continues at coordinate 173,917,913 of NC_052047.1, forward strand.
GCCTGCGATACCCTGTTATGGCAGAAAAAGCCAAGTTAGTTTGCCATCACGTTGGCCTCTGGCTTCACCTCGGAACCTCAGCAAGACGTCACTTGAGCTGCTCTGTGAGTGACAGCCAGTCAGTTGCTTCCTCTGCTGCCTCTTTTGGGGGTATCTCCCTTGCCACTCTGTCCATTCCCACCTGCCACACGCCTGGGAAGCTCTTCTTGCCATCCGGAGATGGAGAGAGTCTTCTTAGGGCATTAGATACTCATCATGGCCAGTCACAGGAGAGCCTGTCTTTGAGACTCTCTGGAGAGACCAATTGCTTTGAAGTGACATGACAGGCAGGAAATGTGACCATGCAGTGTCACTCCAGGGCAGCAAGCAGCTCCCCTCTCCCCTTTGTCCTTCTTCTCTCAACGGCTGCTGCCTTTCCCGTGAAATGAACGGGAACGTGAAAATGATTAACAACCTTGTTCGCTCTTCAGCGTCAATTCATTTTAAATGACCCCGTTTGGGCTGGGACCCGATAGACCCTCGAGCGTGAGAGGTGGACTTTAACGGGATTTCTTTGGTGGTGCTCTCTGGCCTCAGTGTGCACTCCAGTGATTTGACAGGCTGTGGGAGAGGGTGTCCGGTGTATGGGGTGAGAGTTATCTGTCACATCATTTGACTCCCCGCTTCAGGCAGCAGTGAAGGAAGGCGACAGGGAGAAGACAGGGTGGGTGGCCTCAGGCTCTGATAGGAATAAGTGATGGCGTCTAGGCCAGAGATCTCAGCGTTTGAACCCCAGCCCAGTCTATCTGAGCTTGTACCTCTCCTCACTCAGTTCTCTCACTCTTCAAAGGGGGAATTTTTCATTTCTCAACGTTGTCCCTGCAAGGAGGGAAAGCGTTTCATCTCGGGGTGTGACGCACAGTTGGGGTTCAGCAATATGAGCTCCCTCATGTCTTCTCAGGCTCTCTACAGTACGTGATAGTTATTACGGCACCTTGCTCTCCTTCATTCCCTCATTAAAGAGTCCCTGTGCTGTGCAAACTAGGGAGGCAGAGCAGACCCACGGAGCAGCTGAAACTCTCTATAAAACTGGGAAGGAAAAGTTCGTCACAAGGTTTACAGGAGGTTTTCTAGCTTTGGGTAGGATGAGTTGAAAGCTCTTTGGCCTGTCTTTTATCATATAGATTCTGCAACACGGAAGACGTTGGCCTTGCATCATAATCATGGTAACCTTCCCACTTATGGGACACGTCTGTGACGGAAGAGGAGTGCTATTAAAATTATTAAAATCAGGCTTGGCACCAGATATGGTGGCCCTGGTCTGTGTCCCAGTACTCCAGAGGCGGAAGCAGAAGGATCAGGAGTTCCAAGTCATTCATGGTTACAAAAAAGTTTGAGGCCAGCTTGGCTACGTGACAGTCTGTCCCAAACATCCAAAAGAAAGTAAAATAACAAGACATAACAGCTGGTCAGCAGGTATGAGTTAGGATTGTCTCAGGGAAACTGGCTGTACTTTCACCTTAATCTCAAAGCGTATATTTGACCCTAAACTCCAGGCAATTTCTAAGGCTTTATACGTATCCAGTTTCCATGCATTTTGAATTATGTCAGTTTTTTAACCTACTTTGGTTAGTGATTCTTGTCCTGTGCAAGAACTATCCGGAAGGAAGGTTAAAATGCATAGCACAGGGTACAAGGAGGCTCATGAAAGCCAGAGAGTGAGTCAGACTGGTACCCGGTTTATCTTGCTTATTTCCTACCCCCAGCACCCACGTGCCCCTCCCTCTACAGGTCTGTAGCCTCCATGGTACCAGCTGTGCAGGGAAAAAAGAGGTGGGGAAGACGTCAAACAGATGCAGCTCCCAGAAAACTCAGCCCGGTTTTGACATCTGCTCCCAGTGTCAGTGTCTTGCTCTGATGTTCTAGACTCGTGAAGATGGGGATAAAAGAGACAACTTTCTCCTGTCCTCAGGAACCAAGGGAGTGCTCCAATTTTCTTGAAGTTGGAATGCTCCAGCTGGTGGCTTCACCTTCACAAAGATGCTTCCCTAATAAGTGACAAACACCCAGGGACTTCTTAGAATCACAAGCTATATGCTTGAAAGAGCCGGCAGAGAAAAACTTAGACAAAGAGGAAAGGACTTGGGCTTCTGTCTCTGTCTCCGTCTCTCTCTCTCCATGTTGCCTGCATGTATGTATGTGCACATTGCACATGCTTGGTGCCCAAGGAGGCCAGAAGAGGGTGTTAGATTCCCCTGGAACTGGAGTAACAGGCAGTTGTGAGTAGCCGTATGGGTGCTGGGAACAAACCCAGGTCCTCTCCAAAAGCAACAAATGTTCTTAACTATGGGACATTCCTCTAGATTAGCTCTTGACTTCTAATCAACACACTAAGGCTTCCTTTCTTCTGAGGAACTTCAGCATCCTCACTTGGAAGTGGTGGATAGCCGATGATCACAGATTAATAGGATTACTGGGAGGATGGATTGAGGTAGTGGATTTAATGTAGCACATAAACCCTGTGCAAATGCAAGGAAGTGCCAGTATTGGAGACCTTAGATGGGCACCCAAAGAAGTGGCCAATCCATTCTAGTGTGGTTGAGTCCCTTTGCATGTCAATGCCCTGTGTGGAATGGGGAGATAACTGGCTGAGAAGCTCAAGTTCAGGAAAAAAGGGACCAAGCAAGCAGATAAAATATTTTCAAGGAGCTTAATTTGAGTCTGTGTTAGATGAGAGGAGAAAAGTGGTTTGGAGTTTGGGTTTTCCAGGCATCAGGGTCTTTCTCTTTTATTTCTTGTGACTATGGATACGTATGAGTGTCTTGATCTGAACATATTTATTTCAGGGCCCTGGGTCTAGCACTGATTACTCTGTTTGTCCATAAGTGTCAGTCTCCTTTGAAATGCTTCTTTGAGTCGAATATGGACTCCATGCTTATAACCCAGCACTCAGAGGTGGAGGTGGAGAAGGAGGAGTTCAAGGCTAGCCTGAGCTACAAAGGGAGGAGTTCCATGTCATCTGGGACTATGTGAGAGCATCTCCAGCGAAACAATGCAAAGCTCCTTCGGGCTGTCTATCCTGAGCTGACGCTGGCATGGGCAGTGAGGTTTGGCAAAGTTACAAAAGGATTTGAGGGCCAGAGAAGACCTATCTGGAGTAGAGGAGGGCAGAGACAGGAAGTGCACAGAATCGAGCCAATTTTAAGAAGAATCCTATTGTGTTGCTCATCAACTCTGCATCTTGGGCCGGTAATGTAAGCTCTCTGCACTTCAGTTTCTCATCTGTAGCATAATGTGAGCAGGCCTTGTGCAATGTGAAATGCACACACGCTAATGGATTTCCGGTGCTTAGAAAGGTGCTTGTCACACATTCAACCCGTTTACTTGTTTATTAAATAAGAGCAAACAGGAGGATGAGTGAGAGGAAGTGGGCGCTATAGAAAAAGCACAATTCTCCTCACTAGACGTGGTTGCTTTGAATCCTGACTCCCCAGCACTTTTAAAAAAATCAATACTTATGTTTTTCTAATTATAAAAGTCATATATACTTACAACAGAAAGCAAAGGGAACACCAGAAGGATGTTAATAGCGACCCTGATTTCTGCTGTGTAGAGATGGCTACTGTATTTGCACCTAAGTCTGGCTCTGATGCTGGAGGCTTATTGGCGTACAGGGTTTGATCTGACTTTGCTTAGTCCTTAGTGAAGTATCCAGCAATCATTCAAGAACAAGATATGAATATCCACCAAAGAGACTATTTGAGCCAGGTGGTGGTGGTGCTTGCCTTTAATCCCAGGCAGAGGCAGGTGGATTTCTGTGAGTTCAAGGCCAGCCTGGTCTACAGAGCTAGTGCCAGGACAGGCACCAAAGCTACACAGAGATACCCTGTTTTGAAAAACAAACAAACGAAACAAGAAAAAACAAAATAAGCAAACACAACAACAACAACAAAAAGAGATTATCTGATACGTAGAGCAGTAGTCTTCGTCCACACATCTTGCAGTTTCTGTCCCTGCCTTCCAGGAGCCTAACGCTCCAGGGACATAACATGCCCAGCATTTAGATAGAAATTCATCACTCTCTCTCCACAAGTACTTGGACGCTCGTATGGTTGTCAGTTGCCGAGTGCTGCCACTGAATGACAGGTGGACAGATATTTGTCTTTACATGATTAAGAAAAACCCAGAGACAGATATTGGGGTCCAAACTGAAGGTCAGAAAAGCAAAACAGTCAACCACGGTCTTACCTTACCTCAGTCTGAAACGGCGATCCTGCCTCCAGGAATCTCAGAATAAGACTATGTATGAGAGCTGTCTCCTCCTATTTTATATTTTTCTCTAGGGCTGGGGTTAAAGGCGTGCACCACTAACGTTTTGCCATGGTTTCTGTGACAAACTAGCGTGGCTACTGGGATTAAAGGTGTGTGTCACCACTGCCTGGTCTGTAAGACTGACCAGTGGGGCTGCTTTACTCTTTGATCTTCAGGCAAGCTTTATTTACTAAAATACAAATGAAATATTACTACGTTTGTCCCTGGTACGGATCATCTTAATGCTTGGTCTGAGGGTTTTTGCTGGATGCTTCAGGCTGTCTGTCGGTCACAGAGCTGAAGTAACGGCAGAAGTCTACCGGGCAATAACTTGGCAGCACAAGGAAGGCTGTAAATGAGGCTGTCAGAAGGGAGCTTTGTGGCCGACTCCATGGACAAACACAAGGTGTGAGGTGGCCAGAACTTGGAACAAGTTAACTTTCTCTCTTACTTGGTGGTTTCCTGTTGTTGGTTTTTCCATGAAGTGGTTAGATGTGCTAACTATCACCCAAACAGAGTACGGATGGCTTTGGAGTTGGGACGTAATGATGGCCAACAGCGGTCAAAGGGAGGGTTCCGAATGCATGCATCTAAAAGCCCAAGTGTCTAACAGAACCAGAAAAGTGTTGACAACTTAAATTGATTTCTGGTTACGGTTCCCAAGCAATGGCACAAAACTAGGTTACCTTGTCTCTTTAATGGCTTTGTTTGGAACATCTCCAATCACCCCTCTCTGCTTTCCACTTCAGGGGAAGAGACGGAACCCTAACATAAAGCTGCACCAGCCACACAACAGATACTGAAGGCACAGTCGCTTTTCTCTCCCACATTGTGGATAAAACAGGCCTGCGTATGGGTGGTCAATCCAACTACAGAGATTTATTTCTTATTTCCTTTTTAGTGAATGCCACAGCAATTTACATCAATGACAATGCTAAAAACCAGGCTTACAGCTTCTGCTAAATCTCCTGTTGGCATAGCCAAGGATCCTCTTTGATCACGATGACTATTCTGATTTGCTCCAGGCCATCACAGCTGTGACGTCCACTGTAAACCATCAGTTCTTAACCTGTAGGTCACAACCCATCTGCCAAACCTAAATCTCCAAAAACATTTACATTACAACTCATAACAGTAGCAAAATTACAGTTATGAAGTAGCAGCGAAATAATTTTATGTTTGGGGGTCACCACAACATGTTAAAGGGTCTTAGTGTTAGGAAGATTGAGAACCATGACTCTAAGCAAGAAATATTCATTAAAATCCCATTTCATTAAAAAAAATGTCCTAGTTAAAAGTATATGTTATACAAGTGTCCAAAAATAAACAAAGTCAGGGAGAGGCATTCCAGCATCCAGGCCAACTTTGCTCAGGAAAGATACAATCTCTCTCAAAAGGCCTTGCCATCTGGGTCATGGCTGGCGTATTTTCTTTGCTTCAGCAATATGCCTTCCCAACCTGGGATTACTACCTCTTACTGCGTCATTTTCCAAACCTCTTTCAACAGCAGAATTGATTTTTGGAAATGAACAGTTAGGGTTTAAGACAGACAAAGTGGAGCTTTTCCTGGTCGAAATGGGAGTGCAGTGCTTGAGACCTGACATGTTTGGTCTTTCATTTCTTTCCTATGAATGCCATGACCAGAGTGTAGTGCTCCATTGTATGAAAGCACTACCACTTTATGAGTCAAGCACACCCGGTTCCTAGCATAACGAGGCCACAAGTTAATAATAAGACCCGGAAGGCCTCGGCCTTCATGCTATGTGAGGACGGACCCACAGTCTTTATTTCATTTTTGACAATTTTATATGTATATACAATGTGTTATGATCATCTTCATTGTGTTACACTTTCTTTTCCCCTCCCACTTCTGCTGAGCCCCTTCCTGTCCACAGCAAGCCCCTCCCTTTGATGTGTGTGTGTGTGTGTGTGTGTGTGCAGGGAATCGCTGTTGCTGCATGTTCACCATTCCAGTGACAATGTCATATGAAGATGGTATTCCACGGCGCTCCTCTCCTTCCTTTGACTCTTGCAGTCTTTCTGTTCCTTCTTCCATGACGGTCCCTGGGCCTTGGGGAGGGTGATGTACAGATCTGCTTTAGGGTATGAGTGCTCAACAGTCACTTACTCTTGGCACTTTGATCTTATGAATGTTTGCATTAACTGCTGCCCTCTACAAAAGGAAGTTTCTCTGGCCCAGGTTGACAAGAGCGCTGATCTCCAGGTACAGACACAAATATTTAGAGGTACTCTGCCCACGGGTCCATTTGGCAGAATATCAGTAGTAAATCCCGCCCCAGGGCCCGTGATCTCCTTTGCTGTAGTCTTTGACTATGTCTTAATTCTTGAAACCTGTGGGAATTTAGCTGCTTACTTTGACTTCCCCACAGAACATGACTGAAGAATGATCATCCCAGAACCCAACTTCTGAACAATCATTGGTTCTTGGGACCCTGGTTATGAAATTTCTCTGATCTCACTGCCTTCCTTTCTGGGCCAGCATTAGCCTAATCCTGGCTTTGCAACTGTGATTTGAACTACACATCTCTCAGATCTTGAGTAGACTATCCTGGGTCTCCATTGTTGTCAAATTCTATTTTTCAATTTTCCACGTCTCCATCCAATATGTCACATGCATCAGCGCACCGAGAGCCCTCTCAGGCATGTGTGCCATCTTCACCAGTGCCCTTACTTCAGATCCAGTCTGTCCTCAGGAGCAGACACGTGTCAACCCCAGTTGACTCGCCAGTCTGAGGACCCCCATCAGCTTTTGATTCTGATCATAAGCTGTTTCTTTTGGTACAAATCCCAAACTTTGAGACTAGAATTCAGTATTAAGCTAAACTCTCTAGGAGATCACTAAGGGGCTTTGGTCACTGAGACAACAGAAGATATTGTCATAATTCAGCAACTTCATTCAAAATGGCTCTGCACCCAGCCCTTGGTCACTGCTGCATTGCACATCTGACGTGCCTTTGAGATGGGGGAGGCTCAGCAGGAACTGAGGCCTTTGCCACTTTGTTTACTTAGTTACAAATATTTGAAATGGAATGGGATTTTCTTGGCAGATAATTTGAGATACCAGTAATGACTTGTAGATATATAGACGTATTTAAACGAAGGTTTCCTTCCTTCGGTCCACTCTTTCTTGCTTGAGACATTTGTGAACAAGTCATTTACACTTTAAATGAAGTAAGCATTCACATATATTGCACATTATATACAGAGAAGTTGGCTTGGGCTTTTAAAAGGGGATTTTTCTTTTGTGTTTAAGAAACAATTTTTTTGTTATACAATTCCCCACACTTTAACTGACATTCTCTTATAAGAGGAAATAATCAATAAATATTTGAACTTAAGCCAAAGGTTAGCGTTTCTTGGCCTTGGCATTATTGACATTGGATCTGACTAGTATTTGCCACTGTGGGCTGTCCTGTGCATTGCTAGGTTTAGCAGAGCCTCTGATTTCTATCCAGTTGATGCCAGTAACATCCTGTCACTGTCATATTGGTAAGCGTCTTTTGATGAAAAAGAGTCGCCCCTGCTTGAGAATCACAGCTATACAAGGGGAGGAGAGTTGGAGACAGGACAGGCTACAGCAGCATAGTGACGTCAGCTCCTGTGATGATGACAGTTAAGGCTTGACTTGTCTGCTGAATGAGACCTCCTCCCCAATGACCCTGGACTGCCCCTAAGTTTCTTCTTTTACATTTATTCTATCCTGAGACAGAATGTCTCTATGTTGTACAGGCTGGTCTTGAACTCCCTCCCAGGCCTCTGCCTCAGCTGCCCCAGTGCTGGGGTCTAAGCACACATCATCATATCATATTCTTATTACAATGTATTAAAGAACCCTTTACCTTAAGCGTTAGCTCTGTACGAAAAGCGTAGTGTTCTAAAATGGTGAGTAGCTGATATTATTTTTCTTTAGTTAAAATAAATAATTCTAGAATGTGCTCACACCATTTATCTTTTGCTATTTAACAAATCCACCCAAGCCTTGGTGGCTAAAAACAATTTGTCCCTGCTCACCTATTGTGTTGTCTGGGCCGCTCTACCTCCAGATACAGGTTGAACTACCTGGGGCTACAGTGACTAACTGAGCTCTGTTACGTCCATAGCCCTTCTCGTCATTGTCCTGGGACTAGTAGTGGACAGTTCAGGTCATGTTCGTCTTGTGGCAATGGCAGAAAAACAAGAGGACACCTGAAGCTGAGACACCGAACTAGTGACCATGGCTTCTGAAATAATCCCACGGGCCAAAGCAAGTCACATGATGGACATTAACTGGAGAAAGATGCAGGTGCCGTCACTTAGCGGAAGTACTACCCCAGTGGTTCTTAACCTGTGGGTTGTGACCCTTTGGCAAACCTCTGTCTCCAAATGCTTTCACATTATGATTCATAACAGTAGCAAAATTCCAGTTATGAAGGAAGTAGCAATAAAAATAATATTATGGTTTGAGAACTACCGTACTACACCATCTAGGAAAAAGGGTGATTTAGCCTGGAAAGGGTAAAGAATTGAACTCAAGAACATGGCCCGGAAAAACCTGTCCCTTTGCAATGCATTTTGCTTTTGTATAATTTAACATCAGAGCTCCTTAATTTTGCCAGAGGCCTCAATAATGAGGGAATAGACTCACAGCACCATTTCAAGATGGACCCACCTGGGGAGGCAGAAGGAACCCAGCAATTGCTCGGGAAATGTATCTTAACTCCAGTGAGCTCAGTCCTGTTGGAAGTAAACAACATTGTATTTCTGTGGTTTTACAAAATGAAAAAAAAAAAAAAACCCAGATGTGTCTGACACGAAGGCAGAGAGAAATATTTTCCAAAATGTTTGTGAGATTAAGATGCACAAACACTGATATTTAAGGACCGGCAGGTTGCAGATGTGTTGGCCAGAGGAATGTTGGATGAAAATCTCTGGAATGTTGGAGCGAAGTTTTACGTTTATTGCCAGGAAGTGTGTGTTGCTTGTTTTCCTGCATCTTTTCAAAAGATCTCTTGTAAGCGCAGTCCTGCCTGGTCCAGGTAGGGAGGCTTGGCAACAGCAGCAAGTGAAAGTGTTTGCTGGAGTCCTTCCCTGCTCCAGCCGGACCAAACGCTGTTAATCTGTAACTGGAGTCTGAGCACTTCTTGCGTGCTTACATGGGTTTCAGCGTTATTTTCAGCTGCAGGAAGAGCAGTCTGAAGTGTTCCCCTACCCCCTTGACCTTTACCATAATTGCATCTGGTCAACTAGCAGAGTGGCCATCACTCGTGTTAGGCGATTTGAACACGGCAAAATTTTTTTAAAAAAAATCACCCAATGACAGATGTACATGCACTGAAGACAGGTAAGGTGGTATGTTCGAGGAAGGGCATTGTATCAGAAATCACAGTTATTGATGCTGAGACCCTGGGTTTAGAGGACAATGTTCCACATGTTTGCTACAACCCATGATAGGGCCCCATGTCTTTCAGCAGAGCTCAGAAACAACGAAACAAAGCAAAAACTGAAAGGCGACAATGCCAAGGGCTGCGAGGGAGAATTCTCAAAGGCTACTGAGCCACTTTGCAAAACAGTGTCTCTTCTTCTGAAACATTTTGTCTGTGTGTGTTGTGTCGAGCATGTGGTATGTGTACTTATTCGTGTGTACGTGTGCACTTATATGGACATGTATGAGTGCTTGTGAATGCACGCATATGTAGAGGCTGAAGTTGGGTGTCTGTCCTAAAGTCTGACTACTCTCTCCACTTTTTTCTTTCATTGAGACAGAGTTTCTCCTTGAACTTGAAGCATACTGATTGATAGGCTGGCTGGCCAATGAGCTCCAAACACCACCAGTCACTTCCCCTCTTCCCTCAAGTCCTACTGCTGGGGTTATAAGCACCTTCCTCCCTCCTTCCCATGCCTCCTTTCTCCCTCCTTTCTCTTTTTTTCCACAATGTCTCATCTATTCCCAGCCTTGAACTTGGTATATAGCAGAGGGTAACATTGAAGTTTTGACCATCCTCCCTCCACTTCCTGAATGATGGCATGCCAGAGTTTATGCAATGCTAGGAATTGAATCCAGGGTCTCAACTGTGGTAGGCACTCACTCTCCCAGGTGAGCTATAGCCCTGGCGCTGAAATTAAACCTCAAGTTACTCTTCTGAGACTTTGCTCTTAGGAATACTGAAAGCACAGTCCAGAAGAGGGTATATGCAGATCTTGGCCTGAAGCTCTGTTTTTCTTGGCCTGCATGGTTGTTTAAAGAAATTCAATTAGTTGCCAAGATTAAAAAATGAGAAATTTCGTCTAAAAAAAAAATCCAGATTTACAGCTTCTCTTTAAGAAATAGGAGGATCTGGTAAAATGGACCCAAATTCTACATAGGACTAGGGGAGAGAGAGAGAGAGAGAGAGAGAGAGAGAGAGAGAGAGAGAGAGAGAGAGAGAGAGAGAGAGAGAGAGAGAGAGAGAGAGAGAGAGAACATAAATTGTTCCTAGTGTAAGTGGACCTTCCTAAGGCACTGATAGCATTGATAGACAGTAGAGGATGTGGAAATAGAGCCTATGCCCTCTAGTCAGTGATTTCCAAACTCTTGGAATAGTGTGAAGGTGTCCATCTCATTCAGAGGGTCCCAAATACACCAGTGTTCCTGGTCACTTGGACATATCTTGAGTGACAAGTCTGATCTACACCTTCTCCAAAGAGTTAGACATGAAATCCCAGCTCCAATTTAGCTTCTAAACAATCTGCTTCATGCTCCAGAGAGTACCTCACTGAATCAGGAGTTTGGGTTTTTTGTTTGTTTGTTTTACCAAAGAATGCCACCTATCTTGGACAAGGGGTTCTTTAGGAGGTGTTGGGGTTGGTTCTTTGGGAATAAAGGGTTTTTGTTTTGCTTTGTTCTGTTTGCGTGTGTGTGTGTGTGTGTGTGTGTGTGTGTGTGTGATTGACTGGTTGGTGTTTCCCAGGATCAAACATGAATGACAGGGTCCCTCAGACACAGGCTAGCCCTAGGCTAGTCACCAAGGTCCCTTGTTTTCCCACCAGCCTAGTGGACGTGACTTCTTGACCTTACTGGCTACTGTGAAAGATTTAATTAGAACCTGTGAAAGCTGCAAGATCTGTGGAGGAAGGGGCTTCAGATGAGCGAGGGGACTTGCAGTCACTCTCATCCTTTCCTGCCGAGTCCGGCTGATACACCAGGCCACACAGCTAAACGTCAGTCTCCATAATCAACAACTCCCTCACAGTTCAGAATACTGGAAGGAACATCAGAGCTCCCTGTGGGAGGTGAGAGATTGTGTCTCTTTTGTTCAGTTCTTGGTATTCTCTGGCAGATACCACTTCTGGTTTTAGTATGGTAATTTCTTCACTCAAGGAAGAAAGATTTTTTTTTTCTTTTAATTGTGCTTTTTGGATACGGACTGCTTCAATGGCTGTGTAAAACTTAGTTGGTTCTGGTGGAGAAGGAAACTAATTTTTCTAAATCAGCACTCTTATGGGTGTGTCTAATATGGATAGAGTATGTCTCTACACACAATTGAAAAGATTTATTTTATTTTTATTTATATGCATGCTTGTATGTATGTGCACACGTGTGTGGGGCCCTGCAAAACCAGGAGGTGGTTAAACCCATTGAAACTGGAGCCAAAGGTGGTTGTGAATCACCATGTGGGTGCTGGGAACTGAACCTTGGCCAAAGAACCATCTCTTCAATACTTCTATGTTCATATTTAAAATTTTATAGTAGCACTATTTTTTTTAAAAAGTAAATTAATTTCAACCAGCACTAGAGAGATGGCTCAACAGTTAAGAGTATTGGGTGCTGTTCTAGAGGCCCTGGGCTTAGTTACTAGCTCTCACATATAGGTCACAATCATCGATGGCTTCTAACCGAAGACTGTTCTTTCATTCCCGGCTGCCCAGACCTGAAAATTCACACAGAAACTATATTAATTGCAACACTGTTTGGCCAATGACTCAGGCATATTTCTAGCTAGCTCTTACACCTTAAAGTAGCCCACTTCTATTGATTTGTGTATCACCACTAGGCTGTGGCCTATTGATAAGGATCAGGGGCATCTGTCTCCTTTGGCAACTACATAGCATCTCCCTGACTCCACCCACTCTATCTATATCCCTTCCAACCTGGCTATATTCTGCCCTGCCATAGGCTGAAGCAGCTTCTTTATTATCTAATGCTAATAAAACATATTCACAGCATACAGAGGAGAATCCCACATCAATGGCTCACATAGTAGGTCACAACCATCTGAAACTGGATCCTCCTTTAGCTCCATGGGCATTGCATGCATATGGTGCATATACACATGCATGCAGTAGACACCCATAGACAGAAAATAAAAATAAAATGAAAAATAATTTGAATCATTTATTTTATTTAACCTAGGTATTTCTAAAATACCCTTTCAATATAATTGATGTGAGAATTACTAATGAGCTATTTTGTCTTTCTTCTTATTGTCATTAGAATGTAGGGACTCTTAACAATTACAGTGTGTTCTGAATTTCCACTAGGAAATACTTAGCCTGTCTTTGGTTCCACAATTTGCAGCTTTTACATATTTTCAAATTGGCCCAAACATTTTTAAATTTGCTTGAAACCAAATCTTCAGTGTTTAAAATTTCATGCCAATTAGAGAATAAAACAACATTTAAGCATCTCTTGCTTGGCCACACTGTCATTTCTAGGCCCCGTACACACTAGCGTGTAGTGGCTATATCGTGATAGACGGGGCAGGGCTAGACTCCGGGGAAGGCTGCTGATCCATGGGATTTACAGAAGTCCTATGCTCACACCCACCATTGGTAGCTTGTGTGTGTTTCTTGTTGAGGGAGTCCCAGGAGGAAGACAGACCCTGTGGATAGGATGCAAAGCCTTTCTTCAGTCAGCACACAAGATTTGCCTTCTACTCTCCAGGACACTTCCTTGTATGGCCGTTTGCCCCTCAGAATGGCTCACATTCTCTAGAAGGAGCTTGCAGGTATCCAACCAGGAGACACCAGACTGAAGCAGCACCTATCCAGCTGTGACCCTGTGCATTCACTTGCCAAAGAGGCATGAAACAAGTTTCCGTGTCCAGCCTTGCTAAGTTCTGAGCCTTGTTTTAGCCATGAGAAAGGATCACAAGGTTACTGTCTTCGTAAGACTTGATGTCTGGAAGTGGGGGAAGCTGAGCCTAATTGTATGGACAATGGACAAATAGCAGCATGCTAATATAAAGTTCCATTCTTCACGAGACCACAGCTAGGGACTGAATTCAGTCTGGGGTTTTGCTGACTCCTCTTTAAATATTTGAAATTTTTCTTGGGCCCTGGTGGGTATGGGGAGAGAGCGGCAGAGATGGTTTTTACTTTTTTTTTTTTTAAAGCAGGGATACAAGTATAATCAAGAGTAGCTTAACCGGAGTTTGATCAGTTAGGAGGGATAGAGATAGACGGGCAGACCCTTCAAGGCCTCCAGGAGGAATTTAGTCTTTATCCTTACAGTCTGGAGGCCACCAAGAGCTTTGAACAAACTGTCTGCGCTCCCATTTGGGTTACCGCTTTGGGTTTTAGGAGACGACATGCGGCCGCAGATCTTCTGTGTGATTGTCACCTTAGGTTCGGCCCCAGTGGAAAATGACTGCGGAAGAAAAAACATGGAACCTTTGTTTTATTGCTTCTTCACCAGCAATGGGCTCCAGAAAGTTCTGACCAAGAAATAGTTCACCAGGGCAGCAAGGACAGAAGCAGCCTAAGCGCTCAGAAAGAATGGATGAAACAAAGCACAGAAATCAAATTTGGATGTTCCAACTCCAATTTTAATCAGGTCTGCAGGAACGAAGGCTCATCATTCTTGTATTATCATTAGTGGTACTTGGCTACGGCTTGGATGTCTCTACTGCAACTCCTGTTGAAATTTAATCCCCACTGTGCATTATTAAGAGGCTGGAAACTTAATCTAACTGTAGCACGTGGAGGTGGGGCCTTGGGGAGGTAATTAGGATTAGATGAGGTCATGGGCATGGGACCTCCACGGTGGTATTAGTGGTTTTATATGAAGAAAGAGCGAGACCCGAGCCAGCAGGCTCATTGTGTCCCAGCATGTGTTACCCTCTGCTGCAGTGTCCCCATCAACAAGAAGGACCCCACAAGATGCAACTCCTTGACTGTAGACATCCAGAACTATGAGCCGAATAAACTTTTATTCTCTGTAAATTACCTAGTCTGTGCTATTCGCTTAGAACAACAGAAACTGATGGAGGACAGTACCACCGCTCAGAGTACAGTAGCGCAGCTCTTATTTATCCAGAGCCGGTTGCTTTCTAGCTGTACATATTTACACACGTGTATGCTAATTCACAGAAAACTCTGCCAAAATTAGCTGTTATTCCCATTTTATTTGATATGCATTGAAAGAGACACATTCTGAGTTTAAATGACTTGTCCACAGCCGAGAAGCTAATGTTGGAGCCCAGGTCTGCCTGATTTCAAAGCCCTGGTGTGTTCTTGTCACCATTAGTGCCTGGTAAGCGGAGGCCGATGATTTCAGGCTTGAGCATGGGTAAAGCAGCATGGCTGGGTGTGAGAGAGGCCAAGGATCAGGACCTATACTTGGATAGGGGATCCTTAACTGAGACTCTGAACAGTGTCACCTTCTAACAGTGTCACCCTCTAACTATTTGCCCCAACATGTGTTAGTCCCAAAGGCCATGTGTATAATTCCATTTTTCTCCCTCAGTCTCCTTTCCTCTCTTTACTCCTTAAGACATTCTTTCTGCTCTACAGATCCATTGATATCTCTATTTGGTTGAGTTGAACTGGATCTATTTCTGTAGACAATGGTTCAGTGGTCTCTGTAGCTGGGCACAGCCTCCTTCATCTTTGAGGAATAATATATGGAGGTAGCATCTCCTGACCCAAGGTAGGTGCCTGGTGCCTGGTCTAGGCATAAACAAGCAAGCGAGCGAGCAAGCATGCCTTCTTATCAAATGGAGTCTTTACAGTGACCTACAATCCATTGTGTGTTTAACAACAGCACAAAAGTAAAGAGGAAAACTAGACGAGAGTGATCAAGGAAATCCGGATGATGGCATCAGAGCTGGAGCCCCGTGGGAAGTAAGCAGAGAATGAGGGAACCTGGGAAGAGAGCGTTCTAAGTGTAGCAAGCAGCAAAACCAAAGGGCATGAGCACCCTTGTGCCTGGAGCACTAAAGGAATCACCGAGTGCTACAGCTGGGACCCTGTGCATCTGGAGATGGGGTCGGAGAGCTGACTGGGGCTTGCAGGACCTTGCAGCCACTTCGGGTTTCCTAGGAGTTAGGTTTCATAGTACAGGTGCATCGTGTTTCAAGTATGGATGACAACAAATGCTGGCATAGAGGCAGAAGAAGAGTGGGCACTCACTGCAGCCCTGTGTGGCAGGAAGGATGAAGCTTAGACATGGAAGGTCAGGGGAGGCTGTGAGAAACATATATATCAAATAGATGTATTTGATACGAGGTCTCAGGTAGCCCAGGCTGGCCCAGAACTCACTATGTAGCTGAGGATATCCCTTGGATTTCTGATCCTTCCGCCTCTGCCTCCCAAGGGCTGGACTTACAGGTGTGTGCCACAGTGCCCAGCTGATTTTACTGATATTCTGAGGAAGAGAGAGTGTTTGGGGTTTGCCGATAGATTAACAAAAGTAGGCCATTTGAAGTAATTTTATTTTCCCATCTGGAAGTTATTTGAGCTATCTCCAGGCACGTGTAACAGGCCATCTCAGCCATTCATTGTCCTAGGTATTTCTTGTATTCTTTTAAATGATATTTTAATGTTTCAAATTGCACAAGTAAGTCACCATTCTAGCCTTCTTGGAAAATGTCATGCAGAGGAAAATGAAAATCCCTTTTTTTCTGCCTCCATAGCTCTTGTCCAAGAAAGAGCTTATTTCTACAATGTCTTGATTTTTTTCCCTGCGCGTTTACATGGCATTCATATCGTATAAAGCTGAGGAGTTAGGTTTTTTGATATGAAAATGAAGGCATGATCTCACACTGATTTATTTTTTTTTAAAATACGAATATCTTGAAGATCTTTCCATATCGGAACACCGAGACCCACTTCCTTCTGCTAAATTGCCCAGGGAGGCCTTCAGAAATACCTCTGACTCATCTCCCTTCTCTCTCCTAATCGCTCCCTGAATTAGGGAATCAAAGACGGACACCCACGCACATACCCTGGGTAGAGGCTCTTTTCCAGAAAACATCCACAAGATGACATTTAAGGGCTCAGAGAATGAGCTTAGCCGGCACAGGCACCTTCCTGAAGTGGCTTTCCTGTTCTGGCAGGGTCACGGCTGCCTTGATCATTTTTCCTTGAAAATGCCTCTACTGTGTTCAACTCTAGGCATATCTCCCATATTGCCCCTATCGCTAGCAAAAGTTAAAGAGCCCAGTGTGGGATGGCCGGGCCTTAGATGGTAAGTGTGCACGTTGACCAAACCGAAAGGGAAGCAGGCGATGCGATAAGAACAAGTGTTGGGATAGAACAGGGTTGGTTCATTCTGCATGCGGATCTCGCCCCCCTTGTTATTAGACCATTGCATTTATTAGTATTTGTTACAATTTCATATCAACAGTAGACACACTTACAGAGGCTAGTGTATTATGAAATACAAAAAAGAGTAACTGTTAATCCCCAGAAAGCTTCCCCATCCAAGCACTATTTTGATGGTTTGATGTCTTCAGAACATCTAGCTTCCCCTGTTAGCTTTTTAAAAAAAAAATTATTATATATATATAGTGTTCTGAGCACCAGATCTCATTATAGATGGGTGTGAATCATCATGTGGTTGCTGGGAATTGAACCCAGGACCTCGAGAACAGCAGTCAGTTCTCTTAACCTCTGAGCCATCTCTCAAGCCCTCCCCCCATTAGCTTTTACACATTCACCACAGTGCAAACTACTGCTCACTTCTTTCTCTCTTCCTTGAATACAGTACACAGCAGGCAGGAGGGAAACACAGGCACAGTCTATTGGAAAACCACCTACAGGGTTGTGCTTTCCAGCTCTGGGGTTCCTGCCTGCAGGAAGCATTGTTAGAACGCAAGAGAGCTCTAGTGGACGGAGGAATTTTCAGGCACATGGGACAAGGCTCAAAATTTTCCAGTTTTCGTCTACTTTTTTCTACTGCATCCACTCAGACAAATGCAGAAACATACCATCCTCTTGTATTTATTCACTTGTTTTTCACTGAAAGGCAGGTACCATGTTGCTCGTTGACCAGCATGGGGGAGAGCAACAGAGACTCAATGGGAAAGCTTGAACCAGTATATTCAAGATAGGAGACACAGATAATTGGTAAGGAACTGGGCCACATACTCATTGGAACTCAGACCTTCTCGGCATAGCTGTGTTGGGTGTTTGTCTTGGCACCCTTACCTTTATCTAGGACATGGTGTTGGAGACACAGGCCTGGAAGGCAGGGGGGAAGCCCTGCTCTTGCTGCTGAGTGGGATGCAGTTCTCCAGGCTTTGTTGAAAAAAAAAAATAAAAAGACCTTAGTATTAGACTTAGTATTGCTTTTGAGGCAGTCAAAAAAAGCCTGTCTGGATCATTGTGATCAATAATATTTATAAAACATGAGACTTGTGCTGTAAGGTGGGAGTTTGAAGAGCTAATAGACAAAGTACTTACCCTTCAAGGACTTATCATCTAGTGGCAGGGACAGATTGTTCGAGAAAACATGGCATTTCCGCACGGCAAGTGGTATCCTCTGCACAAGCAGAACAGGACAAATACAGCTGAGGCACTCAGCGGAGACAGCTCCATGTCCCTAAAGTGACATGGGCTAAAGCTTCATGAAAAATGAACTTAGTGCGTAACTTAAAAAGAGCTGACGCTAAAAGAAGCCAAGGTAAGAGAAATGGAGGTCAGGGAGTGTCGGGGAGATGAATGAGAAGGTCCAAGGGGTAGAGGGAGACATGGAAGAAGGGCTTCTGGAGAAATTACAAAGGAAGACTAGAAAAGTGTGACCATGTCAGGGAAGAAGAGGAGAGGCAATAGACATTGTCTAGCTATAAAGATAGCTTTTCAGGGGATCAGGGAAGAGATGCCAACTTCCTGAAGTGGGAATTTGTGGAAACGTTTGGGGGACATGGCTTCAGTGACTTGTTAAATCAGTGACAAGAACATGTGAGGGTTTTTCTAACTTGAGGGCGCCCGTGGCGAGAATAACATATCTGAAGTCCCTTGCTGGCCCTGAAGATGGTGTGACTGACTGAGCTCCTCAAAGAAACTGTAGCTTGTCTGAGTGCTCATGCTCACATCCGGAAGCAGATGGAGGAAGTAGACAGGTCCAGAGACCTGGAGTGCTGGCCTGAACTGTCTCAGTGGGGTTGAAAAGGGAGATTTTGTACGGTGGAACACTGTACCTTTCCAGACTACCTCAACACAGCTAAGCATGAGCACGGAGAAGCAGCTGAGGAACCGGGCAGGTGGAAGCCCTGGGTGGCTCGCGAACACAATTCAGCAGGTTGGGAGTAGGTGTGCGTCATTAAGTATAGGCCAGAAGTCTAGTGGCTTGTCAACATCACCGCACGTTGCCAGCAGTTGCAGGGATTAAAAAACAAAAACAAAAACCCACACCTTCCTAGGCTCCCTACCATGAAAAAGAAGTAGAGGAAGGAGGAGGAGGAAGGGCATTCAGGTTCACTCAGGTGTAGGAAATAGCAGAGGGTCATTAGCCTAGTCAGGTGAATAGAGAAGACCATGGAAGAGAGGCTGAGGTGGAAGGAGGCAGAGACCAAAGAGACAATTCAAAGGGAAGTTAGCTGCACAGTCTTCAACCATTTCCAGATGCACACTGGGAGTTCTTTAAAAATAGAACCAAGGAAAGAGAGAGAGCTCAGTGGTTAAGAGTGCTCCCAGGTAATTTTAGCTACGGGGACCCGACACCCATTCTGGTGTGTGCGCGCAAATCTCTCAATCGTATTCAATTCACTTTAGAACTTTTCGGGTTCCCCCTTAGGATATTGTTGAGTAAGTCCTCTAGCAGGGTCATCATCACAGCTACCTGGGAACTCAGGTGATGAAAGTATGGAATTATGAAATAATACAAGGCGTGTGGTTACACGCAAGTTTATCTTTTGAAAGTGTCAATTTCACAGTTTCCGTGGGGATGCACTCTCCCTGAGCCTTCAGAGGACCGGAGTTCAGAAAAAAAGACTCTCTCACGTCTGTTTCAACACCCTGCGAGTCATGCTGAGAGCGGAGGGGGACACCCCAGGGCCTTGGTGTGCCAACCACTGCCCTGCTGCGGCAGGAAGTGCCAGGTCACCGATCACACTCCACACTTCTCTGCAGCTGCTCGTCTGGGCTCAGTCTCCTTTCTCTATTTTTTGGGTTCTGCCTGTGACCGCATGGTCCTGCTGCCATTTGCACGTTATCTTTGCATCTTGTGCGGCTCTTGTGAGCCTAGCTCTCCCAGCGGTCTCTAGGCAGTTAATAATAGCCAGAGTCGCCACTGCAATTTCTGCTCTGTGTATTTTCTCTTTCTGTGGAATATACCCATGTCGCATTTCTATTGAGATATCTGTTTCAATGAAGTAATACAGTCTTGCTCTGAGACAATAGAAACATCAGTACTAGTAATGGTGTCCATTATGTGCTGGGCACTGCTATAAATATTTTACATATCTTATACACGTCTACTTAGAACACCTCAATGGAACAGTTATTGTGATCTGCTTTATCATCTTCCTTGTTCTGCTCTCATTGGAAGACCACTACTCGGGCCTCTGGAATCCTCTAGGCGCTGCCATGATCTCATGGAGCATGTGAGTCAGTTCTAGATGTCTGTGTCCCGGAGTCTGAGGTACAAGAGGACCATTCATCATTCATTCACTAGATGCTCTAAATATTGCATTCCTCTGTAGCCATGCCCCGGCCCCCCACCCCGTTTTGTGGTGAAACCAGAGATGTGGGAGTTCTAGGAGGAGACATTCCCAGTGAGATCAAGGAGAGTGTTTGGGGTGATCTCCTCAGGGTTGGCAGATGTTCAGAGGCAGGCCCTGACTTGGACTCTGACTGGAGCAGGACATTAGTACCTTTGAGCTGAAGTTTAGCCTGGGACATAGGGTAAAACCCATGGGCTTTCAGACTCCAGGCGAGAGGATGGCATAGCTCCCAGTGCTAGGCCACAGGGACTGGTGACCGCATTTCTGTTTTTCTCGTGGGCAAAACTGTGCCAAGGGCTGTCTCTCCACTGGCCTCTCTTTCTCACTGAGCAGGTGCAGTGTGAGCTCTGGACAGAAGGACAGGCTGACCTTGGTGGGAGAAACTTGCTGGTTAGAGTGAGCTCTAGACAGAAGTGAGTTCATGTAAGAGGTTACTACCCTGGCTCTCAGCTTCTTGATTTATAAATCAGGGAGAAGGATGCCTACTCCCCTGGATTGTTGGGAGAATGAACAAGCCATTTACTTCCAGCAAATGGTCAGGAGATACTGATAGCCGAGGGCCAGACACTGTTTTCACATAAGTCGGTTACAACTGGGACGTGATCTTGCTTCCCCACTGGGAACACTGGGCAATATCTAGAGACATTTTTAATTGTCAGTATTTGGAGGAGTTTACAACCAGTATTGAGTGGGTAGAGGCCAATGATGTTGCTAAATGTCCCTTGGTGCATAGGCATGCCCTCTACAACAAAGAATTATCTGACCCAATGCCCTTAGGTCTGCATTGGAAACTTTTTTTTATTAATATGCTAATGAAAAACCGCTTATAAAAATACCTTATGAGCTAAGACTGTCACTATTTACGTCTTTTAGGTCAGGGGATCCGAGGAATTAAATGACTTAGAAGTTAACTCACTGAAGCATGAACATGAGAAAATCCTAGGATTTGACCTCTGGCTGTTTAACCCGGGAGTGTGGGTGGACTTCTGCGGTGATGGCCGGGGATAGTGCATGTGGAGTATATTAAGAGCCTCCCTCTCCCTTGGCAGGGATTTGGAAAGTCCAGGCATCGGCATGACTCAAAGAGCGAATTAGACATGCAACTCCCAGGACCTGCTCCTTGTCATTCTGGTCACCGTGATCTGATCTAGGCTCTTTGCAGGCCCTTGAGACAGCAGCTGCCCGTAGCTACAGTGTGATGGCACACGTACCGTCTTCCAGATGACTCCACACAGTCAACAGCCTCCCATGCTGAATATGGTTAGAGCGCTGTTTAAGTCACGGAATTCTGACACATGAGCTTTTGAAGCTGGGCCCATCGCTCCCTGGGCCCTACATCTGTTGATTTGTTTGTAGACTTTCACCTCCACAGCAAGAGGATGGGTGTACCTGGATACCAGCCCCGTCACTTTATGGACTGTGCTGGACTTATGGTACTTTCCTTTCCATACGCTTATCCTTTCAGTTAAAATGTGTGTGATGGGATGCTGAGAGAATGAGGAACGCCGTAAATAATTCACCCATTTATTCAGTGATCTTTAGTTCCTTTACCATCACAGCCCACTCTTCTTGCCTGTCCGTGTTTCTTTGCTCTGTTCCTTGTGTATGGTTTCTGTTGCCCACTACTTTCTCTGCAACCTTATTAAACTTTATGCAAAGCCTCTGCACTCTCTCAGCAATGAATGTAACTCTTATTCCTTCTCCAAAACCCAGTCCCAATCTCCTATTTCCTCAGTGAATGCCTCCGTGAACTTCCTTTTCTAGAATGGCATCTCCTGTCCTGTGGTCTCGCGGGAACTACTGTTACCGTTCTTTCTGCAGCTCTGGCTTACCGTTGTCTATGAAGTCATTTGGATGCATGTCTGGTAGCAGAACAGGAGTGGAAATCTCTGTGCATGAGCCCCCTTTCTGGGATGAGTGTAGCTACTACTCCCCATCAGAGAAGCTTCCTTGAAAGAGGATGGAGACAATTCATGTCCAGAAAACTGGACACGATGCAGACAGCAACATCTCGAGGGGATCTCAGCCTTGTTCGTTGGAGTATTTTACCCTTTTATTTTGTTTGTTACTTTGTTTGTTTTGTTTTGTTTGTTTTTAAGACAGGGTCTGTCTGTGCAGCGTTGGCTGTCCTGGAACTTACTCTGTAGACCAGGCTGGCCTCGGACTTACAGAGATCCACTTGTGTCTGCCTCCAGAGTGCTGGGATTAAAGGTGTGTGCCAGCACTACCCAGTAGGCCAATGTTAATGGATACATCTACTTCACAGCTCTTGCATATATGACTCAGGAAGGGGGACCACAAAGACTGTCAGAGCCAGGGTAGTATTCTGGAAGGCTTCCATGAATCAGTATCTTCTAAAAATGACTGCAAAAGCAAGACCCAAACAATGGCAATATCTATGGTAACATATTAATGCGGAAGGGGAAAAATTCATGGGGCCTTACCACTAGACAAAGAATTATAGGCAACTAAGGAACAGAGAGAATTAGCCTTTCCTGGAGATAAGCCCCTTATTGGTTGTTCAGTGTAAAGTGGTCATCTCTGAAACCGTATACACACACATATCAAACATAACCTCAGCAGGCTGTAGTATATATATTTGTGTAAACACATACATACACAGAAACACATACACACGTGCATGCATGGAACAATAATAATCAAGGAAAAAGATGCTATCAACTTGAGGGGAGGCAGGGGAATGGTTGGAAGGAGGTTACCTGGGAGGACCTGGAGGGAGTAAAAGGGGTGGGGGGAAGGGATGTAATTCTTTTCAATTTTCAGAAGTTAATTAAAAGAATGTAGTAACTCTGTGAGGCATGGCAGACACAGACAGGAAGCAGGCATTTCTCTGCCGGCTGTAGCTTTCAGTTCCTGTGCTGGGTCTCAGAGCCCAGACCCAGGCTTCATGCCTGGCTTACCCACTTGGACCAAGTGTGGCTTCTCAGAATAGCCAGAACCCACAGAGGCCCGAGTTACTCTGTTTGGCAATAGTTCCAAGAATTTCTGAGTTTGTCCTCTGCAGATTCTTCCCAGAGTCCTGTCTGCTGGAGAGAAAGAGGGATGGTGTTAACAGCAAGGTCTTCTGAGTGCCTCCTGGAACCTCTTGCTGAGTGCCTCTAGCCCTCCATACCCACAGATGGTGGGACCTATTGTGGTAGCTCCATTTGATGGGAAGAAATGGGGGCTGAGATAACTTGTCTAAGTCCTGTGGTCAGGGGAGCCCAGGCCTGCCTTTCCTACGACTCTTAACTTTGGATCCTTCTAGGCAAGGGTTGGTGATAAACACATGGAGGATGGACAGATGTTTGCCGTGCAGCTGTGAGCATTGGAATTACTGTCCCAGAACCCATGTGAAGCTGAGTGTGGCTGAGTGTGGTAGCATGTGTCTATCATCCCATTGCTCCTGTGCTGAGATCAGACACAGGAGACTTCCCAGAAGCTCATGAGCCAGCTATACTGCTGTACACTGTGGTGACCAATGAGGAGACACTGCCTTAAACAAGGTAAAAGTTGAGGTGCTTCTCTGACCCTCGCACATACACCATAACATGTGTGTGTGTTCACATTCACACCCAAACACACTTCAATCTGAAGGACAATGAAGTCTTTCTGATTTTCAAATGACCCCTGGAATTGGTGTTTGCCTTACAAAGAAAAATTTCCATTAAAGAGAGGATGGTTTTAGGAATGGCATGGTTCCAGCGGGAAAGACATTTAGCAATATTCAGATTTTAAAGATTTAAAAGGATGTCTCTTTGGTCCGAATTGTACTCAGTCCTGAAAGGCCAGCTTAGGGCTACTGATCACAGGGGACGTGGAAGGCACATGTAGGACAGGATTTTCTAGGAATACTGGTGGGTCCAAGCCTTCCTGAGAAATTTCACAGTGGCAGTAAATAATCCTGCCAGCCGTATTTCAAGGAAGATAACGAAATCTTTTCTTCTGGGTACATGATCTGTCCCTTGTGTTTGTCCCTTTCTTTGACTCAAGTGATCCAAAAGTTCTGATGTTGAGAATATTCGTCATCTCTACTCCTAGGTGGGTCATGAGTGGTGCAGACCAGCCTCTTACAGGGATGGTCACATTACCTAGAGAGATAGACTGTGTCCATCGCCAGAGGTCTAGGCCATCATGGTTTTTAACTGTGTCTGTTTGAAGAGCCAACCTGGTGGGGACAGTGACAGCACGGTTTAAAAACCTGCCTATGCCTCGATTCGTCCACACTGAGGCCTTGAGGAGCATGAACTGAGATGAAATGAGCCAACGTTTAGGTCATGAAAAGAAACGCAAGAAAAAAAACCCTTGGTGATCCCTAAAATTGTATCTTTTCCTTGGAGGCAGTTGTAATTTTTTATCAGTTCTTATGAAAAATAATAACAGACACATTGGTAATGCAGCTTTGTTAAAGGTGGGTGAATCCCCGAGGGAGAAAGTGAGTGCTTCAGTGGGGCCTGAAGAACATTTCCTGTGTCTAAATCCTCCCAGCCTCTTGCAGTGCGGGTCTGAAGGGTGCTCCATAGTCAAAACCTGTGTTAATAATGTGAAATATTGAGTCACTTCTATTCCTTTTAATCTTTTTATTTTAACACCATTGAATAAGTCCCCTCAGACTTTCACAGTTAAGGTTCTTAGAATTATGTTGGGGGAAATGTAATTTTGGTTACATTTCCTGTAGAATTTGCTAATGTAAAAATGAACTTTAAAACAGACACCAGACTTTTTCGAGTTATTCTTTAGTTCCTCAGAAGATTAATGAAATGAAAGAATACTGTTCCGGGCTCAGTGTTAAATAGCATTCCCTTTTCATCTTGTTTACTGTTTAGTTCAAAGGCCATGCTATGGATTATGTGATGTAACTTCTGCTTCAATGAAGAATTAATTTTCATTATTCATGTAAAAGACATCTAGCGACAGACCTAGTAGATAGAGACTTAGCTCTTCTAAAATGAATGGACTATGTAGCCAGTTTTCGGATTATATCTTCCTTAGTTCTGTTATAAACTACGTGACTCGATGTCAGCAAAGTCTGAAGTCAAAGCTGGCTTTCCACCCTCTGCGTTAACTCAGAAAATGAGTGGCATTCACTGAGGTTGGTGTCTGCAGATGAATTTGCCACCTGAAGGGGACGGCTAAATTCACAAGGGAAAAACAAAATCTCAAATTTTCAACTAGTTCCAGCCACAAGAGCCACAGTAAGGCATGGAAGATTTAATTTGTATTTATTTATTTTCTTGCCACTGAAACTGGGGCAGACCTTCACTTATGGTATTTATAAGATTTATGACCCTGGAGGAAACCATTATGGTTACCTTCATTGCATTAAGTTTCCAAATTTTTACTTAGCGTATTTCTTATGGTTTGGAAATAGCATAATGAACCACATTCTGGCAGTAGATGATTGAAGAGGTTGTGGGAAAACATAACCGGAGATCCAGAAGCCTGGGTTCTCGGCCAAGGATGACCCTCATTTTCAGGGCTGCCTCAGACCAGTCCTCTGAGCCTCAGACTTGCAGATTCTCCCCTATAATCAAGGATTTGGCTTATGTGACTTACAAAGAGCTGGGCACCACATCGTAGGTCAAGCATCTGTTAGACACAGTTGCCCGGGTCTTTGGAACTGTTCATTGGAGCTGAGTCAGGCTCAGGTCAAATCCTTTCAATACTGTGTCTCCAGAAATTTCTGGTGCTCCCACTCCTGTTGCTATGGCCAGATAAGTATTATCTCTTTTCTACCTAAGTATGTTTCTGAAAGTAGATTTACTTTAACCATTTAAGGACATCCACTCAATTTTATTTTGACAACCTCTCAAAATATCTCAGGGTCTTCTTTGATGTAAGTGAGAAAAGTATTGAGGGTGGAAGTTTTCCGATTCCACCACCAAACTCTTGTGTTTGGGGAACAGACTCAAGATTTGAGCAGTGCCAGGATTCTAGCTGGACCCCTCTCCTGCTCCTGTTGATGATGATTTGAGTAATGAAGCCAGACAGGGTTTCTTACTGCTTCCCAAAATTGATTCATTAGGAAGCCAATTTTGTCAGTGAGGAAACTGAATTTGGGATTTTTCTCATGTATTCATTGGGTATAAATTACCTACTAGGAACTGTGAAGAAATAAACTTACTAAAACAAATTGTATTTATTTAGACAATTTTATTAATATTACATACAATATCATACATAATTTTATACATACAAAACACTGAGTTCTATTATGGCGTTTTCATGTACATGTGCCATTCTACTTTGTTCTAATTCATCCTCTCTTCCCCTGCTCTCCCTCGTGAGCCTACTCCCTGCCTCTGGCTGGTTCCCTTTCATCCCCAACACCCCAACCCATCTTCGGCTTTCATGTCCCATGTATTTCATCATCCAGTCCCTTAGGATCCCTTCTTCTCATCTCATGAAAGTCCCCCCTCCTCCCCTTCCTTACACACACACACACACACACACACACGCACGCACGCACGCACGCACGCACGCACGCACACACACCTCACATATATTTCCACTCATATACACTCCCGACACCCTCCATTTTTAGTCTAGTTTGTGCATATTAAAGAAAATATGTAGAACTTGTCTTTCTGAATTTGACTTATTTTGCTTACCCTAATGATTTCCAGATCCATCCATTTCCTTGCAAATGTCATAATTTCATTTTTTAATAACTTAATATGTCTGTGGTATGTTGATTTAGAGTCCTTTGAATCCATATGCCAAAGAGTGGCATAGCTTCAACACACATTATTAAAGCTGGGGCAGAAGAGGCCTCCAAATTACAGCAGGTAATGGCAAACTAATTTCTTTCAGGTTGATTCAATAAAGTATAATCCCACCCAAGTGATTTGGCTTGGGTGGAATCTACCCCAACCTTCCTTTTATTACCAATTTATTCACTGAATTTTTTACATTGAAACATTAATATAAATCACATAAGACACAAAACTTAACATTTTAAAGGAGGCACTTGGATGGTTTTTAGTTTATGTACTTGGTAGGTCCAAAGCAGCACCCCAAAATGGTGCTGTGACAGCATCCTAAACAGAAGGATTATTATTGGGTAAACAGAGGTCTGGAGGTGGCCTTCTGTTTACCTGCAACCTCCTTTAAACCACCTGGAACCTCCCTTAATCCGCCCTAAGGTCAACTACCTGGGACACTGAACAGCCTGCTATCAGCTCAAAGATCCACCCTGCTGACTGTCGCGTGGGAAATCCCCTTGCTTTTCCGCGATTTGCTCCTCTCTCTGCTCTCCCCAGTCCTCCTCCAAGGTACAGCCTTGCCAATTTGATCCCTAAAATATCTTTCTACTTACGGTGATCTCGTTTGGTGTTTTGTTTTTTTTTTTTTTTTTTTTTTTTTTCCTGCACCCTCACTTGTACTGCTAAGTTAGTTTAGTTTGGACAATCCTAACCTTCATCTAATTATATAGAACCTTTTGACCATCTCAGAAAGAATGTCGGTAACCTCAGAAGATACTTTAACCTTCCTAAGGCCTAGGCTAGCAGCTTCCCTAGCTTTTAGAGCAAAGACTGAACTGATAAATAAGAAATGCTGTCCTAGGGCTGGTCAGGACTGGTCCTAGGTTTATTCACTGGTTCAGCCTCCCGCAGACACAGACATGGAAGATGTGCATCTTCTCTGCGGCACAGACTCTCTGGTCTGTGAGACTTCCTTTGGAATCGTTGGCAGTGGCGAGGAACAACACCTGGGTGATTTAGCAGAGGCGGAGTGCACCCAGAATGAAAGGCTGGACAGAATCAAACTCCTTTCAGGGCTGGCTGAAGTCTGGATGCTGATCCTTAAGCTAGACCCAACTTCCTGTTCTCCACAACAAACTATTTGACTCAGGTTTTTATTTTCTTAATGGGGAAAATGTGTGAACCTCCAGCATTTCCTGTCTCTCTGAAACAAACAATTTTCTACAAAACCATGTAATCCCAGGAGTCCGGAGTTGAGTTTATAACTTAAGCTGGGAGAGAAAAGCATCTTAAGAGTTTGTGTCATTCTTGGTCTGTCCTGGAGCCATCATGTCTATGTGGCTGTGCCTTGCTGACCACAGTCCTTAGAGGTGGGCCAGTGAGCTCACGCTATCTCCACGTCATACATGGGAGCCGATCCTCTGAGACGCGGACCCAACTGCTCCAGGTCACATGAATGAGCCAGAAGGCCCTTCCCTCAGGCCGGTCATGCCCACGTGCTGTTTGTTTGACTGGTGCCAGTGTGGGACAATTTTCACTCACCTCTGAGCAGCTTTTGACTCCGGGTTGTGCCCTGAAGTCACATGCTTTGTGATAACTAAGCAGCGAAGTGAATCTGAATATCTAACATTTAAAAACTACTTAATGCTTTAATTCAAGGATGATTTTGAAAACAGGTTAAACAGGTTAAATAGAAAACAACAGTCATGACTCTGTCAACTTGAATTTCTGTTTGATTTTTGTGCATTGGATTTTAGACTTTTCCTTAATATACAGAATCTTTTTTCTCAGTTTCCTTCAAAGCACACATGCTACCTCTATTTCATAGACCCGGAGATGGGTCTATGCTCTCATGATTGTTTGCAGTGGCTTACTACAGAGAAAGGCTGGTGTAGAGCCTCCTTAAGAAGGAGTGAGAGTGGCATCCAGGCACCAGTTAGAATGTCACATCTCTTGCTGGACCACGCCCCTCCTGGTGATTATTACCAGTTTTATGTAATTGTAAATGATTCTAAAAAGCAGCTACAAAGTGCTTATAGCTATTAAACTCAAAGATACAAATATAATGGGTTACACACACGTGTACTACACATACAAACACACACACCACACACACCATATATCACATACACACATCACATACCACACACACCATATAGCACACACACACACACCTACCACCCACCACACACACACAGAGCCTGAAAGCAGCTGACTATTGCACAGATGCAGTGCTGTGGTCTCTTTAGTTTGTCTGCTTTGCCACTCATTATGCACTATCTCCAAGTTCAGAGTCACACCACAGAAGTTGGCACTCTAGGCCAAATAGCTGATTTCTTGCTAAGAAGTAGAAAGCAGAGGGAAAGGCAGGTGCCCGTTCTCTGGGCCCACCCACATTGTCTTTTCCCCATTGAAGGCACCGCTTGGAAGTTCCTGTCTAAGCAGCTTCTTATCTATGTTGGGAGCCCTTTTCCTTTTAAACGCACACAGCAATGCTTCTACCTCGCCAGAGTCTGCAAACTCTAAAGTGCTACCCAAGTTCAAGGGTTAGAACAGTCTTGTGGTCCTGCAGAGGCCGAGTAGCTGAAATATTTCCTATTTCTGCATTCTCGCTGCAGAAAAAAAAAAAAAAAAACTCCCAAATTAAAATCACCTCCTTTCCCGCACCCCAAAGCACATTAAGGAAGGAACGAAAAAGGAAGTGGACTGAATTTTGTTAAGGCGCAAGGAAACAGGGAAGTTTGAACGTCCTGAACCTCATATGAAGTGGTCCATTAGCCCGGGACTCCATGTTTGCGCCAGTGCTGTCTGGGAGAGTCTGAGAAAGATGCTGTGGAGACTGTCCACACCTAAGCTCAGAGGCAGAGAACCCCTGTCACAGCTTATTTTCCAAAAACCCCAGGCCTCCTTCTGCCAAAGAGGGCAAACTCCCTTGTAGATAGAGTAACAAAACTCTCTTGTAGGTCTTAGTAACAAAAATTTAGCTACTTGTAGGGAAAGACTTACATTTCTTACCCCTCTAGTCTAAACTCTGACTTATAGGAGACCTTCAGGAGAAATCCTCTTTGTATTAATTCTGGCCCTACCCTGAGAGTCAGTCTTGCCTGACTTAATCTATCAAAACACTAAACCTACCGCCGCTGACTGTATCTAAGAATGAGTACCTTGGAATGATGTATGTATTTGAATGAAAATAGTTATAGTAGTATAGCTAGGCTATCAGTCATTTACTATGTATGTCTTACACACTTTAACCCATGTAATCCTTTCTATGATGTCACAGCAGGTATTTATTATATTTATTCTACAGAAGAAAGAATAGAAGCTTAGAGAAGGTAAATGATTTATCCAAAGTCATGATGTTAAGAAAAAGAGCTCTCAATTACTAGATCTGACTGTGTTTTCTCAGGAAAAAAACCTCACGGCTACAGCTCCCCCTCATATTGTTAAGTGACATTTAGTGACTACTATCATTTCACCTAACTTATTTACATATTTTGAGAGGTTTATTTGTTGCTTTTATGAGTGTTTTATCTCCACATACGGGAAGTGCACTGTGTGAGTGTAGTGCCCTCAGAGGCTGTAACAGGGCACCAGGCGCCCTGACCCTGGAGCTGTGGAGAATTGTGAGATGCCAGGGGTGGTAAAACCTAAAATCCCATCCCCTGCAACAGCCGTGAGCGCTCTTCCCCTCGGAGCCATCTCTGTAGCCCCATCTACCTTTGCTTTCAGTCACATCCGGTGGCCTTCATCGCATCTCATCTATAAAAGATATTAGGCAGATAATTTTGCATTTTTAGGCTTGCACTTTCTAATCTTAGGAATGGGGAACTAAAGCTCCCTACTGTGTAAAGTTCCTGTCAGGACAGATGGGATGAGGCACTCATAGTGCTTGGCCCACAAGTGTTCAGTGTATTTTAATCATGAGTTGTTAATTTAATAAGTGGCTCGTGCTGGCCTGGCATTCACTCTGGATCTGAGGTTGGCCGGGAACTCACAATTGTCATTCTCCTTCAGCTTCCCAAGTCCTGAGATTACAGACCTGGACCACCACACACGGCTTTGAAGTTTACAGTGGTGCGCAGCCGAATCTTCAGGGAGAACTTTTCACAGTATTGAGAGCTGGGTTCCCTGTGGGCTATTCTGAAAGAGTTCCTCAAGTGATTCGGTTTCACAGTTGCTGTGGGCTCATGGCCAACTGTCCCATAGATCCACTAAGGACATACTTACTCAAGACAGTGTGCTATGTACTATGAAGAATGTAGTAAATAGCACATAGAATCAGGTGCGGGGCTGCCCTTCCTTACGGCCGGTTGCCAAGGAGTTTGACTGAGGCGATCATAGCTGGACCGGGCTGGGAGCCTAAGCAGGACCACTTTGCTTAGATGGTAGCAGAGTAATCAGTGAAGACAAGAAGCCCAGAAGTGCAGAGAATGCCAGCGGGGACACTTTTGGCTGCAACACAGACTCTGGAGAGAGCAGAGGGAGGTCCAAGGGTCAGGTCAGTTGCAAGGTCCAAGGGCCAGTTGGAGTCAGAGAAGGTTGGCCTTGGATCCCTCACCTTGGAGTTTTCTCCTACTATAATATATTGGAAGAATCATGATGAGCCACTGAGATTTCTTGAGACAGAGAGTGAATTTTCGGAACTGCTCTTTCAGCTGGTAAGCCTGGTGCTCTGATGAGTTAGGCAGCGAAGAATGCAAAGGCAAGGTCTGGTGACAGCGGCAGCACCAGGTCAGGTCTCAGAATGAGAGCATGGGCCAAGCAGGACACTGCCAGGTGGCCAGGGCAAAGGAACGATTATGTAAAACTGATTAGATGTTGGGGGAGGGGTGGGCAGAGGAAGAAGAAGTGAAGACAACGTGGAGTTTGAGCCTGGGGGAGGGGAAGAACTGTGCTGCCCCGAGAAGAGGAAGTTGGAGTCTGAGTCGGCTGGGGGAGGGGGAACATGGGCCAACTTTGGGACTGGGTACCCATATCCCAGAGCTATATGGAGATGTGCCGCTCAAGGAAGTGGGGTAGGCTACACACATCCAAAGAAGCTACATCACGAGCCCTTGGCATTGCGGGAAGTTGCTTGCAGCTCTGGCTGTAGTTAAGCTCTGTGGGGAGGAAGAATGAGTCTAGAATTTTAATGTAGGTTCTGGGATATGTTTCTTGGTTGTGGGCATCTGTGAACATAAGGCATTGGAAGCACATTATTACGTAGTTTAAGTAGTCGACAGCCTCCTCGTATTACCTACCCTGAATAAAGTCATCTGTATAGAAGTGGTGGCTCTCTTGGAACACACACAGTAGCTAGCACTGACTTTGTGTTCCTATCACACCTCAGACTAGGCTATTGGTTATCTACCCACATTTAGACTGTGGATACTATTTCACTCCGTATTTAAAAAAAAATGAACTTCAACTTGGTCAGAGACCTGGATACATGTGCTAAAATTATGAACTCTCGAAGAAAAGAAAACAACACCAAAAATGTAAATCATTATATTAGCATGCCTTGTAAGGGGCAATATTAGAAATAGTGCTTAAAGTAAAGACAAACAAAAAAAATAAACTAGATTTCATCAAAACTTAAATTGTATATTTCAGGGACAACCCATAGCATGGCAGAAATAGCAGTTAGTCTAATATTTGATAAGAATCTAGTGCTTAGAATAAGCAAAGAGTCTCACAATACAACACTTAATTAAAACTGGACAAGCCCATAAATATTCCTCCAGATAAAATGTCCAAATAAAGCTGATTATGGCACATACCTATAATATCAGACTTCAGAGGAGGATGAGGCAGGAGGACTGTGATGTCAGGACTGCCCTGTGCCACATCATGGTACCCTGTCTCCTCCCTTGTATACACACAAACAGCAGATGCTCAGCATTAAGCCATCAGAGAAAGGCAAGTCGCGGGCACAATGAGGAACCATTTGACATTCTCTACGATGGCAACCATTACCATCATTACACCATCATCATCAATCACCATGAGCTAGTAACAGAAGCTGCTAAGAATAAAGAGAAACTGTAATCCTTATACATTGCAGGTAGGAATGGAAAATGAAGTTTTGAAGATAGGTTTCCTCTACCCCCCCCCATAAGTATATATAGTTAACATTTGACATTCTTCTCTCAGCTATATACCTGGAGAATTGAAACCATAGTCTCACGTAGGATTTATAGTAGTAAAATAGAAATAACCACAATGTCCATTAACTGGTGAATGAGTAAATAAAGTATGGATTAGCTCTATAGTATAGGTAATCAGAGAGTGCCACACACAGGGGTAGAGTACCCATACATGCTGTAACAAAGATAGACTTTGAAAACATTATGTAAGTCAAACAAATCAGCTTCTAAGGGTGGCATATTATATGATTCCACTTACATGAAATATCTCAAATAGACAAACCCACAGAAACAAGGAGAAGATTAGCTAGCAATTGGCAGATGCAGGGGTGGGGGGTGAGAATGATGGCTTTGGAGTGTACGGTTCACTCCTGAGGTAATAAACAGTTTTTGGAATGAAGCAGTGGTGATGGCTGCCCCATGCTCTGGGTATGAATTTACAGTACGGGAAAGTTTAATCAATACGATTTTTCTTGTGTTGTCTTAGCTTCTAATTGCCTTCCAATAACAAGAAAATGCCTATTACCCAAGAAAGAAGACCATAAAGAAAGTCACAGAGATGGGAGAGTAAGGACAGGCACAGTCAGGGGTCCATTATATCAGAACAGATGTAACAAGAGAGAGTCAGGAGATGAGGCTGGAGAAGGATGTCGTCTCCAGAACATCAAGTCAGCCTATGGGTCACTAAACGAGTTTCCCATATCGTGCAGAGCCAATGTTCTTCCCAGGACTTGAACAAAGAGATGGGCTTGGTGACATAATTGCTGGTGGTATTAAACAAATATTCACTCCAAATTAAACCAAGCAGTTATCTGACAGGAAGGGATGCAATTTCATACAACTGTGGGAACACTGGTGGCAGGTACTCCATAGTATGCGGCAATCTAGGAGTGTTTGGCAGAGTAGGCAGGCATTTGAGGTACACTTGCACAGGTCATGCTTGAGGGGATGTGGTGGGACCTGGGTTATAGGAAGGCTCAGCCATTGGTGGGTCTCAAACATCCCTATGCAAGGTACCGGCAGAACAAGAGAGAAATTGAACTTGTTTACACTGGGACAACTTCGAGCTGAATTTTGAGGGCCCTCTGTCATGCTTCTTTCTTCCAATGCTATTAGAGAGATGACACACACGACCTTTTAGGAATAGATGATGGACTGACCCAGCAGGTCTTGCTTCCTCCATAACCGGAAGCAAACATCCAGGCTCTCTCCTGGCTCTTTTCTCTCTTCTTAGGGAAACATTTGCAAAAGTCATCACAAGGATTCATGGGTCAAGGTCACTTCTTTGCTTTAGTTTGTCCCAGCAGGATTTGTCAAAGCCAACTAGACACTGGAGTTTGTACCAGCATGGGGTAGAAGTTGGGGGGCAGAACATGGAGAGTAATATCATTAAGACCCCCCCCATGATAAACATATTCCTCATGGGACATGCAAATTTGCTTTATGAATATATTTAATGGATATATTTAATTTTATCCTTCTTCCTTCCCTGTATTTCTTCACCATTCATCCTTACCTGTCCTGTAGTAGAGCCCTGTAGTGTTAGCCACAGCATGGCTAACACAAGATGCTAACAAAAGTGTCAGTACAGCTGCTCTGGTTGGCATGTTTTACTAACTGCTCTCTGGGTGCCCTAGCTGTAGAGACAAGCCCAGAGGGAAGTTCAAGCTTTAGTTCTGCTGGGCAAAACTTGATGGAAAGGTTGTTCATTGTAAGTTGCAGCACAGCTTCCCAAAATTCATCCTTCTGATCCACGGGACAGGGTCTACTCAAACTGTCTACGAGTTGCTTTCAGAGCCAGGGGATCATAGCCTTTCCATAGACACAGATCGTCTCAAGCTTGGGTGTCAGAATCTGTCAAGACCCCACCCACCAGCGGCTTCCTGCAAGTAGGCGTGTGTGGGACTCTGGAACATGCATGAGACTCTGGAACCTGTGGCTTGAAATTTGTAATTCGAGGCCCTTGGTGGTCGTGCTTGACGACCTAGGAAATGGGGAGGGATCTGAGGCAAAAGGGACCAAGCTTCTGAATTCCACCTCCTGAGAGGAGAGAAGAAATCTAGCTGCTAGTGTCCCTAATGCAGGTTGGATGTGTGGGGGCCTGCCTGGGACGATGGAGCACAGTACTGCCATCCACCCCTTTCTCGCTGGCTTTCTTCCTGCACAGACTGCTCCTTGAGCTCTGTGGCTGTGCTTCCTGTGTTCTTGTCAAACTCTGAGGGCTGCATAGATGCCTGGCTCTGGGGCTGGGATGCAGCTACAGGTGGAGAGCATCTGATGTGGATGGCACACTTGGGCCGGGGCTCAGGAAATTCCCTTTTTAGCGAACAACAGCAAAGGACCAGACAGGACTCTAATCTGTTTAGGACTGAGGACTCAGGAGAACTGGCTTCTTCCAGCAGATGGGAAAGAAGTCTAGTGGGCAGGAATGCGCAAGGCCAACGTGAGCTTCAAACACCTTGAAAGTGTGTATAATCTTTTCCCCTTCATTCCTGGGAATGCCCCCAAAGTCCCTGGGCTCTGTGGCTCTCTGACAACCTAGATGATACACAGAACTGTCCTGCAACCCTCTGCTTCTGAGCCCAGCCAGGTCCTCCTTTCTAATCACACATTTCTAGGGTGAGCTAGGCAGGAACAATTCTTGCCTTTATTCAATGAGGCTTAAGTATAATATGTGTAATTCCTGTAAGACAGTCTTGGCCAAAATAGAAAATCCTGTTGCTCTTTCAGTCCACTCTCACACCTTCCAACCCTAACCGTCACACTCACCATCTTACAAGGTTTTTGTTAGTTTGTTTTTTAGCTACTTAGAACTGTTGCTTCCTGGGCTAGTGTGCTCCTTGAAGAACTGGCATTTGGCTTGTGGTCGGGACAACTGCCTCGGATGGACCAGTTGGAAAGGAGGGCGACTGGGTCAGTTGGGTTGAGCGTAGTCTTTGCAGATGGGGGACCTGAGTAGGGGAGGGGTGATATTCTCTCTCTGCTAAACCACCAGGATGGCAGCTCCATCTTTCATCTGGGCCGCTCTATTGTGCTGGTTGCTATTGGTTCCTTTCCTTTCACTGAAGCCCAGTGGCTGTTTGTAGAGAAGCTTTTGTTCAGAGGGAAACAGGGCTTCTACCTTCCAACAGGAAGAGCGTCAGCAGTGGGAGGGGAAAGGGGGGGATGGGATTCCCCACAGAGCCCTCTGGTGGATTTTTCTTGTAAGCACCGCTTCTGCTTCTTGGAGAAAGGACATTGCACCCGATGACTTGTGGCCTTTGGTCCGCTGTAGGATTTGCTGGTCCTCCTGCTGGCCTGCTCTCAGCTGCATCCACTGGCAATTCTGCTCAGGGTGCCTTCTCCAGCAGCTTCTCTAGGTTGGCCTTGACGTGTTGCTCCCATACAGCTTCCTTCTTCAGCTACTGGCTTCTAAACAGTGCCTACAGCAAACCGTTCCCACGAAGGTTCTAGCTTTATTTCAGTCATAGGACCCTTGGCAGCAGCTGAAACAACTTCACTCATGCACCGTTCTCAGCAGTCGTGGGCATGAAGTCCAGGACAGTAGGGATGTCCTGTCTGTTTCATCCCTTCACCCTAGCATGCAGCCGAGTGTCTGGATTTTATTGGGTAGGTAGAAACCGCACGTGAAAAAACAAACAACAGAGACATAAAAACATGGGTTCTGAGATGGTTTGTCAGAGGTTGTGTAAAATGCCTCCTTTGCTGTTTTTTTCATAATAGTCTATGGAAGGGGCATCTGCATTGTTGGTATTCTAGTTAGCATGTACTGTTAACTTGACATTGTCTGTAATCACCCGGGGTGAAGGGACAGTTGGGTTGAGTAATTGTCTTTATCAGGTTGGCCAGTGGATGTATCTGTAAAGTACTATCTTCACTGCTAATTGGTATAGGACCACCATGAATAGTCCCACCCTAGGCAGGTAGTCCTTGGCTGTAGAAGAAAGCCAATTAAACCCCAGCCAGAGCATAAGCCAATAAGCAAAGTCCTCATGGCTCCTGCCCTGACTTCCCTCAGTGATGGACTATGGCCTGGAAGTGTGAGCCAATTCAATCCTTTCTTCCCAGAGCTGCTTTGCTCATAGTGTTTTTTACTATAGCAACATCAAAGAAATTAGAAGAGTTCAAGTCCATTCTCTGGGATTATATTCTGGTTCCCAGGAGTTAGGGTCTTTCCTGCATCTAGTCCTCCTCACTCTCTTTCTTGTGCTAGTTTTTCCCAGAGCTCATTCACACACTCTTTAATAACTCTTTAATAGTGTTATCACAGAGGCTGTAATTATAGAGAAATCCAACTGCCATCTTTGAGGTACTTAGGTTTTTGCACACTTCCAAATATTCTCCATGAAAGCATTGAAACATCAAGCAAAACCCATGCCTCATCATCTCAAATGCTCCAGGTCAAATTTCTTTACCATGACAGACACTTAAGGTACACATCTGCACCCCACTGTCGTCAGCAACTATCTTTTGTTGATGGTGACATTTCACTGACAGTCAGGGGCCAAGATTCCATTTGTTCTCTATCCAAGAAAGGGACCCACAGATTCCAGACACACTAGCCAATTCCTAGCCAGGCATACCCTGTGTCTGGTTCTGGATTGGGCCAAATGTGTGTGTGTGTGTGTGTGTGTGTGTGTACACATATGTGCATATTCATACATGCACACACAATCCTTCCTGGTGCCAGCTAGAGAGGTGAACTTGAACCACCAAAGCAATACATCAGCATTACTCCAGGTTCTTCGGTAGGTGGTTTCTGGTCACCATTCTGGCTTCTGACTCTTGCTTTCCCCACTTTGTGGCTCTCTACCCTGGTGATGTTTTAGCCCTGCTTGACTCATACCTGCAACCCAGCCTCTTTCCTGAGTTCTACCAGCGCAGACCCTAAAACCCGCCCATTCATAGAGGTTTGTGGAAAAAATTTCAGAGTAGATTTGGAAGGGAGATGAAAGGGCTTTTATTTTGACAGTCCACACCTTCATATTGGCATTTTGCTCCCCCCCCCCTTACCTGGCCACTGAACCCCTTGTGAAGCCTCAACTTCTCTCCTTAGCTGTTGCCTTTCTTTGTCTTCTCCTCTCTTCCTTCCATCCATTATTATTATTCTTCTTATTATTATTCTTATTATTATTATTATTATTGGTTATCTAAAGCCATGCAGCCCTTTAATGCCTCTCTACCCACAATCAGCTACAGGGCATTATCCCACTCAAACTCCTCAAGGAGCTCACTGAGCTATTATTATTATTATTTTATTATTATTATTATTATTATTATTATTATTATTTCTTTTCTTATTTATTTGTTTGTTTGTTTTTTTTTTTCAAGACAGGGTTTCTTAGTAGCTTTGGAGCTTGTCCTGGAACTCGTCTTGTAGACCAGGCTGGCCTCAAACTCATAGAGATCTGCCTGCTTCTGCTTGCTGAGTGCTTGGACTAAAGGCGTGCGCTCCACCACCGCCTGGTTCACTGAGTTTCCTAAGAGTCACTCTCCTTGGAAGGCAATTACGGTTTACACAGAATTCCCCTTTTTGGTAAGGAAGGTCCAGTGGGATTCTGAGGTCCTCCAGCCATTCAAAGACACCCCTTAATCACTGGAGCCGGGGTTGGCTTTTCAGAGAGCTGCACAGGATCCTTCTCTTTGCTGGGGCTTCTGGGATGATGAGCTGCCGGACTCCACACCTCCGGTTTATTGAACAGCTTGACTCCACAGGGTAGCCTAAAGCTCCAAAGGCCTGTTTGCCCTTCTGTTGGGGATGTCTTCCATCTTGGGTGAATTAGAGATTTTTACGAGGTTTTCTCAACATGGAACTTATGGAGAGAAAAAAAAAAAAACAACAAAGAAGGAGAAAGGAGAAGAATGTATCGCTCCACTTTTCATACCGGCAAAGGCAGAGCTGTGCTGGCGACAGAGACTGACTGGGGCTAGGGTTGCTTCTGAAGCAGACTGTACAACGGAAGGAATCTGTGTCATAGGATATGTGTGGGGACAGGTGACCCGAGACCCGGTGACCCCAGTTACTTGCAGGAAAAGCATGCCATTCCCCACTGCTAACTTGGGCAATGTGGTGAGACCCCTCATGTTGCGTTGCTTCAGGAACAGGCTCGTACAAAGGATGTCAGGGTGCTCTAAAAAGCCCCAGCACTTTGAATCAAGGAAAAATGACTCAATTGCTCCTCTTTTTCAGCTCTTGAACTTTAAAAATTTGACTGCGGTTCAGTGTTTGAGGTGGTGTGTGCGTTCGGTTGAGGGGGTGGAAGTTGACAGGGAGGATTCGGAAGGTGGTGATTAGGTTCTAAGATGTCTGGGGGTGGAAGAAGAGGAAGGGAAGGAGGCAGACTCCTCTGCAGAGGTGGAATAAGAAATGTAAATGGGTCAACTTGATTGGCTCAGACCCTCCCAGATGGCAGGAGAATTCAAAGTTAAGGCTTTCTCTGGCAGAAGAACTATTCTGTACTCAGAGATCAGGAAAAGATAAAATCCAATTGTTACGTAGGATTATTTGTGTCAGAGACTTTGTTTTAACCAATTTAATTTGGCTTGACGAGGAATTCTCAATTAGCCATTATGTGACTGTCGCCAGGTCAGATGTATTGTGGGAAGCAGAAGAAAGGCTTGCCTACATGGCTGTCTCCACACTCTGACAATCTCTTTAGTGAACTGAGACCTGGCATAGGCCAGGTGAAAACATGACATTGAATGACTTC
This sequence comes from Arvicola amphibius, assembly GCF_903992535.2. Taxonomy (NCBI): domain Eukaryota; kingdom Metazoa; phylum Chordata; class Mammalia; order Rodentia; family Cricetidae; genus Arvicola; species Arvicola amphibius. Next base: position 173,957,668 of record NC_052047.1, read on the forward strand.
AGTGCCCCAAGTCATGCTACTTGACAATAGACGTGCTGGATCTAAAGAAAGGGGTCCCGGAGGGGTTAAGAGGAAATGGCCCTGGAATAAGATTTCAATACTTATTTGGGGTACTGTGTCTGCCTCCTCTTTGTCTTCCCTAGGCAACCTTAACCCCAAGTAGACGCTAGACTGACTTTCTCCAGTGGTAGAAGGAAGGCACGAGGCAAGAACAGAGGTGGTGTAGACGTTTGTAGAACCACAGCTGGTGCAGAGAGAGTACTGGTCCAGTCTGACAGGAGGGCTGGGGGCTGGAAGGCTGTACATGGAAGAGCTGGGATTTCAAAGAGAACCACAGGAGGAACAAGGGAAAACTATTATAAAGAGTTTTCTCCCCGAAACTCAGATGTTTAAGGTTTGGTCTGTAGCTGATGCTATCAGGACGTGAGGAACATTTAGAAGGAGGGGCCTTTAAGCCCTGCTGGAGGCCCTCCCCTCCCTTCTGATCTTTGGTAGTCTGGCGGGGGGTGGGGGGTAGTTGTGCAATGTTGCTGGCTCCCACCATGATGAGCTGCCCCCACTCCCTCCAGAGGCCCACGGCAATGGATCTATTGAATCATGGCTGAAAGCTCCAAAGTTGTGAGCCAAGATAAGCCTTTGATTGAGTGCCTTGTGTGTTTATCACAGCCACGGCGAATCTACTAGTACGGCAGTGTTTGGGTGTGACTGTAGTGCAGTTTAGAAGCAGCTCAAAATAGTGAGTTAGAGGTTAGCTGGGCAAGGGGGAGTAAAAGTGGGGCCCTGGAATCAGATGAAATGGTTTTGGCTCTTATGTGGACCAGTCGTATGGCCCCAGGCTTGCGGTTGGAGAAGGGAAACCAACCCATCCAGTTTGCACGGGGTTTTCCCAGTGTTGGCACCGAAAGTCTCATGCCCCGGGGAATTTCCAAGTCCCGGGAAAACTGGGACAGCTTGCCTGGGATTGTTCTGACTTTAAACCTTCAAGGCCAATGTCCTGGGAACTACTTCAACAGTGAGCAAACCAGGACAGATGGGGGGACACATCTGGCTAGGTTCCACCTGGGTTCCTCACGTAAAAAGAAAAGATAATAAAGGACTCTTGCTTGAGAGTTGTCCGTGGATTAAATGAGATAGCTCACAGAAAGTCTGCAGGGTGCCGCTTGTCACAGGGAAGGCAGAACACTGACATTTGCAGAATAGATGAGTGAGAAGGGTTCAGGAACGAGCCACTGAGGGGGGGGGGGGGGGGGGAAGGAAGGGAGAGTGCCCCAGCACTGCTGAGACACAAGCAGAGCCAGTGGCTATGTGTCCAGAAGTGGGGGCTGGGACTCTACCTGTGTTTATAAAAGAGGATTGGCCAGGAAAGTTCATGAAGTCAACAAGGAAAATGCTGGCCACGGAAGAGAGGATGGGCTGTAGCAGCCCCATTTCCTTTTAATGTGTCTGCTAAAGGGATGTGTCTCCACCAGAGGGTTCCAAGGGTGGATGCCTCTGCTCTCTCTTTCAGCGGACACTGTGGGTACGTGCGCTCAAGTGAAATAAACGGACATTTTGTTTTCACATTCATTCAGGTATTGGTGAGGCTTTTAGTCAACTGATGTTTATGATTTTTTTTTTTAACCTGTTAAGCACAGTGCTAGCTTCTGGGGAGGCTACAAAGGAAGGATAAATAGGAGTCCACATGCTTGGAAATTTTATGATAAAATGGCAGTTTTATTATACTTATTATTACTTATTTATTTTTTACACAAACCACAGTTCCTCTTCCCTGCCAATAGCAGAGCTTCCTGCAAACTGCACATGAAACTGTTCTTTACCTTTGGACCTGATAGAAACCGGAAGCAAGGAAATCTGAAAGTACGTATGGAGACGGGCTGGGTCAGGAAAGACAGAGGAAGCAAACAGAAGGGAAGAGAACAAAGGAGAGTGGAGAGAGAGGGGCAGGGAAGAGGCAGAGTGTCTTCAGAAGGGGAGCAGAGAGAAAGGGGAGGAAGAGGGCGCATGTCTTAGTTTGCTTTCTGTCGCTGTGATGAGGATGTCACAACCACAAGCAACTTGGCAGGAAAGGTTTGTTTGGTTCACACATCCCGAACACAGTCCGTCATTGAGGGAAGTCAGTAGGAGCTCAGGAGCAGAGGCAGGAACCATGGAGGATTGCTGCTTACTGGCTTGCTCCCCATTGCTCGCTCTCTCTCTCTTAAGCAACCCAGGATCACTCATCCAGGGGTGGCACCACCCACACTGAACTGGGCCCTCTCACATCAATCGTTAATCAGGTAGATGACCCACAGGCTTGTCTGAGGCCAGCACGATGGAGGCTTTTTCTCACCCAGATGACCCTGGCTTCTGTCAAGTCGACAGAAACCTAACCAGCTCAAGGGGGCAGGGAGGTGGGGTACAGGGAGGAAGAAGGAAGTCGGGAGGAGGAAGAGAGTGAGAAGGAAGGGAAGTGGGGGGCAGGCAGGGACCTGGGAGGAGGAGAAAAAAGGAGGAAGGGAGAGAGAAGGGAGCCAGAATGAGAGAAGCAGGGAGGAGAACCGGGCCAGAGATAGCGAGGTCCACGGGAGGAGGCAGGGAAGTTGGGCATCTGAATGAGGGTCTGTGGGAGGCGTAGATGGAGAAAGAGGTGACAGAGGTCAAAACCAGAAAGGAAGACACGAACAGAGGGCAAAGTGGCAGGGAGCATTTTGAGGAGGGAGAGCGACTGAGTTGGAGCAAAAGCTCAGGCCTGTGTCTTCTCAGCTGCAGGCAGACTGTGGCTGAATCACAAGGTAGGACTCTGTGTGAGGAGGCCTAGTTTACTGTGGTGTTTTCTCTTTAACCACAGCTAAGAGGAAACAGGGTGAAGGCCAGAGCATGGTGGAGCATGAGCGTCAACTCTGTCTCTTCCTCCACCTTTTTTTCTTGGGCTCCAGCATGTGGCCCTAGACCCTTCCTCACACTAAAGGTGCCCATGAAGAGCCGTTCACCTAAGGCTATCTGAGGTGAGTCTCACCGACGTGGGCCACCTTGTTCAGGCCCTGGCAACTCTATTGAGCCTTGCAGTCCACTGCTTCTCCAAACAGCTTCCTCCCCAGAGCCGCTCTGGCGCAACCTTGAACACACCCTTCCTTTTCCAGCACCTGAGAGCAGGGTAGGGTCAGGGAGAACACGGTCTCCTCCTCCTTCATTTCGTGTTTCTTCGACACCCATTCCCCCTTCCTGTTTCACAAATTTCTGACTCTTTCATGAAGTAAGAGGCTGTCAATGAAAGCACTTTAACATGCCCTAGGTCATGAGAGTCCAAGAAGGAAGAATTATGGGTGGATTCTTGGTTCTCTTTTCCTTGAAGAATGCTCAGACTGCAAAGGTCTTCAGAGGCCCCACCAGGTGGATGAATTCCATGATATGAGCCAAGTGGTCAGATCTCTGGCTGCCTTTATGAGCTGAAGCCTCAAGCCAGGCTTGGCGAGCCCAAGGTGAATACCTTTAGGATATAACTCTTCAGCCCAGTTGGGCCTCTTTTCAGGTCTCAATCGGTTTTCTGTTGCTTTAGCACAGCGGTTCTCAGCCTTCCTAGTGCTATGAACCTCCAAACCATAAAATTATTTTTGTTGCCACTTCATAACTATAATTGTGATACTGTTATAGATTGTAATGCAAGTATCTGTGTTTTCTGATGGTTTTAGATGACCTTTCTGAAAAGGTTGTTCGACCCAAAGGGGTCTCGGCCCATGCGTTGAGAGCCGCTGTTTCAGCAGCCAAGCTGAGATGGGATCATTTGTAAAGGAAAGATGTTCATTGTCTGGCACTCCTCTGGCTTCACTTGGCTTCTGGCGATGGCCTTAGGTGGGAGGAAGGGCAATTAGCCAGAGAGATCACACAGCGAGAGGAAGTTACGGAGAGCCTGGGAAACACGCTATGTAACTCACACCTCCGGCGTATAGCTCACTCTGTGGGAGCTACATTCATCAGTTCAAGAGGGCAGAGGCCCTGTGACACCAGCCATCTCTTAAAGGCCTCCATATCGCTCAGTACTGTGGCATTGGCATTTTATCTCAGCATGGGGTTTTTGCAGAGACAAACCATATTTAAGGCAGAATACTTATGCTTACCTGAATAGGGACAAAACCATTATAGAGTTTAGGACAGAGGGAGCTAGTGTTACTAAATGGCAACTGAAAAAAAAAATACAACCAGTCTGTTTGAAGGGTGCCAAGCCAATAAGCAGAATCAGCTAGGTAATTCCTTGATAGAGATTGCTCAGACACTGGTCTCATAGCCTTCTGAGTCCACATTTCTATGCTTCTGATTTGTTTTTGCTTTGCATTGGAAGGCCTAAGCGTGGTTTTAGGTTTTCATCCATTACCCAGACTGTCAAGTCCTGTCAACAGCTCTGTCCAGCATCTCCAGAGGCTTGGGTCAGCTGGAGGATAATCATATTAGATTACATCGAATATCATGTAACAGTTTGCAAACATGTGTCTCTTGCAGTAGCTCCCTGAAGCCTCAAGCAGTTCTCAGATGGCTGATCACCTCTAATCTGTGGACGAGGAAGCTGGAGGTCCAGAGAAGGGAACTGAGTACCCCAAGTGGCAGCCCAGCTTTCCCGAATGAAAGTGCATGCTTTTCTGCAAGCCTGCGGCCCGCCTATGACATACAATAACAATAATTACTTAATATGAATCACTGACACACTAGCTGTACGAGTGTACATTATCTCATTTAGTTCTCCCATTGGGCACATGAATAGCTGCATTTTCCTCATATTAACGGTAGGAAAACTGAAGCAGAAAGAGCAAAGTAGGTAGTTCACCATCACATGGAGGAGGAGGAAGTGGAGAGCTGAGTCCTGCCTCAGAGCTGCTGTTCTTAACTGCTGACCACTTCACCATCAGGCCGGAGGTGGGACAGCCAATCCAAACTGGCCTCCTGTTTTAAATTGCTTACTAATTTTTATTGATATTTTAAAAGGAAGAATGGGGAAAATGGAGGAAGAGGCTTTAACTGGGCAGTGGGAGAAAGGACAATACAGAGATAGAAGAAGGAAAGGAGGAGGCTAAATAACACTAATTGTATCTGAAAAGTCAGAGTGAATCACATTCTTTTTATGTTTACCTAAAAGTACACACATACACACATGTATGCACACATGCACACATGCATGCAATATACTTGGACAGGCATATATGCTGCAGGGGGGGGGGAGGTGGACATAGGATGGGTTGGAGGGAGGAGGGGAAATAATGTAAATACGGCATACATATATGAAATTAAAAAAAAATTTTTACTCTCTGTAATACCAGAAGTCTTATTTAACCGGTTTATGGCAGACAAATGAAATTTGGACATTTTCTAGGTCTTTTGGGTTGGGGTTCCAAAAGAAGACCATCAGATTTCAGGATGTAGAGAGGATCATTTTGAAGTAAAGGAGAAGAAAATGGACACCTCTCTTTCCATTATGGCTAGGGACCGAAGGGCATGCCGGCCCACGGGACAAAGCTGCTGGGTCCTCATAATAACTGATCAGACCTGGACTATTCTGTTAGCTTTGCCAAAACAAATTCTGATATGTCTTGATATTAGAACTAAAAATATGTTCTCAGCTAGCTGAAGAGCCGTAGATGTTGGAACTGCACTAATCGTAATGGACAGACAGCTTTCTTCCTGCCAGCCTCTGATCATTATTACATCTAGGAAATCAGCTGCAGCTAATGGAGCCTTGAGCCCCCTTCTGGTTCCCATTCTCCTTCTCTCATTTGCCACGTGAAGGTAGGAAGGTCGAGGAGAAGCTCCCAGGTCACCTCGGTATGGTCCTGGTGATGCCTCTGTCACCTGGAATCTCCCTAGGCCAGTTTTTGGCCAGTGCGGGCTGGAAAGCTGTTTCAGGGATGGACTTCCCAGTCTCATGTTTGGAGTTGTTCTTTTCCAGGAGACTTCTCTGAAACAATCGTGGTGGCGTTTGGCTGGGCTGAGTGAGCGGCTCTGCCCTTGGACATGGAAGGATCCTTCTTTCTGCAGATATTCTACAGGGCAGCGATGTGTGGAGGTGCATGGCCTGTAAGGTTTCTCGCCAAAGCTTTTCCTCCACCTCCACCTGCACCCTTTTGCTCAGTCTACCTCCCTGAGTGCTGGCCACACAGCAGCTGGCAGACCCCCAGCTCTGAGAAGGAACTGGCTGGCTGTAATTGCAGAAGACTGATGAATTTTGGATCTGTGCCCTGCCCCTCTTTGAACCAGCAATGGAAAGATGGTTCCCTTTCTTCATGAGTCCCCAGCGGTTCTGAACTATAAGGTAACCTTCTGGGATTGTTATGAAGGTTCCCTCCCAGTGCAGGAGGCTCGAACACAACACATACCGCTTGGATATTTGGTAACTTGCTAGAACATCAATGATGAGAGCTCTTTCTTCTCCCCTGTAACAATGTAAGGGTGGGTTTAGAGGGCCAGAGTGCTCCTTGATGGGATGAGTAGGCAGAGTGTGGTAGGAAGAACACAGGCTTTCTTTACCTATTTCCAACACGATGGCTTCATGGAAAACTCTTCCTGAAGAAGTGGGGGAACACAAGAACTCGGGTTCCTCATTTGGATTTGTGGTCGAGTGGTGGAGTCTGTAGAACAGGACCTCAGCTCTCCAGCATGTAGGGGAGGGAAGGGAAATAGGTAGGTGAGCATGCTCTAAAGCAGTTTGCTGGATTGCTTGTCCTGTCAGGCGACCTGTGACAAAGGTTTCGTGGTTTATTAAGTTTGGAAAGCAAATGATTTCTTCTTTGAAAGTCATACTTTGTATTTGCATAATGAAAACCTCCTAGCCGTCCTACAATTTAAAAGGGATTTGTTTCAATGCCGAGTTTCATATGCCAAAACTTACGGAGCGCTTTCTGTGTGTTGGTGACCATGCCGTGTGCTTTGTGTGAACACTTTGCTTCCTGAATTACCTCTAAGATTCAGGGATTCATAATGTTCCATTTTATAGATGTGGAAGCCAGGACTCGGTGGAGGCTGAGCGACTTGCTCAGAGAGAGGAATAAAAAGTTTTGTCACATGATACTGGGATCAAAGTTCATATTTATCCCTAAGAGATGGTCCATTGTGTATGTGTGTGTGTGTTGGGAATTATTCTCCAGTTTATTTTCTGAGGCAAAGGTCCCTCTGGAGCTTGCTGGTTTCAGCTAGTCTAGCTCAGCAGCTTGCTCTGGCGGGGTTGGGGTGGGGGTGGGGATGTCCTCCCGTCTCTGTCTCCCCAGTGATGGTTTACAGGCGGCTGCCACACTCACACAGTTTTTATGTGGGCTCTTAAAATGCACACTCTGGTCTTCACACTTGCACGGAAAGCGCTTATCCACTGAGCCACGTCTCTAGTTCCTAGCCCACTATTTCTTTAGTCCCTTATAGTCACGAGGGGGTTTTTCTGGTATATTTTGCGTTTCATGTTTATTACCATAACCTGAGAGTGATATAAATGCTTTGTATCTACTAGAAATAAATTATTTCACATTACGAACATTTTTACAAGTTTTTTTTTTAAAAAAATAACAAACTGAAATATACATAGCCAGTAACTACATTGAGCATTAGAGCATTAGAGCCATCAGTTACGAGGAAGTGCAAATCAAAACCGTACTAGCATTTTGTAGCGACTAGGATGCAATAATTAAATGGTCAGTGCAGTAGTGTCAGCAAGCACGCACTATTGGAGGAAGCATAGCTTTGCAGTTCTGTAGAGAGTTAAACAGAGTTACTGTACGGAGCACTTACACACCTGGGCTTCTACATGGGATAAATGAAAGCATTATGGCCATAGAAAATTTCTTTATGAATATTAAAAGCACCATTGTTCGTGACTGATACATGGCTAAGCAAAATACGGACCATTTGCATGGATATATACATGGAGCATTATCCAGTCATAAATAAGAATGAAGCACTCATGCAGGCGACAGGATGGCTGAAGGACTATGTTAGGTGAAAGTGAGGTGCCAATGACCGTGTTAGGTGATTTCCTTTATAAAAACAGATCCAGAATAAGGAATCATAGAGAGACATAAAGCGTATCAGTTGTTACTTAGGGAGAGCAGATGTGGGGAGACTGCTGGGGACAATAACCACAGGGCACGGCGTTTCTTTTTGTGGAAGGGGAAGTGCCAGAAAACAAAAGAAACTTTGTGGAGACCACTTCTCAACTCTGAATAGAAGAAAGGCCTTTAAATGGGTGAATTTGTGGTAGGTGAACTCTGTGTATAGAGTTGACATCCTCTTCCCTCATGCTTCAAACCCTCCGCAGTATTGACAACGAATTTGAAAAAGAAATCAACCTGAACGTCACAGGCTCCCCTGCTTCTCTTTTCTCCTGGTTTCTGGTTCCCCCGTATTGTGGAGACACTGTCACTCACTGACCGTGCAGAGGGAAGCCAGTAGCAAGGATGAGTATCCACAGACCTTCGTTCAGTCACCTGTCAAACATGCTTTTAGCTATTCATCCACCCAGGGCCTGTCCCTGGCCCCTCCACATGCCAGGTCCTATACAAGGCTCTGGGACAAAGCATTAGAAAAGTGGCCAAGACCACTATTGAGAAGACATACATAGTCTTCTTGGGACAACTGGAAAGTTCACAGGCTCTTGTGACGCAGCATGGGATACTGCGCTACAGAGCCTTGTGGGGAAGGCTGGGGAAGCTTCGGGAAGAAGTGATTATCTCAGTTCACTGCTGAAGGCGGCATGGCTAGGCAGTGTTTAAGATCACTGAACACTCAGACCAAAGCATTTTGAGAGTAGGGTGAGGGCTGGTAATGTCCAACCCAGGGAAAGAAAGGCCCAATGACCTTGTTAAGGACTCTGGGGCAAGAGGGAGTCCCTGAACACTTGGAGGCAGAGGAACGACCGTCACTGAGGCAGGCATACTGCTTCTCTTCTCGCAAACTGCATTTCAGTGAAATCTTTTGCTTTCACATTTTGTAATTATTGCTGTGTACTTAATTACATGGACAGTTTTACTACCTTGTAGATTTTTAAAAATTGTTTTCATTTACTTGTCAATGGCATCCCTGTGTATAACGTCCTTTGGTCATAGTCAAGGGAGAAATACCCCCTTGTATTTTCCTCCATCCTCACTTGTGCATCGTTTCTACAGAGCTTGTCTGGAGGTTCTAGCAGGGGACACAGCTACTTGTATACTCCTGACCAAAGACAGGTCCTCCTCTAAGGGTAAGGTTGTCCTGTTAAGCCGAAACTGAGCAGGCAGCTTTGGGAGTGATACACTTGGAGCAGGGAGGGAGGAAGGTGACACCAGCCTAGTCAGTCAGCTCCACTGAATCAACCCTGGTGATAAATGGGGCGACAGAGGTGGCAGCCAGATCGCCCTCACATCCTTGTGCATTATAGCTTTATTGTTGAACATGGAGGTTGTTATTAGGTTTCGCTCCTCCAAACCCTTGATCTGCTTTAGTGCACATGACAACAGCCATCTTTATTTTCTCATGCACGTGTCCATCCCCTGCTCCTCTCTCTGGCCACCCAATGCAGGGTACCTCATGCGTGCATTGTGCTTCAGAAAGGTCTTTCTAGGAGTGGATACCAAAGGGATTGAAACTCTCTGGGCCCTAACTCATTTCGCATCATGTTTTCTAAATGACCCTTTCTTCCCCTGCACTAAGTAACATATATCATGATAAGAATTTAGCTCTCCATTCTGACTTGTCTTATCTTTGGTAAGGCACCTTTCCTTGAATGTACTGTTTGTGTAAATCCATTCTATAACCTGTCTAGTGACTGAGCTGCTCTTTGTACTTTCAGCCTATCCTAAAGGAAGCTCAAGAGACTTTGGAGCAGCCCTGGGACACAAACTACAGTAAAAGCAAGCTTAGATCACCTCAACACAGCTTTGCCAAGCTTTCCTACCCTGTGCGTACATGTCAGAATTTAAATTTTTTTACCATGAAAGTCTTAGCTGTGCTTATTTTTGTACCCCCTTGGCACCATTTGACCCATTGAGAGAAGCCATTTTGTAAAGACATTGGTCTTTATGGCATTAATGATCTCCTATGAGAAACTGTCAAAAACCAATATGACACTTAACCATCCTCAGCACTGTTGTGCATTAAAGAGAAAGGCCCTTTCTTTAGTGGGTCTTTCAAGAGAAAGTCTTTTTTTTTTTTTTTTTTTTTTTTTTTTTTTTTTTTTTTTTTGGGTTTTTCGAGACAGGGTTTCTCTGTGGCTTTGGAGCCTGTCCTGGAACTAGCTCTTGTAGACCAGGCTGGTCTCGAACTCACAGAGATCCGCCTGCCTCTGCCTCCCGAGTGCTGGGAGCAAGAGAAAGTCTTTCTGTGCAGCCCTACAAGGTATAATACATATTTAGAACCCTGAATCACTTACTGGAACTGAGTTAGTTTGTGTTCATATTTAGCATGAGCATTGTCACTACGAATGTTTGAGCTGAAGGAGACTGTCTTGCCCACTGATAAATGGTGGCATGGGATGTTATGTGATATAGTGGCATCAGCATGATTTAAAGCTTGAATGTTGAAACCCAACATTTCTTCCTTGAGATTTCTCTGCTGGAATATTAGAGCACAGGGGACTTTAAGAGAGTAGGAAATCCGTTGTGAGGAAAGTCAGAAAAACCAGGAATTAGCCCCTGGCTTTGTTCTTAATTATTTCACTGTAGCCTATAAGAGTTTGGGAAATAGCATTTTGAGTGTTCTGGTAAGTTCCACATGGGTTGACAGGAAGGGAAGTAGCATCAGAAGGCATGCATAGAAAAGGGCATCCATTCTTTTAGATTCTCCATACTGTTGGCCAACACATGCTATCAATACACAGGGCCACCAATGACAGGAAAGCTTGTTCAAAAATAGACAATTTCTCAATGGCCATGGGTGGTAAGATCTCATGAGGTACAATGGTACATGCCCAGTGTGGATGCCAGACATTGATTCCTGACTCCACATTGCCTTCTCTGACCTCTAAAGAGAGGCTGAACTGCCAAGTAAGTGGGTTGGTGTCTTGGTCCTTGGAAATTCCTTTTAGACTGGGCTTTTGGTGGTTATATAATTTTTTCTTAAGGGAATCTTAGCTCTCTATCTAACAGGGTATCCTGTAGATGGAAGTTTCTGTCTCACCTAGTCCAGCAGCCATTCAATCCCAAAGAAACACCCAGAGGCTTATATTAATTATGAACTGTTTTGGCTTATTAGCTCAGGCTTATTATTAACTTGCTCTTACAACTTAAATTAACCCAGAATTCTTGTCTATGTTTAGCCATGTGGCTTGGTACCTTTTCTCAGTGAGGCATTCTATTTTGCTTCTTCTGCATCTGGCTGGTAACTGACTCTCTGCCTTTCCTCTTCCCAGAATTCTCTTACTCTGGTTGCCCCACCTTTACTTCCTGCCTGGCTACTGGCCAATCAGTGTTTTATAACCAATATGAGTGACAAATCTTTACAGTGTACAAGAGCATTATCCGACAGCAGTTTCCAAAGAAGCAACTCCCAGAACCTCATCACAAGCAATCACCTGTTGAGTTGGAGGGAATCCTCTGGGATGTTAGATTACCCTCCTTAAGTCATAGCTTATCTTATCATGGGTTGGAAAGGAGAAAACATCTCATAAGTCAGAAGGAAAAAGACAGCATTCATATCCTTCCAGGTTTCAGCGTGGGATGTAGGTGATATAATGACTGAAGGAGAACTGGGGCTAATTATGCAGTTGTAGAATGGGTCTGCTTGTTAAATAGACCAATATTAACAGGTTATTCAAGGACTGGGAAATTTGAGTGACAGTTACAGGTGGTCCTGGTGAAAGACCTATTTATCTTCTTTTGTTAAGAAGACATTTTTGGCTGATTCTCAGTGAGAGACTTCATGAGATAGATTACAAATCGTACCTCCTTCCTGCCAGATACAAGACAGGTAGTATTGTGTGAGTATCTACAGCTTTTCACATTTGGCATCTGTCAAGATGCTTTGTCTTAGAGGGCCTTCCTACCTTATTTTCCAGGGTCAAACAGGCTACTCCTGATTTATGAGCAGGCTGTGTAACTAGATGGTTGCATAGTTGAGTCAATGTAAGGATTATTCTCTCTCTTTCTCTCTCTCTCTCTCTCTCTCTCTCTCTCTCTCTCTCTCTCTCACACACACACACACACACACACACACATCATACAGCTCTCTTCCAAAGAGCACACCAGATCATGTCTGACATCAACCAACTGGTTTCTCTCTTACTATGACTTTGCGACCTAACACCACAGATTCCATGCACTAGAACCTGGTAGTTTTTGTTAAATTGCTAAGTGAACACCACTCTCACTCTTAAGAGAGCTTTAGATAATGGTTACGGTTTAGATCTTAAATGTCTCGCTGAGCTTATATGTTAATGACCTGTTGAGGAGGAAATGAAACCTTCAAGAAGTGGGTCCTAGAGGAAGTTAGGTCATTAAGGGTGGTCTTTGAAGGGACTCTAGGGACCCTGTCTCCTCTCATTCTGCTTCTCTTTGCTTCCTGGCTGCTGTGAGGTGAGCATCTCTCTAATGCTTCACACTGCTCTATTGCTCTGGCATCCCACATGGCCAAGCTAATCATAAAGCTCCAAAACCATGAGCCAAATAAGACCTTTTGTCTCCAGTCATCACTGAAACAGAAAGATGAGTAACTCAGATGCCTCCCCACATTGTCAGTCAAGGATGTACCTCAACCTCCCTAAAATGGCACAGAAGGCAGAGGCTTCCTGCTCAGCCAGTTTTCTTCTACAACCTCCTCTCCCACCACATAGCCAGCACTCCTGATTCCCAAAGACATACATTTAACCTGTATTAGAGCCATCCTACACTACCTGTGGGTTCCCCAAACAGTGTGCTCTTTAGTACCCATGCTTCTTTTTATCTGCATCTGGGTGTCGCTGATGCTAGTAGGTCCTAAATTCAGATTACTCAAGCCTGACTTCCTCCATGTGGTCTCTGGGATTCCTCTGAGTGGAAGTAGCCTTATCTGCATCTGCCACTCTTCTGTAATCTTGGGTTTGGTAATTAATCTGAGAGTGTAGAGCTTGCGGTACGGAACCATGTCATGATTTTGAATGTCCCCTCATTGTCCAGCTCATTTTAGGGATTCAGAAAAAAAAAAGCCTACTCATTAACAAAGACCTTTTTTTTCCTCTGCAATAATGCTTCAATGAGGCTGACATATTATCCTCATTCCTATAAGTCAGCAACTGATGCATGCATGCTTGCGTGCAGGTGTCTGTGTCTCTCTGTGTGTTTTGGGTGAAGGTGGAAGGTGGGTAGATGAGGTAGGAGTCCAGCGGAGAAGTAAGAATCATAGACTCTCACCTACCTCTGTGGCGACCTTTATTTTAGTAGTCCTCAGAACAGAGCAGTTGTTTTAACTTATTGTAAGAATTTAGAAAGGCAAAACCAAAACAATAGAACTCTGAAACCCCACAACTCGGCTAAGAAATGTTAAGTCTGACGAAAGAGTAAAGGAAGGCATCTATAGAAATAAAAGGTATGGTTTTTATTTCTTAGTTAATTATTTTCAAAACTATGAAAGAAGGACAGAGGAAGTTGTAAGAAGAGTTTGGGGAGCACGCCTAGGCAATATCTGTTGGGGAGTAGTCGGTGAGACAGGGATGCATGGAATCTGATCTCCCTGGAGACTCCCGAGAAGAGTGTGGGATACACCCAGGCTTGTCTAAGAGACAACGAAGCTGGCTTATTGTCGTCTCTCAGGTCTATTTCTGAGGGATAAACCCCCGTCTTGCTTTGTGCTCAGACTCCCTGTGTTGTTATGTCGGAGAGTCCTGGATGCTCCTGAAAGTGGCCACCAGTGTAGTTAGATGAGAGCTGAAGGGGTAGAGAGGACGCGGAGAGAGGATATACAATGCCACTTAAGAGTCCTCAAGTGCATTTGCTCATAGGAACCAGACCCCAGATTGCAATAATATGTGCACAACATAAACCTACAGGATTAGGTTAGGTAGCTGATTCTCAGCTGGGCGTAATTTAGTCCCCTCCCTTGGGGGATAATTACTGATGTCTGAAATCAGTTTTAGCTGTCACAAGCAGGTGCATGAGAGTTCTACTGGTGTCTAGTAGGCACCAACTACCCTAAACTAATATCTAGTCTAAAATTTCAATAGCCCTGAGGTTTTGATTCTCTGGGTTAGGTTTATTAAAAATTTCAGATAGGAACACAAAGGTTCAGAGAAGTCGAGTAACTTCCTTTGGCTTATAAACCTACTGCACAATCAGGATGTGAACTGGACTTTATTGATATCCAAAGCCTGAGCCTTCTTGAGCCCAAGAAAGACCCTGAGTAGTAAAGGCTTACTGAAAAACAGAACAACACAAAACAAGCAAACAGACAAACAAACAAACATCCCCAGACTTGTACTGGTAGTGCCTTCTGAGCTCAGAACTTCAAAGATGTCTGGAGCTGGCTGGACCTGGCTGGAGCTGGTTGGAGCTGGCTGGAGCTAGCTGGAGCAGACTGGAGCTGGAAAGAGGTGGGGAATGAGAGCCTTTCCCATCTTCCCCTGGACTTGCTCTCTCCTGAGCAAGTTGGGACAGGTTCTCTGGGCACAAATCCCAGATTTGCGTAACAGGGCTGGCTAAAAGCCCTTAGCTGGAAGCCCCAGCTCCTTTGCAATGTACAAGGTTGCCCTTCTTCAGCCAAAGTTGGCTGGTGGCTCTTTGTAGAATGGCAGCTCTCTACATTCCCCCAGGCTTGGGACGGTCTTCTGGCAAGTATGTGAACTGAAGAGTCACAGGTGGTGCAGACAGGGTTTGGAAGGAATCCCAGTTGGGGCAATACCAGGGGCCCTCTGATGGCTAACCTGATAGCTGTGGCTGCTCGCAGAATCCCAGGAACCTTCCCTACTCCGGGAAATTAGCTTCAAGGGCAACAAGGGCTTCTGAGAAGCTAGAATAAGCTCGGAAAGGGAAACTGCTCTGTCTTTTTTTGCCTTCTCAGCTTGTAAATATTTTTGCAATAGCGCTAGATCCTCCACTGCCATATCCCTCAAGATGAGGAATTATCCTAGTAATGCAGAGAGTGTTCATGATACAAGGAATAGACACAAAGGGAAGGCTTGATGGGTCTCTGAACTTAGCTCTTGGTTTTTGAGGGGGTGTTGAGGGACACCTTGTTTTTCTTTGAGCAAAGGCAAGGCACAGGCTCCTTTTGGGAGCTCTCAGCTCTGTAAGTGTGGCATCTTCTGGTCTCCAGATCCACATCTTGCCTTGGGGGAACTGACAGTCATTCCACATGCTGTTCCTGGTCTTTTTAATCAAACTTTCATTTGATGTTGGTTGAAATTTCACATGTGGACCAAATACAGAGAGATTAAATGATTCCAGCAGCTTGAATTTAAGGCAAGCACTAACCTTTGATAGCAAATAAATTAAAACAATAGTACATCTCAACAATCTGTTTCAGGGGACACTTAGTAGAAGCTGGTTCATTTGTTCATTCATTACTTCATTTTTCACCAGTTTGGCAAGCAGTTACTAAGGATGTACCCTGATTGGAGTTCTTCATAGGTGTTGTGGGAGCTGTTAAGGGGAGGGTGGTGACGTTCAAGGTCTCATGGGGGAGAGATGACAAGCTAGCCCACACTGCAGGATGTAAATATGATGACAGAAGTTGGCAAACTACAGAAACTTCTCACTTCTAGGCTAGGAAGTGATTCTGGCGTCGAGAAGAGGAAGCAGATATAGGGCATATTTCTGAGAACGTGAACTACGGTGGAGGAAGAGAAAAATGGTATTTTTATCAAGGGATAGGTATAGAGAAAACATACCAACCAAGTAGGCTCGGCTCTTAAGTAATTTGTTTCTTTACAATCACCTTGTCCTATTTTTCTATTGTCACCTCTCTTATAAGAGGTAACTTTTTGTATTATGTGTTAGTAGTCTCAGGGCATAGCTTGTGGACCATGGCAGGCCTGTACACAGTGGCCATTCCATATGTACCGAAATTGACAGTGTGTTTACTAAGGATTAGAGTGATCGATAATTTTTATCAACTAATAATTGTGAAAAATTTGAGCCTGATCTATGTATAGTTTCATAATTTTGTCCTCCCCCGCTCTTTCTTTTCTTTTTTTACTCCCCACCCCTCTTTTCGTACTGAGGACTGAACCTGGGGCACTAAGCATGTCAGAAAAGTGCTTTGTGTCTATGCTGCATCCCTAGCACACAATTCCGTTCTTTCTGTAGTTTATTACATACTCTTTGGCAGAACTGTCCCTCTGTGATACATTGGGAGTAAAACAATGAGATGCTTTTCTACCCCTAAGTATTTTGACAACACTTTCTGACACATTGCTGACCTCTATCCTTCCACCGTACCCTGAGCTACCTTAGGGTAAATACTGTGGGTTTTTTTGTTTGTTTGTTTTTGTTTTTTTTGCCTGTGTGCTCATATCTCAGTTTGGAGCCCATAAGTGAGTGACCTTCATCATTTGCTGTAGTAGGTGAAAACAAGGAAAGAACTTAGGCCAATGACCACGGAATATTTTTCAACTTTTGGAGGCTCATTTATAGTTCTCAACTTGAATTAGCACTTAGTTTTGTACATTAATTAACACGGAAAGCAGCCCTTGATCTGACTGTCCTGGAGATTCTTTATGCAGGCTGTGGGACTCAGGCTCAATGTTCCATTATTTTGTGAATGTGTTGAAACCATACAGTTCTATCATATACATGGCCTTCTATAGTTCTAAATCTTTCTTAAAATCCACAAGCAATGATCTTATGTATATTGCATTTCTATAAGCCGGTTGTTTCATGCACTGTTTATTATTCAGTCTTCCTTTGACCACAGTCTCTAAATACTTGTTCTGTGTCTGTGTTGATGTTGCACTAGGTATCAGAGGTGCAAAGATAAGATACAAGCTTCCTCCTTTCTAGGAGCTGGAAATATAGCAGGAGTGTTAGAAACACTAATACAGAAACACAGGACAGAATTGCAGCTACCATGTTGGATATTTGTGTAGGAAACAGAGAGGTTCAGGATTTGCAGCCATCAGCTTCGCGTAGAAAGCCAGACAGTGTTCATAAAAGAGATCTTAGATTTGGGTGGAAATGTGGGTGGGGCTCTGTCAAGAGACAGAGAGTCCTGAAGCAAGAGTACTCGGACATGTATCACATCATGGCGGAGAGTATGTCACCAGCACCAACATTTTGACCACCACTACCATCACCTTCACTACGGTTGCTATGATTCTGTTAACCTTTCATCATTGTGGCCAAAGTACCTTATAAAAACTGCTCAGTGGGGGGAAGGATTTATTTCGGCCCGGGTCACGGTGTCTTACCTCCATGTGTTTCGGAAGAACATCTTAGTGTAGGAACGAAGGGTAGAAGAACATCTCATGGTGGACAGGAAACAGAATCAGTGACACAAAAGGGATAAGAAAAAGAGAACCACACCCCAGGGAGCAATTCCTCCAACTAGGTCTTACCTACTAAAGTGTCCAGAACCATCCAAGTGGTTCCATCAGCTGGAACTAAGGCCCCAAACACATAAGTCTGGGAAGGAGCATTTCTATTGGAATAAAAGCAATGATCATTTTATAGACCAGGTCATCAGTAACCATAATGAACACCATTTCCATCACTGTCACCACTGACATCACTGCCACCATTGCCACCGTGACCCCCTTACTGCCAGTATCATCACCACTCCTGTTGACTGGCACGTGTCTGTTACCTGCCACGTATAGGCATATGACTGAGGGAGGACATCTTTGCTTAATATCATGTAATCTTTTCGACCTATAAAATAGTCTCTCTTAGGGTTTTCAACTCAAGAGTCAAGAAATAGAGGCACAGAGGCAAGAACTATTTGCCCTTATCAATACCTCTAAGTAGTGACAGGATTCCAACTCAAGTTCGCTTAGCTCAGAAAGCAAGCATTTAATTGGGTTTCTCAAGAGTCTTAAACACAAGGCCAGATGTTTAGCTTTATCATTTTGCTAAGAGTTTCACTGTCTAGAATCCTTTTCTGTTCTTGGCAACCATTACAAAATTAGTTTCTTAAGTTATTTATTACAACGCTAAAGAAGATTTGTCCTGGCTAGTGTTATATCAGCTTGACAGGAGCTTTTAGAAGGGGGAACCTTGACTGAGACTGGCCTGTGGACAAGCCTGTGGTGCATGTGGGAGCCCGGATAAGTCTGGGTAGTGCCACCCCTAGATGGTCCTGTGGATATATAAGGAAGGAGGTTGCGCAAGCCATGAAGGGTAAGTGGCACTTGTCTGTAGATTCTGTATCAGTTCCTGTCTTCACATTCCTGCCCAACTTGAGTTATTGCCCTGACTTTTTTGCTGATGGATGGTGTGGGGTTTGAATAAGAATGGCCTCCATTCCTTCCCCCTTGCTCATTGCTGCAAGTGATGAACTAGCCAGGGCAATGCTGGAGAGTTCACCCTGGTAGTGAAGACAGGGGATAGCTGCCGTACTGACCAACCTTGTAACTATCCAGGCCTAGAATCAGGGTTATGTGTTGGCCCTCTCCAACATCTACCCCATCAGTGATCTCCTGGGACATAGGGGCCTCAGAGGTGGGGTGGGAGGGCGGAGGGGGGTGTCGGTCCTACAGACCTAGGGCTGCAAGATCTCCATGACAGAAGGCAGCAATGGAATGTCTAGGAAAAGTCTCAGTGAGGACCCAGCAACCATGGTGTAGCAGAGACCAGGGACCTTGAGTCAGACCCATGATTCTTTGGAATGAAAGCCTGCATGTAAATATGTTTGGATAAAGGGATTTACTATGTGACTCACTGTGTCACACTGAAGCTTCTGTGATAAGATTCTCCCTTTCTTTTATCTTTCTTCTCTTAAATTTTATTTTGTTTTCTTGGGGGTGGGTGGGAGGAAGATGGGTGAGATTGGGAGACATAATGTGAAAGGCACAAAGAACAAATAAAAAGAAATTTTAAGAAATGGCCCCCAGTGCCTCATTCATTTGAATGCTTAGACACCAGCTAATAGTGTTTATTTGAGGAGGATTAGTAGATATGACCTTGTTGGAGTAGGTGTGGTCTTTTGGAGAAGTTGTGTCACTGGGGGTGGACTTTAAAGTGTTAAGCCCATGACAGGCCCAGTTCCCCTTGCAGATCAGAACGTAACTTTCAGCTACTCTTCCAGTGTTATGCATACTGCCATGCTTCTGCCATGATGACAATAGACTAAACCTCTGAAACTCTAAGCAAGCCCCAGTTAAATGCTTTCTTTGATTAGAGTTGCCTTGGTCACGGTGTCTCTTGACAGCAATAGACAGACGAGATGTGGAACCATAGGCTGACACATAAACCCTTTCTCCTCCAAGTTGCTTTTGGTCATGGTGTTTTTATCACAGTGATAGAAACCCTCACCGGGACAATATCATTTGAAGAACAAATCCCAGAACAGTCCTCAGTAAGCAAGTACATTTGACATAATAAATCTATGTTTGGGTCCGTTAAGTAACAATGATGATTTCTGTGTTCTGTTGTGCTGAGCTGACTCTAATACTTGTATGCTCTTGCTCCTTTATGTGAAAAACTAGACTTCTCATAGAAGCCATTCCTAAGGTTACTGAAACTATTAAATATTTATAAATGCTTATTTATTTATAAAGTGCTTAACATGGGGGATGGGCTTATGACCCCAGGGCCATAGAAATTTTAGCTATTCTCTTATTCTTAATCTCTGCCTTGATCCACTTGATAATCTCTTATACCTAGAATAGCTAGTGAACCTGCCCTTGTCACCTGCCCTTTCATGGGAGGCTGCCTGGTTGCTAACAAGGGATTTTCTTTTGACCACTAGATTGCTACCATTTTCTCCATGCAAAGCGTAGGCACGCTGGCGGAAAACAGGGCCTCACCCAGTAGGCTGCCACTAGCCTGGTTCCCAGCAGCGAGCAGCAGCTCCTGAGGTAGAGGCAGTGGTTTCCCCTTTCTTTGGACAAAAGTCTCTGCTAAATTCGCAAGGAACTCTGCCAGTTGGCTAAGCAGGTCTCAGGTCCTTCTGGAAAACGGAAGAGGAGAATGAAAAACAAAGAAACAAATAAAACCCTCCCCTGTTCTCTCTTCCCGGATTCCTCGTTAGTCCACAGCCTTGAATGCAATTCCACTTACGGAGTGGCTATGCTGCTTTCATGGCTGGTTCAGGGGCTTGCAGGAGCGAGCATCAGTCCTGGTTACTGCTTACTTCTTGCTGTAGGTCAAAGTGACTAGACATTCTGGTTTAGCAAGGACTGTCTGCAACGACACGGCTTCAAACCTTTCTTCTGAGCCACATGTGATGTAATGTGACCCTTTATTTCAACCTCAGCTTCACACAGACTAAAGCCGTGAAGTCATGGTTCTTGAAACGTGTTTCTAAGGGTTAACATCCATTCCCCGCTCTCTCCTCTCTCTCTCTCTCTCTCTCTCTCTCTCTCTCTCTCTCTCTCTCTCTCTCTCTCTCTCTCTCTCTCTCTCTCTCTCGTTTTGAATGGAGGCTATAATTAAAATGGAGAAGGTACAGGGTAGCTGGTAGTTGCAATCTCAAAAGTCAGCAGATTCTGAAAACCAAACCTCTATCGAAGGAGGTCAAGGTGGCTTGGAAAGTCATTTATTCGAGCAAGCTGAAAAATGAAGAATTCAGGAAAAGCAAATCCAAGTCAGCGTGGAAAAAGGAACCACCCTGGAGAAAGTGCCGGGCGGTGAAAGTGGAACGAAACAGAAAGTTCTAGCTTTGACCTTTATCAAACCCAGAGCAAATGCCAGACTAGACCTCTGATGATTATTTTCTATTGAACGTCCTATAATTTGAAGGTATTATGAATCAGTGGAGTGCTGTATAGAATTCCTGGGTGAGAAAGGACAGCAGAAACCACTTGGTCTGATGATTCCCAGATGAGACTGTTTTGAGGCCTGAGTGCAGGTGGGGGTGGGGTTCCATCTCTATATTCATTATAATGACACCTACAAGGCTGTGATGGAAAGTAATTTAAATCCTTCTTGATTAAGTATCTTTGCAGTTGTGATGGGTCACCTTCAATGTCTACCTTATTGGATCTACCATCAACTAAGAGACGTAGCTCTGGGTAGGTCTGGGAATGAGGAAGAGCTTTCTGGCAAAGGCCCACACATCAAGAGATCTGAGGGAAAAGGGTGCTGCTTTGGCTAACCTGCTTTAGTTCCCTGTTGGTAAGTGCATCCATTCTGTGGCCGTTGCTGATGCTGACATTGTTGGCTGACTCCAGTCTCCTAGTGTGGTGTGAAGCTCCCCAGGAACCTTCCAGGCCTTCTGTGCCAGATGATGATTGCCGAGACATCCAACCTCTCCAGTGTGCTGAGAGCCACTGTTGAAGGACTCAGCCCATATTGTGTAAGTCAATCTAGTAAATATCCTTTGAAATATATATTCAATTCTGTTCCTTCTGAGCCCTGACTGACGCATCAGCATGGCTGCAGGCAGTTAAAATAAAATAAACGGTGGTATGGAAAAGTAGTTGACTATCACTATTAAATGACCTATCTGTCTCTGAGAAGGGATAGTTGAAATGGTTCAGTTATAGGCAAAGTAAATAACAGTTTGATGTATTTCTCCGTCTCTCTGTCTCTCTGTGTTTCTGTGTCTATGTCTGTTTCTCTCTCTGTATGTGTTGGTGTGTATGGCGTGGGGGTGGATGAAAATATATATGATCATCAGAAGCTAATAAAATGTTCATTTAACTGTTAACCATTTTGTAACTTCTGATACCCTCTCGTGGGCTGAACTCGTTCACAAGGGGGGAAAATCACAGCCTAATTATGAAAATGGTAATACGTTTATATGGAAGCTAATTGCAGAGTGAATTCAACATGGCAGAATAATTTCCATAATTCACCTTTTCTCTCATAGTATGTGTGTATGCATGAATACAATTATTTATCTGATAAATAAATTATCTGATAAATTTACAATGTTGAATTTTCTAACACCCTTTGAGTTTGAAGCTGTTATCTTTATTACATGATTTGAAGCAATCAAATCATGACAAGACTGAATGACTTGGCTTTGGTTGCAGAAGCCAAAACTACATGGGATTATATTTTTTTAAAACATTCAAATTTCAGTTCACAAGTAGCTAAGTAGCTAAACTAGGATTGCAAGAAGGCAGGGTGGTTTTCTCCTGGTGGAGCAAAGACTGAAGCACCTGTCTCCTGCCTTTGTTAGATGGGAATTAAAATGTGTAATTAATTTTTAAAAAAATGTATGTGTGTATGCATTCATTGCATGCATGCATGAATGTGTGTGTTTGTGTGTGTTCATATGTGAGTGACATTCACATGGAGGCTAGACTTTCTCAATCTCTCTCCATATCAGATTTTTCAGATAGGTCTTCTCTCTGAATCTGGACTCACCAGTTTCCTAGACTGACCGGCCAGCAAACACCCGGGATCCAAAAATGAACAAAGTGCTGGGATTGCAGTAGATTGGCACACCTGAATTTTTACCTTTGCGTTGTGGATCTGAACTCCGGTCCTCATGCCGCTCAGCAAGCACTGTACAAGTAAACCATCTCCCCAGCCCCTAAAGGGGGGATTTCTAAGCTCTGCAGCCCTCCTTTATTTGTATGAGACAAACAAACATAAGATTTAGGAGACATCTTAAATCTATTTAACCTTCATGTTTCAAGAGATACACATGGCTTTCTAGAAACTGACTTTTAACAGCACCGAGATGCTCCCACTCAAAGGAAGTGATAAGAAAACAGGCATTATGGTGGCACAGAAGGAGCAGTCTCAGCGTGGATTCCCTATGCCAATACTCACTGGTTTTGGTCTCCAATCTCCTCATAAACTTAACTTGCAACATAAAATAATTAAGGTTAGAGAAGGGAAGTGTAAAGCAGAATGCAATACATCAAAGATGAGACACAACACTAAGGAACTCCAAACCATCATCTTTTCATTGTTGAAATTTTGTAATTATTTTATAGTCGGAATACTATGAGGACCCAGACATCTTTAATGAGAGTTTCCTTGTTTAGCTTCATGGTCCTTGCAATTTGTGCCTAATAGTTACTATATAATATTATACATATGTAAGTTGTAATATTTTGTTGACGCATATTCTTTACTATGTGAACTTTCCCCTTTAAGTGTGGCAAAGATGCACATTCCCCACAGATCTACTGTCAACCTATTGATCTGTAAATTCAGTAAAATAACAACCGACGAAAAGGGCAAGTATCCTAGGTTTCTTCTTTCATGATAGAGCCCATGACTAAAAGCAACTTGGGGATGAAAGGGTTTATTTCAACTCATACTTCCAGACAATCGTTTATCATGGAGAAAGTCAGGAAATGGAGGCAGAAACTGAAACAGAGGCCATGAAGGTGACTGCTTAGTGTCTTGCACCCTGGCTTACTCAGTTGGCTTTCCTATATACCTCAGGACCATCTGCTTAGGGGTGGCACAATCCGCAATACACTGTATCCTCCCGCATCAGTCTTGAATCATGAAAATGCCCTACATGTTTGCCTATCGGCAACCTTCATGGAGGCATTTTTCAAATGAGGTCCTTGTTTCCAACCAACTCTAGCTCACATAAAGTTGATGAAAAAAGCAAGCAGTACCATTGAGAACTATTCAATAGGTCATTTCTGGTGTTTTATAGACATCTGTTCATAGGAATCTTGACAACATCTGTCAGAGATTTCAAAGGCATTGTTTTCTGAGTTTAAAAAATTTATAACTTTCCATCCAATTAACTGGCCATCCTCAAACATCGTGGCTCATCAAACAGATGCTGCTTCTTTGATGATAATTTCTTTGTCTCAATTATTTCACAAGGGCTTTGCCTGCACTTGAAAGTCTGCGAAGTGATTATTTTTGGTGTGTGTTGATGGCCCTGTTTCCATGACTACTCTTAAGGATCTTTCACGTTAGGATGTTGCCTTTCAATGTTGTTACTCTAATTGCGAGGAAAGGTACCCAACAAACATCATTTGCAGAGTGATTGTTGATGAAATTGATTAGTTTACACTACTCTATGCTCATCCATTCACTTAGAAACAAGGTCTGATGATTCCTAGCCTTAAACTCCCTGCATAGCTAAAGATGACCTTGAAGTTCTAACCTTCCAAGTGCTTAGATCACAGGCCCATGCTGCCACACATGATTTGTGCAGTGTTGAAAATCTAACTCAGGACCTTGTATGTGCTAGACAAGCTTTCTTGCAACTGAGCCACATCCCTAACTCTCTTTCCACTCCTCGAGGGCTTGTGGTGAGAACCTAAGCCGCTGGCCTACACCCAATCTGCCTTGTGATGAACTAACTTCCTGTTAAGAACATACCATCTCCTTGCCCCAACAGGAGCTGGATTTGACCTCCTGTTTTGACCACCTATCACTATCACTCCCTGTAGAGCTTTAGTAGGAGAGTTTGTGCTGACAAGATGCTTCTCTTTTAAGTGTCCCAAAAGGACATTCAGCTGGTGCTGAGAGGTGGATTAAAGCAAATGTTGAATTCTTAGAATAAAGCCAACTTTATTTTACATACTCTCCTTTCTATGTGTTTGTTAATATACTGTGTTTTTTTTTCTTAAATCTCCTGTGTTCACCTGTTCCTCTGAGGTCTGAGGCTACCTTCTTCCTCCTCTGAATACAATATGCATTTAGGCATCTTCTACAATACCGGCTTGCTGGTCGTGAACTGCCTTAGCTTTCCTGGAAAATGTCCTCCTGTCTCTGTCAGTTTTAAAAGACAACTTTGCTGGGCACATCACAGTCTTGGTTGGCAGTTACTCCCTTCTTCCCTTCAGGCTTACCCAGCTTTAAGAGTTGTGGATGCTATGTGGTGTTATGCTGATGTGTTTGCCTTTGTGAGTTGATGCCTTTCTCTGACAGCTTTATATTGTTTCTTTAGTTTGTGTTTTGGTATTTTGAGTGTATATTTGGAGAGATTTATATTTGATCATGTGTACTTGAGGTCCTGGGATGTTTAGTTTTTTTGCCAAGTTGACAGAAACTAGAGATGCATGGGAATAGGAAACTTCAACTGAGAAATTTCCATCATGAGATTGGCCTCTGGGCATATCTGTACGGCATGTTCTTTACTGATAGTTGATAGAGCAGGGCTTCACCTACCGTGAGCAATGCTACCGCTGGACTAGTGGTCCTTGGCTATAGAAGAAAGGCAGCTGAAAGCAAGCCACTAAAAAGCACTTCCCCATGGTCTCTGCTTTAGTTCAGTCCTGCCTCCAGGTCTCTGCCGCCTTGAGCTCTGACCCTGGCTTCTCTCAATGGCGTACAGTAAAGTGTATGATGAGATAAAGCTCCCCACATTGATTTTGGTTAACGTCCTATCGCAGGAACAGGACAGGAATTGGAATCCGGAACAGGTGATATTACTGCGGTGCATTTGACCATGCTGCTTTGTGGGGAGGACTGGGGAGATGGCTGGAACAGGCTGGAAGTGCTCAGAGAAGAAAGAACTGCCGTGGGAATTTGGACAGCAATGCTGGGAACAATGTAAAGGGATGCCTTCGGACATTTAAGAAGGAAGTTTGGGACTCCCTGACGTCTCTGTTGGGGTTGTTCCTGTGATACATTTTTAATTAAGAAGTCATAGAAATGACACCTTTGCTTTATTGGGACTGAGAAATCAGCTGTGTTTAAACAAGAGACCAGCATCATTGAGGTGAAATCTTTTGGGGGGCAAAAGTCAATAAGGAGGAGATAAAGGGAAAGAGAGAAGGATGGAAGGAGGAAGAAGGGCAGGAAGTAAAGAACAAGTGTCCTGTGGCTGGGGCATGGCAATCCGGCCTTGCTGGTGGCGGTGGGAGATAAACAGAATACTAACTATTGTGGCTAATTTAAATTATTTAACAAATTAAATGTTTGTTCACCTTTTGATTTTCTTGTAAGACTAAATTCTTGGGGCTGTTACTAATTTACCTTGATGGATCCTATTTGAACTTTGGTTCACTTACAGTAATAATCTTTTGCTGGCCCTGTATTTATTCTTCCCTATGCTTTTGCCACCGCCATATTGACTTTTGCCATAAGTTTCACAAGCTCCTTGAGAACTGCTGATGCATCCGCAATCCTCTGAGACTCTGTATCAAATAATTGATGAAGATTGTTTTAAAAGGTGATGAACCAATTGAAACTCTTTCTTTGGTCACAAGGGTGGGTAGAGAGATGAGTCAGAACACGCGCTGTGACTCAGTAGAGCTAATGGACTGGCCCAGCTTCCGACTGGGTGAAATCTGAGATGGAGTTACCAGCCGCTCTTGCTTCATGGAGTGGGTGTGTCCAGCACTCAGCCTCCCAAATTGAGTGGAATCCAGGTGGACGTGTAGCAATCTCTGAGAACTCATTAGGATGTAATTTGTTCCAGTTTCCCTTCCCTTTCCAGGTCATTTAGGGAGAAGACATTGGGCTGATTCTCTAAGTAAAAGAAGATGAAAACTTAATCAAATGCACAGATGAAATCCAGTCTCTAAAACGACGCTTAGAGTTTGAAGAGGACAAATCTGCGTGGATCTGAGAACTGGACTTGAGGCTGAGCGGTACCAGTGTGGGCCCACTGGACTTAAATCAAGCTGCTTAAATTTAATATGACTGTCCCACTACATCAAGCTTTCCTCCCAAAGTCTATATTGGGAAAGGATTTCACTTTTAAAGCAACACATAGCATGGAAGATGTTTTGTTAGAATGTTGTTCTTCATTTTGCCTATTCCTCCACCCTATTCTGAGTTTTAAATCCCGGACAATGCAGTTCTGATTGCCCGGCCCAGGACAGCGAATCCACAGCTAATTATAACCCAGACTCACAGGACATTTGAACAGAAAGGCCAGTGCTAGTCTTTGTGGTTTTAAGAACGGCTTGGTATTTCTTTAAAAATACAGCTTTTAGGGTGGCTCAGACCTGCCAGCTCTCAGGGTCTTTGCTGATTACGCCGGGAAAAAGGCCACACAGAGAGCAAGGTTCTGAGTTGATTTCTTTCCCCATAATTACTTTTACACATCGAGTCTCTTCAATGTCACCCTGACACCAACAACATCCTCTCACCCATCGGGTCTGATGTGGAGCCCAAAAGACATCTGGGACATGGGGCCCTGACCCTACGGACTCAGGTTTCAGTGTTGCTGCTCCTCAAACCTGCATAGGGACCTGGAGGAGCCCTGTGTCACAGCAACTTCAGATCCGTGGGTCTAGTCTTGTTGCCGCCGTCCCCACTCTGTTCTCGACCACTTCATGCTGAAATGGGCATGTGTGTGGAAATAAAGACAATCCGTTGAGCTCCAAAAAACAAAACAAAACAAAAATATAGTGTACACTAAGTGACTCAAATTTCTTGAACAGACATTTTGAATTATCACTTTGACAGGAATTATCTTAAATGGGATCTATGAGAATCAAAACTACTGTGAATAGAGTTGCATATTTTAACAAAGCATTTCTCTTTCCATCTGATAGCCCCAGAAAAGAACTGCTGATTTTTAGTGGCTCAAGAAAGAGATCATTGGAAAAAGAGGCAATTTCCCCCCCAAGTCAAAGACAAAGCCAAACCCAGAATTCTTCGTTAACATTCCTCAGTGCCGAATATAGCGCTGGGTATGTAGGTGGTAATTAGAAAATATGTTTAGAGCAAGAATGGAAGATTCCTGTGTATCAGAGTCTTTATCTCTCATCTCACCACCCTGAGGGGAAGTGCGTGAGGCAGCTGACGAGAGAGGTCGGGAGAGCAGATTGCTCTGCAAGCCCTACCTTTGCTTCTTGTGATCTTAGGAGACATTCTTAACCCTTGTGTCTAGTGTATCACTGTGAAGGAGGAATTATGACTCCTTTATTGTTCATAGGGTTTATAAAAACCGTTTATAAAGTGGTTGGTCCTTACTGACCTCTTATGAAGTGAGAGCCTCCGTCGTTATTGGGCATAGCAGAAGGACGGTGTTAATTTCAGGACAATTATTAGGAAACGGCTGCCCCGAGTGAACTCCCTTTTAAATCCTTGTAGCAGGGTCTGGCTTTACCCCAAGTTTCTGGACCATGCAGCCTGAGCTTGTCCTTCTTCTGAAATCCCTATAGACCCCAAGTTCTGCTGACCCCAAAGTGCCTTAGTCATGGGGGAATTAATGGGACTTTTGGCCAAAAACATCAAATGGAGATCTTCCAAGGACAGAACATTCTGGAGCCCACAGTGTTTTATATCTTCTTCTCATAGAGGCTGGGGTCAAAGCAAAGCCAGCGGGTGAGTTATCTAAGGGTACCTCAACTCGAAGACATTTAAGAGCTTTTACAAGTTTTGTGTGTTGAAAATAATACACGTTGGCATCAAATTTAGACTTCTTTTGGCAAACTGACCAACCTTGCTAGCAATAT
Organism: Arvicola amphibius; assembly: GCF_903992535.2. Lineage (NCBI taxonomy): Eukaryota > Metazoa > Chordata > Mammalia > Rodentia > Cricetidae > Arvicola > Arvicola amphibius. The sequence goes on from NC_052047.1 coordinate 173,986,001, forward strand.
AGTTAATTTGGAAAAAAAAGGGAAAAATTCAGCAAGTTAAGAAAGCTAAGCTTTTGAAATTTCACTTCAATGATTTTAATATTTTGTTATTACTTTTAATTTTACAAGGTATGTCTACAGTGAGAATCATTGTCTCTTGAAATTTGGTTATTCTGCTTGCAAGTCCAGTTTTTGAAATACTGAGGGTCATACAAGGGGTAGAAACATTTTCTGGTGAATCCCCTGGGGATGGGATGGAATGTTTTCCTGAATTATCTTGGTCAGAGGGCAAACACCTATTTAGTTCATCCTCGCGTCAGCAGGACTTACTTAGCGTGGTGGCTGACTAGGGGAACAGGGTGAGCCACTGTCTCTTGACTGAAAATAGAGACTCAGCCATGAAGTGCAGATGAAGTCCCAGGAGGGACTCACCATGCAAAGCCGCAAGTCCCCTGCTTTGACCTAAGCCCTGTCACTAATTTGCTATGTGACCTGGACAATCACTTATCTGTCGAAGGAAGATCTTGTCAGGCAGACAGTGTGGTAGACTTCCCTCATGGGGTGTTCTGATTGCTTCGAAAAGCTGGCGTGTGGAGCGCATGAGACAAGGAGGTGTTTTATGTGTGGAAAATGATATCCTTTATATGATACAAATGTTTGAAATAGAAAACTGTGCTTATTTAAAATCTTAGCCAGGGTACTTAGCAGTTTCTGAGAAAGCAACCAGACTGGAAGTTATAAGGAACCCAACTACATTCTTACTTAAGCTATGCTGTGTGTTGACATAAATCATTCTATCATTTACTGAGCAATTATTATTAGTCAGCTGGTCTGCATCCAGGTTACACTATTATCAGCTTTATTACTTTTCTTGTACTGCTGTGAATGAATCAGAGCATTGACTGCTCACATATAACCACTTAGCTGTATTCCTAGCTTGTCACAATGCATTAAATTGTAGCAGCAACCATGCTAACAGGAATCACCATCACCATTCCTGTCACCACCACCACCATCACCACCACCACCACCACCGCCACCACCACCGCCACCACCACCGCCACCACCACCGCCACCACCACCACCACCGCCACCACCACCACCAACTCCACCACCGCCACCAACACCACCATCACCTCCACCACCGCCACCACCACCACCGCCACCTCCACCACCGCCACCTCCACCACCACCATCACCACCACCACCACCACCACCACCACCGCCACCACCACCACCAGCACCACCACCACCACCACCACCAACTCCACCACCGCCTCCACCACCGCCACCACCACCGCCACCGCCACCGCCACCACCGCCACCACCGCCACCACCGCCGCCACCACCACTGCCATTCCACTACTCTTGTTACCTATTTATTTGTGGGTATGTGTTGGGGTAAGGGTATGTATTTCACAGCACCCATGTACAAGTCAAAGCATAGCTTGTGAATTTGTGTGGTCAGTTTTCTCTCCAGCATGTGGGTTCCTGGGATAGAACTCAGGTTTTGTGGCAAATTCCTTTGTCTACTCTGCCATATCACTAGCCCGTGATCTGTAGCCAAGAGAAAGAGGTGTGACTCTAGAATTCACTTCCCTCCACTGTCTCACAGCCCTTCATAAAATTTTTTTTGCAAGTGTTTCATCCCCATGGGATACAAGTTTCTTTACCTAGATTTTATTGACTCCCCATCATAACCAAATGAGGCAGGGTGGTAAGAGTGTTGCCCTATTTTATAGATGCCAAAACAGAGGCACAGAGAGGCCAGTAGGCCTGCCTGCCTGGAAGGCATGGCTGTGTTCATGTCCCACTGCTGGAGCTGGTGGCAGCGATGTAAGCTGATGTAGGTGTGTCTTCTATCTATCTGATGATTTCATTGGATAATTAATAAAGAAACTGCCTGGCCCATCTGATAGACCAGACCTTAGGTGGGTGGAGTAGACAGAACAGGAAGAAGGAAGTGAGGTAGATGGCTCAGTCAGATGCTACGCCTCTCCTAAGTTAGACAGACCGCCGTGCCTCTCCTCAGAGAGATGCCAGACATGATGAAGCTCCAGCCCAAGATGGACGTACGCTAGAATCTACCTGGTAAGGCACCACTTTGTGGTGCTACACAGATTATTAGATATGGGTTAGTCAAGATGTGAGTAAGAGGCTGAAAATAATGGGCCAGGCAGTATTGAAAAGAATACAGTTTCCATGTAATTATTTCGGGTGTAAAACTAGCCGGTGGCCGGGAGCTGGGGCGGCGGGAAGGCGGCCCGCAGCTCCACACTACAGTAAGCAGGGAAGCAAAGGGCAGAATGGGCAGCACAGTCCTCTCCTGGAAGATGGCGCTTTCTTTGTAGAAACAGCGAGTCAGATTTCAGGGCCAACTTCTCTGTTAAGACAAGGGAGGGCTGGAGCTAATTCACACCACATTTCCTGAATGAGGCTTGTTCCTAACTTTTCTATTTGGGGAATGTCTGTGTTATGTATCTCCTCACCCTAGTACAGAGCTCAAACCCAAACTTTTCTTCAGGGGTAGGAGGTAGGTACAGGACTCACCCATATCCCAGGTAATCGCACATTTTCTGAGAGCCCAGTCATACCTTTACAAGAGAGCCCAGAACAAATACATTTTGTATAGAATTTATTCATGTCCCTGATGTCCCTGTCCCTTTTTTCTTTCCCCTCTTCCTTCTTTTTTTTTTTGTGAGGCAGGTCTTACTATGTAGCCTAGGCTGGCCTAGAACTTGCTTTATACAGTTTCCTTTGTGTTGGGATCAAAAGCCTGTACCATTCTTTGACTTCCCTGTGAATCTTTCATCTTGGTTTCAGTGTCTGTAGAAGTAGTCAGACTGTTGGCAGAGGCTACTCTGGGGCAGACCCCGCTATGGGATATCTAGTCTAGACTCTGCCAGTCAGTAGGTGGAAGATTTTCTGATGGTCCAGAACATTGCTACTGGGAGCCTTGCCTTGATATGTCCATCACCCCAAACTTCTGTGGACTAACTAATATCTTTTTGGAAAATAAGACTAAAATTGTCCCCTCTTGATAAGTGGGAACAGACTGTAGGCCAGGTGTCATATTGCAAGCCTGTAATCCCAGCACACAAGAAGCTGAAGTTGGAGGATTACCAAACGTTTGAGGCCAGCCTACTTTGCATAGTGAGAGTGTTATCTCAAAACATCAAAATATTTTTTTTTGAAAGTGACATACAAGAATCTACCTTCTGTCAAACTAGCTGTGTGCTGTATCCGGTAAATAAGCCAGTGCCTGCCTCAGGGTCATGAAGTTCAACTCATAGGAAGTCTTAGCCAGTCCAGAGTTTTGTTACCCTATGTGCACTCTGAAAGGAAATTTGGGTAATCCTCCCATCTCCTAGAAACCAGGGTACAGCAAAACAAAGTCTGTATTTCCCAGGGGGCTCCTAATGTCCCTGGGGTAGTAGCTTTTGATTGTTAATTTTTTAAGGAATTTTACAGGCCCATTTACATTGTTAGTAATTTAAAAACCAACTGTTTTGGGACTATTTATATGGCAAAAATGAATGAATGGCATCCATCAGGACTCACCCTCCAACTGACTGCTAAATAACTATCTACACATCACTATCCTGACATTTTCTAATTAGTGTTTCCTGCTACACACTCCAGTCCCAGACGCCCTAGTCTCAAGTGAAGAGTATGAAGCAGCAGCGAAGCTCTGGTTGATCAGGAAAGGTTCTTCCCTATGCCCACTTCTGGAAGGTCTCTTGGAAATACTGCTTGCCACCAGTGGTCAAACTGGAGTATTGTCTGTTCTGGATAACCCTGAGGTTGCAGAAGATTAGGATGAACACAGGCCGTATGGACTCTTGTTTTGTTGTTTAGGCTAAGAAGTAGCTACCACATGGTTCTTGCAATGCCTGAAGGCCTTGATCCTTGCTCTTAAAATATGAGTTTCAGCTTTAGCTAGACCAACAGTGGCGTGACATGCTTATCTGAGTCAGAACTCACAGATAAAGTGTGGCCTTAGCTCCTTGTTGTCTTCCATACACACAAGTACTATCACACATTTCCTCCAGTTTAATCAGCGTGGAAGAAATACTAACCATGCGTGTAATAAAAGGAATCTTTTGAGATGATCGGGAGTGTGTATACGTGTGTGAGAATGTGGGGTAAGGCAGAGGACATTCCTACATGTTGTCCCTCAGAATCTATCCACCTTGTTTTCTTAGGTTCTCTCTTGCTGACCTAGGGCTCACTGATTGGCTCAGCCAAACTCTGGTGATTTGCTTCTTTGCCTGTCTAACATCTCAGCTACAAGTGTAGCATCGTGTTCTGGTGTGTGTGTGTGTGTGTGTGTGTGTGTGTGTGTGTGTGTGTGTGTGTGAGGAGGGAGTGAGTTCTGGGTATCGAACTGAGGTCCTCATGATTGCACGGCAAACACTTTACCCACTAAGCCATCTGCCCAGCCCATGGTGGTGGATCTTGAAGAGGAGCTACAAAGGATGGATCTTTCTTTTAGGTGTTTACCTTTACCAGAGATGCCTTCAGTGTTCTTTTCCCTCCTCACCGGCCAGTATCCTTGAAGCTAATCTCACATATCTGGTTAGTTCTCCCACACCAGGGATGAAGTTATCCTTACTGGAAAGATCTGTATTTCTCACTGAGATCTTGAAATTACTGTCATCACCACTACCATTTCTCTTTAAGCACATTCCTTATGTGAGGTTCTATAGTAAGAACTTCTTCCCAATTACTCTATTTTATTACAACCCAAGAAGGAGATGCCATCCTCATCCCCATGTTGCAGATGATGAGACAGAGGATCAAAGAGATAAAGTCGCTTGTCAAGGCCAAGAGAGGTCTTAGCTTTAGATCTGTGTGGTATCAAAACTAGAATTGTCAATCACAATCATATACAGTCTCCCTAGTTCAAATCTCTAGTGAATATCTTCTTTAATATTTCTATATGGGAATGGGTTTGGGATGCCATCCTTGGGGAATCTCAATTGTCAAAGAGTAGATAGGATTTTGAACACTTCTTATTCTTAGCATTTCAAGTATTGAGAACACTGAAATCTAGGATGACAGTAAAACTGTCTAGATCCTGAAGTGAGTCAGCAGATTCTGGACTTGAGCACAATCCAGTGTGAATTCTAGGAAGCATTCATCTTTCCTTTGTGGACTTGAGAGCTTGTTCTTCATCTATTTCAAAATTCCAAGTCTTGCCTTCTTAATTATAGTATTAGTTCCTTAAGGGTGGAAGTAATCTACTTAAACAATGTTTCTAGTACAATGTAAGAAGTGGAGACTAAGAGTTAGGAAGCAAGTAAGCCTGTGGGCACGGGAGGGACACAATAGTTTACATAGTGGTTAGTGAAGGAGAAATACGGAAGATGCCAGGACTACCTGGTACGAAGTGCAGCAAGCGTTGCTCATGGGAACGAAAGGATGAATGAGTCGGTGTCAAGATGAGTAGAGCTGAGCTTGAACTGAGGGTAGTGGCAAGAAATACAGATGAAGTTTTGCAACAAAGGAAAGAGACCCAGCTTTGAATGTTGCCGACAGGCTGATGATTACGGCATATGTGAAAGAAGCTCTGAGTCACCAGAGATGAGATATTGAGGTTAATAACCATGATGAAGAGAGCAGCCATGGTCTCTGGCTATTTGAGGAGAAAGTTGAAGACTCATTCGGCTGCCTGGGTGCTGCTCTGCTCCTGGCCAGCGAGATGCAGCTCTCTGTTGCCTGTTAGTTTGGCATGGCTTACCTAAGGGCTCTGAGAGCTATGGTTATTACAGTGGATGGATTGCTGTGTGCTTTGGGTGTGCGGATGCACAGTGCTATCAGGGGCAGTGCCTTGCAAACTTTAATGCGCATGCGAATCACTTCAGAGTCTTGTTAAAAGGCTGCTTCTAATTTCACAGTTGTTGGGCGGACCCTAAGGTTTCGAGTTTCTAATACATTACCAGGTGCTGCTGTGTCTTGAGCAATTACACTTTGAGTTTGAGGTTCTGCTTTCTCCATGGGAAAGAGCTAGAGAATGCATCAGAAAACCGGAGCTTTTGGTTAAGAACTGCCACACCGCAGACAGTGTCCCAAAGGTGGGCTAAGGAGATTCCCACGTGCTTCTCTGGAAACTGGAGTTGAAGGTCATGGAGATATGATGAAAAAGATGCCAGAAAGCATAAAAACTCATAGTTTCCCCTAGTGGTTTGCATCTAAAATCCACACAGGGACTGACTTGCTCCCAAATCACTTGCGAATTCATGTTGGTCCCTAGGACCTAACACTTCCCCAAATGCCTCGTGAGTGAGAAAGATGAGGGAGGCTTTACTCAAAGAAGGCATGGGCACACTGCATCTCATTTAAAATCCATGCACTTTCAGGATTAAGAACAAAGCTGAAGAAGAGACCACGGCCATGGAAAACTCTGAAGCACATTGCTTGTCCAGGGAATTCTAAGTCTCAGCAGAGCCTGTCTGTGTTCCTTAATTTTTACATAAAAGAGTGGAATAGTTTATTATTAACATAAACAGGCCAATGTGCTATCTCACCTTTCCTAAGATTTTATAGTCTGTAATGCACTTTAAAATAGTTTTATTGAGCCATAATTCACATATCATAAAAATTCACCCGTTTATAAAGTGTTATTTGTACTCGTTTTACAACCCACTTTATAAACCTTGGCTCCTATAGTAGGTGAGGAAAAGGCGAGTGGTAAGGGGTTTGGAGAGAGAAAAAGACAGATTGGTAGGCAGGGGCCAAGATGACAGTCATGGTAAGAGAAGAGACAAAAGTGAGAACAGAAGCACAGAGGGCAATCAGAAACTGTTCGTATCTGGATGTTTTGCTTACTGGAAATCCTTTTCTGAGATGCTTCAAAATGCTGCAGGAAGACGAACACACACAGCCCAGCAGAATACACAAGGATGCCCTCGAACTGCCAGGGACAGGCTACTGTGCCCAGTGCTCCCTGACTTGAAAGGCAACCCTGCAATCCATTAACACATGTTCGGTGCAGTGACAGCAGTAGTTTGGAAATAAGTTTTAGGTGCTCTAAGGAGCACGTCTCCAACTCTCGTCGCAGTGAGTCAGTCCAGGGAGACTCCAGACATTGATGTTTTATGGGGTGGGCTGTGTGATGTGACCCCAGGGACAGCATGTACACTTGGCTGTGTCCAGGCTTCTGGATCAAATCTTCCCTCCATGAACAGTGCCCACTTTTTATATTTTTAGACCTGGCTATCTCTCCCAACTGTAAAACCTGAATCTTCCTGGAAGGCAATCAGAGTGGTTCTGCCTCTGAGATGCCAAAACAAACACTGGAAAAATTGTTTTCTGTCAGGCTTTTCCTTTGAAAAACAAAAACAAAACTCTGAAAATTCATTTTGTTCTTCTGATGGGTGTAAACCATGGGCACACCGCTCCAGGTCACCACTGTCCACAAACTCTTTGGGTTTGGTTGGATAAAGTTTCTTTTCGTTTCTCTTCTCTTCTCTCGGCTTCTCGTCTCTACTCTTCTCTTCTCTTCGAGACAATATAAGACGAATTAGGATTCTCTTCTTCTTTCTTTTCTCTACCTCCCATACTCAATCCTTCATTCTTTCCTTTTTTCTCTTATGTAGCCCAGACTGGCCTGAAACATGTAAACATTCCACCCCAGCATCCAGGCTGGAATTGCAGGCATTCTCGGCTCCCATGCTCAGCCAGATGATACTTTTCTGGCTTCCATCTGTGAGGGTCTGCACTTTCAGTGTTAGGCAAGCCACATGCCGGCCTTCATTGTCCTTTTTTAAATTGGCACTTGAAAGTTACAGCTTTGGTTATCCTTGTCTCACCAATGGTGAGACTTCAGCTCAGAGATGTAACTGACCAAAGACCTCCATGAGTAAGAGTTGGAATTTGAAACTAAGTATTTTGCATTCCAGGTATTAAATGAGATAATACTTACAACAGAACATTGCAAAGGCTCACTCACATCTGTAAAGACCTTTAAAAATATATAATATAATGAGCAAATACATTATAAATATAGGATACTATTTCTAGTGTTATTATAATACCACACTAGCATCTACCTCCTACCTTTATCTCCCAGATCCAATCTTCCTGTTGCATCCCGTTGCCAGGCGATAGCTGACTTTATGATCTGTGTAGCCTCTTTCTGCTCTCCCAACATGGAGGACCATGGGAAGTTTTGAACACAGGCTCTTGGAGATGGCATGTGAGACTTGTTTGTGAGAGCTCTTCTGACTTGCTTGATCATCTGTGTTGATCTATACCTTCACCAGGAAGTATTGCTTCTCTTTAAGTCTTTGCTTAAGGCTAGACCCAATTTTCCTCTCATTGGACAATGTTGCCTCTTTGTTTGCGACATCAAAAAGACATAAATGATACCCTCTAGATACCTCATGGTGGCTATTTTTCTGTTCCTGAATAATATACCCCCTTTCTGGTGACCATCTCAGACTGACAACCACAGCCTTCATGGGGCCCACTGCCCCAGCTCCGACCCGCACGCTGGAAGCACTGTACTGATGTGATTCTCTAGGCCTGACTCGTTGTAGGGTTTATGAATATTTCATTTTATCTTCATATGGCCTCTTTAATGTCCACGACTGTTGATCTATTTTCTTTGCATAAGGGAAATAAAAATAAAAAGCTGAGGTTTCTTCTGGCTACTCCCTGCTTCCTTCTAACGGTCAGTTCTGGTTATCCTGGCCCTGTTTCATGACTCAGTGTCAGAGTGTCTCTGTGCTATCCAAGTTTATCCAGCTTGTAAACAGAAATGACTTTTTTCCCTCTCTCCATTTCCCACAGCATTCCCAGCTCCCGGCGTGGCTTTCTGTGTAGTTCCAGAGCCAAGGCGTTTGCAGACAGAGCTGTGCTTTCGTTTCTTCTTCTTCTTAGTCTTTCTTGACTTTCAGTCATTAAAACTTATTATATTAGTCTGTCGCCAGCCACCAACCATCTCAGCCTCTGGCATGACAGATTTCTTTCTGACTGCCATGGTCAATTTTTGTTGCAACGCCATCTTGAAGGGATTCCACCAGAGCTACAGTCATGCAGTTTCCTCCCCACACGCCCGCTGGCTGCAGGCACAGTCCCTTCCTGCCTTCAGTACATTTGTTTTTCCATGCAGAAATTAGAGAGGACCAGTGGTAAGCACACAGCTGGAGCCGAGGAAGAAAACAAGATATCCGGGATGATAGCATTTCATTCTCTCTAATCAATAATTCATTTTTAACCAGTGTGTTTGAGGAAATTGAGACTTAGCCTTAAATAGCTCCTTTGCAAGGAAGGAAAATGAGCAGAATTCTAAAACAAAACACAAATTGGGATACAGACCAAACAAAATGAAAGCGTCTTCCTGAGTGAAGACTGGGTTGACTTACTTAAGATTCTGTGCAATGTTTTTGCAAGAGGGCAAGGCGTGGCTCGTGTTTTGTTTTGAAATGTATCTGCATTACATAAACATAGGGCCCGTGGCTTTTGACTTGCCATTGCATGAATGGAGGTAAGTTAAAATGCTACAAAATTCGAATCCTGTAGCTTAGTGGAAAGTAAAGATGGTAAGGCATTTCCATCAGAACGGGTAAAATGCTGGGTGAACAAGCCACTCCCCATGCACATACAGACACGTCCCTTCCTGTGCAGGGGTTTGCCATGACCAGGAACTCCAGAGCTGACTCACCAGCTTCAAATAGCCTAGGTGCCCAGAGAAGAGAGTGGTACACTCTGTTCCACCTCTCAAAATGCACCTTGGGCTGTGAAAGTCTCTTCTTTTTTTTTTTTTTTTTTGGTTTTTCGAGACAGGGTTCTTGCGGTTTTATTCCCCTCCCTTTCCCAAAACTCCAAGTCCATGGGATGTGCTCCAAATTCTTCTTGCTTAAACCTGTTCAATTCGGACCCCCAAACTTTTCCTGCTCATTTCGCCTATGGAGGTTAATTCCCTTCATTTGAAGCACGTGTGCATGCACTTGCACACACACACACACACACACACACACACACACACGGTTGAACCTCTCTAATTTGATTTTTGAAATTTTCTATATCCAAAAGTTCTTGAACGTGAACATGGCATCCCAAGTGGAAAATTGAGTACTTAACCTTGTGTGAGGGACCCTAGTAAAAAAAAACCTACATACACTAAAATATTGTATACATTCCCTGGAGGGATTATTTATATTATTATATATCATACATATTATATATATATATACATATATATATATATATATATATTTGTGCACACACAAGAAGAAGTCATCAATAAATTTTCTGCTTGGCCTTAAGCCCCATCTCTTAAGACATTTCATTTGGAATTTGCAAATTCCATAATGTAAAAGAATATGACTCTTATTTATATATTTATTGATTTTTATTGAGCTCTACATTTTTATCTGCTCCTCTCCCTGCCTTTCCCCTCCCTTTAAACTTTTCCCCAAGGTTCCCATGCCCCCAATTTACTCAGGAGACCTTGACTTTTTCTACTTCCCATGTAGATTAAATCTATGTAAGTCTCTTTTAGTGTCCTCATTGTTGTCTAAGTTCTCTGGGATTGTGATTTGTAGGCTGGTTTTCTTTGCTTTATGTTTAAAAACCACTTATGAGTGAATACATGTGATAATTGTCTTTCTGGGTCTTGGTTACCTCACTCAAAATAATGTTTTCTAGCTCCATCCATTTTCCTGCAAAATTCAAGATGTTGTTATTTTTTTTCTGCTGTGTAGTACTCCACTGTGTAAATGTACCACATTTTCCTCATTCATTCTTTGGTCGAGGGGCATTTAGGTTGTTTCCAGGTTCTGGCTATGACAAACAAAGCTGCTATGAACATAGTTGAGCACATGTCCTTGTGACACGATTGAGCATCCTTTGGATATTTACCCCAAAGTGGTATTTACTGAGTCATGAGGAAGGTTGTTTCCCAGTTTTTTGAGAGATTGCCACACTGACATCCAAAGGGGCTGTACTAGCTTGCATTCCCACCAGCAATGCAGAAGTGTTCCCTTTACTCCACAACCTCTCCAGCATAAGTTGTCATCAGTGTTTTTAACCTTGGCCATTCTTACAGGTGTAAGATGGAATCTCAGAGCCGTTTTGATTTGCATTTCTCTGATGACTAAGGATGTTGAACATTTCCTTAAGTGTCTTTCAGCCATTTTAGATTCCTCTGTTGAGAGTTCTCTGTTTAGGTCTGTATTCCATTTTTTATAATTGGATTATTTGTTCTTTTGATGACAAATTTCTTGAGTTCTTTGTATATTTTGGAGATCAGACCTCTGTCTGATGTGGGGTTAGTGTAAATCTTTTCCCATTCTGTAGGCTGTCATTTTGTCCTGTTGACTGTGTCCTTTGCTTTACAGAAGTTTTTCAGTTTCAGGAGGTCCCATTTATTAATTGTTTCTCTCAGTGTCTGTGCTGCTGGGGTTATATTTAAGAATTGGTCTCCTGTGCCAATGCGTTCAAGCATACTTCCCACTTTCTCTTCTATAAGGTTCAGTGTGGCTGGCTTTATGTTGAGGTCTTTGATCCAATTGGACTTGAGTTTGATAGATATGGATCTATTTTCATTCTTCTACATGTTAATATCCAGTTATGCCAGCACCACTTGTTAAATATGTTTTCTTTTTTTCATTTGATATTTTTTTGCTTCTTTGTCAAAGATCAGGTGTTTGAAGGTGTGTGGATTAATATCCGGGTCTTCATTTCGATTCCATTGGTCTTACTGTCTGTTCTTATGCCAATACCAGGCTGTTTTGAGTATTGTATCTCTGTAGTAGAGTTTGAAGCCAGGGATTGTGATGCCTCCAGAAGTTTTTTTTATTGTACAGGATTGTTTTGGCTATCCTGAGTTTTTGCTTTTCCATATGAAGTTGAGTATTGTTCTTTTGACGTCTGTGAAAAATTTTGCTGGGATTTTTAAGGGCATTGCATTGAATCTGTAGATTGCTTTTGGTAAGATTGCCATTTTTACTATGTTAATTCTACCTACCCAAAAGCATGGGAGATCTTTCCACTTTCTGGTGTCTTCTTCAATTTCTTTCTTCAAAGAGTTAAAGTTCTTGTCATACAAGTCTTCCACTTGTTTAGTTAGAATTATGCTGAGATATTTTATGCTATTTGTGGCTGTTGTGAAGGGTGTTGATTCTCTGATTTCTTTCTCAGCCCATTTATCAGCTGTGGACAGGAGGGTTACTGATTTTTTTAATTTAATCTTGTATCCTGCTATATTACTAAAAGTGTTTATGAGTTGTAGAAGTTCCTTGGTAGAATTTTTGGGGTCACTATCATATCATTAGCAAATAGTGAGTTTGACTTCTTTTCTGATTTGTATTCCCTTGACCTCCTTTTTCTGTCTTATTGCTCTAGCTAGGACCTGAAGAACTATATTGAATAGATATGGAGAGAGTGGACAACCATGTTTTGCTCCTGATTTCAGTGGGATTGTTATGATCCATTTAGTTTGATGTTGGCTCTTGGCTTGCTGTATATTGCCTTTATTATGTTTAGGTATGTTCTTTATATCCCTGCTCTCTCTAAGACCTTTATCATGAAGGGATGTTGTATTTGGTTGAAAGCTTTTTCAGCATCTAATGAGATGATCATGTGGTTTTTATTTTTTCAGCTTGTTTATATGGTGGATTACATGACAGATTTTCATATGTTGAACCAGTCCTGCATCTCTGGGATGAAGCTGACTTGATCATGGTGGATGATGGTTCTGATGTGTCCTTGGATTGCCAGTATATTTTATTTAGTATTTTTGCATCAATGTTCATGAGTGAGATTGGTTTGTAATTCTCTTCCTGAGTAATGTCTTTATGTAGATTGGGTATCAGGGTAATTGTAGCCTCAAAGAAAGAGTTTGCAATGTTCCCTCTGTTTCTATTGTGTGGAATAATTTGAGGTGTATTAGTGTTAGTTCTTCTTTGAAAATCTTATAGAACTGTGAGCTGAAACCATCTGATTCTGGGCTTTTTTGGTTGGGAGACTTTTGATGACTATTTTTATTTCTTTAGCAGTTATAAGTTATAAGTTTAATTTGCTTGTCTGATCTTGATTTAATTTTGGTAAGTGATATTTATTCAGAAAGTTGTCCATTTCCTTTAAGTTTTTCAATTTTGTGGAGTACAGGTTTTCAAAATATGATCAGATGATTCTCTATATTTCCTTTGTGTCTGTTGTTATGTCCCCCTTTTCATTGCTGATTTTGTTAATTTGGATATTCTCTCTCTGCCTTTTGGTTAGTTTGGATAAAGGTTTGTATATTTTATTTATTTTCTTGAAGAACCAACACTTTGTCTCATTGATTCTTTGTATTTTTTGTTTCTATTTTGTTGATTTCAGCTCTCAATTTGATTATATCCTGCTGTCTAGTTCTCTTGGGTGAGTTTGCTTCTTTTTGTTCTAAAGCTTTCAGATGTTCTGTTAATTCACTAGGGTGGGATTTTTCCAGTTTCTTTATGTAGGCATTTAGTGCTATGAACTTTCCTCTTAACACTGCTTTCATTGTGTCTCATAAATTTGGGTATGTTGTGTGGTCATTTTTACTGAATTTTAGGAAGTCTTTAATTTCTCCCTTTCTTTCTTCCTTGACCAATTGATGATTCAGGTGAGACTGTTTAATTTCCGTGTATTTGTGGGCTTCCTGGAAATAGTGTTGCTGTTGAATTCTAGTTTTAAGCCATGGTGATCGGATAAGATACATGGGGTTATTCCAATTTTTTGTATCTGTTGAGGTTTGTTTTGCTACCAACTATGTGGTCAATTTTTGAGAAAGTTCCATGAGGTGCTAAGAAGAAGGTATTTTCTTTTATGTTTGGATGGAATGTTCTATAGATGTCTGTTAAGTCCATTTAAGTCATAACATCTGTTAGGTCCCTTATTTCTCTGTTAATTTTCTGTCTGACAGACCTGTCCAGTGATGAGAGTGAAGTATTGAAGTCTCTCACTATTAGTGTGTGGGGTTTAATGTATGATTTAAGATTTAGAAGTGTTCCTTTTACATATGAGGGTTGCCCTTGTATTTGGGGCATAGATGTTTAGTATTGAGATTTCCTCTTGATGGATTTTTCCTGTGACTAATATGAAATGTCCTTCTTTGTCTCTTTTGATTGATTTTAGTTTGAAGTCTATTTTGTTAGATATTAACATAGCTACACTGGCTTGTTTCTTAGGTCCATTTGATTGGAATTTTTTCCCCAACCCTTTACTCTGAGGCAATGTCTGTCTTTGAGGTTGAGATGTGTTTCTTGTATGCAGAAGAAGGATGGATTCTGTTTTTGTATCCAATCTGTTAGCCTGTGCCTTTTTATAGGTGAGTTGAGTCCATTTATATTAAGGCATACCATTGACCAGTGATTGCTAGCTCATGTTAATTTAGTCTTTGTTGTTGGTGATATTATTTTGTGTGTGTTTCCCTTCTTTGGGATTTGCTGCTGTGAGATCATCAATTACCTGTGTTTTTGTAGATGTAGCAAACTTCCTTTGGTTGGAGTTTTCTTTCTAGTACTTTGTGTAGGGCTGGGTTTGTGGCTAGGTATTGGTTAAATCTAGTTTTGTCATGGAATATCTTGTTTTATCCTTCCTTCTATGGTTATTTAAAGTTTTGCTGGGTATAGTAGTCTGGGCTGACATCCGTGGTCTCTCAATGTCTGCATAACGCTTGACCACAGCTTTCTGGATTTCATTGTCTCCAATGAGAATTCAGGTGTAATTCTGATAGGTCTGCTTTTATATGTTATTTGTCCTTTTTCCTTTGCTTCTCCTTTATTCTGTATGTTTAGTGTTTTGATGATTATGTGGCGAGGGAACTTTTTTTTTTTTGATCCAGTCTATTTGATGTTCTGTAAGCTTCTTGTATTTTCATAGGCATATCTTTCTTTAGGTTGGGAAAGTTTTTTTTCTATGATTTTGTTAAATATATTTCCTGTGCTTTTAAGTTGAACTTCTTCTCCTTCTTCTGTACCTATTATTCTTAAGTTTGGCCTTCATGGTGTCTCATATGTGTTAATCTTTTGTTAGGGAGAATCTGAGTCCTAAACACTTAGGTCACAAGCATTTCAGACAAGGCACATTCATCTTACACGTGCTGCTTCACAAGCTGTTGCCAGGTAGGGATTGGTATAATTACTGTTTTCTCTCCTCTGTCCTTCCATCTGTCTCTTTTTGTGTCATATGTTCCAGAAATCATACATGTACCTCATCTTAAACAAAATTTCTGCTATGAAATAGCCTTGACACCTCCTCCTCCCCCCACTGTGATTATAGATAGTGAGGAAGCAGAGTTTGAAGTCCAAGAACTCTTCAGAAGAGAATGTAACCCAGATGGGACTGGAGATTCGGAGGATCGGGATGGGATGGAGGATGGCCGGTATGAGAGTTTGAGGGTGTACAAAGATTAGAATTAGCTACACCCTTCTTCCCAGAGTGCTACCTGACAAGAACTGTTACTCTAACCTACAGTTTTGAAAGAACAGACGCCCCAGCCCTCTGTGCTGAGCAGACTTTACCCCTCTTGTTTCCAGCAGCATTAAAAGTCCCCTCTAAAAACTAAATGAAGATTAAATTTCATGGTAGGGAGAAGAGTAATTAATCATGTTCAGTTGACATTTCTGCCTTTGAGGATAAAGATTTCTTCAATTCTGTCTTCTTCATGAAGTGTTTGCTAAGACCGGCTCCTGTTTGTGCAATAGAAGAGTTGGAGACCCTAAAAGAGATCAGTAATCTCTGTTGATGACCATTCGAGCAGCAAGGCAAGTTGTTTAAACATCACCAAAGGAGAAGGGAAACGAGTTTGGGAGTAAAGACTATGTTGCAGTTGCTTGTTGACTGCTCTTCCTTGTTACAAGTGTGCCATGGTTCATGGGAAGTATTTTACACACTTACTTGTATGTAAACACTCAAGTATCCCCTCTATTTGTTGCCATGGTATTCACTAGCTATAGGTTTCCCCACAGTATCTCGAGAATTCATCTGAAGCAGGGAACTCTGGTAGTTTCTCACAAGGAGAAAGTATCTTGTCACAAGTTACAGGTTTTGAGTTTTAAGTAGTCTTTACTATGGAGGACATACTTTTGATATACTGGGTGACTTACCTTTTCCATGACTGCTAGTAAATTAAGTCCCATCCTTTACAAATTCTACTATGCCTAGAAATAGGTTTGAAACAAAGAAATATATTTTGCCATTTCAAGGTCATTCCCTCTTTTCCTTTCTTGGACAAATTGGATCATCGTACGTCTACGCCCTGTCTCTTTAGCCTCACCTTTTCTTTGTGTCTTGATTTAGCTATTTGCTCTGCAGATCTTAATAAGTGAGGTCAATGTTTACCAAATTTATTTGTTGTCTTTAAGAAAATGGCCATTTCACAGCAAACGTCTCCATACAAGATTGTGTGCTTGTGTATGCAGCATTTAATTCCCGCCTATTTGTTCCATGTAAATATATGTCTGAAACACCATAGCTCATTCCAGTTGACTTATGCCTTTTCAAACTCCAGTTTGATAAAGAAATATATTTTTGAAATACAAAACCAACTGGAAACATAAATCAATATCTCATGACTTCTTGTTCTGCTGTCATTTAGAGATGATTGGCAGAAATTGTTGAAGATGTTTTATTTATTTCCTAAGATCTCTTGTCAGTCATCATTGATTTTCTATTTTGATTTTATTTGGCACCATTCTATAGTCCATCAAAAGAAAATCTTTCTTCTTTCTTTCTTTCTTTCTTTCTTTCTTTCTTTCTTTCTTTCTTTCTTTGGTTTTTTTCAAGACAAGGTTTCTCTGTAGCCTGTCCTGGAGCTAGCTCTCATAGACCAGGCTGGCCTCGAACTCAGAGATCTCCCTGCCTCTATTTCCCAAGTGCTGGGATTAAAGGCATGTGCCACCACCACCCAGAAAAAAAATCTTATTTAAATAGATACACATGTACATATCTATCTACACACACACAGGCACACAGACACACACACACACACACACACACACAGAGAGAGAGAGAGAGAGAGAGAGAGAGAGAGAGAGAGAGAGAGAGAGAGAGAGAACATGAAAGTTAAAGAGAGTAGGGAAGAAGTCTAAAGGAGGGGGTGAGGTGAAATAAGACAAAATATGCAGAATTTATGCTTAAATAAATATGTCCATGTATGCCATGTGCATGGGGGGCGTAAAGGGGGACTTTTTGGCAGAAGGAAGGAAATCCACAAAAGTCCAAGAGGAGGGGTTGGGGAAAGTGGGGTTCCAAATAAGAGCAGGGAACAATGATTTATACAAATGATAACCACATCTTAAAGCCCATTATTTTTGTGTGTACTACTTCTTAAAAATAAAATTTTATAATAAAAATAAATGGTATTTTGAAATACCTGGTGAAAGAATAAGAAATTAACAAAATGAAAATGAGCAAAGGTGTGGTCCTCCATGCCATCTGATTGCACAGGAATGTTCTTGAATGGAATTTTTAACTTCTCTGGAAAGACGCAGGATACAGTCCTGAGGGCCACAGTCACAGCTGTTTGAGTAAATCACCAGTTCTGACTGAGGTGATGATTCTGGATCTTGGAACCACCCATCTGTATACTATTAGTCCTTCAAAATGAATAAAAGCTTCCTTGGTCAAAGATATTTGTGATACAAATTCGCAAACACATTGGCAAATACTGTTTCAGCCTCTTCCTCCCCTTTACCAAGTGTTTTAGTGACTGTTCTGTTGTGAGGAGGCACCGTGACCAAAGTAACTCTTAGAAAAGAAAACATTTAATTGGGAATTTGCTTATAGTTTCAGAGGGTTAGTATGTGATCATCCATGACAGGAGGCCAAAAGGGATGGCACTGGAGCATAGCTGAGAGCTTTACATCACAGGCAGTGGTGGGAGGGAGGAGAAAGAGAGCTCTCTTGGGCCTGGTCTAGGCATGGGTTTATGGAATCTCAAAACTCACTCTCAGCAATGCACCTCCTCCAACAAGGTCACACCCTCAAATCCTTCCCAAACAATTACACTAACTGGGACTCAGCATTCAAACATATAAGCCCGGGGGGGCATTCTCATTCAAATTAACACTCTAGGGATACCCCAAGAGTGTCCCCCAAGAGTCCTATTACTATAGATTCGATCTACTGTGGAGTCTCCAGTAGCTGCTTAGATACACTAGTAATCTCATTCTGTGTTTATAGAGCTTGAAGAAAATATTTTCTTGTTGAAATTTTGTTCCTTACAGCTCTTTCTTGCCCTGGGCTGAAGGCTGAGAGCTCCTTTCTGTGGTACCAAAGTGTAACTTCTGTGGTACCAAAGTTGGTGAAGGCCACCAACTCAGCTGTCATCAGATGGCAAGGAGCATGGACCTTCAGCTAGGAGATGGGATTTTCCTTTTCTTTCCTCTTTGACTTTATTAAAATATGATCCCAAATAAACACTTTTAAATGCTTAACTTGATTTTAAATATATTGTCTACTTAAGAAATGTGAAATATTACACACACATACACACACACACACACACACACAGAGAGAGAGAGAGAGAGAGAGAGAGAGGAGAGAGACGAGAGACGAGAGAGAGAGAGAGAGAGAGAGAGAGAGAGAGAGAGAGAGAGAACAACACAGAGGGGACAACAATAAAAAGTTCTATAATCTCATCCTACGTCAACTTTCCTTATCTAGAGTCTGTCTCTGTCACTGGGGTGGAGGGGGAGTCCATTTTTATTTCCAAATTTTTCTTGCTTAAAAGTTTTATTTTATTTAAAAATTGCATATACATGTATATATCTGGATGTGGGGCTGTGCAGGGGAACACAGGCACCTAAAGAGGACAGAAAAGGCCATAGGGTCATCTGAGGCTGTTGTGAGCCACCCAGTGTAGGTGCTGGGCACTGAACTCAAATCCTTTGCAAGAGTAGTACTGTAAACAGCTGAGCCATCCTTTTGATTCCTGATATTTCTATGTTGAAGAAGAACTACTAATCCCACTAAGACCACTAAGTCTTTATCCTTATTCTTCCCTCATTTGAATACTGGGTAGAATGTTACTATATGGCAAATTTGGGAGAAGAAGTAGGCATAGGCAGTACCATCTCCTATTCTTTGATTATTGGCATGTGTTTGTCCCTAGGACATGTGTCCCCTCTGGCCTTGGTCATGCAGCAACCTCAGTGTTAAGTTTATGGAAGGTTCTTGAGTGGTGAGGAAGTTAAATATGGCATAACAGGAACTGAAGGTCATAATCCTCATACATGGAAGCCATAACACACCAAAATTACTTGTTGACCAGTCTTGCTGGCAGTGAGGATGGCAGTTTTGGTCTTGGTTCTTCTCTGTCTTTGTCCTGAGGTTTAACATGGTTTAGATCTTAGGAGAAAAGAGAATTGTTTATACTCTCTTATAACTCCGTGTGTGTGTGTGTGTGTGTGTGTGTGTGTGTGTGTGTATCCACACTTGTGTGAGTGTGCAAGTGTGCATGTCTGTGGGCACACATAGAGGTCTCTTACTGAATCCTTTCTGTTAAGCTTTCTGAGCAGCCAGTGAGTTCTGGAATTCTACTTGTCCCTGCCCCCAGTGCCGGAGTTACTGGCGAGCACAGTCACACCTGGGTCATTACATAGATGCCGAGGGTTTGCTCTCAAGTCCCCAGGCCGGCAGTGCTCTTGCCCACTGGGCAATCTCCCCAGATGTTTTTCCCACTCCACTCTTACACGACTCTCCTTATAACTTTCTTACAGCCTGGCATTTTTTGATGGGTGGAGCCAAGGACTAAAGATTCTGTGAGTGCTGAAAACACGTTCCGATGGCCTCTCCTTTCCTTGAGAATGTCACCCGTCTGTAACAGGGAAGGGGATCTGGACTGATGGGGAGAGCAGAAAGGCTGCAGTGAAGAGCATTCTGTGTTGTCCCTGCCCAATTCCATTTCATTGAATTTCATTTGTAGTGAGGGGGGTGAAGGCCAAAACTCATAGAGCCACTTTAAGCGAGGCTGCCAGTCTCTGGGCGAAGTGACAAGGGTGGCAGAGGACTTGAAAGGGAGGCATTTTTCCAACCTTGGAACCAAATCCGGGTGGTAATTTTGGCTCTCCAAAAATTAGAAATGAGTCGTTGGTTCAGGTGAGTGAGTCTTGATTGTAAGCAGCTGTGAGCTTGGTCAGAGGTTGTGGACAGGTAGAACATGACAGGAACGACCAGGATGCTGAGACTGGACCACTGAAGGACCATCAAGGATGCCTTTTTGGAACCTCCCTAAATGATACCGCTGGGAGAGGGAGAGTCAGTTTCCTCTGAGAGAAGCCTCAGCGGTGATACCTCACTGCTTGTGTAAGGCCACACATCCGAGAAAATCATGGCACCACATGCTGTACTTCATGGATCTTAACAAACAGTTGGGTGGTAGGGAATGAGAGAGGAACATATCTGGAGGAGTTGGGAAAGGGGTGAATATGTACAAAAACTAATTTATAAAGTAAAAAAAGTTAAAAAGAATATTAAGAAAATAAAGGGGATTAAGTTTTTCTTATTAAGGATCTTTAACAGGGGAATCAGGAGACATTTGATTATTATAATGATTATTTGTGATAATGAATTTCTGTGAATATTATATATATACATACATGGATCTTATACATATAATGTATGCATACAGAGGATGTATATAGCTATGTGTTTTGAACTTACAAAGTTAATGTCATCACATTTTTTTTATAGTTAAATATCATCCCTGAGCAACATTTTAATATTTTAGGTATTTTTTTTTCAGTTTTTTCTTATTATTTGGAACAGGGTCTCATTTTGGTATCCCAGGTTAGCACTGAACTAGTGATGATCTTGCCGTGTCCTCCAAGGTGTATACCCCACCTGACTTTAATATTCCTTCCGACAGCCACATTCTCCCTTCTATTAGGCATCTCTTATGTTGGACATTTGCTATGGTACATTATAAACTATGATGCTTATCCGGTCCCTAAGATTGTCTTTTGTATTCCTGAAAGTGGAATATACTTGTGCTCAGGAATACTTCCTCAGTTACTGTTGCCTTGGTTATCGGGGGTGGTAGCACCGTATGCATTGGGCTGTAGCCTCCTCTGCTTTTCCAGCCCAGGTTCCCACTGCCCCTGGCTGACTAGGCTCCACACAGCCAGAGCTATGCAGTCTTATGTCTTTCCTTCCTATGACTTGCCTTCTCTCCAAGGGTTCCTTTGGTCCCAGACTGTTGCAGAGTTACCCAGGCGAATCTCGTAGTTACCCTGCCCATCTCTCCCTCTTTCTTATTCAGGCCTCTAGGGTTGGGGTTGTGATGGATTTCAGCTAATCACTTCATTCTGCCTCAGCATCCTTCTACCTGTCTAAGGCTAACCTTGTCATGCCTGACTTGTGTTCTCTGGGTAGGACACCTCCCAGGACACTTCTGGTCCTCAGTCTGCTTCTCTCACACTGCCATAGACATGGTCATCTCCACCACCTCATCAGTTCCCCATACACCCTGTGCATCTTAAACCCTCACTTTTGAGCACAGTGTAAGTTGTCTTGTAGCTGACATCACTGCTGAAAGCATCTCAGATTTCCCCGACTCCCCAGCAATCAATATCACGTGTCAACGTGATGTCCTGGCTATGATGAACTGACTAATATTTTATTTCCATGGACATTTATGTATGTTGCACACAGGCCAATCTTCTGAGATATAATTCCTCCAATTAAATGTCTAAAGGACCTGTGCATTTTTGAGGGTTTTGCTACACAGAGGTAGACTATTAACAGAATGGCGCAGAGAATCGAGGTCCTATTTGTTTCTGAGCGTAAGTGTTCTAGTGCACAGGGAGTTCACTGTGGGCTCAGAGAGCAGGAGCTCAGCCCCCCTCTCTCTCTTCTTGGGAGCTGTGTGATCTTGAGCAAGTTACCACTCCTGCTTTCATTTCTCTCATTGGTGAAACCCGGGTGCAGTGTTCCCAGCCCTGTTCACGGGATGGCTGCAGGGATCAACCGTTGATGTTGCATAAGAGAGCGCTTCGAGTGTGCCAAGAACCTGGTCAGACAGCAGGAGCTTTTGTCATCCAGGGCGCTTGGGCTTTAATGACACGTGCTCGGTTATGAGTTATCCTCTCCTCCGGTTTCCACTCCTCATCCACACGTTCAGCTGGGGATAGGCACACATACAGGCACAATGCTCCCCATTGTGTCTCAGGCAGACTCTGGGATGGGTGAGGGCAAGACTTGTGGGTACCAGGACTGGAGCAGGGCCAGGGCCTGCTAGCATGCCATCCCGGCAATGTAATTAAGTACTAATAAATTTCTGGCATTGAAAGGCACCCCCACCATTGTGGATCTTCTCCCCGCTGTCTCGTGAGAAGAAGGTGGATTTGGGGTAAAGGCTGCCTGAAGACTATTTCTATTCTGTCACACAGGGAGCAGGTTTTCTCAAAGAGCTGTCAGAAGTGGGCACTTTGGTGCCCGTATTTGCCTGACTTAGGCTGACTGTGAGAGAGGGAGGGCAGAAGGGAGGGAGAGAGAGAGAGAGGGAGAGAGAGAGAGAGAGAGAGAGAGAGAGAGAGAGAGAGAGAGAGAGAGAGAGAGAGAGAGAGAATAGAATGGAAAGTGCTGTAGGCACTACAGAGAGCCCATTATCTCAAAATAATTATTCCCTTTTAGAAAGTCCCCACAGCAAGGCTGGGGACAGAGAACAGATGTGGCTCTTAGTCAAGAATACTTAGAACCCATACCAGAAATTCAGCTACGGGAATAGCTGTCAGTCAGGACGAAAGGCCATGTTGACATGGTTGGTACTGAGCAATAGTGTCTAGCCCCTCGAAATGCAAATGCTGCTGTTTGCAGTACAAAAGCCCCGGTTTTTCCCTTCAACAGAGCGTGTACTATTAAATAGCATGTCCTGTGTGGAGTTGCCACACATTCTTTCCCATTTTTTCCCCCGTGTGAGTGAGAGTGCAGATTCTCGACAAGGCCGAGAAGAAAGCCATCTAATTTACATGGGCACTGAGTACCACATCTGGACGGAGTAGAGCGGGGTGGGAATTGCTTGCAACAGTTAAATATAGGAGTGCACAGCTTCTTTCCTTTGACCATACGAAACATTCGTGTATAATCCATGAAAGCAAAACCTGAAAGTCTACTTCTTATAAAAAGGAGCATTCTATCATTTCTATCATTACAGGAATTGATTCAAACCTAGGGGCAGTCTGTGAGTGGTAAGGGGCTCTAGACTCTCCTCACCTCCAGTGGCATCAAAGGCACACTACCACCCGCCATGTTTGGGCTAAGATGTGATGGCATCTGCGATCTGCTTCCCTCTGGGAATCCCCATGAATGGTGGTCAGTTGCGGATGCCGAAGGGAAAGCGGGATTGGATACCACTGTTAGTGTCAAGTGCATGCCAGGTAGAGCCTGTGGACTTTCATGCTAGCAGACTTGTCCACTTTAAATAGGGAGAGAGAGAATATGGGTAGCAGAGAGCAGGCATTGAGAAGGAAAATGTGAACAGTTGATGTACAGCAATAGGGGCCAATGGGAAGACAGAAGCCCCTTCTGAAACTGGGGGTTCATCGATACTTATTGCGAAATCTAAAACACAGCAGCACAGCTCATTTGAGTAGATAACATCACTGATGTGTGGTTCATGGGGACATTATTATAGACCTTAGACGAATATAGACGATTCTGTTGGTGAGAGGCTAAGAAGACAGGAAAAGTTACTTTGTGACCCATTTTTTTAAATGTTAAGATAGCATTCAGCTCTGTACCTATGTGGAGTTCTACCTTTTCCATGCTAAGTTTCTGTCAGGTGACATTTACTAGGATTTTGGGCATTTGACCTTGACTTCTATGTCCTCTTTGGGCTTCTGATGTCTTCTGATTCTACCATGATAATGCCAGTATGCCATTGACATCATCAGGAATTCCTTCAGGGTTGGATATTCTGTCTTTACGCAGGAGAAGTATTTCCTAAGGTGTTAATGATGAGAATGAGCCTCCTCAAGCACGGGCTGACAGGCAGAGAAGGCAAAGCTGCTCACGTTGAATGTAGGCTGAAAGGGGAGAGAGAATGTGTGATGAGGGGAAGAGAAAACAGGAGGTGGGGAGGGAAAACTTATGAGGGATCTGGAAAGGCCCCAGAACGTGGGTGGCTGGGCATGGAAAGGCTCCCACCAACAGATGTCCACTCTCCAGCCAGAAGTTTCTCTGATGGCTGGCACTGGGAATCTGCCTCTTCACTGCTGAGCCTTCAGTAAAGTGCAGCTAGAGGGATACACATTTCCTGGACGGAGTGGTTTGTGGGTCCTCAAAACTGATAAGACTTCACATTCGATTGAGAAAATAGTGACTGGGAGGTCAGGCATTAGCTAAAAGGAATGGGAATTTTCACAGAAAAGGGCTCAAGCAATTGCCAAGCATTATTCTTTTCTACCCACTAAAGAAACTTTCAGTTCTGAATGGGAAGGTTGCTGTTCGGGTTACATGTGAGCATGTAAGTTAAGATAAATCAAGGCACGGTTTAAACATGACACATATTACTTTCAGATAGCACCCTAAAGTGAAAGAATGTGAGTGTGTTCCTGGTCACTCTTCTGTTTTCACTGGGCAGTGAGTCATGCAAGAGACAGAGTAGCTACCTTGGACCTAAACTTGGATTGCTCATGTGGGAAGATAGATCTTCCTTAGCAGGCCTGGATTGCCGACATTGGGGCTGTTTCAGGAGAGGAAAGCAAAACACAAGGCAACCAACTTTCAAAATCGCATCTCTTCCAGCCTGGAGAAGAAAGCATGCATAACCAGTACTGACCAGCACAGATTATAAGCCACACCTCGGCTCGCAGGAGCTTGTAAATGAAAAATGTGTCAAGAACATGTGATAAATTGTCTCTTTAAATTGAAAATAGATTGTTTTCATACAATATATTTTGATAATTACTGCCTCCTCTTCTAAATCTCCTCAAGTACCCGACACATCCCCATCTGGAGCCACACTTTTTCTGTTTTCTTGTTAGAAAACAAACAGACATCAAGGAATAATAAGAAATGAATTAAATAGCGAAACTGTCCTTCTTAAAGAGGTTATTTGTGATTTTTTGTGTACTGTGTTCCATCTGAGTGTGCGTGAATGTGTGTGTCCAGGTGTCTTGTGTGCACAGCCCAGAAGAGGGGCGTCAGGTATCCTCTTTATCATCTGCTGCCTCCTCCTCTGAGGGAGGGTCTTCCCGCAACCTGGGTTCTATGTTTCCCAGGCTAGCTCGAAAGCCAGCAAGCTCTACTGATCTTCCTGCCTTTGGCTGAGCTGGAGCTGGGGTCACAGGAATGTGCAAAGTGCCCAGTTTGCTCACATGGCTGCTGGGTTCTGATTGTTGTCCTGCTTGGTTTTCTGACCACTTGACACAGCTGGAGTTATCTGGAGGAGAACCCTCAATTGAGGAACTATCTCCATCAGATCACCATTAGTCAAGTCCATAGGACATTTTCTTGGTTAATGATTGATGTGGAGGACCCAACCCACTGTAGGTGCTGACATTGTTGGTATGTGGTCCTAGGTGGTATAAGAAAGGCAGGGCAGGCAAGTTGTGGAGAGCAAACCAACAAGCAACATTTCTCCATGGCTTCATTTCCTGTCTCCAAGTTCCTGTCCTGAGTTCCTGCCCTGAGTGCTCCCACTAAGAACTGTAAGCTGTAAAGTGTCATAAGGGACTTTCCTCCCCAAGTTGCTTGTGCTCATGGTATTTATCACAGCAATAGACATTTAACTAAGACAGTTGTGAAGCAAGCACTCTTAGTGGCCAAGCTGTTTCTCCAGACCTATAAATTATCTCGTTTAAGTTCCTTGCACTTTGAGTCCTGTCACCACTATAGCTGATGGCATTTCCTCTCAGCAGAGAATATTCTTCTAGGAATATTTGCAAAATGCAAAACAAACAGAATAGTTTATTGGGTCTTAAGAAGCACAAGGAAGTTGGTAATCTTGTTGTGTTTAGAAAATAGTACTCAGAAAATTATTATTTATTAAAACTTTGAAAGACAGACTGCATGTTATTAAATTAGAGATGTCAGTGAAACTGACTGGGAAAACTCAGAATATTAATGTATCATAGATACTTTTGCTACTCTTAGCTGCATGACCTTGAGCCATCATAAAAGGC
The DNA here is from genome assembly GCF_903992535.2 of Arvicola amphibius. NCBI lineage: Eukaryota > Metazoa > Chordata > Mammalia > Rodentia > Cricetidae > Arvicola > Arvicola amphibius. The sequence continues at coordinate 174,012,082 of NC_052047.1, forward strand.
AACTCTCACTCTAAAGGGGCCACATTATTAGATGGTATATTACCAACACTCTCGCATCACTTCCCCAAAGCCTGTGAGTACAAATAATGAGAGTTGAAGTAGGACCTAAAATCAAATTAGGGTTGTAACTATTCCATAAAACTTGCTGTTTCAGAAGGTATCAAGGACATTAGCAATGATTGACAGAGAAGAGGGAGGAAGGGGATAAGAGGAGGAGGGAGACCAATTGGGAAAAGACTCTGGGCCCTGGAGAGATGGCTCAGTGGTTAAGAGCACTTTCTGCTCTTTCCGAAGACTTGGAATGCTGTTCCCTGTGCTCACCAGTGGTGGCTCACAACTCTATAACTTCAACTTCAGGGCATGGATACCAGACTCTCTTCTGGTTCCTGAAGATACAACACACACTCAAATACATCTTTAAGAACAGACAAGATCAGGCACCTTCAGAGTGGTGTGTCTGTAGACAAAAATGCAGCTCTGGTCACAATGAGAATATATATAAGGATGGAAACAACTGGGGACTGAGTAGTCAGAAGCCAGAATTTTTTTTGAGAAACTATTAATTGCCAATGATGAAACCACAATTCTTTCTAAGAGCCTGCAATTCTTCCACATCTAAAAATATTCCAACTCCCCAAATATGCCCCAAGCAGGAAGAAAGAAAGTTGCAAAAGCCATGTTTGCTCCAGGAGGACGGGTAACACAAAAGGAAGACCTCAGAGGGATCAAGTTAAGGGGACTTTTCAGGTCATAGTTGGGGCCTTGGGTATGGATACAATCCTGCTGTGGTTTTTCCTTTACCTTTCCTAGGACAAGGCTTGCTTATTTATTTTAGTGTCTCAAGTTAGCAAACAAAGTAATAGGTTTCGTTAGGGCATTTCTCCCTATTCGTCTGTCATTATATGTATCTTTATTTATCCCTCTTACCTACTCCCTTCCTCTTGTCTCTTTGGTGGCTGCTTCTTTCCTCAAAAGTCCACCTTCTGCTTTCATTGATGAGGATCTCATTGTTCTCTCTCCCCCCTTCCCCTCTCTTAAGACTCCCTCACTGTGGTCTGCTTTCACAACTATAACATATAACCACATATTAATTTAAATCTATATTCAACTTATGAGAAAAACACACAGTATTTGTGTGACCAGCTACAGCACTCCCCAGCTAGTCCTGAGGACTTAACATCCTCCTCCACAGTTACTTTTTCTCCCCTCCTCTCTCTCTTCTCTTTTGAAGCTATTTGGAATGGGATTTCTTCCTATCCCTGATTTTTTTCCTCATTTTATTATTGGCACATAGAGAAGGTACTGATTTTTGTAAGTGGATTGACTTTTGTATTTGCTACAAAATAGTTTGTTGCAAGTCTTTATCAAGTGTAAGAATTTTCTCATGAAGTCTTTAGGGTTTCTTATAAGTAGTATTATGCTATCTGCAAATAGATTCTTAGTCACTTCTCCTGTTCCCATTTGTATCTCTCTTATTTCTTTCTCTTGTCTTAATACTCTAGCTAAGGCACTGAGGAGTATGTAAGAGCAATCGCTGGGCACTCTTGTCTCAGTCTTGATTTTTATGGGAATTCATTGTTTTTCCCATTTAGTATAATGCTGGCTATACGTTTGTCATATGTTGTCTTTATTATGTTGAGATATATTTTTTCTTTGTCTAGTTTCTTCAGAGTTTAATTTTTTTAACCAAGAAGGGATGCTAAACTTTGACTGATGCCTTTTTTCTCAGCTGAGATGGTTATGTGATTTCTATTAATATTCTGTATTACATTTATTGAGTTGTATGTTGAACCAACCTTGTATTCCACGGATGAACCCAATTTGGTTATGATATATAATTTTCTTAATGTGTTCTTGGATGTGGTTTACAAGACTTTTATGAGAGTTTTTGTGTCTGTGTTTATCAGTAAAAGTGGTGTATAGTTTTATGTTTGTTTTGTGTCCTTGTTCAAAATTTGTCCTAGTTTTGATATTAGGACAATACTCCCTTCGTAGAATGAGTTTGATAGTGCTCTTTTTTTTTTCTATTTTGTGGAACAGTTTGATAAGCATTTTAGCTCTTCCTTAAAGTTTTGGTAGAACTCAGCAGCAAATTACATCCAATACTGAGCCTTCTTGGTGGAAAACTTAACTACTTTTTTAGTTATTTGAGATCGCACACAATGTATTTGATGGTATTCACCATTACTCTCTCCCACAACTGTTCCTGGATCTACCCCTCCCCATCTACCTATCAAGACTAATTGTGGCTCCAAAATATTGTTAGTGGTATGGCCTTCTACTTATCCAGGCTCACATGCCAGGGGCTACTCCACTAGAGACAACTGACTTTCTTTCCCCAAGAAGTCAGTAGTAGATTTTCACTAGGGTTTATGACCTATCAAGCCATACGTTCTTGGCCCAATAATGGTACCACATATGGCTTTCATCTTGTGCAGTGGGACTTAAATTCAATCAGAAAGTGGTTGGTTACTCTCATGATATTCCAAAGAACTTCTATTTATTTCATGTAGAATAACAGCTGGCCTGGCAAGACCCAGTCATTATTGTAGCTTTTAGGCTTCACAGTTGGGTAAAATGTGGGAAGTTTTTTTTTTAATTACTGTTTTAATCTCATTGGTTGTTATAAAGCACTTAAATTAAATATCTTCTTGAATAAATTTTGGGGTCATATATTAATAGGAAATTATTTTTTTTTTCAATTTTTCCTTTTTTTAAAACATAAAGTTTCAAAGTATTTTCCAATGACCCTCTGGATTCTGTTGTAGGTATGATGTGTAATATCCCTTTTTGGGTCTCTAATTTATTAATTTTTAGTCTTTTTCTCTCTTTTTGATGAATTTTTCTGGGGTATGTGTCAATCTTGTTTATTTTTTCAAAGAACCAAACTCTTGGTTGATTAATTCTACATAGAGTTCTTTTAGTCTCAATTTCATTAATTTACAGCCAGTATTTATTATTTCTTGCCTCCTACTGCTTTTGGTTTAGCCTGGTGTTTTTCTAAGATTTTCAGTTAGGTGATTAGAGGTCTGGTTTTTTGTTTTTAACTTAAGTACTCCTCATAGCTGTAAACTTTCTTCTTAGAACTGCTTTATTTGTATCCTAAAGGTATTGATAAGTTTTGATTCACTTTGTTTAATTCTAGGAGGTTAAAAAGCCATAGGTGAGGAAGAATTGAAGCCATTGGGGTCAAGGACAATCACAAGGAAATCACAGAACCAACTAACCTGGGCTCATCCAGGCTCACAGAGACTGAAACTGACAACCAGGGAGCCTGCATAGGACTGACCTAGGCCCTCTGCGTATATATTACAATTGTGTAACTTGATCTTCTTGTGGGACTCCTAACAGTGGGAACAAGGGCTGTCTTTGACTCTATTTCCTGCTTCTGGGAGTCTCTTTTCTGAAGAGAAACAGAGGAGGAGGGAGGGAAGAAGGGGAAACCTTGGTGGGGACATAAAAACAAACAAAAAAGTAAACAAACAAACAAACAAAAAGTTTTGTTTTTTTTAAATTCCCTCCCTGATTTCTTCAGTAATCCACTTGTCACTTAGGAGTGCACTGCTCAGTCTCTGTATTTGTGTGTTTCTCTTGCTATTGATCTTGAGTTTTGTTCCACAATGATCTGGTGAGACAACAACTATTTGTGAGTGGAAGGAGAATGGGGAAAAATGTATAGCACATTCCTATCCAAACAATTAGAATGAGAAGGATTTAATTAAAAAAAAAAGAAGAAGAAGAACTTCAGATAAGGCTTGACAAAAACCCTAGCAGCAACATCAGGCTGGCAAAAAAAAAAGAAAAGAAAAGAAAAAAAGAGAAATGTTCTCTGAGTAGATGGGGGTAGGGAGAGAGGGAAGGGGGGGGGGGGGGGAGGGGATGGAAGGAGAGGAGGGAGGAGAAACTTGGGTTGACATGTAAAATAAATGAATAAATTTAATTAATAATAATAATAAAAAGATACATGGAATAAACAATTGTTTCTGTGCTCTAAACTGTTTTAGATTTTGCAGAAAGTAGAGTGGGCTGCTAAGAAGAAAGGGGATTGCATATTCTATGCGGACAATTCTGAGGGCGTCTCTTGGGGCCATTTAATTTATGTTGTCGTTTAACTGTATGGTTCTCTCTCTGTTTTTAGTTTGAATGACCCATCTAAAGACAAGAGTAGGATATTAAAGTTTACCCATTATAAACAGGGCCTATGTGACCGTTTACAAACATTAGTGTTTGATGAAATTGAGAGTCCCAACTTTTATAACATTCCGATTGAACATCTGTGTCAACCCCAGGTTCAAGGTTTTTGATAGACTGACTACTCTTCTATGACTCTCTGTGGGTAACTCTGATTGAACACCATTCTATGATTCTCTGTGGGTATCTCTGATTGACAACCATTCTATGACTCTCTGTGGGTATCTCTGATTGACAACCATTCTATGACTCTCTGTGGGTATCTCTGTCATGAGGTGTGTTTTCTGGAGACAATGGATAGCTGGACCCTGTTTGCTAATTTAATTAGCTAATCTGAATTTCTTTGTTGGTAAGTCGAGGCCATTTACATGGGAGATTATTATTGAAAGATGCTATAAAGTTTCTGTAAATTCATTGATTGTTACTTTGGTTAGTTGGATTATTCCTTGTTCCTTACTTTCTTCTCTATTAGTTTCAGAGAATTTGCTGATTTATTGTATTGGACACAATGGGTTCCTTCCTAGCTCTGCCTATGAAATTTATCCTTTTCTTTATGCTCATGATTAAGAATGACTTTCTTCTTTATGAAGATAGTATCGTAGTATCTTCTGCCATGTTGACTAGGTAGTCATAAACTGCCTTTGTTTATGCTTCTCTTGAAATGTCCTTATAGTTCCACCAAGTTTAAAAGGTAGCATTCCCAATTTTCTCAAATAGACATTTAAAAAATTAAAATTTGTTTCTCTTCTGCCATTACTGATCATGTGTGTATATGTGTGCCCCTTTGAGTATGTGTGTAGAAGTGGCAGGCAACTCCTCAATAGATCATGAGGAGTCATGTTTGGGTTTAGTAGAAAGACAGTTCCTCACAGGGGAACCAGAGTCTGGAGCTAGATACAGCAAGTAGCTCGAACACTGTGTTGAATCCCCCAGGGATGAGGCATACATGCTCCATTAGCCAGAAGTGTGTGAATGGGTAGTGTGTGTCTAGAAAGGAGCTGTGTGACGGAGCCTGGTGGGTGTGTTCCAGCTTCTATTTCCTCTCCCCTTTGATCAAAGATTGTCTTTGTCAGTTGGACTTAAAACAGCTCAGGCAAATGAACAGGCAACAAACAAACAAATAAACAACTCCTCCCCCCATTCCCAGCATCTTTCGCCGTTAGTTTTGCAGCGCAAGATGTCCTAGGAGTTGAGTATGAGCGGAAATGACGATCGACACACCCACATTGTGACTTTAAGGCAGGACGTGCGTTTTGCATGCTCTTTCTTCATCCTGCTGTCTGGAAGACAGATGTCATGGTAGGCACAAGATCAGTCAGCCAGAACTCAGGCATGAAGGCTGGGCTGTGAGGCGTCACCATACCTTCCTTGATCTGGGAACCACAGAACCTTTACTTGAGAAAGACTGATCTGCCATCATGTCTGGGTCATTTAATTTCAGCAGTTTATACTGAACTCAGGGACATGCAAGCACTAATAAGGCACGCTCAATCTGTGGAGTCGCAGGAATCTTCAGGTAGACTTCTGAATGAGAGACCTAAGCCAAACGCTACATCCCAAGGATCAGATGAGGAGATAAGATCTACATCTCCCATGGGCTTTCTATTTCCCAGAAACCCAGACAGGAAGTAGAGATGCTAATATTGCCATAGCAGCTGTTGCCTTGAAAGCCGTCCAAAATGCAATGGGAACCTCACTGTCCAGAATTTTATATGTTAAAAGGCACAGCGCTCCTTCCTGACGTTATTGCCCACAAGTCGATATTTTAATGCTGTTAGAGACAGCCAACAGAGATCCAAAATGCCTCTCATTTCGCAACAGAAGCATCTACCTAGTAGATAAAAAATAAAAAGAGATGCAAAAACCCCAGTTCTCAACACCCACACGATTGTTCTGCCCGTTTCTTTCTTTAGAACTTCTACTGAACCATGCTTGGTCAGAGACTCACATTCTCTGGGGTTCCCATTAGGATTGCTTGGGGAGTTCAGGCTGGACCTTTGCAATACCCGCTGCCCTGTTTTAGGCAAAGCCTTCACTCCTGAGGAAAGTGACCACTCTTTCATTCGACAGGCATTTACAGAGATCAACTATGAATCATACAGTATTCATAGCTGTTGAGGACATATAAATAGACAAAAATATATCTCTGCTTTCTGAGATTTATATACAGGGAACATGATAAATAAACTATATTAAACTACGATATGCTAAGAGGCAATGGGAAAATGAACAGATAGGGAGATAGGGAGATGGGGTGTGTTAGGCAGGGGTATAATTTTAAACTGGGTGATTGAGATGAGCTTTCCTGAGAAGTTGTTATTCTGTCAAAGACCCGAATGAAATAGTAAAGTAGACCGTGTGTGCATTTCTATGAGCGGGCGTGTGACCTGCTCTAGGGAAGTGCAAAGGCCCTAGAAGGAGCTTGTCTCTGTCTGTCTTTCTCCCTCTGTGTTGTCTCTTTCTCTCTTTGCCCCTGCCCCCAGTGTGTTATTCTCTCCCTTCCATGGTACTTACAATTATCGTTGCCTTGTTCTACTACAGCTAGCACGACGCCATTTCTAGAACATAGAAAGCTGTCCAAGGACTCCGTCTGTTTAATTCACAATTAAACAATTCCCCCAACAGTTCCATTGCCTTCATTTTACAAGGAGTTCAGTGTCATGGATAGTTGTATAGATAGCAAAGGGCCGATATAGCGTTAGGACCCACAGAGTTTGCACCCCAGGACTTTGGTAATGGTCTCCCAGGTACACCATAATGCCCTTGTGTGCTCCGACAGTCTGCAGACGGGATCTAGTCTGTAGTCTGGTCTTGAATGCTTGAACTTTGGAAGATGCATTTGGTAGCTGGCCCTGAGTATCATCTACAGGGTGGAGGTAGATCTTCCATAAACAAGAATGGGTGCTGAGGAGGGAAAATATTCCTTGTTTTCTTTAGAACAAAACATCCAAGTTACATGGGAATGCACCACATGATTTTTGTGAATTGAAGTCAGTTTGGCACCAGCAGAAATAACCTCAGGAGCAAAGTTTGTATACAGCGCGTTCTTAGGGAAACAGCAGCCAGAGCACAGATAAACTGTTAACGATAGCCTCTTCTGGAGCTGTGTGAGCTGCCTTCGGGGGAGACAGTAAATTGTTTCGTTTAGAAGCCTTGTACAGCAAAAACTAGATCTGCTTATACTTTAAAACCAGAAAGGAGGAGGAAGACTTATTTTTAGCTCTGTGAAATTTAAACCAAACCCAACCCAGGCATGTAGATGCTTCAGGCTACACCACGTCTGATCTCCCAGTGCTGACACAAACAATGATGTGGGAGATTCTTCTGTTATCGTGTGGCTTAATTACTCCAGGGACACTGGGCCAGAGAGAATGGACGTCTGAGACGTGCAGAAGGCTGGCTGAGTTTGGGTTGCCCATGGTATCTGGGTTCAATTCCATGATAATGAGTATGATATCGAGGACAGAAAGGGAAGTTTCTGGTGTTTATGTTAGATCATTGGAGCAAAGGCTTGCCTAATGCATTCAATTTGTAAGAGAAAGCCAATTTTAAATGTGTGTATATTTTGTAAGTGAGATTTTTAAAAATATGTGTGTGGTGTAGAAGCTGTTCATACTCATTTTAGTTAAGCTCAAAAGTATTTGTTAATCTAAACATATTGACCAGAAATTTCTTACCTCAGAGATAACCACTAAACATTTTTGAGTAAACATTTACAATTAAGTAGAAATATACATGCTCTGTAAATGTAGACATGGGTGTACATACATAGATGTGTAAACTATAGACTTAGTTCACTATTAAAACTGTGATGAAAACATCAATATATCTGAAAGCCTGCCTTTTATTTTACTATTTTTCAGACATACATATAAAGATACAGCTTAGACACACATCACTCACACACAAAACATACACACTTTTTTTTCCTTTTTAGATAATGTCTTGCTTGGAAGCGCAGGCTGGCCTCAAGTTTGTAATCTCCTGACTCCTGTTAATGCAATATTTTACTTAGCATTTTCCCCACAGTAGTAAATATTTTTAATGTCATCACATTTATTTAAATCCCATTTACTCCCATGTAAATTCTGTGTCTAACTGGTATCCCACTGTGGTTGCCTTCCAAAGATCAGCATGCCCCAATCCCAGGACTCCGTGACTATCTTAAATGATGACCAGGAGGGATTTATGGTCAGAAGTCTCCATCTGGGATTACTGGTAGGACCAACACAAGCCCATGGATGCGTGTGGTAGGAGGAGGAGACAGATAGAGGCTCAGAGACATCATGCAGCAAGGACTGGCCTCACTCTTCAAGTTCCACAGAGGGAGAATGGAGCCGAAGTTGTGCAAGTTGGCAAGAATCCTCAGCTGAAAACCAACAAGAAAGTGGAGATCCCAGTCCCATTACCAGAGGAAACAAAGACCTCTTCTCTCCCATAATCTCCACAGGGAAAATCAAAACCCAGATAACGCCTAGATTTTAGCTTGGCAAAGATTAAAAGAAGAGAAGCCAGGCAAATCCACGGAACCTGCACCCTACAGAGCTTTCAGATAATCATTTTATGGTGCTTTCCGTTGCCGAACCTGTCCTCCCCTGGTTCACCAGTATCGAAACCTAGTATAACTGTAGTCGATTATCTAGGTCATCAACATTCCTTGTAGCTAAATTTGGATGCACATTTAATTATTTCTCTAGGATAAGTTCAGTTAAGGAGAATTTCAGGTTTTCAATGTGCAAAAAATATATAGATTAATTCATAGAGTGCACGCTAGGATTGTGAATGGGATAGAAGACAGAGGGAGGCTTTTTTCCCTTCTAGCTGTTTGTTTCCCATGATGGGTCCCTCTTCTCGGCCGCCCAGAGAAGCAGTTGTGTTTTCTTTGTAGACAGAAATAATTGCGGCATTAGTGGAATAATGACCAAGCCAAGAGCTGTCCCAGAGTATCTCCACGGGGACGCTGCTTAAAGCATATCAGGTCCAGCTTCAGGCTGAAATGGGATCTGCTTAGTTTTTTAGACACCAGTTGTACCGGCATCAGGGAAGCAGCGGGCAGGGATCGCCATCACTGTGCAAACAACGTGGAGTATGTTTAGTTTATGGGGCTCTCTCTCCGTGTACATTAGTCAGAGCTGGCGAGAGGCTGGCTGCCTCTTTTATGAACCTCAAGGGTCACTGTACACAAATACACTCAACCACATCAGAACTCAGAGTTGTTGACCCAGAGACAGCTAATGGAAATGAAAGGTTTAGAAAAAAAGTCTTACCCCAGGTGACCGGATGTACCAGATGTACAGAGCTGTGTTCCCAGCCCTCAACCAACTCTTTGTCTTTCATGTTTAGGACGGTTTAAGTTTAAAACAACATTAGGTTTCAGATAACATGGTTAACATTTTGGGTGTTTACTCTTTTTTTTGGAGCCACACAGTGATAACTTAAAAAAAAATCCAGAATGCATTGAGGATTAGGGTTTAAACAAGACAGCTCTATCCCTAGCTGAAATTATGAATAATTAACACAGAGAGTAGTCACATTAAGAAGCTGTTTGTGTTACAGCGTAGACTCATTCTGCTGTTTTTTTTTAGTGTTGGAAGTCTGGGGAATCTGACATCTCATATAATTTATAAAATCAGAATTACATATAAGTAGTTTCTGTCTCTGTTTTCACTTTTGCTCTCACAGTTTTACACAAACACACAAACACACACACACACAGAGAGAGAGAGAGACAGACAGAGATAGAGACAGAGACAGAGACAGAGACAGAGACAGAGAGAGCGAGCGATACAGTATTTTGCTAGTGGTATTTAAATCTCTAAAGACAGGCCCTTGGGGTGACTTGAATTCCCTGCTTGGGACCTGTCTGAGTATGTTTGGTTTGGTCCACACTGATGTTTTCTGCTAGTGCGTGGGGCATCTCACTTCTCAAACACGCTCTCTTCTTCTCTACCCAATAGAAAGCAATGTTTCCTTGAAGGCTTCATTCAAATTTTAGCTCCTTGATGATGCCTTACTCAACCGCTTTCTGTAACAGATGTAGACAATTAATGTAGATTATCGGCAAGTTATTTTACCTCTTGACGCTTGCTTTCTGCATTCTGATTCCTCCAGGAGTTATGGGTCCTTAATGGGAAGACGGAAGAACTGAATAATCAGTGTGTGTCTTTTGTAAGGCTTGATTTGCCATCAGCGAAAGTTCCTTTCCTTTCTCTTATCCTTACCTCTTTTCCCCCTCTTCTCCCTTCCTTTCTTTCCCATTCTTTCCTTTCTTCTTTTTCCTTTTCCTAAACTTTATTTTTCCCCTCAAAAGGGAAACTTTCCTTCTCTTGTCTTCCCTTTCACCTTTTTTCCTTTCTTTTTTAATACTGTTTTTGTTTATTATTTGATAATATCACATATTTTATTTGATGATAATCCTTCCCCTCCTCCAATTTCCCTCGGATCCTCCCCTCCCTCCCTCTCTACCCATCCTCATGTCCCCCATCTGTAAACACGACAGAAGACCCATGGAGTCCAACTTACGTTGGCCAACTACTCCTGGGTATGGCATCGACCCTAGAGTGGGTTCGCTATGTCAGATATCACTCCGTTGAAGAAAACTGACTTTTCCTCACTGAGCAGTAATCAAATGCCAATGGTTAGCTCCTCAGTCAGGGGGTGGGGCTTTGTACCCACCTGCTCTCCTCCATAACAAGATTTTGTCTGGTCTGAGCCTGTGCATATTGTCAGTCTCTGAGTTCCCCTGCCCTGTTGTGTTTCCTTGAAGTTATCTGTCACCCTGGCTCTTACAACCTTTCTGCCTCATCCCCTGAAGGGATTACTGAGCCTTTAATGGTAGGGGTGTGACCAAGTCTTTCCACACATTTGCAAGAACTATTATTATGCATGTGGCCTTAGTTCACTGAGATAAGATAGCTCTCTCTCTCTCTCTCTCTCTCTCTCTCTCTCTCTCTCTCTCTCCCCCTCCCTCCCTCCCTCCCTCCCTTCCTCCCTCCCATGATTCCAAGTGAATCAAGTGAGATTCAAGTTCTTCTTCAAAGCTTGACACTCTGGAATGCTTGGTTGCATCTATAAATCTTCTCTGGGAAGTATTCTTCTGTGGTCCCAAGGTTTTCTGGGTCTTAAGTGACAGAGTAGCTTGTTGGAGACTGGGGCATGGATGCTCAGAGTCCAGGAAGAGGATGAGAGTGTTTCCAGCAACTCTATATTCTTCATTTGTTGGTGCTTTGCCTGAGTTCTTTTTTAATGCAATGTAAGGGAGAAACCAAAGTTGAAACAGCAGTAATAAGGATCAGTTTTAGCATCAGGTAATTAGAAAAAATGCTGTCGTATATAAAGACAGATTGTCAAATTTTGACTAAATTAAGACAAAAACAAAGAAAAACCCAAATAAACATGGGGAAGGAAGATCTGGAAGTATTGTCTTTTTCCTCTTGTCACCCCCTGAGTCAGTTTCAACAGGCAATCTCCTGTCTCTGTTATGTCTCTGTGGAGTTTGTGTCAGCTTCACCTTGTTCTTCACCAAGGTTTGATCATTTTCCTAGCACAGCTGAGATCATGTTACCTCTGCTCCAGAGCTTGGGATGGCTTGCCTCACTTGACTTAGCATCTTCTGGACTCCTCACTGTCCTCTTGGCATCTTCATGAGATGGGTCCAATGCATCTCTTACAACTCACTTGGCCGAGTTTGTGACTTAAGGACTTTCTGTAAATTTAATGTTTTTTCAAAAAAATCCAATGAGCGCATTCTGTGACAAAGACCTATGAATTGACCAAAGTTATTGGTTTCAAAGTTATCATAGGCATTTCAAAACCTGTTACAGTATGAGGAATGGAAAAGAAGAAAAGAGGGGGGGATGGGTAGTTATTGGTAACAGGAAAAGATGAAAGCATCAGCTCATCATTGACCTTTAAAACCAAAGTAATTTAAATCAGCATCTTCTAAAATAAGACTTTACCAAGCACCCTGACAAGTATTGCACTATTTCAATTTGCCCAAGTAGTTTGAATGGAGATATCATTTCTTCCCTTCCAGGAAGGCAGTCTCTTCCATTCTGGAAAGTATTAGAGGACTGCATATTGAAAGCAGCCAGAGTTCATGGGTGATGACTAGAGGAGATAAGGAAAGCAAATGAGCAAAATTAAATCTGCTTTTAAAAGAAATGAGAACACTTTTCATTCTGGCCAGCAGACATAAGTTGAAAATGTAAACAGACTGGAAACAAACCCATCAGTTTCTAATAGAGGAGCAGAGGCTAGAAATTAAGTAAGGGATCCAGGGTGATAAAAGAGAATGTTGTAAGATGATTCTTCTATTGTTATAATTATTATTGCCAATTAGTTATACACATGAATAGACTTCACTGTGACGTTCCCATACACGCAGATATTATGCTGGTGTGGGAAGTCCTGTCTATGTGTTGCTTTTATTGGTTAATGAATACATCTGTTTCTCCCGGTGGCTTAGCAGAACAGAGCTAGGTGGGAAAACTAAACTGAACCTTGGGAGAAAGAAGGTGGGGTCAGTGAGAGGCCATGTAGCTGCCAGGACTAGGGCCAGACTCCTGTGCTGAACCCTGCCGAAACTTTGCCAGTAGGCTGTGACCTCATGGTGATACACAGATTAATGGAGATGGGTTAGTTTGGGATGTAGGAGCTAGCTGGGAATATGCTTAAGCTATTGAGCAAACAGTATTGCAATTAATACAGATTTCTGTGTGGTCATTTCAGGAGTCTGGGTATCCAGGAAATGAACAAGCAGCCTCCCGCCAGCATTATGCTTTGTTGCATCTGTGGTACCTGCTACCCTCTCTTGCCCTTCCTTCTCCATTTCTTTACCCTTCCCTAGTAGACCGCTCTTGATTCATTATCAGAACAGTCAAGGTAAGGCCTACTCATACCATTTTGCTTTTGACAGTGTCTCATGCATCTCAGGCTGGCCCTGAATTGCCTTTGCAAGGATGGCATTGATCAGCAGGTCAAGCCTCCTGCAACATATGCATTAAAGGGATGTAGGAATGAAAGCGCTCAGATGAAAGTGTGTAGCACCATTATCTGATTTGTTTCACACTGGAGATTGAACCCAGGACGTCATGCAAGCAAGGTAAGAGTTCTGCCAAGTGAGCTACATTCTTAGTCCTCCTCACACCACTTAAGAAACCACCAGAATGGAGTTAACGTCTCCCATCAGCAGCATAGCATATAAATGCTTCTCCAGTTACTCACACCTCTCTGTTCAACGCACGTACTCCCACCCTGCTTTTCCCCAAGAAAATGGATTTACAGCTTTGTTCATCTCTTCCCTCTATGTGGAACTCAATCCAGGTTACAACATGCAAATGCTTAGGAGATGAAAGAGAACCCCAGACACCTGTCCAGGGCCATGTGCACGAGTTCACACTGCTGGGGGACGTGCATTCTAACTGCTCCCATGTTAAGTGATGGATCAACGCTAAATGGTAACACATGGAACACTTCCTGTTTAGGATGTGTTCTTGGCTAACCCTTTTGGAAAATGCTATATGGAGAATTCTCCATGGCAAAGAGAAAAAAAAATGTTTAAACAGCAAAAGAAGATCCAAATCCCCAAATGTCCCACCCCCGTTTTTCTGGGAATAGGAGGGGATCCAGCAGCCTCACTTTACGGAAGCTGTTAAGAACGAAGGCAGCATTACACATTCCATGTGTTCCTTCTAGAGAGAATCATCAAATTAATGTAAGCACACCCATGTCCTAAAATAGAAAGCAACGACACAAAGCAAAGTCTGTGTGGGAAAGAACAAAACTCCTTTGACCACACTGAGCACTCAAAGCTGGGAGCTGCCTAACCAGGTCCTCCTGGGGCTAAGAAGTGTGTACATACAGAGCCCAGTCCTTCAGCAGGAGAAACACTGATGTGTGCTTTTTATGGGGGGAAATCACCACACAAATGTCACAAGGCTCCAGAGTCTTTTGCTGTGGGAATGACCATTTATGTAGGAATTGGAGTCTCACCTAATAGAAGGAGCCTGGAGAAAATTGCCTGGGAATGGCTGGGTTTAATGTTTAGCTTCTCCTAACGCGTTCTGCTGGTGGTTGCTGCCCTAGCCTGAGACAGGACAGACATTTGCTCCTCACAGACGACCTGGATGTGGTTCTCATATCTCTGGCTCCTTGGTAGGTAGATGGCCAGCAGGCAGAAACACTTAGGAGCTAATGAAGTACCCCACTTTCACTGTTGTGGCGTGTCAAATGATGTGTTCCTGGTTTTACACATATGACACACAGGCAGACTGAGAAGAAAGTTTTTCTGTGATAAAACACCAAGAATAAAGGAAATAAGTACCAAACTGTAACCTTGCTTAACTAGGCCAATACAAGCTGGGTTGTAATCACTTTCATTCTGGGGGGCCTTGGGTAGTTCTGAATGATCTTTTCCCCAATCCAAGTTATTTTTCAGTTTCTCACTGCTAGACCCAGGGCCAATAATGCAACCCTCAGCTGATTCTTTCACACAGACAACCGTGACGTTTGTACTGATAATGCCTCTCTTATGTTCATGGATGTTTAGAACGAAATTTACATAAAACCAAAGATGTATGCTTGCGATAGTGGCTCTTATGTGACACTCAAAAAAGAAAAAATCTCTGGAAAAGAATATGCTTGAATCATTTTATACATGTGCATGAAAATGATCTCAGGTAACCCTGGATTTTAAAAAAGAAGTAAAACCAACACTCTCTCTCACATACACACACACACAATTTATAAACTTGTCAGGCATGATATCCCTTCTCATGATAGTGTTAGAGTGTTTTCATTATTATTTATTTTATTTTATTTTTTTTTTGCTAAATTGTTGGTTTGACATTTCTGGTGTTAAATGTGTTATGTTACCATGGCTATTCTGAAAAATGAGGGTTTCCAAGCAGACGATCACATCACAGGGGCCTGTCAGGCAGAGAATGTGGTTCTGTAGCTGCTTTTGCACTGGACTCCAAGAGCACTCACAGAGGGGAGGGGGAGCCTTGCCGAAAGTGTCCAGACAAAGCAGCTGTGGGTGACGTCACACATATTTAGCCTAAATGCTAACTGGTATGCCTTTGGGGGCTTATTGTAAAATGAATTATTTAACTTTTTGAAAAGCCAGCTCCGACTTCTAGGAAACACACAATAGGCTCTGTGGCTGGAGTCTCCAGCTGAACAATGTTAGGAAGAACAGAGTATTTTAGGATCGCCTGACCTTTGTTTTGTTATTTAAGAGGACACACTTGCAGTCTTTAACAATTCTTTGAAAGCTATGTAGTTTGGTAGGTTCCAGGGTCTCACTTGCAATTTAGAGTCATGTTTTAAAATGACATTCATGCAGCGTTCCTTTCTTTGTGGCTCTTGGATATAAGGTCTAGCTCATAGTCTGATTATGGCTAGAGCATTGGCTTAGTTTTCTTAGTTTTTATTTATTTATTACTATTGCAGTGGTAAAGACACCATGACTAAAAATGACTTGAAGAAGGGAAGGGAAGGGTTTATTTTACCTTATGGTTCATTCCATCAAGGAGGCAAGTCAGGTTAGGAACTCAAGCAGGGCAGGAGCCTTGAGCTAGAAAGTGAAGCAGCGGCCATGGAAGAATTCTGTTTACTGGCTTGCTCCCCCTGGCTTGCTCAGTTTTCTTTATTACATATCCCAGGACCACCAATCCAGGAGTGGCACTGTTCATAGTGGGCCAGGCCCTTCCACATCAATCATTAATTAAGAAAATGCCCCACAGGTTTGTTCACAGGCCAATTTGTTGGGAGAATTTTCCTCTTCTCAGATGACTCTAGTTCATGTTGAGTTGACAAGAGTAACCAGCATGCGAGTATAAAGTTCTAATGTCTTAAGCTTTGCTGGTATTAGTATATATTCTGTAGACATCAAGAGAACCATGGATGGTGTGTGTGTGTGTGTGTGTGTGTGTGTATGTGTGTGTGTGTGTGTTTATGATTAGATACAGGAAATATATATTATTGTGTAATATAGAGATTAAGGGAGGCTAACACTTGAACAGTGTTTTCATAAGTAAGTCATCTCACAAGTATTGAGATTTCTTTTTTTGTAATTTTTGAAGAGCCAATAGCTTGTTTTCTTTCATTCTACATGGTGAACAATATAGAAGAGTAATTTTGAGGTCTCTACCGAGATAAGCAGAGTTTTGCTCTATAGGAAATAGATGATGGGCTTTTACTTGAACCTATGGAAGTTACTCCTTTAAAACAAGAAAAACAGGAAAGAAGGAAGGAGCAGATGAGGAAAAGGAATAGGGAGACAGAAAGAAGAACATCTTCATGTTGTTTGGAGAGCTTGGTGGAGCTGGGGGTTGCTTCTATCTTATTCCCCTGTGTTCACACTGCCTTACATTGCACCTCGAAGCACATCAAAGATCTGAATATTCTTTTGTTCGTTCTTTGAATCCCTCAGCTCTCCTCATCAGGGATGATAGGAAAATGTAAATGTTGACTATAGTCCCACAGTATTTCTCTTCAAAACATCATGCCCAAATCTGTTTTCTTTTGGGGACCAAGGACTCCTCGATGACAGTGGAAAGCTCAGCTATTACTGTAGAATTACCGCGTTTTCTTTGAATTGAAACACTGTCGTTGGGGGGGGGGGACAGCCTTGCGAGACTCAAGAAGTAACCATTACACATGGAAACACATACGAATGTGCCCACGTATGACAAAATAAAAGTAAGTGAAATGTATAAGGCCCAGGAAGTTATTGAGGCATCTGAGATTCAGATTCAGCCCTGCAGAGAGCTCTAGGGATAAGGCGTTAGATAACTGTCATCCATGCTGGTGTGGGCTTTCAGGTTCCAGGTGCCTTTGAGTCATCCCTGCTTCCTTACTCTATAGTATGGATACCCCCAAACTCATACTCTATAGTAATCATGATAAACTTACTGGTTCACTAAGCTAGACTTGAATGGCATCACGTCTTTGATCAGTCATTGACTCCCTGGTCTTGGCTGAATAGATGTGTCTTCATGTCTTCCTAGGAAAAGTCACACAGCAAGCATAAATAAATAAGGCCAGAGAGGCAAACATCCCTGTCCTGAAGCTGGCCATGGGTTTGGGGCCCCTGCTGTGTGGTTTCCTTTCTTCATCTTCTCTCACATATTGCCCTCTGAGATGTCTTCATCCTCGTCACATGTCCCGATCAGTTCACACGGTGCTCACTTCTCCAGGCTTCCACCCTCTGCTTGAGCTGACTTAAAGGGTCCACTTCATTCTTTCAGTGTCTCATACCGGGACTTTTTTTTTTTTTTTTTTTTTTTTTGGTTTTTCGAGACAGGGTTTCCCTGTAGTTTCTAGAGCCTGTCCTGGAACTAGCTCTTGTAGACCAGGCTGGCCTCGAACTCAGAGATCCGCCTGCCTCTGCCTCCCGAGTACTGGGATTAAAGGCATGCGCCACCACCGCCCGGCTCATACTGGGACTTTTGACTCCCTTCTGTTTTGCTGTTGGAAGGCCACTGGAGACTCTGAGGCACACCCGAACTTTGGGCTATGGTCTTTAAGTGTACACCTTGGCCTTACTCAAATTGCTTGTGTCCAGTTCGGAACACAAGATAAACATAGACATGGTAAAATGGCTCAGTGTGTCAAGGCCTTTGTGGCTGAACCCGATGATCGGGCTTTGAGACTTGGAACCCATATGATGGAAGGAGAGAATTTCTGAAGGTTGTCCTCTTACTTCTACGTCTGTGTGCTGGCACCCACGTACCACCTCCTACCCCAAAACAGATAAGACAGGCAAATAAACATAGGCAAAACCATTCAAGAACACGACACAGAAAGGAGACATCCATGGGAATTAGAGAGGTTGGAGAGGATTTCCTAATGGAAGAGATGGGACTTGGGTGCTGATTAACTCTCTTTTCCCCTTAGGGCCCATCAAAAAAAAATGCTACTTAAGCCTACACATAAGAAGGTGGAATTTCTTTAGCACTTTGTGATATCGAGGCTCACCATCCCTCCACACTACCTTTCTATTCTACATGCATTATGAGCGCTCTTTGTTTCTCTTGCATGCTCTAAGCACTTGGCTGCTTCCTTGACCCTGTTGTGTGTCTGATCCTTCCTGTGTTCCTCTCTGTCCTGTTTGCTCATGCATATCTGCATTTGCTTATTTTCCATCTCCTTAGATCAGTGTTCATGGTCTAGAAAACTCATCTCTTAGCTGAGTTTCCTTCTGGGGAGAGGCAAGCCAGCTGTGTCTTCTGTGTTGTGTGCAGCTGGACACACAGCACAGGAAACAGGCATCGGGTAGCCAGTAGGTCCAGGACTGATCTGGACCAGGCCAGAGGAATGCTCTCAGGGCTCTGTGGCAGACCTGTTCCTCTCTGCCTGGCCTGATTCAGGGCTTAGAGGAGGACACATAGGCCTGCATCAGGAGCTCTCTTTAAGGCTCCCGTTCTTAGACCTAGCACGCCTGGCTCAGCGACAGTGACATGTGTGGGGGCAGAATTTATGCTACTTTTCCAGGGACTTTGGCAGATTCTGCAGCTGTGGGGTGGCTCCCTAGTCTTCCCTCCTACACTAACCTTCAAAGGGTGCTCATCTCTACCTCCCAGCAATTTAGCGCTCCCTTCTTCAGGAGAGTGCTGTATAGTACAGCTACCTGCCGTGGCAAGCAGGAGCACTTTGGAGAAATTAAAGACTCAGAGCTTGTACTTTGTTCCCAGGCTTTTCTTTTCTTTTTTTTTTTTTTTGTTAAATACCACCATTTCCTTTTTATTTAGTTGTCTGACAAATAAAAATTGGTTATATTTATCATGTAATGCATGATATTGGATTGTATATGGATTAAGTATTGTTTAAACAGGGAAAATTAACCCAGAGAAGTCAATGGGATGAAATGTACTTTGCTCTTTAAGGAAGTTGTGGGCCTGAAGATATGGCCCAGTGTTTAAAATACTTGCTGCTCCTTGCAGAGGACTAGTTTGGTTCTCAAAACGTCTATGATTCCATCATTAGGGCCTCTGATACCTTCTTCTGGTCTCCCAAGACACCCCATGAATTCTCTCTCCCTCCTTACCCCCTTCTCTCTCTTAAATAATACATATTTTTAAAGAAGTATTCATCACTTAAGGAAACCAATGCAGGAATTGGTGAGTCAAGCTGGAAGACGGCTGGGGTGCTGGTGAACTTTAGCAGCTCTCAAGGTCACTGCCATTAATAGGGGTGACTTGGTTGTTTCCACTTCAAGGTAGCACAGTGTGGCTTGTTCAGTCTTCAAGATGAGCAACGATAGAGTCAGGAGTAGAGAGACATCTACATCAGGCAGAGAAAGAGGAACGAGCTACCTCTGCGAGCTCTTAGGAAGACTTCCCTTTCAGGCCCAATTTTCTCTCCTCTCCTGTGTGTAAAGCGAGAGGCAGGAGCTCTACTCTCTAAATCCCCCATCAGGTCGCAGTCCCTGACTGTATCTGTACTATGCCTTTGAGTACACGCTGTCTCTTGCTATGTGCTTTATTTTGGCAATGCCTGTGCTGGCACTCTCAGCCCCGTACGCTCTTCTTCTTAACTTTGCCTCCAGATCATTCTAATAGAAAGACTTTATTGGAGCCACAGCATGGAAATACATGTCAATACAACAAAGCCTGACTCCCACCAGGTTCCTTCCCCAGACAGCCTATTTGGGGACTGTTTTCTATTCCATACTCTCTAGCAGTGGTTCTCAACATTCCTAATGCTGCGACCATTTTATATAGTTCCTCATGCTGTGGTGTTCCCCCCCAATCATAAAATTATTTTTGTTGTTACTTCATAATCGTAATTTTGTTACCGGTATGAATTGTAATATAAATATATTTGGAGGCAGAGGTTTGCCAAAGGTCCGTGACCCACAGGTGGAGAACCACTGCTTTTATATCAGTTGCAAAAAAACACACACCATAAAACCTCACTGCAGAACGACAAAGGCCACACACCTTACTGCAAAACGACACAGACAGTCCTGCACGTACCTCAGTTTCTCTCATGTGTCAAATAAAGATGATCAGGGTTGTAAGTAAGAGCATAGCCTGGGCTGTGCAGCAAGAAAGACTGTTTCACAAATCACATCCACGATAGTATCTACTTCACAGGTGTGTTATGAAAATCAAGTGAATTAATCATTCTAAAGTATTGAGGACACCATCTGGTTCACAGAAAGGGTTTGCAAAATATCTAAGTACCAGCTAGAATTTGAGAGGGGATTCAGTAGGTAAAATGCTCTCTCGTGAAAACACAAGGAACTCCCATGCCCAAGGAAAAGCCAGTGTCGTGGGGCATCCATATCGGGCACTATGGAGCAGATCCCAGAGGCCCATTGGCCAGCCAGTCCAGCTGAAACTCCAAGCTCCAGATTCAAGGACAGACTCTGCCTCTAAAAGGAAGTTGGAGGCCCATACAGAAAGAAAGCCTGTATGAACCTTTGGACTCTCCACACAAGCACATGGGTGAGTGCTTCTGCATACACGGGGCACATATACATAATACCCGGGTCCTAAGAAAATATTTGTAAACAATTTATTGAAAATAAATAAATAAAGAGTCCTTATATAAACTATTTTATTTATAAAATTTGAGTGGGCAAAAGTTAGGTCCATTTTCTTCTTTATTATTAAGAATATTTACAGTGATACTCTGCAGGCATATTTTGAGATTTGATGGCCTTGAATATTTATTGCAGTTTCCCCAAGCTCATCTGACTATAGAATTTGTTTTAGTGACACACCTAACATCACCTTAGGGAACTTGAGTGAGTCTCACAGTTTGGGGAGTATAACTTCATTTACCCAGAATCTTGTGTTTAGCAAGCCCATTCTTCAACAATTTTTTTTTTCTGACTGAATTCCTAAGATGCCTTTATTCAAGGAAATATCTGTCACCTTTTCTTCTGTTTGGACCTCTCATATTTATGTGAAAATTGCCTTTTCTCTTTTATTCATTTACTTGATCAGTCACTTGCTAATTCTTAAGATGAACCGCAGACAGAGGTGTCTTGCTAGATCAGTAGCCTCAACAGTCTTGATTGACATGGAGTTAGCACAGCTGCTTCAGTCTAAGCATGGACAGCTAGCGTTCCCTTCTCTTCCTGATCTGGTGACACACTACAGCTTCTGTAAAGGTGGAGAGATTGCTTGCATCTGGGCTTAATGCTGTCGAAAAGCCTGGCTCCGTGGTGCCTAGGCATAGGTTGGGAATGTCACTCCTGTTGTAGGAGCGCTGATCTGGCGGCCACTCCTGTTGTAGGAGCGCTGATCTGGTGGCCACTCCTGGTGTAGAAGCGCTGACCTGGCGGTCTCCAGTGTTTCTCAGTGAATCCAGTAGCTCAAGTCTCTTTTACTAACAAGAGGATCTCTGTCTGTCCTTTTGGACAGTCAGGAAGGTAGCAGGACAAACTTCCTGAAAAGTAGGCGTAGTTAGTGGACTTCACTTCCAGTACTGTGGGAAATAGACCATGAGATGTGTGACATAAAGGGGCAACTGATGACAATTGGAGAGGTGCGGACTGAGCATGGATACGTCTAGGCTATTCTGCAAGAGCGCTCACGGTAGACCTTGAGAACACTGCATTCGACAGACAGTCGGGCTTAATTATGTTAAGGATGTTTATTTTCATATAACCACCGATACTGTACTAACTAGCACACGAAAGGAACCAGGCCTTGCTGTAATAAAAAGTACTGGACTTTAGCTTTGCTTTCTTGCTTGCTTTCTTTTTTAAACTAAACACTAACACAGTCCAAATGTTCTTGGGAGGTTCATCAGTCAGACTTGAGTAAGTCTGTAGAGCCTGCTGGTTAGGAAACCCAGACTCTCTTTTGTGCAATGTGGTTACCCAGTACACGTATCAGCCCCTTTTGCAGTATGCAAGGTGCATGATGCTTATTGTCTTTCCTGGCTCGGGAGAAGATATCGTTGAGACTTAAAAGACAGACTCCAGAGGAAAGCAGGCTATGATAAGGTGCTCCTTGGCAGAAGAATAGAGGAAAGTGCGTGGCAATTGCTTCTAAGTTAGTTATCTGATTTACGTTTGTGTTTTTATAAGCGAGGCCCAAACCTTTAACCCCTAACTTCCCAGCTGGAGTGCAACTAATACCATAAGCGCTGAAGCCATCAGTGGCTTGCCAGCACTTCCTGTGGAGGGAAGACGTTGTGTTCTTTCTTTTCTACCTTCCGTCACGGAGCAGCAATGTACACTGCACTTGCTGATTGAAAGGGCTTGCAATCCAGGCTGGGAAGGCATCTGAACACTAGGCTGTACACCATGGTACACTAAAGGAATTGGGACTCAGAGGGTGCCCAGATGCTGCGTAGACCCCTGGAAAGAGTTTATTTCTTTGCTTCTTAGAAGCTGCAGAAATTTTCACCATGGAGCTGTCTGAATAGGCAGGAACCACAATGATACCAAGGGGTATACAGACAATCTGGTTTCCTGTTGCAACTGTGTGTCCTCAATTCAAAAACACTGGACAAAGAGAGAGATGAAAGGGATAAAAATAGGAGGAAAGAAGTCAAAGTATCTCTGTTTGTAGACTGTGTTTCTATATGTGAGAGAGCCCGAGACCTCCAATCTCAGAGACACTTTAAGGAAGTGGTAGAATACAAAATGACATATGAAGAACCCATAGCCTTCTAAATAGTAACAAATGTGCTGAAGAAGTCAGGGAAATGAAGAAGTCATGACTGTCGAATACAATAAAACAAAACCCTGGAATAAACCTATCCAAGGAGGTTAAAAAAAAACAAACCTCTACAATTAAAACTTTAGAACATGGAAGAAGACACTACACTAGAAGATAAAAAGACGTCTCATGCTCATGGATTGGAAGAATTAAGAATTGTGGAAATGGCAATATTACCAAAAGTGGTCTGCAAAGTCAGAGAGGTTTTTATCGAGATGGTTCACAGAAATAGGAAAAAAAACCTTAAAATTCATAAGGAAGCATAAAAGATCCTGGTTAGCCAAAGCAATTCTATGCAAAAGGAATGAGGCTGAAGGCACCCCAGTGCCTAATTTCAAGTTACTACAGTTCTTATATTTAAGAAACCAGCAGAAACCGACATAAAACAGATGTTATATTAGTGTAATAGAAGATATAAACCCACTCAGACTTAATTTTTGAAAAATATGCCAAAAATATATGTTGAGAAAAGATAATGTGTGCATCTGTGGGTACTGGCATACCCGGTTATTTACAGGGAGAGGGATGAAATTAGATCTCTGTATGCAAATCAGCTCCAAGTAGGCCAGAGACCTTGATCTACGACCTGTCACTCTCAAGTAGAAAAAACAAGGAAAGGCAGATGAGAATCAACATAGGCAAGGACTTTCTGAACAGGACTCTAGTGGAGAGGAAATAAGGCCAACAATGGACATGTGGAGCTGCATAAACTTAAAAAGCTTCTGCACAGCAAAGCAGCAATTATGCGAACAAAGAGATGGTCTACAAGATGGGAGATAAACTTCGCTAGCTATCCTTCTAGTAGAGAATTAGTATTTAGAATATACAAAGAATTCAAAAGACAGGGAATCAAGCAACCCAACAAGGCTAATGAGATGAGAGGTGGCTTTCACAAAATGAAATAGGAGTGGCCGGTAAACATATGGAACAAGGCTCAACCTCGCTGGCCATCGGAGAAATATAAATGAGAACTACACCGAGATTCCATCTCATCCTCATTAGAGTGGCAGTCAATAGGAAGATTGCTGACACCCAACGCTGATAAGGATGTGGAATGACAGAGTCAGTATCAACTGTGGGCATGAATGGACACCAGTCCTGGCACTATAAAAATCAGGTTCCCACCTGACAAACAAAATCAAAAATAAAATAACAAATTAAGCCGGCCACAACACCTATCTATGCCACTCTTGGTGATTTACCCAAAAGACTACATATCAAAAAGAAGCTTGCACCTCAGTGTTCATACAGCACAGTTTATAGCAGTGAGGTTATAGAACTAATCTTGGTGCCTGTCAACAGAGGAATGAATAAAGAAATTGTGTGTGTGTGTGTGTGTGTGTGTGTGTCTGTGTGTGTGAAGTTATTTTTAAGTCCTAAATATGAATGAAATCATGTCATTTGCAGAAAAATAGATACACTGGAAATAGTTGTATTTTAAGCGAATTAAGTCAGTCTCAGAAAGTCAAATGCTATGTTTTCTGTCATTTGTGGTCCTATATATATGACACAAATGTAGAAGTGAAAGTCTTTAGGGGAACAAGGGGGACTAACAGAGTGGAGGGGGAAGGGTAGTGAGAAGGGGGGCAGGGATAATGCTCAAAGTAAAGATATACTTGAATGAAAATGGACTTATATAACCCAGTTTAATAAAATAAAAATTAAAACAAATAAATTTATACTTCCCCAATAAAAGCAACTTCATTGCAATGGCTGAGCCAACACAAGGAAAAGTAAATATAGCTATATCCAGGGATTCCATGTCTCTGGAGACCTCTCCTGGCTTTCTGTAATAAAGTTCGGCCCCAATGCTTTCTGAGTTATGCTTTTAGAGACTTTCGTTTCTGCTTGCTTGGAACATTCATTCCTATTGGTCAAGCAGCAAGGTTGGTGTCTGTGTTTATAAAGCAAGGTAAAGGTCAAACAGCAAATGGGGACTATGAGACCAAATGCAGAGGGACACAGCTTTTACAGAGACTTGCCAAGTGCTGCTTTTGTAGAGAGTTGACCTTTTGAGACACAGGGATCTCTTTATAGCCAGGCTTGCCTAACATTTTGGCATCCTACAATTTTGTATACTTTTTAAGGGAAAGGGAGAGGGAAGTGGGAGGGTAGGAGGGCTTGTCTTTCGTTATCTCAGTTGGAGAAATAAGGAAATGTGGTGTTTTATTCCTAGGCAAAGTCCTCCGGAGCAAACCTTTTGACAGTTAGTGGGATTTTATAGCACTCTTCCCACTCCACCCGCTTTATGTAACCAACCTTCCGTGAGAAACTGTCTTTGGTAGGTAGAATTATGGGCTTCAGTTCTTCAGTAGTTCCGTCATCCATGTGCCATGTGTCACTAGAGTCCTCAAAAACAGCAGAGCTCACTCCCCATGACCTCATGACTTGGTTTAGCTAACAGAGTGTGGGAAGCCTTGGCCACATGGCAGTTTTGCACCCTGGTCTCGTTCCCTAGGTAGTTGATTCCCACTCAGTCGGAGGTCCAGATGACTCTGTATGGAGCTTAGAGCACCCATATATATATAGCTGTAGACAGAGACAAACAATTGGGCCCAGCTGTGATGACGCCTAACGTAAAGACTTGTAGATTTGCGAGAAAGAACAGGTGGCTATTGTTTTGTTGTTGTTGTTGTTGTTGTTGTTTGCTTCTATTTTGAGTTAGGGTTTCTCTGTGTAATTGTTCTTGCAGTCTTGGAACTACCTCTGTGGACCAGGCTGGCCTCAAACTTACTAAGATCTGCCTGCCTCTGCCTCTCGAGGTGGCTATTGTTTTAACTCATCAGATTTTAGAGCCAATTCCTTGTTACTCTGTAATAAATAACTGGTACAATGCCCTTACTCTTGCTGTCTAACTAATTTGTGTAGTAATTGTCAACCTACTGTGTTTATAGGAAAGTGGAGGGTAAAATGATAGTAAGAATATCTGAAAAAGTCATAATAAATCATATTTTAAACCTATTTACTTAAGACTACATTATATAGCATATATATGTTACATAACGAAAAATTCCCATTTTGGCTGCCCAAGAGCCATAGAATTTCTAATAAAAAGCCAACTACTTGGCATGAGATACACTCTACTGAATTGTTGCTCACTGTTGTCCAAAAGACTTCCCAAACATTATAGGTTATGACTGTTGGTCTTGGTAGTCTCCTGGAGGTTGAAGGCAAACCCCTCTTGTTGAAGGCAGCATCTGCTTCTGACACAGGACGCAGGGGATTCAAGTTGGATCTTCCATTAAGCCTTCTTCTCCGAGGACTAGCTTTCATGGTACATAAAGGTGCCATGCAGCTTCCAAGGGAGGGAATCAGCCAGTAGTCCCGCTCAGCTATGATACCAGTGACCCACAACAATGACGAGCACGGCACCATGTCCCTAAGGCTGCAGTAGTGGCATGCATACCTTGGTGGTAACCAACAGTTCTCTAATAGAATTTAAGACCAATCAAGCAAGAGAGAAATCATACCTGGTACTGTAAATATGGCCAGCTACCAAGAGCTAGTGATGTTCTGGATCTTGGAGAAGAACCTACAACTGACCCTTTATTAAACCTGGACAGTTCCCAACTACATTCTAAACACTTGTCCTTATGCTCATAGATATGTACAGGCCTTACCCCCTCATCAACCCTTTTCCTGTTTGCAGCAGATAGAGACCATTCCAGAAAACATGTGACACTCAGCCCTGACGGATACATCTACAATCAACTCCTGCACCAGAGGCTTAGGGATCACAGAGCAAGAGTAGGGTAGAAAAATCTGTAGCGAGCAAAACAAGAAGTTTTCCATGAGAGTGTGTCTTCTAGACATGTCAGAGAAGGTACACGCATCAAGTCTCATGAACACGACTAGTTAAGGAAGACCTGAGCAAGGATGACAGCATAGGCATGCTAATGCAGAAGGGAGAGATAGCATGGGGCCTCAGTCCCAGACAAAGAGCTACAGGCAATCATGCAATGCCGAGAGCAGGAGAGGTAGCCATCCCCAGCGAAGAGGCTTCCAGTCGATGATCCAGTTACAAGTGCTCAGCCCTGGAGTAATTTATATACGAGTAAATGATATGGACTGAATCTAAATTATATTTAGGAATATACATGTATACACACATTGTATCAACAACTAAAGAAACACACACACACACACACACACACACACACATATATATATATATATATATATATAGAGAGAGAGAGAGAGAGCAATGTGGGGGTTACATGGGAGAGAGGAAAGGGAAATGATGTAATTATTTTTTAATTTCAAGAAAACAAAAAATTAAAATGAAATTGAAAAAAGGTGTTGTACATGTACTCAGTAAATGGAAGCTGTTCTATATAAGCATCAATGTACTCAGTAAATGGAAGCTGTTCTATATAAACATCAATGTACTCAGTAAATGGAAGCTGTTCTATATAAACATCAATGTACTCAGTAAATGGAAGCTGTTCTATATAAGCATCAATGCTGGAGTTTCCTTCATTACAGTTGACCTGGTTTCCTTGCCATGGCGATCTCTTCCTCATAATCTAATATGGCACCTTCTTCGGTACTATCTGGAGTCCAGCTGTCTGGGTCTAATATTGTGCCTTTCTCCCCTAGTTCCTATTCAGCAAACTTCTTTCACATGGTAGGTGTCAATCAGTCAGTTGACCATCTTGGATAGACAATGCTTTGCATGCCTAAACCAGCAGCAGCCACAATAATGAGAACAATCATAGTCAATCACAGGACGCTTTCTTAGTTCCAATACTTTATATGGGTGATCTCATCTGCAATTCATGACAAGGTCTTAACCCTCAACATGATTGTATTTAGAGATAAGGACTTAGGAGATAATTAAGGAGGTTAAATGAATTCATTATGGTGTGTGGTCTGGTCCTAATTCAGTGTGATTGATGGCTTTCTAGGGAGTGAGCTCTTCCCTCCCTCCTCTCTGTCTCTGTTTCTCTCTCTTTCTGTCTCTTCTCTTTTTCTCCTTGAGATCGCACAGAGGAAAAGCCAGCTAAGTGTACAATGAAGGGCTGGCCATCTGCAAGCCAAGTTAAAAACCATCACCAGAAAGCCATCCTGCTGGCACCTTGATTATAGGCTCCTAGGCTCCAGAATGATGAGAAAATAAACTTCTGTTGTTCAAGGCATCAAGTCTAACACGTTAAGGCAACTCAAACAACTGATTGATGTGATCACCAAGTCCGTTAACTGAAGCTCGGAAAGATGAAGTAACCAACCAGGGTGTGCTACTTCCAGCTGACGTTGGCCATCTTTCTCCGAGCCTGTGTTCTACTGGGGAGCACTCAGCTCTGGACAATCCTCACTTATTGCAGGCAGCTTTTAGGCCTGGAGCAGTTCATGCAACCTTCAACCAAAGAATGACCGGCAGGTGAGAAAGTACTTCCGGCTTCATGCTGGAGGAGGAACAAGAAATTAGCGCAGGATAAGGCTTCTTCAGAGAGTTGCCTAACAAGAGAGAGGCCACCTGGACAAGAAGAACCCAAACAATATTCGGGCTCTTCCTTTTATGTTTGTGGCAGTAATAAATTCTTTATAGTGTAGGTAGTTCTATCTGATGTATATTTTATCGTGCCTCATACCTGACATAAGGAAACTTGCCGGTTATATAACAATTTTTAATATTAATAAAGTCATAAAAGGCATTTTTGAAACATTTCTCGGTTTACCTCCCATGGGTGATACCAACCTCTCTCTTGGTGTCACACTGTTCCTGCCATGGGGCAAATGATACCTCTGCTAGGAGAAGGAAAAAACGATGTTTGAGAAAACTCTGACATAAAGGAAAAGCAATGAGGGCCAAGGGTTTCTGTCCCAGTGGAAAGGGAGGCCGAGGGACACGGGTACTCTGTCCCTGACTGCTCTTTTCTCCAGTCACAGGGTAGAACCACTACTCACGGGAGAGGGAGGTATTCCTGCATGTTAGAAACACGTCTAAGGCTTAAGAAAGATGGAGAATCTCCAGTCTGGTGTGTGGTCTGCCTCCCACAGGCTGGGCTGAGGAGCCGTGGGCTCACAGCATCCGATGTTTCTCAAGCCCAGGGCTAGTATAAAACACTCTAGTCCATGTTGTTTTTCAGCTGTCCTGTGAACTGTAGGATATTAAGCTACATCTCTGCTGGGGATATCTCTCCACTGCAACAATAAAAACATGTCTCCAGATAGTCAGATGTCTCCTTGAAGCAAAGCTGTGTTCTCTTCTTTTCACACAGAAACCAGTGTCCCGTGAGATCACTAGCGTTTGGACACTGTGCTGAATCCACAGTGAAGCATGGTGACTGTCGGGATCCTCAGGGTCTTTCACTTGGCAAACAGAAATCACAAAGTACCAATATACCTTGATGATAGAGAGCAGAGGTGCTGGGCAGAGGCGGAGAGCAAAGACCACGGCATTGCAGAGTCTAGAAACAGATGTCGGCATTTACAGATGCTGCAGAAGTCAGTGTCAGGCCAGGGACACATTAAGACTTAAGCAGAACCCTGAGGAAGGCACAGGGTGTCCTGGTTCTTACCTCTTATTTATACCTCACTTCACTGGGCAAGAAATAGCAGGAATATAGATGACCCAAACAAGATGGAATGACCCAGATAAAACATTCGAAACAAGAAGGCATCATTGAGGAACCACAAACTGACCTATCTGAAATTCTCCCCTTCCTAGTTCCCAGTGTCATAATAGATTCTTGAGGGCTATTATACCAATAACGGTCAGAGAAAAGACTATATTTTCTTTGCATATTCAAAGGACAATGTGAGTCCCCGTGTGGTGGCAATGGTAACAAGAATGGCAGCTAGCTGGAATTATATGCTTGCTGCATGCTAAGAACCATGCCAGGGGCATGGCATTAAATCCTCCAGGCAGCAGTCCCATAGGGCAAATGATCCCAGTCATAGCCTGTTCCTCACCTGTGAGAATCATTTTACAGGTACAAGTGATGACCCTTGTATGCAAACCGAGGGAGGGTAACTCCTGCCCTCCCGTCCCTCATGTCTCTGCCTCACCGGCTCCTTACAAAGTGGTCCTTTGTCTGTGTGCCCCAAACCTATTCACTTATTCCTTCCATGGTCCTTGTAGGACAAATTGTGCCATTCCGTTTCTTGCCTGCTGCAATGTTTAAAAAGCCTTTCCAGCATTTAACTTCTACTGAGTACCGATTTCTTTTCTCCGGGGAGCTGAAATAGTCTCAACAACTGAGAACTAAAGGGAGCATTTGTTGTAGTAAATTATTCATGGTAAAGAATTTGCTACACTCGGGGCAACAAAGACGTGTTTGTGTGTGGACTACAAGGGTGGCATCTGGGTCATGCTGGATACCATAAGCAGAGCCCTGAACAATGAACTTATCTCTTGGCCCCCGAAGGGACAATGCTTTGTAGATTGAGTTACTGACCACTCAGCCCTCCCAGTACGGCTGTCTTCTGAAACAGGAAGGACTGGGCATTTTCAGAGATAAAAATCAGTTACATTAAAACGAGTCCTTTTTTGTTGTTTTCCTGCAGTCACTTGCTAGTTAAAAACAGCGTTTGTTCTATTTGCAGAGTCTTCATGGCCCTGGCTAGTCATAGCAATCTACTTCTGGCCTGAGTCGCATGAAACTCATGTCAGATATCCCCGAAGTGTTGTTGACTTAAGGTGGCTGAATGTTTAGAATTTCAGGAGGACAAAAAAACAAACAAACAAAACAAACAAACAGCAACAACAAACAAACAAAACCCTAGGTTTTTTTTTAATTGATTTTTATTGAGCTCTACATTTTTCTCTGCTCCCCTCCCTGCCTCTCCCCTCCCCTTCAACCCTTTCCCATGGTCCCCATGCTCTCAATTTTCTCAGGAGATCTTGTTTTTTTTTCTACTTCCCATGTAGTTTAGATATATGTAAGTCTCTTTTAGGGTCCTCATTGTTGTCTAGGTTCTCTGGGATTGTGGTTTGTGGGCTGGTTTTCTTTGCTTTATGTTTAAAAACCACTTATGAGTGAGTACATGTGATAATTGTCTTTCTGGGTCTTAGTTACCTCATTCAAAATGATGTTTTCCAGCTCCATCCATTTGCCTGCATAATTCAAGATGCTGTTATTTTTTTCTGCTATATAGTACTCCATTGTGTAAATATACCACATTTTCCTTACCTATTTTTCAGTCGAGGGGCATTTAGGTTGTTTATAGGTTCTGGCTATGACAAACAAAGCTGTTATGAACATAGTTGAGCACATGTCCTTGTGGTACGATGGAGCATCCTTTGGATATATACCCCAAAGTGGTATTACTGGGTCTTGAGGAAGATTGTTTTCTAATTTTCTGAGAGATTGCCACACTGACATCCAAAGGGGCTGTACCAGCTTGCATTCCCACCAGCAATGCAGAAGTGTTCCCTTTTCCCCACAACCTCTCCAGCATAAATTGTCATCAGTGTTTTTGATCTTGGCCATTCTTACAGGTGTAAGATGGGATCTCAGAGTTGTTTTGATTTGCATTTCTCTGATGACTAAGGATGTTGAACATTTCCTTAAGTGTCTTTCAGCCATTTTAGATTCCTCTGTTGAGAGTTCTTTGTTTAGGTCTGTATTCCATTTTTTTTAAAATTGGATTATTTGTTCTTTTGATGACAAATTTCTTGAGTTCTTTGTATATTTTGGAGATCAGACCTCTGTCTGATGTGGGGTTAGTGTAAATCTTTTCCCATTCTGTAGGCTGTCATTTTGTCCTGTTGACTGTGTCCTTTGCTTTACAGAAGTTTTTCAGTTTCAGGAGGTCCCATTTATTAATTGTTTCTCTCAGTATCTGTGCTGCTGGGGTTATATTTAGGAAGTGGTCTCCTGTGCCAATGCGTTCAAGTGTACTTCCCACTTTCTCTTCTATAAGGTTCAGTGTAGCTGGCTTTATGTTGAGGTCTTTAATCTATTTGTATTTGAGTTTTATGCATGGTGATAGATATGGGTCTATTTTCATTCTTCTACATGTTGATATCCAGTTATGCCAGCACCACTTGTTAAATATGTGTTCTTTTTTCATTTGATAATTTTTTTGCTTCTTTGTCAAAGATCAGGTGTTTGAAGGTGCGTGGATTAATATCTGGGTCTTCGATTTGGTTCCACTGGTCCTCCTGTCTGTTTTTATGCTAATGCCAGGCTGTTTTCAGTACTGTAACTCTGTAGTAGAATTTGAAGTCAGGGATTGTGATGCCTCCAGATGTTCTTTTATTGTACAGGATTGTTTTGGCTATCCTGGGCAAAACCCTAGTTTTTAAGGAGTCACTGGTATTGGTAAATTTAAGGGAATGGGAAAAAACCCTCATCTACATGAAGGTTAACTGTGTCAGATTAAAGATGGCTGTGGAACCCAAACATTCTTACTCTAAAGTAGGGGTGGGGGGGGGTCTAGGTCCTTTGAACTGGGCTTTGCCTGTGATAGTTTGACCAAAAGAATAGACAGTGAAAATAATGCTCCACGAACTCTGAGCGGAGGAGGATGAGCAGCTTTCTTCTGTCTTGATCCAAATGGACATTGACTGCCATGTTAGAAGCCTGACAGCCTCTGTGTGTGTGTGTGTGTGTGTGTGTGTGTGTGTGTGTGTGTGTGTAAGAGAGAGAGGGGGAAGAGACAGAGAATGCATCAAATGGGTAAAGGAAGGAGCTATCACCCTCTAGTCTCAGAAACAGTTCCTCCGCGCCTAGTTGATAAGTTGATAACCTTGGAGATAAATCACTCAGCTAAAGTCCTTCTGAAATTCTTACCTCCCTGCTGAATAGACAGGATGGGTTACCTCTGGGTCTGCTGTTGTGGAACACGATGTTGGGTGCTTTCCTAATTGCTCTCCATCTCACTTTTTGAGACAGGGACCTGGAGCTCCCCTTCAGCTAGACTGCCTGTCCAGTGTGCAGTAGGGATCTTCCTGCTTCCAGCTGCCCAGTATGGGATCACAGGCATGTGATGCGCCCAGCTTCTGCATGGTGCAGGGGTCGAACTCATATTCTCAGGTTTACATGGCAACTTTATCAACTGAGACATCTCCCTAGTTCTGGTGTTCAAATTTTAAAACTGTATTTTTATTTATTCTTTGAAATGTCTACATGTATGTTCTCTATAACTTGATCATACTCATCCCTTACAACTTCTTCTCAACTTTCTCCTGCCCAAGGAGTCCACATCCCATTTTTGTCTCAACTTCATGCCCTACTTTTATATTTATCTATTTGTGTATTTATTTGAATTCACATTAATTGGACTCACAATTAATGCTGCCCATATTTTCATGGGTACAGGGAACATAACAGTGACCCCATTCCTCAAGAAAAGATCCTTCCCTGGAAGCTATCAACTGCCACTAGTTCCTTAGCTAAGAGCAGGGCCTCAGGAACTCTTCCCCAGGCCATGAGTCAGGGCAGGCTCCATACTACCCTGCTCATCACTGGGGACCTGTGGTCCTTTGCTTCCCCTCATACCTGCATATAGCTACACACAAGAGCCCCGGGATCCTTGGCACACAAAGCTGTGTTTCTATGTACACATGTTCTGTGCAGAGCGTTTGATTTAACAGAATGGACTCGGTCACAGGACAATCCAGCTCTACTGTTTCCTCAGTTTCATTGGTTCTGATGAGGAAAACCTCAAGATGCAAAGCTCTCTAGCTGAGGACTACCATAAAGTCATTTCACGTACACCTTCCCCAGTCCTGTTAAAGGAAAAGCCTATCACCACCTACACACCAACTCCTAAAAGGAAAAAAAAATGGAAAAAATCCATCTGCATAAATGATGGGAATCTTTTGCATAGTGAGAAAATTGGTGGAAAGAGTTAAAAGCTATCCCAAATAAACAGAAGGACAGAAACACATCATGAGTTTCAGGTTTTAAACCTCTGACTGGAATTCTTTGCAGAAGCCCACAGCACCCTGGTTAAAGTCAGGGCCCCAGAGTTCTGTCCTGGACCGACCCCACAGAACTCTTTGATGGAAACTGGAATCTTCAGTGGCTCCTGTGTGCCTCTTGTGCTCACTAAAGTCTGAGCATGATTGTCTTTTTTAAAATTTATTTTACAAATAAATTTCATGAGGCATATTTTGAGACATCAATACAAATCAACGTTCTGACTTACTGCCTTCTTTTACACATACACACACACACACATACACACACGCGGGGGGGGGGGCAGGGAGTTTAATGAGCTCCTAATGGGAATGGGGGAAGGTTATTAAAAAGGCTGATTTAAATCTTTATGTGTGGTTTTCAGACCTCAAGAACCCACCCCACACCCACTTCCCTACCTTATCTTCTTCCTTTAAAATTTCTGTTCTGCATGAATCGTTCCTGTCTTTCCCCTTTGGGTCTTTGGGTCACAAGGGAAATTCCCAGGTGCGAGTACCTCTCTGAGGTCTTCTGCCTCAGGAGAGACTCTGATGTGGATCTTTGAAGAGGGGGGAGCTTAGCTATTAAAGAATCCAGCAGGTGCCAATCGAGTTGAGCCAGCAATCCCAACGGGGAATTTGTTTCCAACATAAATACTAATAATACAGTAAACTGTGAGGCAAGTATCTTTAGTATGTTGAGTGTTCTGGTCGAGTCCTGAGGGATTTCAGGTTGGGTAAGTCAAACAACTATGGGAAAGCGTCGAGGAGGGGAATTCGTGCTGAACCACATTCCTTTGACTCCATCCCTGAGAAGTGTTTGGTTTGGGGCCTCATTTCCATCTAGCCCTTAGCTTCAAGGGCTTCTGCAAGTCTTATGTATTGGAACCAAAGCTTGGAACTGACTAGCAAACCTGGAAAGGTGTCAAATAAAAATGCCTGCTTTTATTCCTTAGATGCTCAGTAGCCTGCATTGCCCCAGTGCTCTCCATTCTTTTTTAAAGATTTATTTTGTGAGTGTTTTGCTTGTATATACATAGAAATAGTCATGTGTTCCTGGTGCCACCCAAGGTCAGAAAAGGGTGTTGAATCTCCTGATACTGGGGTTATAGAAGATTTTGAACCACTATTTGGGTGGAGGGAATTGAGTCTCGGTCCTCTGCAAGAGCCATCTCTCCAGTCTCAAGCTACCCACTCTTCAACATTTAGTTTAAATGCCAGGTGGTCCATAAAGCAAGTGCTGTGTTGGTGTTATTAAATTATACCACCAAGGTAATTATAACTAGTATTACATGAACTATAGGAAAGTGCAGACAAATAATACACTAGTTTCAATACCCTAGTGGCTTCAAATTTTAGGACCTATAGTATTACTATTATCTAGATAAAGCAATACCAGCTGGACAACAATAGCAGTCACAATAATAATGGCCACCTCTTACTGAGCACTTGCCAGGCATGATATTTAACCTTCCAGAATTGCTAACTGATGCTCACTTTCATGTATAAGACATATGCTCTCAGTTGGCCTGTGAGGAAGTGGCCTCACCAAATCAGTATACAGAAAGACAGCAACTTGAATCCAGAACCTATTTCCCCAATTAGCAAGTCACTTCTTAGATGGTGGGGTTTGGCCAGAACATCTAATTATGTGTTCTGCATTATTTTTTAAAAAAGTCTTTTTTTGCATATGTAATGTGCACATACATGTTGGCATGTGTGTGTATGGGTGTTGAAGCCAGATGTTAATATTAGGTGTCTTCTTCAATCACTTTGTACTTCATTTTCTGAAGCAAGGTCTCTCACTAGACCCAGAGTTTGACAGTCCAGCTAGTCTAGAAACCTCTTTACATGGAGATCTCTTCACCCTCCTGAGCGCTAGAACTACAGGTGGGCTGGTGGTTTCAGGGGGTTTTTATATGATTACTGGGGAGCCTTTTACCGTGCTTGCATGAGAAACGCTTTATCTACTAAATCAGCATCCAGTGTCCCGCCTTTAAACAAAGAAGCAAGAACACAAACAAACAAACAAAAAACTTCAGTGAATGATGAGTTGCTGGCCCCTGGAGATCAGGCTGGGATTATTGCTAAAAGCCCCAGAACACAGATTCCTGTTCCTTGAACAGAGAGACAAATGTACTTCAAATGCTCTCAGAAAAACAGTAAAGCTACCTCACTCCCAGCAGTGATGGCCACTCTGCACACTCTGTGCCATGCAGGAGACAGGCTGCTTCTTTCTTTGTTGTGCGGGAGACAGGCAACTTCTTTCCAACCATTTCCTGCTTGTTTTGTCTGCTTAGGACCAAGACAATTAGTACCCAGACATTTGCGAAGTGTTAAACAGATTTCAGGTGAGTTTAATGTAACGGCAAGGAGAGAGTAAAGGCTATTGAGTATTCATAGGCCAAGCACTGAACTGAGTTTTTTTAAATATATAATTAAAATTAATTTTTTGTGTGTAGGGGATCTTCTAAGCCCTATCATAACCTTGTGTGGCCTGTATTGTCTTTTTCCTACTTGTTAAAACTGAACGATTTGCCCAAAGTCACCAGCTAGTGAGGAACAGGATTTGGATTTCAAATGTAGTTTAACCCCATCTGTGCCCTCCACGGTTTTACTATATTTGACAAATCAAGTTGATTTTCTCCTCTCCTTCTTTCTTTCAGAAAAAAAAAAAAAAAACATTTGTTCACCGCTTGTACTGTCCTGAGCACATGGCAGGTGGGAAAAGACAAGATGGTCAGGTTAGATGGGCTCATTTTCCTAACGAGTATTTGAAAGCCAGAAACAAAATAACGAAGTAAAACAACGTCGTAGCACTGTATGCTCAGATATAGGCTGTAAGGATAAACGAATAAGAATTCAGGCTCCGGGGTGAATTCCTTGTGGCGCTGGTAAGCACAGGTGAGCTCTTATAGCAGCCCCGAGCTGCACGCCAGTGGAGAGCCGCCGAGCTTCAGAGAAGACAGAGGATGTGCCAAAGGCACACAGATGACAAGTGTGGGTCTCCTACTGGAGTGGGAGGCTCCAAGGGGGCACTCAGGCCTCAACCGCTCTCTTTGAAGAAAGTTTGGAGCAGGTCTTGCGGATTCCCCGGAGTTCTTCCCATTCCCCGTTTAAAGCGGAAAATGAATTATGATAGCTTGCAGTGGTTCCTTTGGAAGATGAGCCGTTGCTCCGCTTCAGTAATGTCGCATGTACTTTGGAAGAGAAGATTAAGGCGTTTTTGAAGCCACGTTTTTTTTAAAAGGCAAGTAGAAAGCTTCGCTTCTCCGGCAAGTCTCCTTACAGGCGGTCAGAGTAGCTTTTGAACCGTTATTGCAGCATTTGCGGGTAATGGAGAGCTAACTTTATGCTCCGGGACTGAAACTGCCTCTCAGCCGCAGCAGAGGAGAAGGGAATGTGTTCTCAGAGTATTGAGCTTGAGGACATCCCAGAGGCTGCTAGGTCTCTGAAGGTCAACACTGCAAGGGTCAGCCAAGCTTTCCCTAATGTTTCTGAAGAAGTCAAATCTTTCCTTGCCTGGGAACTGCACGCTGCTCTTCAGTCTCAGTAGAACCCTCTGGACACATCATGCACTTCCAGTTTGAATTTAACTGGGGTTGGATTACTCCAAGTCTCTTCCCCTAACTCCACCCATTCCTAACATCTTCCCCTAACTCCACCCACTCCCAGTCCCTTCCCCTAACTCCACCCACTCCCAGTCCCTTCTCCCTAACATCACCCACTCCCAGTAACTTCCCCTAACTTCACCCACTCCCCTTAACTCCATTCATGGATAACTCTCTTATTATAGTGTTGGGCAACTAAGGCAGACTGTTCATACATATTGATAAAGTAGATGTCATTTTCTGTTTAATTTTTAGTACATCCAATATTGGGAAGATGGTTTTTGTTAAAAAATAAGCTGATACAAGTTCATTTTCTTGTAAGTCAGTAACAAACTGGATCTGGGGAGCCACTGGGTCCTTTAGCTAAGCTATCTCCCTTCTGTTAACTGTTGTCTTTGACCAATTCAATTAATTAGTTAAGGCTATCTGCTTGACCCTTCCTTACAAGCATTTGGCTTGCTAGCCAAGCCTCCTGCAAATGCTTTAGTCTTCCAGAGTTCTCCTTGCTTCCTAGAGTAAGTCATCTTTAGGTAATTTTTCTAAGTTTAAACCTGGTATCAACGATCACCAAAGAAAGGCAATTTGGGCACTTCATGGGGGAAAATATTTCTTTTGGCAACCAACTAGCAATGTGAGACAGTTATTCTCCTGGCCAGCTTGGGGAGCCAATTTCCACTCTCAGGTCAGAGGCAGTATTCGCCAAAGGAGTGAAAACCGATAAAGCTTATAGAATTTGTTATGGCTTGAGATCACAGGGCTCAAGATTTCAGAAGTTCACTCTTCTCCCCATGACACTGAGTTTGGAGTGGAGGTTTTCTTCACGCTAGAACCTCCATTTGGCTCGGGTCTTACCCGTAGCCCACTGTTACTGCTTTTAGAATACTTTTGTTTGTTTGTTTGTTTGTTTTTTGTTTTTGTTAATCAGGGCCTTTGAAAGTTCTCGAATTCCTTAGAGATCAGCAAAAGAAGACTATTGATTTGGTGATTTGGGGGACAATTCTAATAACCCCTCCAGCTCTTCTGGGCCAGTCTTGAATCTTTGCCTTCTGTTTTGGTATAGTTACCTAAGGAGACTCAGAGACTCTATTGGGAGTGAAGAATGTTAACAGACCTAAGAAGACTCGGAAAGGGTCATTGTGTCTTCTCAGGAAGATGTAAGCCATTCTTTGAGGATTTGACATTAGGTTTCACTGCAGACTCAAAGTCAAGAGATTCAAACACGGACCCCTATTTCTGTAGTAGTTCCCTTTCTATAGCTGTGGAGATATTTCCAGATGTAGACAAGGAGAGTAGGTTAAATCTGGCTCATCATCCTAGAGGGTCCATTCATGGTCAATTGTCTGTGCCCTTCGGTAGGGTATTGTGACAGAAATGGCATCGTGTGGCAGAGAAGAGCTTCCCACTTTGTAACTGGAAATAGCCAGAGACAATATACCTTCAAGGATCTCCCCCCCCCCCCCCCCCCCCCCCCCGCCCGGCCCTGAGGAAACCACTTCCCCCAGTATAACTCTAGCTCCCAAAGTTTCTGGAACTTACTAAAATAGGATCAAATATTTGACACGAGAGCCAACTGGAGACATTGCATTGTCAAACCATGATAGTTTCTCACACCACAACGTAGAAGAATTCTTTAATCACTTCTCAAGGGACCCAGATTTTAATTTACTCTTGGATTCTCTTTATGCAATCTTTGACTTCTGTAGTCCTGTGGCACATGCCCATAAGACCCTATAACCAAGCCTGCCTGCCTTCCTTCCTTCCTTCCTTCCTTCCTTCCTTCCTTCCTTCCTTCCTTCTTTCCCTCATTCCTAATGCTGGAGCTGGAACCCAGGGCCCCACTCAGTTATTACATGAGTACTCCACTGAGTTACAGTCCTAAGCTGGATTTTTTTTTTTGAAGAGCTGGTTGGACAATGTTGGGTACAATGAAAGTTGCCACCATTTTAAGCATTAAAACTCTGAGGTAGTTTCAGTGTTCTCTGGGCAGATATCACCACCTAAAATCCACCTTTTTTAACGGCATGGTTTTGCCTGAGACTAGAGAACACCCTCCATTTTCTTCTTGTACCAATAAAAGCATAAAATTCTGTTTTCTATAGAAATTCATGATAGTTCTGCAAATGCCCAAATGGAAATGGATAATTGAGTCCAGCTCTCTTCTAGACAGATCACATTTAGAGAAAGACTATTTCCATTATTGCTGTTGCTAAGACAAAGTTCTTATAGTCCCCTTTAGGTGAATGTCAGTTGGCAAGCATTCAG
The DNA here is from genome assembly GCF_903992535.2 of Arvicola amphibius. Lineage (NCBI taxonomy): Eukaryota > Metazoa > Chordata > Mammalia > Rodentia > Cricetidae > Arvicola > Arvicola amphibius. The sequence goes on from NC_052047.1 coordinate 174,051,684, forward strand.
GGTGGGACAAAAGAGGGATTTAACTGCATTTTCAGAAGTCATGAGATTTACACACAGCATCAGTTATGGTGAATTTAAATGCATCTTAATAATAGCTGAGCCATATTTTCCAACAAAGCTGCCAAGTGGTGTTGCCTGAAACAAACATACCCTCTCTCTCTCTCTCTCTCTCTCTCTCTCTCTCTCTCTCTCCCTCCCTCCCTCCCTCCCTCTCTCCCTCCCTCCCTCCCCTCCCTCCTCCTCTCATTTTCTTTTTATTTTGGCTAGTTTTAATACAATCAGAACTGAATTATTTTTTAATGTCTCCCAACGTGCAAGCAAAATCTTTGTTTTGGAATTTGATTTTGGATTAAGATGGGCTCCAAATCCCCCATGACGACTGGTGTCCTTCAAAAGACAGAAAAAACACAACCATATAGCTGTCTCCTGAAAATGGCAGGTGATGGTGGACGCCCATCCCAGAGCAAGGCATCTGTGAGTCAAGGAATACCAAGCATTTCTGGAAAGACCTAGGGAAAGTGGGGAAGGATCTTACCAGAGAAAGAGAGAGAGAAACAGAGAGACAGAGAGAGAGACTTTGCAAATAGCTTGATTTGAAATGTGTAATTTGACTTGTTAGAGAACCCATGATTTTGTTGTTGTTTAAATATTTAAACCACCACAATGTGGTTCCTTGTTGGCAGCCTTAAGAAATTTCTATAGAGACTATGTCGGATAGTGAAGAAGTATTCAATACAGGCAATTCTGCTGCTCATCTAAAAGTTCCATGACCATCTTAACAAGACAGATTTTACTCTGTAGATCAAAAGTGAACTTAGATAGCACCACTAATATAAAATGATCGTCTTTGGTGGCAAGGACCTCTCAGGCTGCCACTTTATGTATTTTATGTATTATCACATTGATGCTCACATTACTGGTATTTTTTTTTTCCCTGCAAGATTACAAAACAACCAACTTGAAGGATAAATAAGAAGAGCTGCCTGTGGTCATGCAGCTATAATGTCATCTGTGAGCTTGTTTCACCCTCCGCACTGCTCCTCAGCGACTGAAGACAGCTTTCAAAAACGCTTGAGCAACCCACATATCACTGAACTAATTGTACCATGCCCCAAGGCCACGGATTTGCAGAACAGTGCTCTTGGACAGTAAGTTCTGGTATTTTTGTTAAAAATTTCCCTGCCATTACTTACAGCCACACCTTGTCTCCATTATGCTGAACTCTTTGCCTGTTTAACTTAAATCATTACATCCCTGGGAAGGGTTGGATCTTCTTTTCCATCTTGTAGGAAGAAACTTTTTAGTAAATTACATGATCAGTAGCTAGGCAGCACAGCAATCCCTACGCATCATAACTCCCCACCCCCAGGCTCTGAAGACAAAGAAGATGCTCAGTTGTGCAATTTTCCACTCTTCTAATAATAGTGTGGGTCAAGTTAGTCCCAGCTCAATGTTATAATCCAAACAATATTTCACTCCATGTGGAGGGAAGCTTAGGATCGCTGAGGCCACTGTGTGTGGAGACAGCTCACGGTAAACTCTGTTTTGGCCTTTCCAGCATTTGTTTCCTGACCCTGTGCTTCATGGCGCTTGCTACGCACACACTCGCAGAACAGTGGTAGCAATGCTATGCTTTTCCTTTTCTTCGTGGATCTTCTTTAGAAGAACCAGACAAGCTTTCCAGGACCGGTACTTTGGTGGCCAACTTGTTTGACACTGACTTTCTAACGCGAGTGGAGTAGACTGGAGCACGAGAGTGCCCATCTCCTCTAGTCAAGTGGGAACTGGTATTACTTTGCTCCCAAGTCAAAGCAATGTGTTTTTTTTTTGTTTGTTTGTTTTTGTTTTTGTTTTTCAAGACAGGGTTTCTCTGTAGCTTTTGGAGCCTGTCCTGGAACTAGCGGAACTAGCTCTTGTAGACCAGGCTGGTCTCGAACTCACAGAGATCCGCCTGCCTCTGCCTCCCGAGTGCTGGGATTAAAGGCATGCGCCACCGCCGCCCGGCTCAAAGCAATGTGGTTTATCTCTTGTGGAAAGCGTTCTGTGACCTTTTTGTTTTGTTTTGTTTGCTGAGTGAGACACTGAGAAAATAAAGTGACATGTGTTTCTGATTACCAATTTTGATTAAACTTTATGTTTTTTGATCCTGAAATATTACTATAATAGTGAATATAAAGACGGAAGTATTTCTAGACTGTATGTCGTAGACTTCATGGCTCCTTTTTAAAAATATTTTTAAGTTTTATGTGTAAGAGTGTTCTTGCCTGTATGAATATATGTGTACTATATACATGTCTGGTGCCTATGGAAGTCAGAAGAGGACACTGGATTCTCTGAAGCTGAAATTGTGGGTGCTTATGACCCATAATTTCAGGTCATAAGCACCTATATATGGGTGGTGTGAATCAATTCTTGGTCTTCTGCAAGAGCAGCAAGTACTCAACTATCTCAACAATGCCATTCATGTCCCCACTTTAAAAAAACAGTGTGATTTTTGATTTTGTTCTTTAAATATTCTTCCACATAAAATCAACTATATCTGTTCATTTATGAGTATGTTTGATTATCCCATTTCATCATACTTTGCATTCAGAACTGTTTAAAATTGTCAATTGTTTTCATGGTAAAATTATAAAATTATAAACCGAGGGCTCATCATTTCAAGTCTTCCACAGCTCTATTTCTTCTTACCTTATTTGCCCATCCATATGTCCACCCACCCAACCACCCACATATCCTGCCCGTCAATCCAATAAAACTGTATTCAATATTTAGCTGGTGCCAGGTATTATACTTGGTGCTGAAGATGTACCGTGATCCAGACAGGCTGAATCTTTCTCCCCATAGAATTTGTTCATTGGTCATTGGTGGTGAGCTGGAATACCAGACCTGGTCACATAGTACAACATGTTCTATGAAAGAGATTGCAGGGTCACATAAGCCCTGGACACTCTGCAGATGAAGTAGTATGCAAGCTAGGATCTGATCTAGGAAGAAAACGTGCCCACGTGAAAGATTTCTTGGTGAGTGGGCTAGCAGGAGTGAAGGTCTGGGAGAGACAGCGTGTCCATCTAGGACAGAAAAAGGTAAACTTTTTGAAGGGTAGATTAACATATGAATGGGGTCAGCAAAGTAAGGATTAGAGGAAGAAACAAGATCCTGAACTCACTGGGCACTAGAGAGTTAGGGCTCTCAGTAAAATAGCACAGTAGGTTTTAAAACAGAGAGAAGGAACTAAGAGGATTTGCTGTCTTAAGCTCCAGTGGACAGAAGCTAGAAATCCAGTGAGGATCTCCAGTCTCACAAGAGGTGATGGTACAGACCAATAACATGGCAGAAGACACAGGAGATGCAGACAGATTAGAAAGATTTGGCGACAGTCTGGTCCCCAATATGCCACATAATTTATTTCAGCACCCATTCATTCCCCTGCTAGGCAAGTTTAACCCATATTCGTGAATTGAAATTCTTCCTGTGTGGCTGTCAGTTCTACATGAAGCCTTCTTTGACCTGACCCTCAGCCCCAGGAACCTGTCTGAAAGAACTCTTGCAAGACAGCCGCTCTATGCCTTTGCTTTGCCCAGAGAACTAATTTACAACAGCAATCTTTGTTTTCATGCGCACTGATCTTCTTTGGTGTCTACCGAATGATAGAAACAACTGAGTACGTCCCACCAATGCTGGGCCTTTAGAATTTGTCCTGTCAATCAACTGTCATTTTGCCTTGGTTCTGAAAATTCTCCAGTTGGGTTCCCCCCATCTCATCTTACATTATAAAAACATTTAGTCAACCTAGGTGCTCATTCCATTCATGTGCTTGTGCTCTTATTTATTTACTTAATACACTATTCAAAGTCTTCCATCTTGTAGGCTTGATTCCTTGATTTTTACTGGCTTTCTCTTATCATTGTAGATATCATGGTTTCTAACATGATAATTAAGGGGATCAGACATTTTTTTCTGATATAAACAAACACATGGTACTCAAATGAACCATCTCAAGGCACAAGAAGTAACCAAGGTACAGAACAATTCCTTTGGCTCTCTAGGTGGAATGCTTTGATAGTTGGCACATGCCTTGCACAAAACAAAAGACCCGAATTTGGGTATTTGAGTGTCGGCTGGATCGAGTTAATCCTGTCCTGTTTTTTTTTTTTTTAAACAGTTCCTGCTGTTTACTCAGTAGAAGCAGAACTAAACAGTACAAGATCCTCCAAAAACAGCACTCAGAAGAACAAGAGACACGATGAAGAGCTCTTAATGTAAAGAAACATTTTGGCTTTGCCCCGTCATCTCTCAAGCTCTCAGCCTGCCATCACCCCGGACCCCACCCTGTTGAAATGGGTGCTGGACTAACCCTGGCTGGCAGGAAAGCTTTTGAGTTCCAGGATTCTTCTAAACTGTGCTTGCTGTAAGTGATTTTTATGCTAACCTTGCATTGAAGTCCTTTTTTGGCAAATGCATAGCTCTATAAGATTAAAAATAATTTGGAGGGCAGGATTTCTACCAGGAATTGATCAAACAATGTGCTGTCATGAGCTGGTTCCAAATTCCTAATGCATCTGCTTTCGCCAGCCCCCGCTTTATAAATCTACAATCCCCCGTTTGTCTGCATTCAGTCTGCTTGTGTGCTGGAAGAACCACACCCCTTTATTTCTGGCCCTGAGGGCTTCTTTCCAAGTTTGGGGGAGGGGGAGGATCACTCAAATAAGAAGTCACAGAAGCCTTAAATAATACGGTTGTTGCAAGCATCCTTGTTGAACATTTAGCAAGCTATCCCATTGCCTTTCCTCATCAAGGCAGATGTAAAACAGCCGCCTCCATGTTCCTGCCAGAGCAGCCATCTTGAGTTCAGACACTTTTCCGAGTTCCTCTTGAAACTTTCCAATTGAATACATATGGTTTCCAGCAGAAACCGGATGTCTTGTTTGTTTGTTTAATTATTTTTATCTGAAGTTGCATCATGACCCAGTGGGTCATTCTGTAGGGATTTTTTAGGCTCATCTGGAGGCCGTGCTTCATGCTTGGGCTTCTGTGATCCAAGATGTTTTCTTCTGGATTGCCTGTGCCTAGTCTAAAGTTTGGGATTTCTTTATTCTCTTCGTTTTTTGATACTGGATTTTTATAGTATTAGGTCACTTTAATTCGCAAATAACAAAAACCCGAGCAGAACTTGCTCAAAGAGAAGTGGAATTCATTAGCTTTCATAAGTGGAAAAGCAGAGGTGAGCATGACTGAGTTCAGGGCTCAGAGGGGTCATCAGGACTCGGTTTCTTTTTCTTGGCCCCATTTCTTGATATTGGTAGCTTGACCTCATACATCACAGGCAATAGTGGTAGTATGTCCTTCAGTTTCAGGTCCTCCAGAACAAGAGTTGTTACTTCCCAAGGTGTGCATCAAGAACTTAAACACAATGGTCACCGGATGGAATAGTTTCACATTACCTGATTTTGAAGCCATCAGTGTGGCTGGCAGCTGGAAGGGAGGGCAAAGAGTCCTAAATACAGCAGATGGGAAGACATGCCCATCTCAGTTGTCTTCTGCTACAAAATCAATGTGACAATTATAATTCTCCTTTCTTCTTCATTCACCCTATATAAGATGATGCTGGTCTGATAGGAGCTCTGCCTTGTGAAGTCTTTTAAGATAGATTTATGAACAAACATCACAGAGACATGAGTGATGTTTATTATACTCATTGTTGTCCATTTTTTCCTATTTAGCTACACGATATTTTTCTGCTCATTTTTTTCAATATTTTGTTTTATTTCATGTGTATGAGTGTTTGGGCTGCATGTGTGTCTTGCACCATATCCATGGCTTCCCTGGAACTGGAGTTACAGATGATTGTGGACCACCGTGTGGGATGCTGGCAACTGAACATGGCAGCCAGCTCTTGTTTTAACTTCTGAGACCTCTTGCCAGCCCCTCTGTTTAATTTTTTCTTCACCTTCATCTTTGTTTTTCTTTTTACTTTATGCCATTAGCAACCCAGCAAACAAAAGAGAAGCTAGATGTCTCTCATGCTTTCTCAGAAACCAAATAACTCTATCAAGAAGTATGTCCAGCCCTACAGTACTGTGTTCCCCCCCCCCCCGCCCCTCCCCCGCTATTCACTGAGGTGGAGAAGCAGCAGGAAAAGGGATGGTACCACAGCTACTGTGCCGACCCTGGAGAGGGTTCCCAAGAAGACTCCTGGGTGTGGAGCAGTGCAGTCCGGAGGCGGATTGTAATGGAGCATGCGTGCTGACGAGGAGCTGCTGGGAGAGAACGCTGGGAGCTGCTATTTAACAAGATGTTCAGACCACTTTCAAGGCCTGTACTGTGTGACTCTCTGCAGATATCACTCGCAAGATGTGACATTGAGGGGTTGCACTCACTGGTACCAGAGCCCGGACAATTAGGAGAAGGCAGCAAACAACCTGAAACAAAACAGGACAGGCAATTCTAAGAGAGACAGAGTGGTACAGGTGACACCCATGCAACTAAGGTCCCCTCGAAGGCTGTGGGTTGCCACATTCTGTAGAAACCACTGTTTTCATTAGCTGGGTAAATATCTTAAAATGCTTCATGTGTTTCACAATTTTAAACTAAAAACAAAGACAGTAAAACCCCAAAGAAACATCTTAGCTTCCCAGTGGTCAGACAGGATCCTCTCCAATTCTCTCTCTCTTTCTCTCCCCCCCCCCCCTCTCTCTCTCTCACACACACACACACATGCACACACGAAACCTTCAATGTAGAGCAGGGACTCTTGGAAGTGTGTTACTGGGTAGCAGGATAAATTATGGCTATTTAGCAAAAATCAAACAGTGTCAACTTGAAAGAGAAGCTTGAGTTGTGGAAACACTCTGGGAGTAGAACACTCACAGAGCAAGCAAGAATTCTTTGCAGCTTGTTTAAACTCAGCAAAGTAATTCATTCTAATATGAGCAAATCTCTTGCTTCCTTCAAATAAAATGAAGAAGAGGGAAAAAAAGGAAGGAAGGGAAAAAGAGAAAGAAAGAGGAATAAATGAATAGGAAGAAAGGAAAGAAGGAAGGAAAGAAAGAAAGGAAAGGAAGGAAGAAAGAAAGAAAGAAAGAAAGAAAAGAAAAGAAAAGAAAAGAAAAGAAAAGAAAAGAAAAGAAAAGAAAAGAAAGAAGACTTAAAGACTCCCAGTTTTCTGGTTTCCAGCTGTGTGATTACTGACTCAGAGCTGGGCTTGGCGGCTGAGTGAGCTGATCTGGAATTGCGCCCTGCCCAGCCATGGCACACACTGAAGGCAGTCAGTGTCAGCCTAAGCAACCAGCCCTGTGTCTGTCAAAATTTAAGCTAACTATAGCATATGGGATTAGAGAGGGATCACAGAACCTCAGACATTTCCAAGAAAAATGAATAATATAAGGTTAGGCCCTAGCTGGTCTGCGTCTCATTAATCCCCCTTTCCACAGTGGTGGGCGGGCGGCTTGGGCTGTGGGCTGCAGACGGGAAGCACACTTCGCCGGGGTTTTGTTCTATTCTCCAGGCTCCTCTTAGGCACCAGAAGTATTCATTTTCTGGCATGAGCAGGGATTTAGAGCTCCGGTGTCCAATTTGCTCTTTTGATGGCTGGAACAGCTGGCTGAGCCCTTGAATAGTTGGAAGGGGCCAAAGAAACCTGCGATTACGGTGGATTCTGCGGCGCTTAGCTCCCGGGGCTCTCTGTAAATTTGGCTTCTCCAGTAGAGCACCCAGCTGGCTCCTTTCTCAGGTCCGACCTGAACATGGTGGCCAGAGGCAGCTTCTCAAGTCACCATTAAAACAGATGATCTCTGCACAGGGACCAGAAAGGGTTCTCCACTTTGCGGCCAGTAGAGCCTCTGAATATTTTCATCTTGAGAGACCATGATGATTCTATTCCAACTGTTCACACACAGTCCTCATTTCTACCCCCACATCTTTGCCATCTCCGTGTTCCCTGGCCTGGAATGTTTCCTTTGCACTATTTTCCAGGCGCCTGTCCTATTTAGGCATTTCCAGGTCCACGACTTCTCTATCAGGTTGTTTATCTGATATAGCATTCTGATCTCCTGGGCAATTAATTATGTCCTGTTGTTGTGAAGAGGTCACTTGTTCCTTTCCTGGCTGCTCAGCAGCTCAGCCCCCAAATAATCACACAAAAACTGTGTTATTTAAAACACTGCTTGGCCCATTTGCTCTAGTTTCTTATTGGCTAATTCTTACATCTTCATTAATCCATTTCTAGTAACCTGTGTATTGCCACGAGGCTGTGGCTTACCAGGTAAAGTTCCGGTATCTGTGTCTGGTGGGGCTACATGGCTTCTCTCTATTCTGCCTTCCTTCTTTCAGCATTCAATTTAGTTTTCACTGCCTAGCTAAGTTCTGCACTGCCATAGGTCCAAAGCAGTCCTTCATTAACCAATCACATTCACAGCATACAGAGGGGGAATCCCACATCACACTGGTTTTTTGTTTGTTTGTTTGTTTTCAGCACAGTTTTTGAAAAGACTCTTGTGTTGATGAGGCTGTCGATTTCCTTCTCCCTTATGTGTCTCACCAGAACTCACACAATAGCAGATATTTAGTAATTGTTCCTCAACTAAATGAACACATCGCTAAATGGGTGGCACTGAGGACATTCTTGAAATCTGAATAAAACACAAGCTAGAGAAGAACCTCCTAGCCCATCCTCGCTTGTTTCAAGTCTGATTTTGATTTATTAGTAGGTCCATGTGGCTTGTACACCACTTGCTCTAACCTGACCCCATAGAAGATACTGGAACCAGCTTACAGCAACAGGATTTGCCAAATGTCCATCTCCTACCCAGAAGCCGATAGTGACTTTCTCCTGGCACACACATAAGTTACACGTGGCCCCTGTCTGTGGTCTTGCGACTCTACTTTCATCAGCTCCCACCAGACACATCAGCCTGATTCCTTTCTCCCGCCTCCTCATGCCTGCCTCATCCCTGAGGAGAACCCAGCAATGTCTGCTCATGGGACTGCTGTCTCAGTCCTGTGGGCACAATGCCTTCTGAAGGTTTAGGTTTAAAGGCCGTGGAAAAGTGCCTCTCATTAAAGCTTCTGCTTTGGGGGTCCTCAAAGGGGGAAAACAAAAAATCCGACTTACCATTCAGTGTCTATGACTTGTAGATTGGAAAATAAATAAATAAATAAACAAGCAAAAGCAGGCATATTTAAAGCATTAGTGACACATCAATTGCTTGCAGCTTGTGCTATTTCCTCTTGAACTCTCATCCTCTGACTGCTGGTGTCTCCGGGTCCCTGCTCTGGGGCCTGAGCCCACCCTTCAAGAAAATCTCCTTGGGGAAGAGGAAGCCAGAAAAAATGTGGCAGTTCCTGAGCTGAATTATCACTCGATAGCTAAGCAAAGTCTCCTACTACCCTCTTCCTGCTGAGCAAGCTGGGTCCACCAGATTTCAAGGAGGTGAAAAGATGGAAAACTCTGACTTTCCTGGGAGCCGGGCAGCATCAGCTCTTCCGTTGGAAGATGCTGGTCCACAGCTGAAGAGGCTGAAACCCCGGGGTGAGGACGTGGTAATGACTCAGGCACAGCACCAGCTGGGAGCCTTCTCAGGCTGCTCCTCACTCTTGTTTTAAAAGGATCAGAGTAGAGTGTGATGGGATTTCCGGGTGGGCAGGGTGAAGGTTTAGGATGGGATTTAACCCGAGGGCTGCAGAGGATCTGGGCATTAGCCTCTGAGCTCCCCTCATCCATCAATGGCATGTGTGGGTGTGAGAATACCCGGGCAGCAACCTCAGCTGCGTGGAGAACATTAGCATCAGGAGAGATGGGAGAGACCAGTTTTCGTTAGATGAGAAAACCGAGGCCTAACAAGGATACACAAATATCCTTCTTGTGTTTTCTTATTAATGCATTCATCCACTTGGTTAATACTTATTTAGTAGTTACCACCCAAGGTCCTAGTGCATTTGTAACACAGCTGGGAACAGAAGCCAGAGTTTCTCATTCCTGGTGCAGTATTATTTCCCCCATGAAGCATATTAAGCCAGCGTGTTCACTGCGCATGACCTAGACATATCTTGAGCACCTACTGATGGCCTACTAAGACCAACGCATGCTCAACATAATTACCTAACTCAGTTCTTGTACCATCTTAAAAGATAAGTGTCTTTGTTTCTCTTTATGATGAGGAAGTGGAGACCCAGAGATGTTGTAGGAGGCCGCTAGTTAGTTCTCGGCTTCTCAGCCCCCAAATAATCACACCGAAACCATATTATTTGCAATACTGTTTGGCCAATAGCTTAAGTGTATTTCTGTCTAACTCTTATATCCTAAACTAGCCCATCTCCATTAATCTAGGGCTCCATGGCATCTCTCTGACTCTGCCTTCTTCCTCCCAGCATTTAGTCCAGTTTTCCCCGCCTATCTCTGTTCTGCCCTGCTATAGATCCAAAGCAGTTTCTTTATTAATCAATGGTAATCACAGCATACAGAAGAGAATCCCACATCACTGAGAGGTTCAGGGAAAGCTGGGATCTTACAGTTAACAGTGGCAGAGTTAGGATATAGCTGGAAGTTTAAGAAGTACCAAGTCCAGGCTTTTTATTATGATGTGTTTGCTTCTAAATTTCTCCCAAGACTTCATAGGCCCCCTTGGCCGGAAAGCCTTTGGGTGTGCAATCTCAACCTGGCATGTTTCTTCCTTTTTACCTTCGTACTTTCCCTTGTCCCTCAGGGCTCATCTTGATTTGCTCATGCTTTAGGAAGTTTAAAGACAATGAAATCTGGCCATGGAGGTTCAGTTTAGCTGAGCTTGCTGTTCGAGAACTGTCATTTCTTCAAACGACTTCTATTGTGAACGATTTTTACTGACATGCCCAGGTCAGACCGGCCAACAGCACCACTATAAAAACCTTTGTCAGTGGCCCATCACAAAGAGAATTCAGCCTTTGGCCTGTCTTCTTTTCTCTTGTCTTGAATAAATTGCTACTTGCCTGGGGGGATGGTTATTTACAATATCCAGTTCAGCCAGAGAATATGTGTTAGAAAGCATCAGATATTCTGACGAGGAGAGTTACATTACAAAAATCAGCCATGTTCAAGGAATTAGAATGAAATATGGTGAACAAAAATACTGTACTAAGCAATTAATTTCCTTGCTGTCTTTTGCTGCTGGGCTTGTGAACAGCATCACGTAACAGGAGTCAAGGCATGAAGGAAACGGATAGGAAGCCGGTAGTTCCGCCACTCATCTGCCAGGTGATTTTGAGCATACAGCTTTCCATTTTGGAGTATTCTTTCTCCCTCTGTAAAACAAAACTGTTGTGTCAGATTTGTCCCAGTACACAGTGTGTGTGTGAATGTCATCCTCCCCCATGTCTGGGCCTGCATCAGTCATCATGAATCAAGTGTGGCACATTTTTCATTCCAGATCCATGACAATCTCAGGATTCCCCCTCGACTCAATGTTTCAATAACTACTCTCAGAGAGTTGGAGGAGGCATGTGGCACACAACCCATTTTCTGTCCCTGCACCATGGTCACAGATTTGGGGAGCTGCCTGGACTGAACGCATGCCCAGTAGAAATCTGAGAAGTGAACAGTTTTAGGCATTATCAAGTACAAAGTGTTTCATCATTTTGTTGAGATTTGATCCCCTTCTCCAATTGATTGACACAATGCTTGAAATGAGAGCAAGGACCATATGTGAATTCTGCTGAGGGTCCCAAGTGAATGGTGCCAAGGAAGGTCTGGAAAGTTCAGCTTTGCATCTAAGGTTTAAGATACCCATTAGCTTCTCTTTGATGCTGATCTAATAGAAGCAGTAAAAGGTAATCAAGCTCCCCTCCCAGGTCCCTCAGCTGGGCAGTGCCTAGAATGGGTGGTGTGAGCCAGAAAGGTCCTGGTGGATTATTGACTATTTGGCATCAAGCATGAGGCTATAGTTATCTCTTAGATCCACACTTGATTTCACACCTAACCTCCACCGTATCCTGCTGTTATTGACAGAAAGTGCTTTAAAGACCACCTGGAATACTGTTGTTTTTCTAACTCTTGCAAAATCAGGGCTTGACACAATGTCTGATGAACAACAGATGCTAATATGTATTGATTTGTTTTTTTTTTTTAACTTTTGTTTCGTGGTGTTGCTAAGAATTGAACCCATGCTATTTAAGTTCTGTACCACTTAGCTACACCCCCAGCCCAGAACAATTTCAGTTATCAAATGACTAGAGGCTATGAGTGCCTGCCTTTGGAGGGACTGATCCAATGAATGGGGAAAGAGACATGGCAAAGCCCTGCTGTACCTCCACATCCAAGACTGGGTTTCCCTGTATAGCTGGTGTGAGCTGCTGCCACAGCCAAATGGAGGTACATTTTTATGTCATTGTGTCTTCAAACGTTGTAAGCTCAAGCTTAAGATGCTATGGCTGAGACCTAGAAGGGATATGTAACTTGCTCTATGGGGACACAGCTTACGGGACAGAGCTTGAGCCAGACTTTGGGTTCATGGTGTCACCTGCCTCTCCTCTCTAGATGCTTATTCCAGTTTTACTCTTTCCAGGAGTTTCTTCTGAACAGCATCAAGAAAAAGCAATTTTACCAACTCAATTAGTGGGTAATGAACTATTACTCTCCACATGTCCTCACACCCTATGTCAAATATGTGACTTGTTTTGTGGCATATCTACATGTTCCAAAAGCCTATGGCTTCTATGGAGTCTGGCCCAGGGGCTTGTCTTTTCTCTCTCTTAACCAGAGAAAGAGCTACCCACCCTCATAGGAGAAGGGGTCTCCTATCTGATGAGAGGTAGCATTTTAACATGAGTCTGGAACAGCTGATACTGTCCCACTGCTCAACAGAGTAGTGTTTTTAAGCTTCGAAGTTCATCAGCCTTGGCCATCACACACACATGTGTGTGATGACAGATTTTTCACATGAAAGGAGATGGTTTTTATCAGCAGCTTTTTCCTGTTAGCTTGATATCAATCGATAGAAAACCAAGCTAACTTTATAGCCTCATAATGTAGGAAAGCAATTCCATGAATAAAAGCAACCAATTTTTTTATCTCTTTTGAACATATCATTAAAATAAGAACTAAAAACATTGGTGGAGCACTGATTTTTGTGCCAATACCTAAACTGATTATGTTATAACCATTATCTCATTCAGCCTTTCACAAGGCCGTTTCTTTATTAAAACAGAAGACCTTCCCATATCAAGCGACTCCCATGAGATCAGCCATATCATTATCTTCATCTATAGACGGGAAGCCCCGCTCTTGGTGAGGATAAAGCATACCGAGGTTGCTCAGCAGGTATTCTTTAGGGAACACCAATGCCTTAATTGCCATTGGTCTGCTCCTTGTTAAAACAGGCGCCATACGGGCTGAAGGCAAGGCTCAGCAGATAAAAGAGCTTGCTGGGTAAATGTGAGGACTGGAATTCAGATCCCCAGAACCCATGTACGAGCTGGGTAGACACAGACACCTACCCGTAATTCCAGCATTAACGACAAAGCAGACACTTGGAGGCAGCTTGGCTGGCTAGACAGTTGGAATTGGTGAGCTTGGGGTTCTGTGAGAGACCCTGTCTCAGTAAATGAAGAACAATTGAGAAAGATTCCTGATGTCAACTTTGTATGCATGCATGCATGCATGCATGCATGCATGTGCGTATCAACCTCCCGCCCCCAAACAGATACCAAATACCACGTGACCAAGATATCAATGGAATGACATCTATGAGAATATTTGGGTTTCATTCGTATTCTTGGCACTGTTGTAGCTTTTGTACCCACGAGTGAGGAATGGTGACATGTACCTCCTCCCATCTCCATGAGTCTTCTTCTTGTGGACACAGTCAGGCTAATGAAAGACAAAAGCCTGAGCTTCTTTTTCACACTATAGATCCTTGGGAGCCTGCAATAACATACTCTGACATTTGTAGAGAAGACATCCTGGATTGTTATTCCCTATTTAGGAGGTGAATAGAAGAAAGTACAGTTTCAGTAATATTGCTCCCTGCTAAATTTCTTACTCATTCAACAAATTATGGCTTAATCTGTGTGCCTCTTACAGCAATCAGGGGAGGGCCTGTTCACTTGGGCAAAACAGTAGAGCTGGCCCTGGTGTTGTGAGTTAGGGGGACCTAGATTTGAGGACTTGCAAGCAGGAGAACTGATCCCACTTCTTGCTGCGGACTGTATTGAGTGAGCTAGCTTGGGCAGTTCTGGAGAGCTCACCCAAGTAGCAACAGTGAGAGACAGTGGCCGACTGACCAACCCACCTACCACTTAGAACCAGAACCAGGGCTGTGAGTTGGCCCAGCCCTACATCCATCCCATCTTCTGAACTGTTAGAGGATGAGAAGGTGCCAAAACTACAAATGAAAAACAGCAGGATCTCGATAACGCAGGACAACGGTATATCCAAGAGGAGCCCCAGCGAGAGTGCATTATTGGTGGTGTAGCAGAAACCAGAGGCCTCAAAAGACAGACCAATGACTCGTGGCAATGAATACTTGCAAGTAAAGATGCATAGAGAAAAGGGTAAACTGTGTGTCTCAAAGGCCACACTACAGCTTCCATCACAAGATTGACTCCTCTCTTTATTTTGTTTTTGTTTTGTTTCTTTGCTTTGTTTCATTTTTGGTTTTTGTTTTAAATTTATTTTGTTTTGGGGGGAGGTTAGAAGGGCAAAGGGTGAATGTGAGGGACGGGGAGATAAGTGAGATAGGAATGCACAATGTGAAATCCACAAAGAATCAATAAAAGTTAAAAAGATAAATAAAACAATGAATCTCGGGTTTCTATACTGTAAAATTCGGCTAAATAGCTATTAATTAAATAAAACGCATTATTTAACATACACAGAGAGATGTTATATCAGACTAAAAAAAATGGTTCCTTAAAGCTAGATGTTTATACTGTTGTCTCTTTTTCCAATCCAGTAAGACTTTGTGAAACTTTGTCATTAAATAAATTTAGTGAAATTTTGCTTTTGGAAGTTTGCATAGAAGCTTACAAGTATAGAGACAGGAAATTTGCATTATTTAAAAAATGTGTGGGCTGAAAAATGGTTCTGTGGGTAAAGTGCTCATCATGTATCATGAAGGCCTGAGTTTGGATCCTGCTCCCACCAAGTGTAGTGACAAAGATCTGGAACCCAGCAGAATGGTGGAGTAGGGGAGGGAGGTGATAGGTGAATCCCTGAGTAAACCAACCTAGAAGCACTGCAGACTGGTGAAAGAGCCTATCTCAAAATAAGCTGGAACTAAATGGGGGTGGCGCACGCCTTTAATCCCAGCACTGGGGTGGCAGAGGCAAGCAGATCTCTGTGAGTTCAAGGCCAGCCTGGTCTACAAGACCTAGTTCCAGGACAAACTCCAAAGCTACAGTGAAACCCTGCCTCGAAAAAAATAAGCTGGAGACCAGATGTCAACTCCTGATCTCCACATACATGCACACAAGGGTGGCACATGCTTTCAGTGCCAGTACTGGAGAGGCAGGTAGATCTCTGTGAGCTCGAGGCCAGCCTGGTCTACAAAGCAAGGTCCAGAACAGTAAAGACTACACAAAGAAACCCTATATAAAACAAAAACAAAAACATTATTTTATTTTTATGTGTGTGTGTCCTTGTCTCAAGAAAACAAAACAATTTTGTGTGTGTGTGTGTGTGTGTGTGTGTGTGTGTGTGTGTGTCTGTGTCTGTGTCTGTGTGTGTCTGAGTGTATCTGTGTACATCATGTGAGTTCAGGAACCTACAGGGTCAAAAGAGGCATTATATCCCCTGGATCTGGAGGTGTAGGTAGTTGTATTTAGGGGTTTCAGGAACAAGTTCTCAGTTCTCTGCAAGAACTGTACATGCTCTTAACTGCTGAACCATCTCTTCAGCCCAATTTTCCTAACTTTTTAACTGTGACATTTCTCTTTGAGACTTGCTTAGGGGCATAAAAATTGGGAACATTCATTTGTTGCCAAACATTACTATCTAAGACATTTGTGCAACTCAATGTCAAGGACATCCAAGTAGACAGTTTTAGCTCTTTATCTACTTCTGGTTCATAAAAAAAGAGTTTATAAAATATCAGTTTCAGTCTTCCATAAGTAACTAGACTTGGAGATACTAACCCTTGTAATCATGCCTGTCCTAAGTAGTCCACGCCTCCGGATACAGTTGGAGGAGAATTTCAACTATCTAAGACTCAGGAAGTCTCCGCTCCAGCTGGGACATCAAATCATGTTTTCAGAACACAAAGAACACTTGATAAAGTTGGAGAGAAATATTTTTTCAAAAATATGTCACCAGGCATCTCGGGAGCAATTTAACAGAACCATCCTACGGGGTATGAATTTAACCTTTGATCTCTTCAAGGAAGGTCAACAAATTTGTTTTCACTCCGCATATCTTATTATCAATTTGCTATCTGGGCAAATCCATCTCTAAAGAAGAGGCTGTGTTTGCAGACTAGTGATACTTTCACCCTCCAAGTTTTAGCCCTTTAACTCTCATCTCTGAATTAAAGTCAACTCCATTGCTCTGCTTAAACTTTTTCCCTTTTGTGTATGGTAGGGAAGATGAATCTAATTTAAAATATAGTATTTGAAGAAGAAAAAATTGTAGACTATTGTCTGAAGGGTAAACAAAACCAAAACCAAAAACCAATGATTTAGTTAATTTTTCTTTCTAAAAGACAAATATACAAATAATATTGTTAATTAAAATATGTTTCTTACTGGCTTTTAAACTGTCTGTATACCTGAAGTCTTTCTGATTTGTTCAACAATGCTTAAGTCATGGGTAGCAAATGATAGACCATAAGCTAAACAAAAACCTCTGACTCTATTTGTAAATAAAACTTTATTGGTACACATCTTATGTCCAGTGTTTAAGGTATTATTCCTGGCTGAGAGCTGCTGATTAATTGCAACAGAATGTTCATTCCTCGAAGGACAATAGTTACTCTTTGGCTCTTCACCAAAAAATGCCAATCCCAGGCCTTAACCAAAGCAAGAGGCTTAGAGAGGTTTTAGAAATAAATCCTTATTCCATATGCTGCAATGGCTCATGGGGAAAGGAGAGTATACACTCATTTTAACCCAAATACCTGTTTGTAGGAAGAGTCTTCATCAAGAGGAGGAAAAGAATAATTATTTGGAAGGCATTGTAGTGAGTTGAATAACTGGATTCACTCCTTGGATTCTGTAGTAGTCTATCTAGTAAAAATAAATGCCAGTGAGGATGGAGCCCAAAACCTTGGCTAATGTCAGCCATTGGGGAATACAAGTATCTTCTCTGCAACACACGTGTGGCTCTGGCGAGTTCACCAGGAGTGCAGCAGAGAGAGCGCTCCATGTCTTGTCCTGTCTGGGATCAGCACTGGCCTCCAGTGGACTAACACTTTAGTTAAAGGAACATAGGCAAGGCGTGAGAGGGAGGGGAAGGTTGGGGCAGAGGACAGGACTACTTTCCACCATTTCTGGGTCAAGGCCTACCTCTTAAGTAATGATTCTATTTGAGAAATGTCTGGAAAATTTAAACCCAAAGAGTCAAATACAGCTTGGATCAGTCTTAGCCAGTCGTCCTAGACTGCCGCAAGTTGACCTGCAAACATGATCTTTGCCAGGCACAGATATGCATCATCCCTTGAGCTTGCCCCACATGAAGACCCATGAGGGTACTTCCTCAACCTCCCTCTCCAACTCAGACCTTAGGGCATTCTTCCTGGATTTGTATTTCTCTCTCAGAAGATAAAAAGCAGAGACCAACCTCGTAGTTTTACCTTGCCATATATTCTACTTTCTTCGGAGCATTGCTTTATGAAGGGTCAGAGTGACAATTCAGTTGGTAAAGTGTTTGGTGTGCAAGCATGAGGGCCAGAGTTCAATCGTCAGCATATAAAATGCTAGGAGTGGTGACAGGTGTTGACCAAGGTTTCTGTCTCACCCAATCCTGCAGTCATTCAGACCCAGAGAAATCACACAGAGGTTTATATTAATTATAAACTGATTGGCCTAGTATCTCAGGCTTCTTTTTAACTCTTATAACTTATATTAGCCCATAATTCTTGTCTGCATTAGCCACGTGGCTTGGGAACTTTTTTGGTGAGACAGTCATCTCTTGCTTCCTCTGTGTTTGGATGACAACTGCAGACTGAAACTTCTCTCTTCCCAGAATTCTCATTGCCCTGCCTCTACTTGCTGCCTGGTTGCCCCACCTATACTTCCTGCCTGGCTACTGGCCAATCAGTGTTTGTAGTGAGGGGCTGCAGGCAGGCCTGCTTTTCATCCCGCCCAGATCCCAGCCACCGGCTAGCTTATGCCCTGAAATAACAACACACAAACTGTATTCATTTAAACACTCCCTGGCCTATTAGTTTCAGCCTCTTACTCACATCTTGACTAACCCATATCTAATAATCTGTGTAGCACCCCGAAGTGGTGTCTTACCGGGAAGATTCTAGCGTATGTCCATCTTGGGCCAGAGCTTCATCGCGTCTGGCTCAGAGAGGAGAGGTATGGCATCTGTCTGAGCCATCTACCTCACTTCCTTCTTCCTGTTCTGTCTACTCCACCCACCTAAGGGCTGGCCTATTAAATGGGCCAATTTCTTTATTAATGAATGAAATCAACACAAACAGAACACTCTCCCACATCAAGCATTTATATAAAATACAAATGACAGGGTACAGACCATTGTCCCATAGCATCCCCCCCCCTTTTTTAAAAATAAGAACTCTGAATCAAATCTCCTTTGTTTAACTTTTCTCTTGACCATTATCCATAGCAACTTATAACCAATATTCTAAACAAACAAACATCCGTAATCTATTTTTTGGGAATGTAGACATAGTTTTCCAGGATACTTCCTTCTGATTGGGGGTGCTGATAATCTTATGGGGACCTAAAGAAAATTTAGAATTATTATCAAGTTCTGATTGGAGTATCTTGTGAGGCTTGATCATCTCAGGCAGCAGTCTTTGAACTGTTCTGGATGTAGAACTCAGACATCTGGGCCATTCTTCCTATCAGAGATTTCTCAGGGGGTCTTCCTTGGTCAAACCTGATTTTTTTAAACACAGAATGAATCCACAGTCCTATAGTGCTGTGGGACAATGGTCTGTATCCTGTCATTTATATTTTAAATAAACACTGATTGGCCAGTAGCCAGGCAGGAAGTATAGATGGGGCAACCAGGCAGCAAGTAGAGGCAGGGCAATGAGAATTCTGGGAAGAGGGAAGTTTCAGTCTGCAGTCGTCATCCAACACAGAGGAAGCAAGATGTAACTGTCTCGCCAAAAAAAGGTACCAAGCTACGTGGATAACACAAACAAGAATTATGGACTAATATAAGTTATAAGAGTTAATAAGAAGCCTGAGATACTAGGCCAATCCATTTATAATTATTGTAGGCCTCTGTGATTTGGGGGGGGACTTAATGATTGTGGGAACCGGGCAGGACAGAAACCTCAGTCAACAGACAAACACTTCAAATGCCAGTGCTTGGGGGCAGAGGTGGCAGATCCCCAGGACTTGTTTACCAGCTAGTCTAGGTTCCTAATGGAACCTCAGATCCTAGTGAGAGACCTTGTCTCAAAAACCAGGTGGATAGCTCCTGAGGACTGACATCTGAGACTGACCTCTGACCACAACATGCAGGCACATACACAAGCAAAAATATTGTTTTATTTTCTTCAAGATTTTCTTCCATTCTGACTTTTTCTATTTTGAAATATCAAATATAAGACAAAAAAACCCCCTTTCCTCATCTCTGCTTCTCTCTTTTGCCATGTTCCTAGATTTGATGTTCATTAGCAAGCATAGGCCTAGGTTATGCTGTGGTAACAAATGATTTCTATATCTCAGTGGCTGTCAAGAGTTCTTTTGTGTGCATGCAATGATCACCAACCTGGTGACCCTCCTTGAGAGAAGTTATCTGTTCTGTGAGTTACTAATTGATTGTATTTCAATCTTTGGGTTTTCTCATCTTTGCAGTCTCTCTTTCTAAACCACTGGGGTGAGGAGGATAAGGAAGAAGGAGCAGGAAAAGTAAAAAAGTGGGGAAGGAAAGGAGATGGGACAATGGAGGAGGAGAGCAGAGGAAGGAGGAAGAGAGAGAAAAGAGAGAGCGAAGGTCCAGTCATAGGCTTTTTCACTGCTGTGGTTCAGCAAGATGACAGACTTCAAATTCACCACAGAACTACATCATGACCCCTCCACAAATGAAAGAGCCTTGAGAAACAGCATCCTCCTCTTAAGTGGAGGAATGCAGGACCAGCATTGGGGAATGGAGCCTGCTTTATTCAGCTACCCAACTTTGTGCCATTCTTCGGCACTGCTCGCCCCTCCTCCTTTCCCCTCTTCTTTCTGAAACCAAGTTTGCGTCGCCACCATTTCGCTGAAACTGTTCTGTTTCCACTTTTTTCTTTTATCACAGTGGCCTGTGGGTGGGTTATAGCGCCATTTTCCCTTTGGTTCTTTTTTGTAAAACCTGACGCAGATATTAGCACTATTCTCTCTGAATTCCCTTCTTGGTTTGTGCTGTGTTGGGTGACACCTCAAGACCCATGTGTTAATGATGTGGTATCTAGCTTTGATGCTATGAGAAGGTGGTGGAACCCCTGCGAGGTGGAGCAAAGTGGGTGGAAGTCTTCAGGTCATTAAGAGGTGTTCCCTTGAAGGATGTTTCCCTTCCTTTTTTTTTTCTCTTTCTGGCCATGGGGTTAGTAGTATTAGTCCACCTTGATGTAGCAGGCAGGCTCTAGGATCACCACAGCCTGGAACCTCCTAAACCATGAGCCAGCGTTCACTGCTCTGCTTAAAAGTGGATCACCTTGCAGGGTGCTGGTGGCTCACATCTTAATCCCAGCCCTTGGGAGGCAGAGGCAGGCCCATCTCTGTAAGTTCAAAGTCAGCCTGGTCTACAAGAACAAGAGCCAGGACAGCCAGGGCTATCAAACAGAAAAACCTTGTCTCCAAAATCCAAAAGTGAATAGGATAGGATAGGATAGAATTAAAAACATGGATCATCTCAGGCATCTGTTACAGTGAGAAGGTGACTAACACAGTGCACGGTGGCACAGCTTTGGAAGCCTTATACTTCCTCTTCCTCATACTCCCCACTAAACTCTCCTTCCAGTCTTCCCCCAATACAGACGTCCAGTAGCCCAGGCTGTTGTCTCACTTCTCTATGTGCTTGCCTATAAGTTTCAGCCTTCGGTTCTGAGCATGGACACCCCGAGGCTCAGCCAGTCCACTCACCCGTCACTTTCTCCAGTTCTAAGATAACACTTTTCCAGAGTGGATGCTCATGCTTTTAAAATTAACATAAATTCATACTCTCCAAGAAGCAGACCTTCTTTTGACCTAGCAATTTCAGCTAATGGAACTGCATGAGAACACTCTAGACAAAAGTGAAGAGTCCTCCAGCTTAAGTGGACTGAGAGCATAAATCATTCCATCCAGTGGCAAGAACAGTTCTGCTCACAAATGCTTCTCTCTCAGCCCTGAGTTTGCTTCTCTAGTTATAAGAGACCTGCCCATTCTTAGAGAAGAGCTGACCTACACTCTGCCATGGCTATATGTCAGCACCATTCTGATACTGGCTGGGGTTATTTCAAAGGCTCCTCACCAGAAATAAGTAGTATCCTACTAATAGTACAGGCTGAAAATACTGTATCCAAAATGCTCAGGCCTGGAAATGGTTTGGATTTCATTTTTAAATGCTGACAATATTTGCACATGTATGTGTTGACAGAGATTTCTGTCCCACCAGGTCCTGCAGTCATTCAGTCCCAAAGAAACACACAGAGGTCTACATTAATCATAAACTGGTTGGCCTATTAGCTCAGGCTTCTTATTAATTAATTCTTACATATTAACCCATAATTCTTGTCTGTGTTAGCCACGTGGCTTGGTATCTTTCATCAGTGAAGCATTCTCATCTGTCTCCTCTATGTCTGGGTGATGACTGCAGACTTTATCTTTCCTCTTCCCAGAATTCTCGTGTTCTCATTGCCCCAGCTCTACTTCCTGCATGGTTACCCTGCCTATAATCTCTGCCTGGCTATTGGCCAATCTGTATTTTATTAAACAAGCACAAGAAATAAACTTTACAGGTTAAAACCATTGTCCCACAGCATGTATGCAAATATCTCAACTATTTATACATTTTAGATCTATCAGTATATGAGATATTTGGGGGTTAAGATCTAATTATTAAAAGCATGTATGCAAATATCTCAACTATTTATACATTTTAGATCTATCAGTATATGAGATATTTGGGGGTTAAGATCTAATTATTAAAAGTAAGCATATATGACTCTTGTTGGCCTTCCGGCCCTGTGACAAAATACTTGAGACAAACCTTTCAAGGGAGGAAAAAATTATTTCAGCTCCTGCTTCCAAAGATTTTTCCTGGGTCTATTGTTTCTGGGTCTGTGGTGAAGCCTAACATCATGCTAAGGAGTAAGTAGTAGAAAAAGCCTGCCTGCTTCTCTGTAGCCAAGGGAGGAGAGAGAGGGGGAGAGGAAGAGAGAGGAGAGAGGGAAGCAGAGAGGTAGGGAAAGAGGGAAGGAGGGAGAGAGGGGGCATACCTCCAAGGACTTGCTTTCAGTGGTTTACTTCCTTCAAGGAATTGTCACCTTACAATTCTACCAGGCCACAACAGCCCATTAAGCTCTGACTCCATTGATGGCTTAATTCATTGATGAAAGTAGAGCCCTATAGATCCATCATCTCAGAAATGCTTGACCTATGAAAACTGCCTGGGGGCCCAAGTTTCACTATAGGAGATCTGGGCAGACAGTTCAGATCCAAACCATAACAAATTAAAACATATAGTCTGGGGGGAGTTTAATGCCATATTATTTTGTGTGACTGTTCTGATTATAATCCATCAAATAAAATCAGGTGTTGAATTTTCTACTATGGCATCATGCCAGAACCCAAAGAGTTTCCAGATTCGGAGTTTGAAGAATAGAGATGCTCAGCCTGTGTTTCTGGTGAGGAGATTGAGGCTAAGTGTGTTGCCTAGGGCAACATAGCTAGGAGGTAAAGCCAGTGTTCCCCCACCCCCAACACACTTGACAGCCTGACTCTGACCTGCTTCCTGAAGCCGCTTCTGATCCCTCCTCCCTGATTCTATCCTCTTCCACAACATGCAGCCCCATCACACTGCCTTTGTTTTAAACTCTGCTGTGTTTTCTTTCTAACTATCTGATGATACCTCTTGTATACGGCTGTACGGTCTTAGGATCCTTCTCTTTCTTTCTTGTCCATTCTGGGTCACATACTGAAAGATAAGCACCCGTCTCCCCTGTCTTACATCAGAGCAGCTTCAGTGGTGCTGGCTGACAGAATTGTTGAAATGTTGATATTTCTCAGCTGGTTGAGATGAGAAAATTAAAAGCATGTACTATAGTGAAAATTGAACTCAGAAGACACACAGACCCAAGCACGAATCCTAGCTCCTTTATATGCCCACCTGATTAAGCCGGGGAGAGGAGGAGTTACTTAACCTAGATATTCACAAGCTTTTTCCACTCATGATCTCTTTCAACTTGACAAAATTTTATAACATTGAGCATAGAGGTATATAAAATAGATATACAAATCAAGCATTTACTGATGATAAGTCAGAAAAAATTTTATTTTAAAATAATTCCTTGGGTACAAGTAATTTTACTATTTATTGAAGATGAAAGAAAATTTGCACACTTATGAAATAGATTTGTTTATTTTTACAGAAAGAATTAAATCTTGGCTGAGTATCTGATAGCACAGGATACAGAGTATCTACAGTGTTTTTCAGAGTTGATCGATATTTTAATTTTATAATCATCAGCTCTGAGAATGTCACTTTGCATAGATACATCGTACAAAACAGCAGAAGCATACTTAAGGCCATGTTAGAATTTCTTGGAAATTTTGTTCTAACCTCAAGCTAAAATTCATTTAAGTGGTGTGTGTATGTGTGTGTGTGTGTGTGTGTGTGTGTGCGAGAGAGAGAGAGAGAGAGAGAGAGAGAGAGAGAGAGAGAGAGAGAGAGAGAGAGAGAAAGAGAAACTCAAGCTAGTAGCTCAAATTGCATTTTTTTTTTTTTTTTTTTGGTTTTTCGAGACAGGGTTTCTCTGCGGCTTTGGAGCCTGTCCTGGAGCTAGCTCTTGTAGACCAGGCTGGTCTCGAACTCACAGAGATCCGCCTGCCTCTGCCTCCCGAGTGCTGGGATTAAAGGCGTGCGCCACCACCGCCCGGCTTCAAATTGCAATTTTTAAAACCAAACATTCTAATAGAAAACAAAGAAACCACTAATGTGGTACTTACGTTGAAGGATGGTAGGAGAGCATTTGCAGTCTTTCACTTTCTGTAATTAGGTCATCACGTTGCTCTGAGAGCAAACAGGTTTGGATGAGCCGTGCAATTCATAAGCATAGCCCAGTCTTGAGTGTGAGCTGAGGTGTGTCAGGCAGCATCTGTCGCTGCTCTGTGGTGTGACACATGAGCAGTGCAAAGCATTCAGTGCCGAGGCTGCAGTGAAGTCACGTGACACAGCATGGGCCAGCAATACTAGAAATACCTCAGATTCATCAGGCATGTGATTTTGAAATCTTAGTTGTTGTGGGTTCAGAAAAGGTTTGCTGTTGCTATGTTTATCGTTATCCCCACGTTCAGTTATGTGACCTCATGTAGGGATCATCATCCACCGTCTAAGACGCTGAAACTTGATTCACCCCCAATGGGTTGAACTGTCTCTTTAAAATTCTCATGTAGAAGTCCTCACAACTCGTATGTGCCTAACGATGTGACTCTATTCAGAGATAAAGCCTTTCCTAGGGAACTGAACTTAAGTGAGGTCACTAGGGCGCATGCACCTAGTGCAGCGTCATTTTACGTCTTCCCAGAAGGTATTTGTGGTGCGGAAGGGCCGTGTGAATGCACCATCTGCAAGCCAGACAGATGGGATACAGAAGATCCACCTCCACTAACACCTTAATCTCCAGTTTCCACCTTCAGAGACCGTGAGAAAACAAAGTTCCGTTGTTTATAGCACCCAGCCTACTGTATTTTGTTATGGAAGCTTTCAGTAATGGAGTCTCAGTTCCCTCATCTGAAAATGGATGTGTGGAGAGATCTCATGAAATAAAATTCTTAGTAGAGTGGCAGGTATGCCCCTGTTCAATAGCCATTAGGACTCTCGGTATTCTCTTCTGTTCCTCTAAGGAGACACCTTTAGGGCAGCAGTGCTGCCCTTGGTGAGAGCTTAAGGCTAAAACCTCCAACCACTCAAGCCGAGGCAAGTGCCTGAGTGACGGAAGCCACAAATGGCAGATTCTAAGATCAAGGTGCTGGTCAGATCCCGAATGACTGGCAGCCAGCGAGACATGCTGCTCTGAGCTGCGGAGCAGATAGCAGGAAAGCCTTGGCAAGCAGCGAAACTAAGGCTGGGATGCGGTCAACATGCCACCTGGCAGCTTCGGCACAGATGGGGAAGCTCAGGAGACTTCAGAGGGCAGCAGATTCCTGCCAGGTGCCTGAGCTCCATTTACTGTAACTCTGTTCTCGAACAGAGTCATGTTTGAGCTCATAGGTAGCCTATAGTGACTCCAAGACCCCCACTTCCTTGAACAGGTCAGGAGGAAAAAGTTCATAGTTTCTCCTTTTTAATTAAATTAATTAATTAATTAATTAATTATACATCCTGAACACAGTCTCCCCCTTCTCCTCCTACTCCCTTCCCTCCTGTGTTCTGCCTCCCAATCTATCTCTCTATAATTGCCTGGCTCCCTTTTCATCTCTTTTTTTTTTTTTTAAATTTGGATATTCTTTCTCTGCCTTTTAGTTAGTTTGGATAAGGGTTTTTTTTTTTTTTTTTTTTTTTTTTTTAATCTTGTTGATTTTCTCAAAGAATCAACTTCTTTGTTTCAATGATTTTTTTCTATTGTTCTCTTTGTTTCTATTTTTATTGATTTCAGCCCTCAATTTGATTATTTCCTGCCATCTGCTACTCTTGGCTTCTGCTTCTTTTTGTTCTAGAACTTTCAGGTGTGCTGTTAAGTTGTTAGTATGAAATTTCTACAAACTCATTATGTAGGCACTTAGTGCTGTGAACTTTCTTCTTAGTGCTGCTTCTATTGTGTCCCATAGGTTTGGGTATGTTGTACATTCATTTTCATTGAATTCTGATGTGGAAGTCCTCTCTGTATGCTATGAATATGTTTTATTACCATTGGTTAAAGCTGTTCTGTCCAATGGCTTAGTAGAGTAAAGCCAGGTGGGAAATCTGAGCAGAGATATAAAGTAGGTGAAGTCAGAGAGACATCCTGTTGCTACTGAAGGAGAAAGATACCAGTCACCAGCCAGAATCTTCCCAGTAGGTCACAGGCTCTTGGTGATAGACAAATTAATAGGAATGGGTTAATCTCAGTTGTAAGAGTCAGCTAGGAATATGCCTAAGATATTGGCCAAACAGTGCTGTAATTAATATAGTTTCTGTGTTTATTATTCAGGCCTGGGCAGTCAGGAAACGAACAAGCAGTCTCCACCTACAGAACTGTAGGAAATGTTCAGTTTCTTTCTTTATATTTTCCTTGATTCGGTGGTAACTGAGTTGAGAGTTGTTCAGTTTCCATGAGTTCATAGACTTTCTGTAGTTTGTGTTGTTGTTGAACTCCAACTTTAATCCATGGTGATCTGATAAGGTACAGGGGGGTTATTCCATTTGTTTTTGTATCTGTTAAGACTTGCTTTGTGACCAAGTATGTGGTCAATTTTGATGAAGGTTCCATGGGTTCCTGAGAAGAAGGTGTATTCTTTGGTGTTTAGGTGGAACATTATGTAGACATCTGTTGGGTACATTTGAGTCATATTATCTGATAGCTCTGTTATTTCTCTGTTTAGTTTCTGTCTGGATGACCTCTCCATTGGTGAGACTGGGGTACTGAAGTCTCCCACAACTTATGTGTGGGGTTCCATATGTGATTTTAGCTTTATTAAATTTTTCTTTTACAAATGTGGGTGTCCTTGTATTTGGGACACTGATGTTCAGAATTGGGACATCATCTTGGTGGATATTTCCTTTGATGAATATGAAATGTCCTTCTCTATCTTTTTTGATTAATTTTGATTTGAAGTTTATTTTGTTAGATATTAGGATAGTTACATTAGCTTGCTTCTTTGGTCTGTTTGATTGGAAAATCTTTTCTACTATTTAACTCTGAGGTAATGTCTGTCTTTGATGTTGTGTTGAGGTATGTTTCTTGTAAGCAGCAGAAGGATGGATCCTGTTTTTGTAACCATTCTGATAACCTGTGTCTTTTTATCGGAGAATTTAATCCATTGATATTGAGAGATATTAATGACCAATGACTACTAATTTCTGTTATTTTTGTTGTTGTTGGTGGTGGTGGGGTGGTGGTAGTAGTTAGTGGTGTGTGTGTGTTTCCTACTGGTGTGTGATTATCTGCTGCCTGTGTTTTTGTAGGTTTAGTTAACCCAAGAATTCCCTTCTCTCTCTCTCTCTCTCTCTCTCTCTCTCTCTCTCTCATTTTTCTTAATGTTGTTTTTGTAGTGATCTAATTCAAGTCTACTTAGTGATCATTTAGAAGTGATTATCTACAAGGGAGATGAACTGAATAAGGGACAGAGTCCTTGAGGTTAGCCAACTGATCTCTCCCTGGTATATATGGACTTGATACTCTAATAGCACCCATGTTCCTATATTTGGTGGTTTGAACAAGAATGGCCCTCATAGGCTCATATATTTGAATGCTTGGTCATCAGGAAGTACGACTATTTGAGAGGGATTAAGAGGTGTTACCTTGTTGGATTAGGCGTGGCTTTTTAGGAAGAAGTGTGTCGCCAGGCTTTGAGGTCTCAAAAGCCTAAGCTAGCCCCAGTGTCTGTCTGTTTCTGCTGCCTGTGGAACAGGTTATAGAACTCTCAGCTACAGCTCCAGCACCGTACCTACCTGCATGCTGTCATGCTCCTCACCATGATGACAGTGGACTAAAACCCTTGGAATTGTAAGCAAGCCCCAGTGAAATGCTCTCATAAGAGTTGCCTTGGTCATGGTGTCTCTTCACAGCAATAGAACAGTACTCAGATACTACAATTCCAAGTCACAAGCATAGAGAGACTCGATGCTAGGTGTCTCCTGTGGTGCATGAAGTACTAAGCGATAGCAGTAATAATGGTTACTGTATGAAAGGGGTGACAACTATGTGCCAGGAACTGTGGCAATATCACATGTCCTCCGGCCCCCAGATACTCTCCACGACTCACAAGCCTTCTCATTTTAGTGATGCAAAGGCTGAGTCCCGGTGAGGCTAGCAACTTGTCTAATGTTTCAGGGGTAAGAAGTGGCAGAGCCAGAAATCCAAACCAGCCCTCGAGTCTGCTCCTTCACTCTTCCCCGCTGAGCCCCACCAGGTCACCTCTGTGGCAGGGAGGCCAGACTGCATGGCAGTGTGCAAGCAGTAAGCAAAAGCCTCTCTTCAGGGAACTGGAAAGACGACTGGGTGCGCCAGAGGAAGGGAAAGCCATCCTGACAGGGCAAGCCTCTTCCCTCTGCAGCCCTCAAGGAGCATGGCTGCCACAGGCTGCAGAGGGCAGGAAAGGAACATCCACCTGTGCTCATCCCCCACTTGCTTTCTTCTAATAAGAGCTCTCTCTCCAGGGGACATCCTGGGTTGGGTGAAAGGTCCTGCAAAGCCGGGGCCTCCACGGAAGCATTTGTTGGTGGAATCTTTTTGCTGAGCTGCCTCTCTCTGGCTTTGAGCTGTCTGGTGATATAAAAGATGACCAGGGAAACCTGGGTGTCAGAGATACCATCAATGCTTTCACGTAAGTGTATCCCATTGCACACGTGGGACACACCTGCGCTTCATCTTTTTTATCACTTGCCTGAAACTCAGATCCTGCTGGGCATCCTGTATTTTTCTTTGCCAAATCTGACAATGCCCTCTGGCTTGCAAGCAGCCTGTTACCTTCTTTCAGAATCACTGGCTATGCTGATACCGTCAGGAAGAGCAGAGCCTCAGGTGTGTTCTGAAAGCTGTCTGCTCTACCTTGTTCCTTCAAGACATGGTTTTTAAAGGCTGTGGACTCCGCGAATAACAACAGCAGCGATTGCAATATTCTTCTCATTATTTGGGACATGTCTTGAGGGTTGGGGGCGGGGATCAACTTTCCACTGAAATTCCCGGAAACTCGTCTGTACAATTTGCATTCAATAAAAAGCATCAGAGTCATGCAACAAGGGCATCTTTGGAGAGAGGTCCCACAGAGGAAGTGGGAGCTAGAGGGAGTCATCCCTGACCTCCCTGTTGTGGCAGCTACTCCTGATGGCAAGGGGTGGAGGTTAGGATTGAATTCCAATCTCTGTAGCTCCCTGTTGCAGTGGGGGGTTGGGTGCAGGGGAAGGAGAAGGAAGGGGAAGTGGGATGGGAGGAGGAGGCTTCAGTTCCCCATCACAGTGACCAAGTTTCCCCTCGTCTGTATGTCTGAGAGTACATTTCTAGCACCGAGAGGCACCTCCTTTACCTCCCAAGTGCTGGGATCCTAAGTACATATCACTGCCTGTTTCCCCATGGGTTCTGGAGACAGAACTGAGGTCCTCACGCCTGCAAAGTAGGAGCATTACTGACTAAGCTTTCTCCCAGTCCTCAGCACCCCACCCCACCCCCACAGGTTGTAGCACTTGTAAAGATAAAGCTGATTTCTCCTGTCAAGGCACTTGAAATCTAACTCAGCCAAGACAAACAGAGAGTAAAACAACAGGAAGAACAGTAGAGGGATCCCAGGGATGGGTAAGAGCTAAAGGTCTGAAGATGCTCAAGACCAGGACAAATTGGCTCCAGGGGAGATCAGCAATCAGTTAATGAGCCAGGTGTGATGTTGCAAACCTGCAATTGCTGCACTCTGGGGCTGGAAGCAGAAGTATCCACAGGTCGCCATCATCCTCAACTCTATAGTGAGTTTATGGCCAGCCTGGGTTACAGGAGAACCTATGACAAAAAGAAAGAAAAGAAATAGTTAATGCGGTTATACCATCCATGGCTGTATTATTATAATACATTGATGTATTATACCATCAATGGCTGGGGTAAAAAAATAGTATGGAGAGAATGAATCTAATTACAAGAACAGACTTGTAGGTGTGATCTGGGTAGTCCAGCAATGGCTACTGGCAGGCTGGAGAGGGTGAGAACCCTGTAGTTCCCCAGTCCTCATTGCTGGGTGTCTCAGCAGTCTCATTGTGGTGCTTAAGATTTCTGGAGAGATCCTGGTCCTTAGTCCAAATTGGAAGGCCCAAGAAGTTGTGTTCTGATGGCAGCAGCAGCAGCAGCAGGAGGAGGAGGAGGAAGAGGAGGAGGAGGAAGAGGAGGAGGAGGAGGAGGAGGAGGAGGAGGAGGAAGAGGAGGGCAAATGGATTTACCAGCAAGAATGGAAGGCAGACCACAAGAAGTATTGCTCTTCCCTCAGACCTCTTTCTACCCTGGTCACTGCTGGAAGGTGCTGCTTACTCTATGGGAGGGTCTTCCCCCTTAGTTAACTTCCTAGAATACAAGGTACTCTCACAGAGGTGTGTCTCTTATGATTCCAGATTCGATCAAATGAACAATCAAGATGAGCCATTATAGAGGCATTCGAGATGAACCATGCATTTCACTACGATGGCCATAGAACAAAGGCATATTTGACAGTTGTGTCTTATTGTATTTCCCATAAAATAAATTCAGCTTTTAGATAGATCCAAAGTGAGTGCCATGGATGACCAGAAGATTCTGCTGCCCAATTCTGTCCTGGGTGATAGCAGCGCCTGGCGAGGACAAGTAATGCAAACCATCAAAGCCATCCGCCAGAAACCGGGCTATGTGATTTCCTCAGTATGACCGAGTGTGAACTTTCTGAATTATATTATCAACTCAGCATTAGGAAGGAGGTCAGGACCACTGGCTTAACCCTACCCCATCCCCTTGTTCCGCTAGATGCAGTATCTTCTCCGCTGGTACCATGGAGCACTCAGTACACGACTGAATGCTCTCCAGTTATTCTCTGTGAGGTACCCCTGTTTGTTATCACACAGTATGACTCGACTTGATTTGATTGTTAACTTGATGGGAGCTGGAGTGACCTCTGAAATGTGCATCTGGGTGGGTCTGTGAGGGATTTCCACGGAAGATTGGCTGGAGGAATTTCCCCCCTCCCCCAGAACAGGCAACAGGTGTGAAGATGTCCAAGGAGAAGGTGGTGCTGTCTGCCTCCTTTTGCTTCTCGCTGGCTGGCGAGTTTTTATTGTCACTGCTGATGTCATCCTTCAAGGGCATGAGAACCCAGTTTCTTCATCCTTCCATTGCAGACTGAAGATCAGTGATCATCCAAGAGTCCTCTAAGCCCACAGCTCAAGACTGGGCCTGCGGGAGGCACACAGCTTTAATGACTGAGTAGCTGCAGGTGGCCATTCTCTCCAGAATTCGGAGGGCCGGTGTTGGACTACCCAGCCCATATCCTGCAAGCCAATCTAGTCAGTTACATCTTATTTTATTTACTTTTAGACCTGTGTGCACTCCAGCCCCTGTGTGGAGGCAGGAGAACAACTTGCCAGAGTCCTTTCTCTCCACGGACCACGTGGGTAGCAAATATTAAAGCTGGATGGTCAGGTTCAACGACAGCACCTTTACCCACCAAGCATCTCACCACCCCATAAATCATTCCTTATAACATATATTCATACTACTTGGTTTTGTGTGTCTAGAGAAACCTAACACAGGTGACTTCAGTGAGACTCCTGTAGCTACTCAGTTCCTAAAGCCCTTTGAAGAGCTTGTTCTAAGCTCCAACAAATGTATAGTCAATCGGGACACACCTACTTCACCGAAAAATTATGCATAGCAAGTATTTTTTTTTTTTTGATGATGATGTCTGATCAGTGTCTGACACCTCTTTAGGAAGTTTCGGCCTTTAAGTAGAACATGTAGATGTTTGTTTGTATTAAACACCTGCATGATGTTAGGTCCTTAATATATGGCACGGTTTCTCAGACACTCTGTGGATCTGCAGTGTGTCAGGCTTTGCTAACAGCTGAGATTTACTTGTGTCTTCAGGTTCTTGCTCCTTTAAGAAAGAGATGAGGCTCTGGCTGCCTGGCACGATTCTCACAGAATGGATTTCCCAAGCTGAGAAGTCTTTATATAGGAGGAAGGGGTAGCCTGCCTTCGGGGGGGGGGGGGGGCTAAGGAAAAAAGAAGGTGATCAGGGAACACTAGCCTTGATGGCTCAGTTTTCTTTTCAGCTCATTCTCAAGGGATGGAAATTCCTTTCTTTAACTCACCGGTGAAAAGAAGGGCTGTGCTCCAGACACAAGGAGGAGCGCAGCAAAGAACAAGCAGGTCACAGAACACAAGCCTTAGTTTGGAGGTGCGGTTCAGGCCAGGGCATCAGCACATTCTCAGACAGATTCCATCATCTCTTCCTGCTCCAGTTTCCTGGTACCGTGCAAAATGGCACTGTGCTATTAATTCATAAGGTTGCTTTAGCCCACTTGCTCAGGAGTTAGCCTGTGCCAGCCTCCGTCAGATATAGCAGTCTCTGTCGGAATGGTTCAGTGCGGATCCAGGTTCCAGTGAGTTGAGCCTCAGGCTACCGGCCCAGCTGCAGTAAGCAGTTTGGGCAGCTCCTGGAGGAGCCTGCTGCTCTGAAGCACTGGCAATTATTCAGGCCTGGGCAGTCAGGAAACGAACAAGCAGTCTCCACCTACAGAACTGTAGGAAATGTTCAGTTTCTTTATGTTTTCCTTGATTTGGTGGTGACTCAGTTGAGAGTTGTTCAGTTTCCATGAGTTCATAGACTTTCTGTAGTTTGTGTTGTTGTTGAACTCCAACTTTAATCCATGGTGATCTGATAAGGTACAGGGGGTTATTCCATTTGTTTTTGTATCTGGCAATAGAGAGCTACCTACAAGCCTTAATGTTTAGAAAGACTGAACTTCTGTAGGCTTGGAAGTGAGATGGAACTAGGCAAAGTGGTCACAAGGTCTTTAAAAAGTTACTCAAATTATGTTTGCTTTTTCCTTTTGAATAGATGTAATTGACATTTGTCATGGGCCGTGCCTATGTTTGTAGTTAACAGGCAGTTAAATTATGTATTTACATATTAACAGATTTAAAAAATTTTGTTCTTCCCCTTTCTCCCTCCATCCCTCCATCAGTCCCTTCCTCCATCCCTCCTCACTAGCGGATGTCTAAAACATAGGTCATACCAACTCCATATATACTTTCCCCTATGTGTCCAGACCTACAATAAAGTGTTTTATAAATTAAGCATAGTATGAAGTTAATAATAACTAATAATAGAGTCATTGTAACCCTTTAGAAATGAAGTCTTTGAAAGTGTATTTTGCTCCTCAAGGAGTTACAACAAACGTTAGTACTTTGAGATTGCAGAAATGACCAAACATAAGGCTGGGCATCTACCACAGAATTGGCCATACCTAAGGCTGGGCATCTACCACAGAAATGGCTATATCCAGGCTGGGCATCTACCACAGAAATGGCCATACCCAAGACTGGGTGTCTACCACAGAAATGGCCATACCTAAGGCTGGGCATCTACCACAGAAATGGCTATATCCAAGCTGGGTATCTACCACAGAAATGGCTATATCCAAGCTGGGTATCTACCACAGAAATGGCTATATCCAGGCTGAGCATCTACCACAGAAATGGCCATACCCAAGGCTGGGCGTCTACCACAGAAATGGCTATACCCAAGGCTGGGTGTCTACCACAGAAATGGCCATACTCAAAGAGTGAATTGACTACAGAAACGGCCACACAAAAGGTCCCATATCTGCTACAAGAAATAGCTGTCCTGGGGCTTACTGAGAATTAACCAGCACCTGTCAATCCAACAGAAAATGTCAGAGCAACATGGCAACACCTGTAGTGACAGCACCTATTATTTCATTGCAGAAAGCACGCGACTCTCTTAAATACTGACATCGAAGCTGATTTCAAACCAATTCTAAAACAATGACTGTTCCAGTCTGTAAAATGCCTGTAAAAATGCAGAGCGATACTTTTTTGTATTGCAAATGTAACTGACATGTGGTAAAAGCCAGATTGTACTTGTAGTATTTGCCAATGAATAAATCAATCAGCCAACAGACGACAGTCACTTGGTACCTGCTTTGTGCAAGAATCTGTGTTGGAACAAGGAGGCATTGCGTTGCTTTAAATGTAAGTTAATGAACAAAATAGTTCTTCTTTTTGAGGACCATGTGGTTGGAGATATCAGAAGGTTAATGCAGGGACTGGGGAGATAACTCAGTCAGTAAAATGCTTGCTTTAAAAGCATGGAGAGCTGAGTTTGATTCCCAGAAACCACATGTGGGGCATAGTAGTAGCCCTTAGGTTGGCCTCTGTCCCCGACACATGTACATTTCCAAACAGGTAGATATTTGTACATTCAAACATACACACACATGCATAGATGCATAATCGTTTTAAAAAGCTAGTGGATAATTTTGACCTAAATGACACTTGCACCCCTCACTATAACAGAGGAGAATTTGGGGAAGACTTTGTGAGGAAGTACGTCCTTAGAATCCAGGTGTGGAGTGAGTAGTTCATTTTCTAAATCTTGTACGATGGCAGGCAAGGGCAGCTTCCCAGCAACTCAGCTGCCCTGTGCTACAAGCCAGACTATATTGAATTCAACAGTCTATAAGCGTTCCTTGAGTATCTGCACTTTACATGAACCCTGTTGGATTTAAAAGTTGGGTTTTGGAATCTAATGAATTTCAGACCATATATGTTGAATATCTGGGCAGATTTGCAGTCTCTGTTCATGCTTTGGAAGAAACTGAGTCCTTTCCTTGAGAGCCAGCCGCTCAGTCAGTGTCTGGAGACCTCCCACAGCACAGAGGCATACGTTGGTTCCAAACTGGGGCGGGGGAGGGGATGATGATATTCTCTTGAACTCTCCTCTGAGCAGGAATTTTGTATCTGAGGAAGGGGAAATTGAGGCTGGGGGACAGATGTATCTTGCAAGGCTGTTCCCTCGAATTTGAACGCAGGTAGAATTCCCGGGTCAACAATTTGGTTTAGAACAGAGTTTCTCAACCTGTGGGTCAAAGGGGGTTTGAGCGACCCTCCATCAGGCGTTGCATATCATATATCCTGCATATCTGATATGTACACTACAACTCAGACCAGTAGCAAAATTACAGCTATGAAGTAGCAGTGGGAATATTTTTATGGGGTCCCCACAACCCGGGGAACCATATCCAAGAGACACAGCATTAGAAAGGTTAAGGACCACTGGTTTGGAGGACTTCATTGTAATTGCCTGCTAACTCCTGACATGCAAAATGAACTCTCCCTGTTCACTTCCAAGTTGTAGGATCAGAGGCATCAATAAAGAGTTTTGGTTCCTTAAGAAGGATTACTGGGGATGCCATGGAGCTAGCCAGTCTTAAAGGCTGGAAGTCAGCCATATAAAATGCCACATAGGGAGAAAGAAAGATGTTTGGAAATACTTTTTCTGGTTAAGGCCCTGAGATTGCATGGGTTTCCTTAGTTCTATGGAGTTCCTCCAACTGTCTGGGGATGTCTAGGGTTTTAAGAAACTCTTGGTGACCATTAACCTAACTCTTGAGAAGATGGCATCCCTATGCCAACTGTGTGGTGGGATGTCCTCTTAGGAGGCTTTTTAAAAACCAGGCGTAGAGGGGAATCCTTTCTTGAACTAGGGCCTCTGAGATTGCGTCAATGGCTCTCTTCTTCAACTTCCTGCTTGCTGTGCTTGAAGTTCAGCATAAGCAAATAAATATCAACGACTGGCTTAATGATTTTCATAAGGCTCTGTGCTTTCAAGGCAAGAGGCTCTCCTGAAATGTTTGATCTACTCTGCACGAATCTGCTCTCCAAATGGCCAGCACATGTCGAGGCCTGCTGTCCTCTGGGTTAGAGGAAGATGCCTTTGATGGGTTAACCGCAGAGTAACTGAACCCTTTCCAAGCGCTTTTCAAAAGTCCTTTGTCCTGGTGTGGATCTTGCTACTTGGGTTGGATCAGCAAGAGAGTGCTCCTGGCAAAGAGCTCTAGTATACTCTCCCTGATTTGAGTTTGGCCCCTGGGTAATGCCCTCTGAAATCTGATGTCCCCAAAGTTCCGAGCATAACAACCAAGCAGTTATGAAACAGTTGCTCTAAACTCTAGCTGGGCCACTCAGATTCTTCCAACACACCCTCCACAATTCCTTAGAGCCAAGTGACATCATAATTGTCAATCGTCTCAAGGAGGACTGGTCTTTTTGTTAGCAGAGCATTTTGGCAACTGACTGACGCCCCCAACAGTGAATGTCATTTGTTTGTTTATTTCTATGATATTTTGTGGCTAAGTATTCGAGCCGTGGTTGCTGAAGCCATGATGCAGAGCAATAACCATTATACAGCCACGGTGAGTGACTGGGTACTAACCATTATTCAACCACGTGAGTGACTGGGTACTAACCATTATATAACCATGGTGAGTGAGTGACTGGGTACTAACCATTATACAGTCATGGTGAATTACTGGGTACTAACCACCATAATAGTATCCTGGTGAGCTACTGAGTATTAATCATTATATAATCACTGTGAGCTACTGAAAAGCTTGTGCTAAGTATGGAACACAGAGCCTTGGGCATGCTTACTCTTTTTCTTGACGTTAATTGAACCAAAGGGAAGGCAAAGTTTTGTGTATGTATGTATGTATGTATGTATGTATGATTTATTTATTTTCTAGGTTATGACACTCAGTTCTCTCCATGGTTATTGCTAAGTTCAGACAAGTCTTTAAACTGTGTTTTCTATCTTGTTTTATTGAATTAGCTAGCAGCCATGCAGTCACCTAGTCTGGAAAGCTGCGAGTCCTGAGTCCTAGTAGACTGTTTTCGTTACAGCCCTCCTCCTACATGCAAGCAACTACTCGTCTTCACTGATGGTCCCACTCCATCACTGAGACGGTCTGCCGTCCGCTCTGTCTTCGCCATGGTGTGCCTTTTCTAGCCGTCAACACCTTGTTTCTGTACCTGGAATTGCCCTGGCGACCTTTTCCAAATCACTCTGCTTTACTCTTATTCTTCACTGAACCTATACATTTCCCCTTTCTAGAAACTTAGATTTTTAAAATATAAATTAACAATTAATAAATCATAGGATTACAAGTCACACCAGCTGACTTTTTTCATCACAGGAGGGGGTAGAATTTTACTGATCATTTTCATTATCTATGCAATATGTCAGTGTGGTTGGCAGCTCATATAGTGGATGTTTTAGGGCTAAGTGGTCCTCAAATGCCACATAAAATTTAGTGTATGATATTTTTATATATGCTCACTTTGGATTGCTTGCTATTACTTAGCATTTTTGCATGTATGCCCATATATGAGGTCGATTCTCACTCTGTCCTTACTTGACCTTGACATCAGGATTGTAATGGCTTTTAATATGTTTGTAAAATGTTCTTCTGTTCCCTGTAAGGGCAACAGCTATTATTTCCTCTTTTAATCTTCAGAAAGTTATCTGAGCACTTTATGGATCTAATATTCCCTTTTAGCCTATTTCTGCCTTTGGATTCCCAGCCCACTCCCTGCCAGGCTACGTGACCCTGCAGAGTCAAGTTTTTTTAAATAACTTTTCATAGCTTATTCTTTCCTAGTTCTGGACAGAGTGGCTGTGCATGGGTGGTGCACATGGTGCACCCCAGATCTGGGAAGCTGAAGTGATAGGATTGTAAAATCGCAGGCAGCCTGGGCTACGCTACATAGCAAGACACTGCCTCACAAAACAAGAACAACAGACAACAACTTACACAGCCTATCTAAAGTTTTAACTATATTGGCCTCAAGTTGTTGCCATGACTCTGTTATGGCTTTTAAATATTTACTTTTTCTGTTTCAATGTCCCCTTTCATATCTAGCCCTGTTTATTTTTGCCTCTTAACCAATCAATCATGCCAAGAGTTTGTCTATTTGTTTACTTTTTGGGGGAAACAACCAGTTTTTCATTCTCTTGATCAGATGATCAGCTCGTTCTGGACACCGCAGCAGTAATCCCCAGAAACTCAAATCCACTTAAAAACTCACTGGTGGCCGCACAACACATCCAAACTCCCACGCCCTTAGAACCAGCTTCTGTCTCCTGCTCCCCCCCCCCCCCCCCCCCCCCCCGCCACCAGCGTCACCTTCCTCCCCAGCCCCCAAAGTCAGGCGGCTGCTTCAGTATCTTTGCGTAGCTCCTCTTTCTTCCTTCTGTTTCCACTAATGGAAGTCCCGAATTCCAGCTCAAGTTTTCATTTGCTGTGAGGGTTTCCCCAGACCTTTCCTCCCAGCTCTCCCTGCAGTCATTATTCTCTGCATGTGTTTTTGCCTTACACGTTCTTACTGCTTCCATTGCGCATCATGTTTTGGTTGTGCTTGCCCCTGGTCCTTGAGGGCAGTGCAATCCATTGTTGATTTCTGTATCTCGGGGACTTTCAACTAATTTCTCCTATCCCTTGTAACTTCTGTTTGAAAAGGCCATACAAAAATTAGAGTAAAGGTTGTACTGCGCCTCTTTCTTCTATTTTAAGAAGTGCTGACAACCAACTCCAGCAAAGATGCTGTTCGTTTCCTTCTGCTTGCCCTGGCAATCTGAGCTCAAATTAGCACTGAATCATCTATATGCTGATTTTTTTAACTTTACAACTTTTAAAGCCAATATTTCTTTTTATATGGTCCGGCCTATAGGCTGGGCATGATGGAGCACATCTGTAATCCTAGCTGAGGCAGGGATGTTATGAATTCTAGACCAAACTATGCTGCGTAGCGAGTTCAAAGTCAGCTTCAGTTGTAATGGGACTCTGTCCCAAACAAACTGCATGTTATTTTATGTCTAGAGATTTCAGTGATCTTTACATTACAGACCAGATTTAAGAGTTTTCTCATAAACGCATACACTATTTAAATCAGAAAGAATAACAATATTTTATAGCCAACACAAATACATTTTAAACCTTCATTTATCTAAGTATTGTCGGTAAACAATTTAAAGAAACCTCTGCCATTGATTATAGATTTTTCTCAACGCCTCATGATGATTGACCTATTATTATGAGTACAAAACATAAGCCAATGTTTAAAGGAGGCAGCTATGTGGTTGTGAAACCCCCAGTAGAGGTTTTCTTTTTCTTTAAAGGTAGGTTTGAATCTCATCGCTAAGGAGTTCTCCAATAGGCGTTTAATCTGTGTAAGTCTCAACTGTAGAATAATGGTAAAGATCGCTGACCTTCCAGGCTCTTGTAAGGGCTAAATCACATGATGTGTGGAGAACAACCTGGGTTAGAGTCAGAAAGAGAACAACTATTCACTGAAATGTAAACGCAATGTGTGTGATAAGAAAATACAAGTACACCGATTTGGCAAATGCTCAATTTCATATTTGCAAGATTCTTACCTAGGCATCCAGTGTTGCGCTAATTAAGGGAAATCTCATTTTCCTTGAAGCTCTGCTTGCCAGCTGAACTTTTCTGCCCAGCGCAATACCCTCTACTAACCCATTTTATTTTCATCATTTTAGACAAAGGACAGCTAGCTACACGCTGGACTCTGGGAGTCCGGAGATATGAACTGAGCCTTCAGTGATCAGTGGAAGATTTTGGGGGAGCATATCTTGTGTTTTCCCCAAGTTTAAACCTTAGACCCAAATGCCACTCTGTCTGTCTACTCAACATTAATCTGGCAATATTTGTTACCCCAGAGCAAGGCACTGATGTTTGCCTTTACAAGGAAAGTCAATTTTATTTAGTATCTTTGTCCTTCTATGAACTGAGGGGAAAAGTGAGTAGTCAAGCCTGTCTTCAACTCAAAGCATTCGCCCAAATCCCTTTAAAGTAATGATCTGTTCCCACCTGAACTGTACAGTAATTTAAAATCATTTCATTTCCCCAATTAAGCTCAACAGCTACATGCATGTCACCCGGCCTCTCAGCTATCTGAATCGGGGGTTGGGATAAAGTCCTCAAGGGACGTGCCGATAAAGTCCTCAAGGGACGTGCCAATAGCCAGCATCTGCATTTGGCCAGCCCAGCTGAACTTCAGCCTGAAGCTTGGCCCAAACCCAGATTGATAAAACCATGGCTAAGCTGCAGATTTCTACAGAATTGGTGTGCAAAAAAAAAAAAAAAAAATACAGACTGGCTCCATCTGCTGTGTATGTCTCTCTCAGGGCCATTGGGGCTGAACTTGCTGCAGGCAAGAAGAGAGGAGGATGGAATGGGATGGATCCAGGGTCCTTTC
Organism: Arvicola amphibius; assembly: GCF_903992535.2. Taxonomy (NCBI): domain Eukaryota; kingdom Metazoa; phylum Chordata; class Mammalia; order Rodentia; family Cricetidae; genus Arvicola; species Arvicola amphibius. The sequence continues at coordinate 174,091,979 of NC_052047.1, forward strand.
GCTTCTGGCCTGCTGCAACCTATCCATCAAAATGCTGACCTATATTCTAGTGACACACATCAGTTCCGAGTCGGAAAAACTGCTCAGGGTGTCATTTCCCATCCCACGAAGTAGAGAGGGCAGCCACATCTGTGTGCAAAGTTCTTTCTTGTCGGCCTGATGATGTGAAGGAGCATAAGGTAGGGCTGTTGGGAGGCCAGCCCACCGTGGCATGAATGACACTGCCTTCTCTCCAGGGAAGCAGCAGCAACCAATGGGGTGAAAGAAAGTCAGCCTTTTTGGGTTGGATAGCCGCTCTCCCACCCCCACCCCCCACCCTTCCCTGCTCCAAGCCATTGTTTTCTGAAATGCTTTCCTGTGTTTCTGTAGAGTGGGCAGATGGCAGGATCTTGGAAGTGTAAAACAGCTACAAGAAACGAGCTGGTTCAGACAGAGTGCATGTCAACCCCGCCTGGTCATCGCAATATTAATCAAAACACACACCCATCCCTCTTTGTAGGAGATTTAAAGCTTTAACATTAAATAAGATTTATTAATTTAGTGAGTGTGTGTGTGTGAGAGAGAGAGAGAGTGTGTGCATGCAAGCACGCGCTTGTATCTGTGTTTACATGCATTTCCCTCTATTGCTGCTTGCCTTAAACCCTTGGAATAGGATCTGTCACTGAACCTGGGCTGGGTGTTTTTTGGTTAGGGTGGTGACCAACAAGTCACAGTGATTTTCTTGTCTCTGCCTCCCCGCTGGAGCTATAGGCCCACTTGGCCACATTCAGAGTTTTATATAGGTGTTGGGGATCTGAATTCAGATCCTCACACTCACGAAGTAAGTGTTCTTACCCACCAAGCCATCACATCAGCCCATCCTTAAGTTTTCTTGCACTGTTTGACATTGCAAAGGAGGCCATCCATGTACAAATGGAGCACTTTTTGAGGCTTCGCATGGGAACATGGCTGTCCTTTTGCTCCTCACTTTACCTCGTGAGCTGGCCCACAGTGGAGGGCATTGGGATGGGACTCCTCGCTGCCAGCAGCAAAAGAAAGAGAAAATGGAACCTTGATGGAGGAAGCCAGAGCCAAGAGAGCCAGGGATGGTGCCCTCAACAGCACAGGAACCGTGCCTAAGAAAGAGATTTTCAAGTGGGCTTGTGGTTTACCACAGTATCCTCGTGATCAGTACAGTGGTCAGATGTCAGGCATAACTGAAAGTAAGTTCATTTTCCCACAGTGGAGAGAGAGAAGAAAAAAGAAGAAAAGTTTTGCTCATATGAAACAAATACTTTTCCATTTCAGTGCTGGGCTGGCACATGCTTGCGAACGGACCATCACCCTTGAGACGTTTCTGAAGAAAGCTGGAGAAGCAGCCACAGTTGTTGCTTTTGATTAGCAGAACATTTTAATCCCCACACGTTATTTTCTCCGAACAGTCCTTCACAATGTGGACGCTCAGCCCCATTGTTTGCTCAGTTCAATAGATCTGGGCACCAGGGTTTTGCCTTCCTGTTACTATGGGACTGGTAGGGAGGAGGGGGGAATGCAGCGGATCTCAGTCTTAGCTTCAGGATCATGGCCAGCTATCAAGTGTCTGAAAACCTTCCCAGTTCAACCCGCAGATTACAGAACCACCTCTTAAGGCTGTGTGTGTGTAGGAGGAACTCTGGGATCCAAAGGGTTAAGTTGTCATCGGCATTGGAATAAATGGTTTCGCCACGAATTCATCCTGTGCTTTTCTGGTTATGTACCACACTCTGTGTGTATGTGTTCTTTTCCCCTTTCAGATATTATTATCTTTTATGATATCACATTCTAAAATGGTTCCTCTGTCATTTAGGAACAAGGTCTTCTTGGTTCACCACCAGAAATGGAACTGAGTGCTTTCTTTAGTCACATATGCCACCAAAGTCCTGGCACAAGGTGACAGTATAGAGCACTGAACCACTCACTCAGTGCCTGGAAGACAAGAAGCTGCACATTTTAGGCACCGCCACATCCCACCTTGGGTGCCTTTTCTTTCTGTCCCGATCCTTAGCCAGCATCCAAAATGGATCTTCTCATCTCCCCAAGCCTGCAGCACCTAGAGCATCCAGTATGAAATTTCCTGCTGACTTTGTTTTGGCTGGGATTGCGAGGCTACATGTGGGAGAATTCAGTTCAACCAGCACAAAGCTGATAGCCTGCCCCTGCGCAGTCACAGGCAGCTCAGTCGAAAAAGGTGACATCATGGATATTCCGGGGACTTCAGGTCCGCTGCACACAGTGGCTTCTTCACTACACCGAAGTCACAACCTGGATTTGAAACAAAAACAACTCTTCCTTCTCATAAATAACTGCTCTGGGGCTCAAAAGTATCCTAAACGCAAGGGCTCAGAAATGGTCCCTTTTCCTTGGAGCTCCGTCTGATTTCCTAAATCCAATCACAAAGTTCTTACTAGCGTGTCACACACCTCTCAGCTCATTATTTTTCTCCAGAGCTCTCCAGTTCGCCAGCATGCAGCCTGTGAAAGGCTGCACCATGAATAAGCATGCGCAGGACATACTGAAAGCCGCTCTTCACTGCTCCCGGCTTTTCCTCCAGGAATCCCACCACCCCGCCAGGGGTGCAGGATTTGATGCATTAGCTCTGAATCGAGAGTTTTTTTTTTGTTTGAACGTGTCCAGTGTGTAGTGTGGAGAATATAATGCACTTACCTTGTTTACACAAATCACATTTTTGTCTTCATGCTCTTTCGCCTTTCTTTCCGCCATCTCGCTCGGCTAGCGCTGTGGAAATAAGGAGGTAGGTATAGAGACAGATCCTTTCAAATAGCCATCCCAGCTTTAAGCATTCAGGACTGCAGGAAATCAATGCATTAGATAATTTACCATGTCTCCAACACCAGAGTTCCCTCTGATGTTTTTAAGTTGTGAGCAGGCAATCATTTTACATGTGTAACCAGCCGTGAAGGTTAGCCTTGGGGAGTGCAGGTTACTGCTGTGATCAATAAACTTCACACGAGATCCCGTGACATGTGTTTGGACTAATTTTTTTAGCTGTATGGTAATTAGGCACATGTGGTAAGCAGTTGACTCAAGTAACTGTCCTTATTGTTTTGTTACAAACCATGGTAACAGGAGGACAGTTTGGGAGCCACGGAGATGGTTCAGAGGGTAAAGGGGCTTGTCTCCCAGTCTGACTATCTGTATTCCTGCAAACTACATGGTGGGAGGAGAGAAATAACTCCCTCAAGTTATCCTCTGACTTCCACATGAAAACTCGCACACACACAGGTAAAAAACATTAAAGCACAGATTAGGGGCTGGAGATAGATCAGCCATTAAAGTTTAGGCTCACAAGAGAAAAGATATGGGGGTTAGGGTCATGGGAAGAACTACATCCTATTCTATGACAGCGTCTGTACCCTATAAGCCACTGAATAAATATGTATATGTTGATATATTTATATTCAAATAAAGATATATATATATATATATATATATATATATATATATATATCTGTAGCTGTCTGTCTGTCTGTCTGTCTGTCTATCTATATCTGGAGAACAATGGCAAAAGGACTCTTTCCAAACATCTGAGGCTGTGAAGATGCAGCCAGTGTGTGGCTTCAGTACCATTCTTCCAGAACGGGGCTTAAATGGTCCAATTCTTTCTGCTGATTGTAGAGTCTCTGGCCTAGCAGCAAAAGTATTGCCTAAAAACTTGCTAGAAATTTAGTCTTGTAACCTCTTACCTCTAAACCTGTCACAACCAGAGCACACTGCAGGATCCTTCACTGTTTCTATGACGATTCTGATTTGAGAGACGCTGACCCACTTGGCTTGTTCTCTTCTCGCCTTGGGTGAGTGGCTCTCAGAGTGGTTCAGCAGTTCTTGAGAACTTACTAGAAATACAGATTCTAGGGCCTCAACACGGCCCTTCTGAATGGGGAGCCGAGGGCAAACCCCTTCAGTCTGTGGGCTAAGAGGCTCCCCCGGTCAACACAAGGCCATTAAGTTGGTCCCTATCTAGGTCAACATCCTTCACGCTTTCAACACATCCAAATCACCTTGGAGTTTTAAAGCTGTTCAGGCTATACTCCAGAGCAACCAAGTCTCTAGCCTCAGGGGACAGCCACAGCACAGAGTAGGGAGCAGCGAGTGTCAATGTGCAGTCAAATTGGAGAGCAGATGTGGAAACTTTAGTGAGAACTGGTGGAAAGAGAGTCCCAGTGCCTCCCGTATTTCAGTAACCATGGGCTCCAGGAAACAGGGACCCACGTTTCCCAACCACTTATGGTTCCGCTCAACATGTGATCCAAAGCCCAGCAAGATTAGCCTCCCACTTCCCAGCCTTGCAGATCCACGTGGCAGCTGATGCGAATCTGCAGATGATGCACAGACAAAAGCTCCCCAGTGACTCTGATGAACACTGAAGACTAAGACCCCTGGTGTAAACTGCTTTCTCTAGCTTATTTTTTGGGGGGTGGGCGGGGAAGTAAAAGGAACAAGTTACCTGGCTGGACTATTGGTTTATGCCTTCAATCTCAACACTGGGGTGGTTGAGACAGTAGTATCATAAGTTTGAGAGGACCCTGTGTTTCAGAAACAAACAAAAACCACAAACCAACTATAACAACGGAAGTAGTGGCCGCTAGAAGGTAGATGTTTCCATCTTTTGCTTCTTAGCCTCCTGTGGTTGTTTCGTGTCTCTGATTTTAACTGGTCTTGCCCAGTAAGAGTGGACAGCAGTTATGGGAAGAGAGGCAAGAACTTTGGATTTTTAAATGTATATTAAAGGCAACAATACATTTGGTCCTTTTTCATGTGCGCAAAGCCATACCCGGTATGGGTCCAAATCCACTAGTTAGCTAATATGATCTACTGATACTAATTATTAGACATCCTATGGATTCAATGCGGTGTCAGAGATGCTGGTAAGTACATAAGTAGACAAACATTTGAACCATGATGGCATGATAAGCACTATTCGGAAACTGCATGGTATACAAGAGGGTGTTGTGCCAGGCCTATATTACTCTTGAGTGACATATAAGGGCTCTGAAGTGTGGGGCTAATAGGCAGAATGCTAGGGGAGCCATATTAGAGGAGAGATTTGTGTACAGCTTCTGAGGCAGAACTTCACGAGTTCAAGTTACTCAGAGACGGTGAGGATGGAAGCCAGGGGAAATGAGGCAAGAGAGACCAGGTGCTAGGTCATGCAGGGATTTGGTAAGGAGAGGGTGTTTTGTTCTGATCAGAGACCAAACTTCACATAAATGACCAAACACAGTTATATCCTTATAGCGGAGAGATGCCTGGCCTCCTCTGTGACGTCAGAGGTTCCTTGGGTCTGGTACTGAGGCCCTGGTCTACAAATTCTGTCGTCTACTCAGCTCTCCGAGTCCCAGTCTCCTAGTCTGTAAAATGGGAAGAATGACAGAGATGTGCCGAGAAAGTTGAGTCAATTAAAGCTTGGCACAGAAGCATCTGTCGTGGGTAGAACAATGCTCTCCCCCAAAGGTATCTATAATCAAATCTCCAGAACTGAGAAAAGACCGTATAATGTGGCAAGGAGGCATCACGGCTTTTGGTTGGTGAGATGATTTTAAAGAGATTATCTGGGTGTGAGATGGGTGGGTGGGGAAGTGGGTAGGAACTAGGGGAGGGGAGACTTGCAGTCAGAATATATTGTATGAAAAAACTTTTTAAAAAAAATTGTCATAGTCACACGGAAGGGGCTAAGACCCCCACAAGAAATCTTTTGCCACTAAAGCAGGGGCCAAAGAGCTAGCGCTGGAGTGATTCAATTGAAGACTGCACTATTTTCTTTCTTGCTGTCTTAGTTTCTTTTTTATTGTATGAATTTCTTTTTGTTGTTGCGATAACTCTGTTAAAGGCAAATGAAAGGGACAACCTTCATTCTAGTTCATGGTTCAAGGATACAATGTAACATAGGGAGGCTAAGATGGCAGAAGCTCGAGGCTTCTGGACATGCATTCAAAACCACAGTGGACAGTGTGACAAATGCATGCTCTCTGACCGCTGGGATCTCCCTGCCATGCTGGACCGTAACCAGGAACTGGGAGCCAAACAAACTTCTCCCTGAAGTCACTCTTGTCAGCATTTTGTCAGCACAAACAGGGAATGCATTAAAATAGAAATTTGTACTGAGCGGTGAAGCTGCTGGCCTGGTAAGTCTGACTATAGGGTTTCCGGGCCTTCGGAAATATTCTGGGGCTAGAAAGTGAAGGAGTTTGGTATCTTGGGTTAGGACAACCCCTGAAAGGTGGAATTAGATGAGAACAGGCCATTTTTACGACACTTGGAAGATGGGAATGCTCAAAGCAGCTCTACAGTAAAGGCTTCATTTAAGAGTTTCCAGGGGCAAATAAGGACTCCCTCAGGAATTGTGGTTGGGGCCATTCATGTGATATTCTGGCCAAGAATGTGTACATGTCCTGAGAATCTCAGTGGCACTGAATTGAGAGGTAATGGACTCATTTTTAGCTAGAGAAGACTCTCAAGACAGGAGGACATTCCCTGAGAAAGCAGCTGTGATCACTACAGAGATCGGCACCACTTAGGTAACACCTCCTGTCCTGGGACAACAGGCAAGGTGTCCTGAGGGAAAAGCAACACTCCCCAGAGGTTCCATCTTATCAAGCTCCAAGTTCATTTACAAGGAGAAAGTCCTGAGTGGAAGGGATTCCCTGTTCCTGGAGAGGAAGTACCTCAGAGAGTGGTCCGAAGGGGCCAAGTGACCTCTTGAACTGGAGGAGGAACATAGTCTCATTGTCCATTCAACTTCTTCTCAGTCTGGAAGGCATGGCCAATGTGACATTGAGAGATTGGTGGAAAGCAGCTGAGACCAGGCCATGTGTGCCACTTCAGAGCCCCCACACAGTGGCCCTGGGAAGCTATTGTGTAAAGCAATGAAGATGAAGCCTCCGTTGCCATGGAGACCCTAGGGTTTGGGAGATAGCAGGACTGTGGGAGAGTCCCAAAGAGTTGTAGCATGGACTGGTACCTTCCCAGAAGGCAACCTCTGTGAGCTGAAAGGACAGGCCTGGGCAAGCAAGGCCTTTGGATACCAGCTGCTTTCATTATAAGTCCCAGATTCAACATTTGGTGCTTTGCCTTCTGGATTTTTGTCTTGTTTTGGTGTGATTATTTCTTTCCAAGTCTTCCATTTTGGAAAAAGAGTGCTAACTCTGAGCCATTATATTCTAGGAGCACATAACAGTTAAGAGATTTAGGACTTTCAAAGTGTTGCAATTTTTAAAGATGATGGGGACTTCTGAAGCTGGAGTGTATTCTCAGTAAATGCCAAGCATGAAACTTTGGAGACACGGGGTGGAAGATTTCAGCTTAAAAGTGATGTTTTGGGCACCAAGCTGACAAGGGATGGCGTTGTGAAACCATTAGTGATCAACACAACACAACCCAGAATCATCTCAGGGATTGTCCTGATTAAGTCAGTTGATTTGAAAAGACCTCCCCACTGTGGGTGGGGCCTGTAGCAGGCTTTTTCTTTTGCTAGGCCACCAACCATCTCCTAAATCACGACACGGAGACGTCTTATTAGTTATGAAAGCTTGGCCTTATCTTAGCTCCTATTTCTTGCTAGCCCTTATAACTTAAATTATCCTGTTTCTCTTTATCTACATTTTGCCACAGGACTTTATACCTTTCTTTCTGTAGATCTTACTTTCCTGTTGTCTCCGTGGCTGGCTAGTGGCTGCCTGACTTCTGGCCCAAGCATGTCCCTCTCTTCTTCATTTTCTTGATCCCTTCTTCTCTCTTGAGCCTAGATGTCTCCTCTTAATCTCTTTGCCCACCAGCCCCACCTATCCCCAATCTCCTGCCTAGCCAAAGGCCATTCAGCTTTTTATTAGACCAATCGGGTACCTTAGGCAGGAGAGATGAAACAAAAACAACACACCTTGACAAAATTAAACAGTTGCAGCATAAATGAATGTAAAACGTCTTTACATCATTAAACAAATGAAGCACAACTTTACATAGTTAAAGTAATATTCCACAGCACAAACAAATGTAACACACCTTTACAGTTAAAGTAATATTCCACAGCATAAACAAATTCAGCACACCTTTACATAATTAAAATAATATTCCACAAGAGGGACCCTTCTCTGGACTAGGGATACCGGCTAAGAACAGAGCAGCCTAGCAAGCACCGGTATCTGTGCTCCCATTGCCCTCTTCTGCGACCAGCTGCTCCAGGCTCCTGCAACTGTGGTTTCCCTGCAATGATGGGGTGTGACCTGGACTTGTGAGCTAAGTAAGCCCTTCCTCCCTTAAGCTCCTTCTATCAAAATATTTTCTTGCAGATACAGGACAAGAAACCAAGACAGTGGCTCCACCTGCAACTGCTGGCTTTCCAGGTAGGAGGGGGGCACAGGCAAGGAAGGCAGGCAGCCTGCACAAATGGGAAAAGGGAGATAATGGACTCGTAGCTGTGTTCTCCAGCAAAGCACATAGCCCTGCTCACACCTTGATGCAGGGCCAACAAGAGCCAAACTCCACAACTGTCAGATAATGTTTTAAAAAATGTGTTTAAAGCCATTAATTTTAAAAAGCAGATTTTAATCAACTGCTTAATGAATGTGTTTTATGCATGTGATATACAGATTACATGTATGATAGTCTCTATAAGACATAGAGGGTCCAGTTATAGAAGAACTCTGTCAAATTGTGTAAGTTGGTGATATTAATGGTTTCAACTAAGGAGCTAGTTATGGGAGCAGAAAGTGGACTCTGCAACAGAACTTGGAATCTTTTGATGTCTGGGTCTTGAACACAAAAAGTCTTTGGGCTTCTGTGAATTTTTCTGGAGCTTTGGCCATATACAGCTTTGCGGAAGATAAAAGCAGTTTTCAGGGAACATTTGGGCAATGTGTCAGAGCAGTCAGCTTGAGCAATTTCAAAACCGCTCCCCTGAAGATGGGACAGTCAATGCGATTGCCCGCTGTGTTCCACGGAAGCAGAGTCCAGTCCCCATTCAGGCAAGAGTCTCAGGGGTCTGTCTCTGGGGCAGGAGTTAAGTACTCACGCTGCTGCTCGCAAAGTTGCTTCATAAGTCTTTGGCTTTAACGTGACAGTGACCATCTGTCCTACCCAGTCCCCGAGGGGAACATTAAAGGAAGCAGCCCATGGACACTCAGGCTAGAAGAAGCAGGGCGCCAAAGTCTAAATGGAAAGACTTTTCCTGGGTTATCCTCACAGCACCCTGGGATGGAACTGGGGACAGAATGCCAAGTGGGCTCAGAGGCTTCTAGAGTGGGCGTGGGATCATCTGTTTCTATGGAAACCTGTCTATAGGATGTCTGTAGGGCTTTTGGAAGTTGGCACCATTCTTGTTCTGAGAAAACACGCAGTGGCTTTTCACAGTGTTTCTGATGCCTTTTTACCACGCAGAGAGTTTTCTAGAAGCTGTTCTGTCTCTGGCTGGAATTTACAGACGTTCTCTGAAAATACAACGGAGGCTTTAGGATTCCCAGCCAGGTTGCTGCCTTTCCATGGAGAGAAGGCCTCAGCGCCTGCACATGGTAGGGAACGAGGTGCGTGGCCTCCAGGACTTCTGGCATTTTCCTGCCTCCTCCCTCCTGCTTCTGGCCTGAGACTGTACCCCTAGAGGCCTGGCTTTCAGCCAGTCCTCAACTAATCCTTGCTAAGGTGTGAGGTGGCAGAGGCTCAAGGGTTATTAATCCTTGTAAGGGCTTTCCACATTCAACAAAGTTTTGTTATTAAATCAGAGAACATTAAAACATCACCACCACCGCATAAACCAGCTTCTCGGTGTTCCCTGTACATCTTTGCCTTTATAAATGAGTATAGTGCACAGCCATGACATATATAAAATTCTGTTCACTAAGGACATTTTTACACCTTCTCACATTTAGAAATATTGCACTGCCACCATTACACTAGTTTGAAAGTACCTTTCTTAGCATCTGGCCATAATTTCCTTCCCATAAATCCAGCGACTCTCCATATCTGCTACTTCCTGGGGACCACAGAGTCACTTGACCCCTGCCTCCATGCAGGCCTGGTCCTTTCGAGGTGAATAAGTACCTCACATTCAGAGAGAATTCACTGGAGTCTTGACATCAAGGACAAGGAAAGGATTCTCGTTGTTCTCTTTTGGGAAAGTTGAAGTTGCAAGATGGTGGTGTAGGACGTGGGAGGTGGCTTTGCCCCAGCCCTGAGGGGCTTAGAGCAAGGATGCAGCGGAGGGAGAGTTGGGAAGCAGATGAGCAACGAACAGCAGTGCTGACAGGGTTTCCCTGAGGCCCGTGCACATTTCTGCTCTTGATTTCTACAAGACAGATGAATATTGTTGCTGTTATTATTTTGCTTAAGCTAGCTTTTTTTTTTCATTTTTACCACTTGAAAAACAAACAAACAAACAAAAAAAAAAACAAAAAAAAAGAACCCAAATCATTACAGTTTTGGTCACGTTGACCATTTTCTATGTGTCAGGTATTTTATTTCTACTTGAATTTCATCCCTTATATGCAATGAGCTAGCTCAGATGTTTGTTAATTTTCCCCAGATGCTTGTCCTCGGAGGTCTAGGGTTTGAATCCTGATCTGCCTGATGCTACAGTCTCCGGTTTTAACTATTCCCTAATGTATCCTCCCATGGTCCGTGTGTTGCCGTGGAAGTGGAGTGAGGAGAAGGTAAGAATTGCCATGCTCCCCAAGAGGATGTGCTAAGCACCAAGACTGTCAGAAAGAAAATGTTTTGAGATGAAGCTTGTCTGCTCAGTGCTCAGCAACCACACGCCTTGAGTGCTGGCTCTTAATTGGTTATAGCTCCTCTGCGAGTCTTACCTTTTCTCTAACAGGAAGGAAACGCTGTGCTATGTCTCGTTCCAGTCCGTGTATGAGTGACTCATGTGTGGTTTTGCCAGGATTATTTTGTAGGGTATCTGCTCTGGCCATCAGCAGTGTGCTTGGGGCCACCTTCCCCCGCCTTGAGACAGTTAGTCTTAAGCAGTTTAAATTCATGCCTGTCACTCAAGCACTGATTTGCTGTCTCTACAGTCCCATTAGGCCTCCGTTCTGGGCCCAGTTTAATCCTATTTACACAGGACCAACCAAACATTGCAGTTGCTGCTTCGAAGATTCTGGTAGCACTGGAAGATTCTCTGTAACAGGATCACACATTGAAATCAGAGCAAAGACTCACAGAACTGATTGCCTCTATAGCTGAAAGCATGGGGTAACTAAATCTGAGGACTCAGTGAGAGCTTACGGGGCACTGGGTGTTGGATGCTGTGAGATTTTCTATGAATCTAAGTGAAATAAATACGTGTTCATCTACTGTGCTAAAACATTTATATACTGTTTTGCAAAGCTATTTCTCCCTACATCTTCCTTTAAGGATGCCATGATTTCAGGAAGTGATAGGATTAGTTACACACTCCCACACGAGCTTAGCATCAAGCAGTCCTTTGCCTCTGCAAAGAAAGACATGGGCTTGTCCTTTTCCTGAGATGCAGCGCTTCTCTGCAGAAGCATCCAGTCAGTGGAGAGAAGGGAGCCATGACATGTGCCGATTAAAGGGGATCAGTGAGAACCAGGCAGTATAGAAATTCTGCTTTCTCAAGATGGATACAGCAGAGTTACATTTTTACTGGACCAGAAAGACGTCTCAGGACAGAGAACAGAATTTCAGGAAACTCAGATAAAACTGGCCTCTGGGAATTGAAAACAAACAAACAAACAAAAACCAAACCAAACAAACAAACCAACAAACCACACAGGCAAATGATCGGAGAGAATGCAGCGTCCTCAGCTGAAAGCCCTTTGTAAGGGAATGGTCACAATTTCCCTTTTACATAATTGTCATAAATGCACAGCCAAATGAAACGTGTCATAGATAAAATTCCCAACTGGAGTACCCACCCGGCTGTCTCCTGTGAGCTGAGTTTATGGAGGCAGCCTTCTCCAGCGAGCAGCACAAATCCACATAATGTTCCCGAGTGCTAAATTTGGAGCTCTGATTTAGCTGACAGATGTTTAAAATCACATTGAATCGGACAACTCCCTGAGGAGGACACGGCTGCAGATGTGAAAGAGAACAAGTTAAGGGCTTTGGGAACAGTCTGAAAGCCTTGGTCTCCGGCAACTGTCTTCGATGGGTAGAGTGCGTGAAGGCTCATTTCCATGATGAACCTCCGGTTGAGTCGGTGCCAACATGAACGTGGAGGCTGTACATGGGCGAAGTATAGACTGCTATCCTCAGCCTGATGTGGGTACAAGGGAGCTGCAGGTTCCCTGAAAACAGGCAGGAAGCCCCTCTAGTATCATCTTATGATCAGAAATAAATGTAATTCCGAAAATTTAGACTTTAGCGTCAGTATTTAACTGTCTACCTCTTGGGCAAGTGTTGAGGTGTTCACAGTTCCCCACAACTAAAACTCAAACAGTTCCTCCTTCATTTTTGGAAAACAACAAAATTAAAATTATCTTAGAGTCTCTCTCTCTCTCTCTCTCTCTCTCTCTCTCTCTCTCTCTCTCTCTCTCCCTCCCTCCCTCCCTCTCCTCCCTTCCTCCCTCCATCTCTCTCCCTCCTTCCCTCTCCTCCCTTCTTCCCTCCATCCCTCTCCCTCCCTCCCTCTCTCTCTTTTCAAAAACACATATTTTAGGCCTGTGTTGAGACTCAGACTGAAATGGATTTGTTTAAAAAAATGTCTGTGTATTTGATGTGGGAGACTAGTGACCTTTGGTATTTTGTGTAAAAAAAAAAATGTTTGATGTCTAAAATTTCCCTACTGAGCTTGTATTGTTGCTGTTTTTTTTTTCTGTGATTTTTTTTCCATGTTCCATCATCCCCCACATTCAAAATAAGTTCTTTAATTACTCACCAGAGTGCATCCCAATAGCAATGCCTCAGATGAATGCCGCTCACATTGTGATGTCAAGATCGACAAGACATGAGTCTAACAATGGTCAGACAATTTTAAAGACAGAGCCCAAGAGATTAGGGTAATGGTAAGGCTCCGGGGAGGCCACGGTTGCATTTACATCAGGGTAACACCATGCCCACCAAGACGTCACATCACCCTGAGAGGAAGTTGGTGGGCAGCGGGTGAGGGTGGCAGCATGGGTAGAACTTACACCTTCTCTTCATTAGGATGAGCACATATGATGTCAATGGGTGACAGGCTGAGAAACAGCACATTCAATGCCAATGACTCCCTGTGCTGCATTGGGAACAAATGTGGCATAAACAGGGAGAGACACGACTGAGGGAAGCTCACAGTTTTTCTGTGCCTTAAATCGTAAATGTCACACTTCTTGACTTACTGAAGCCAAGCACCTTTTACCCTGTGATTCTATCTCTGATACTATCTTTCAAACCACAGATCTCTACCATCTGTAGCAGAAAGTTCTACCCTGATCTGTGGTTTCACTAGAGTCTGAAGGGAAGAAGGGGAAAGATGATTAAACTCTACCGGAGAGCTGTATTGTTTGCTTTAGCACAACAAACATATATTCCTCCATGTGAAAAAAAAATCTGGTAAAATAATTGAAGCACACCTGATATGCACAAAAGTAATTCTGGGGGCAAAGGAGTCAGCAGAACTTATGGCTCATTAGGTAGGACCTTTGACCTCCAGAGAACAGATTTCCCTGTCCAATAAATAAAGATATTTCTATGAGAATAAAGTGAAGTAATAGATATCAATAATATCCTAAGAAGAGGCTTAGAATGCAGAACGTTGTCATTTTTCCTGACAGGACAGAAAGGTCAGTTTTTTTTTATTATAGTTCATTTATTAGTTATTTATTATAGTTTATTGGTGCTGCTAAGTAACTGCAATCATGGTAATTCTTGCCAGAGTCCTTTATGCATTTTCAGAGAACTTTGTACTGTGAAGATATACGTACAGGGTTATGAACTCTGAGTCCATTAAGCAAAATGTAATTCAACTGGTTGAAAGAACAGCATTTACAGTCAGATTTAATCCTGACTCCATTACTCCCTTGTTCTGCTGATACCTTTGTTCCAGTTACTTGGCTTTTGTGAGCCTCAGTTTCCATGGCTGAATGGAGAAAGTATAGTATCACTTGCTTCTAGCATTGCTGTGGGACGTACACAACGTGGCACCTATAGAACACACAGCCTAGGTCATACAGCCTAGGTCAAAACACACACCACTAATGGTCATAGAAACTATTAAGATATGAACTTCCATATGGAGTTCAGCCATGTCTGGATGGTCACAATTGTTTGTGCTTACCTTTTACCCACAAGCTGCCAGGTGAGGGAAAAGATTAGCGGTGACAGCCCCAATACTGTGGACTGTCCAGTTGGTCACAATAGGGCCTGTTTGATTTATCCTATGTAGAGGTATTTTGATCAGGGGAATTTTAGGGATTACACCCACCTATCAGATGTCCAGATATTGAATAGGAAAGACAGGCTCATTCATGTACCAGAACTTTGGAGCTATGCTACAGCGATTGTGGCAAAAGAAAGAGTAGTCAGTGGTTTTATTTTCCATCTTTCTCATGTATATCTGAGTGTGTAGTGTGTGTGTGTGTGTGTGTGTGTGTGTGTGTGTGTTTGTTCTAAGGTTGATACTAGGATTCTTCTTTGATCAAGGAACAACCTTTAATACTCTGATCCTGGTGAGCCTTTTTTTTTTTTTTTGGTGTGTGTATGTGTGTGATTGACACTGGGTTTCTCTGTGTAGCTCTGGCTGTCCTGGAACTCTCTGTAGACCAGGCTGGCCTTAGACTCAGAGACTTGCCTGTCTCTGCCTCCCTAGTGCTGGGATTAAAGGCGTGTGTCTTCACTGCCTGGTGAGCCAACTTTTTAAAGGTCATCTATTATTCTTTTAAAAATGGACATAGCAATAAAATTACTCCTAATTTTTTATCTTCAGATCCACACATTAGGACATCTTCCAACACCCCGCATCCCAGAAGAACTAGGATTGCCCCAGAGTTCCTTGACTGTTTGTCCTTTAGCCATTTTATATTTCTAAACACTATGTGTAGCAAATGTTATTCCTCTTTGTTCCCACAAGCATGTTTACATGTGGTCCATGGCTGATATACCCCAGGATAGATATAAATGTGGCTTAACACAAAATAATAAACGTATTCAAAATATAAGATCAAGCAAAGCCTCTCTTTCCTTTTCTATCGGGTTCTGGATATCAGACCTTTTGAGGTTCTCTAGACACCAGAAGCTGAGTTTTGCGCAGGGTGAGAGGCATGGTTCAGTTCTCATTCTTCTACAGACAGCTATCAGTAGAACCAGAATCATTTGTCGCTGTCTTTTCTCCAGCATATATTTGCATATACTTTATACTTCAATGTCAAAAGGTGTGTGGGCTTCAATTCTATTCCATTAGCAAATATGTTTTTATGTCAATATCATGCTGTTTTTATTACTATAGCTCTATAGGATAAAGTCAGGAAAGGTGATACTTCAGCATTTATTTGATACTCTCTCTCTCTCTCTCTCTCTCTCTCTCTCTCGTGTGTGTTTCTATATGAAGTTCAAGGTTAGTCTTTCAATTGTATTGTAATTTTGATGGAGATAGTGAATCTGCAGATTGCTTTTGGTAGGATGAGCATTTTTCAGTTTGGGGGATAATAATTCTTCTTAGCAACAGTGTTGCAATAGTCACAGTGTCACAATCAAAAGTGAACACACCAAGGCTAATAAAGCACGAGCCCCAGCTCCCTCAACCCACTTCCAGGCATCTCTCTGAAGTCTTGTGTTGAATTTTGTCTTCACAATTTTCCATTTTCTTACTAATTGTGTCTCATGATCTCCTTTCACCTCGTATCTCTGACTCCAGAGACTTCAGGCTCCACAAAATCTGGGTCTGCTTGGAATACACACCAATTGGTAAACAGATAATTACGGGAATATGTTAAAGTCTATAGACTTTGGAAATTGAATAACTTGATCTAAGTCTCAGATTAGTTATTTAATAACTTGATCAATTTAAGTAAATTACATATGTTCTTTTTGCCTTAGTGGCCTCATCCATCCAAGGAGCCGAATGGTATGAAGCCCTTTTCAGTCCCACAGTAGGGGATTGGACATTGTGTTCATACACACTGTCTAAGTGCGGACTAAGCCAGGTCCCAGCCTAGCAGTACCTTCTCAACAGACTGGTCCTAAAAATAAAATGTGATCACACGGAAAGGCACATTTTATACTGGTTATTATAACTGAGTTATCTTTCTATTTTTAGCACAGGGAGTGTCTGAGTTTGTTGTGAGTGGTCTAGCGAGGGAATTAGTTAATCCTCCCTCTAGGGCAAAGATGCTTTCCCTCTAGGTCTCAAGAAGCAACAGGATGCAGCTTGAGGGAGAAGGTTTGTGGGTAGAAGCTGATGCATTAACCAGACCCAGAATCAGTTGTGTATAAGCCATTTCCTTTCTCCAGGGGGCGATATTTGCTATGGGGCTCTCACAGGGCCAAGCTGAGGCCATTTTCTCTTTGTTCTGTATTGGCTCTTCCTCCTTAGACCTCCTTCCTTCTTCCTTCCCTGATGTAGGGGGTCAGCTTCACTTCACTGTCGGAAGCCATCTCTGCCAACTCCTACCCCTATACACTTAATCTGTCATGGATATTTTCTCTTCTACATCTGATTTGTCTTAATGCCTGCTTTTCAGAAGACCCAAACTGATATACCAGACATTCTATGTATAATGACTCACAAATCTCTTAGGTCAGGGCTCCGAAGCTTGGCAGATGTTTGAAGACATGTTGCTACAGACTCAAAAAATGATATATCCAAGCTACTTCAACGAGTAGCAGGAAAATTTTGCCAAAACATACTTTAAACTTATCTAAGGAGAGCAGAAGGTCTACAATTTGTAGGCAAGTTAACAAGGAAGCCATATTTTCCTATTTGGAGTGTGGACACAATTTAAAAAAATGGTCGATGGTCGACATTCTCAGAAAGGAGTAACAGAAGAGAGGCATCAGGGAAATTCCGGGAGAGCAGTTGTCTGGGAATGTGCTCCAGGGCCTTCTGAGAAGCCATAGTTATAAGGAACAGAAGCCTGACCATACTGGACTGCTGTTCGAGAAGCTCTGCTGACAAACATCCTGACAGAAACCAAACCACATGCTTTCCATCTTTGAGGAGAATGATGACCTAAGAGTTACTAAGAAGAAGAAACCTTCCGTGAATGGTTGATGGTGGTCAGAAGGGCATCAGGAGGCAAACTGTCTTCTATTATGTATACTTGCCCTAAACTTCTGAACTTCCTTTTCATCCTTCTAGCCAAAAGACACTAACTGCTACCTGAAACCAGTTCTGGACTGGGTTTCGATGTCAACCATCACACTCCAAGGGCTTCTCAGCGGGGCCACTACTGGCATTGTGGGTGGGACTGTACTTTGTTGTGCCGAATAGTCCCATACTTTTCAGGTTGCCTAGCGTCTCTGCCTGTGTCCATTCTGTGTCAGGGGAGGGAGTTCCGTCCAGCCATCGTGGTAAGAAGAAAGCTCCCACACGTTTCCCCACTGTCAGAGATGCGGCATCCTGACTGAGTTAAAAAGGGAATTGAAACTGACTAGACATAGCCATATTGTCTAAGGGGGTGAGCTGGAGAGCATAGGGGTTGATGACATAGCTCATCTCTATTATGCATCTCTCTCACTAGAATGAGGGTTACAAACTGGGTCAGGCTCACTTAATCCAAATAAGAACTTACTGATCAATTCAGCTAGAATTGCCTGGTCAGGAGCCAGAACTTGCTTGATCGGATCTCAGTGAGTCCCCATCTCTTGCCCTTACTTTGTGCTGTGTTGACTTTATTTATGATCTTTCAGTGGGCTCTCAAGCAACTTCAGCTTTGCTTCTGTGATGGCCAAGCTCTTGTAAATCCTACCCTCAGGTCTTTTGTTCAAGAGGAGTGGGAAGCTCTCAGAAAGTCTTGAGCTCCATACCTGGAAGCACAAGCTTCTTTCATGAGTATTTTCTTGATGACTTCGTTGTCATGACCAAGAATTTTGGAAGCACTGATTAACTTTAGTCTAGAGCTTATGCCTCGTCCCACCCTTAACCACAGGAAATGAGGGTAACGAGAGGAAGGAAGGGGACTCAGACAGAATCTGTGAAGAGAAAGGCAGTTGGCATTAAAACAGTGAGCTAAATCACTGTTTACACAAACAAACCAGTGAGGTATTGGAATTCATAATAAAAGATCATTGAAATGTAGGTAGCTGTAGCCCTTTAGGGAGAGGATGCAATACAAAATAAAATATTTCTGACTTATTTGGTCACCTTAAAAAGTATTTGATAATGAAGAGATTGAATAAAATGCTTTCATGTACAAGACCCTAGTCTGGCATTCACCAAGAGTTCATAGTTCATAGGGACAGACACTTCAAAATCAAGGATAGTTACAGTGGGATTCCTAAGGCTAGATTGTTTATATGTAAATTGGGCATGGTATATGGAATTTACTTTATTAGTTCCTCCTCCCTAATCTCAGGTTTTTTTCCCAATGCTTATGTGATGCATTGGCAGAAACACAAAGTGACAGTGACATCATTTCGATCTAGATGATGAGGCACACCCATTGTCAAGGTGGGGCCTGGCCTGCAGCACACTTCTAGGGAGCAACAACAGGAGGCTCTGGATTTACAAGAGACTGATACATCATTTGAATGCCTGTCCCACAATGAGCTGAGGACAGAAGTCATGAATGTCTGAGGGCCACCTGTACCAGGGTCACAGACTTGCGAAGCAGCACCTGGGAAGTCCCTTTATTCATGGCTTAACGGGCCCTCAGAAGGTCCATGTGGAGTGTTACTTCATTAAGAAGAATCGTCCCTATATATGACAAATTTTTCATTGAGAGATTTATTTGAATAAAGATTTTTTTGTCTACAGTAAAGTTTAATGTCTGCTTACCTCACTCGAACTCTTTATATTTCCAAATAAGCCCTACAAAGCAGAGATTTTTTAAATGTTTATTTATTAATTATGTATACAATATTCTGTCTGTGTGCATGTCTGAAGGCCGGAAGATGACACCAGACCGCATTTACAGATGGTTGTGAGCCACCATGTAGTTGCCGGGAATTGAACTCAGGACCTTTGGAAGAACAGGCAATGCTCTTAACCACTGAGCCATCTCTCCAGCCCAAGCAGAGATGTTTTTAAGAATAATTTGTAAACATATCTTCAAATTTTTTAGGCCATTTAGTTCGAGGGAGAGATAGCACCTGTTTGAGAGGGGAAAGGACCCAAGATGCTACCTTGTGTTGAAGTTTCAGCCAATTTGAAACTTTCTGTCCAGCAGGAAGGGGCAGGGCAGGGGGTGGGGCTCATGGAAAAGCTGAAATATGCACAATTCTTGAAGGCCCCTCCCCAGCTTCAGTGAAGCAGCAGATGGGGAAGAAGACTCAAATCATCCCTAGCTGCAGAGAGTTCTCATAGCTATGAAGCTGTCAGCAAGGCCTGCAGAGACCCTCCAGGGTTGTAGTTCCCATGAGTCATCACGGCTGGTGCGGTGGGCCCTTCAGTGATGCAGCTGCTTCTGTCTCTGTAAGTCACCCTCAGCCATACTCCTGTTGGGAACGCCACTAAAATCTACATAGTTCACCAAGGTGGACTTGGTACAAGTATTAGTTTGGTCTGTTTTAAGTTCCTTTCTTGGGTGAGTAGGTGTGTGTGTGTGTGTGTGTGTGTGTGTGTGTGTCTGAGTGTGTGAGTTCGTCAAACAACAATCTGTGGGAAGTAGTCTCTCCTTTTACCATGTGGGTCCCTGGGATGGAAATCAGGCCATGCGGTGTGGCAGCAAGTGTCCTTACCACTGAGCTGTCCTACAGGCCTGACTTTTGACGGCTGCGACACTGTTCTGTGAAAGGAACTCA
Source organism: Arvicola amphibius (assembly GCF_903992535.2). Lineage (NCBI taxonomy): Eukaryota > Metazoa > Chordata > Mammalia > Rodentia > Cricetidae > Arvicola > Arvicola amphibius. Next base: position 174,111,845 of record NC_052047.1, read on the forward strand.
CGCTGCCCTCAGTGAGCAACGGAAGCTGCCTCTCCTCGGCATTCTGGGAAACTCAGCTCAAGGATGCCACAGCGGTTACCGAGTTGAGCCCGTAATGGGAATTTAATGGAGGGGGAAGGCTGTGTATTTAAATCTAGCTTATTCATTGCTTGTTGGAGGGAGAACACATTTTCCAGATGCTGATATCCCAACAGTGGACAGGAAATACACAATCCAACCTACCGAGTGAATGGGAAGAACTTTTCTGGATGATTGTGTGCGGAAGAAGTTCTTGCATTTAAAAACACAGTGCACAGATCCCAGCTCTGGAGGACAGAACAAGACATTTCTTGGAGATTTCTTCCCTCTGTCCCCTGCAGAACCAGATTCTATGCCTGTGATGGCTTCTGTGCTGTGGATGAATAAAGTGCTTTTGGGAGGAGGGGGCTAGTGGTCTGTGTGACATGTTGAGATCTAGCAAGGACTGATCTGGGGGGGAGTCACTATAAGGTCATGTGGGGTCACTATGAGGTTGTGAGGGGCCACTAGAGGTTGTGCGTCACCATGAGGCCGTGGTCACAATCATTTCCTCTTATTTATCTTCGGCATGTGGTATAGCAGCCCAGCTTTGACGGAGGGCATCTTTGCACAACTGCACATAGTTAAGCATTTGAGTGATTTGACTTGCAGTGGAATAGGCTTTCAGGGCCGTGAAAACATTGAGTCCAGCTGGGACAATCTAGCTCTGTTCTCTAGTGAGCAGAGTCCTGCATGGGGTTCACAGGTGGTACGTCCGAGACTGGAGTCAGGGACGAAATCTCTTTAGTAAGGACGGTTTTTAGTTTGATGAATTCCGTTTTTAGTTTCCCACGAGCCACTCTTTTTTGCTGTGAGACAGGGATAAATGCCGACTGTCTTTTGCCTGGAGAGCGCCTCTCTATGTATCCAGTTATGACTCACCTGCAATTGCCCTCAAAGACCCAGGGGATCATTGATGCTGAACCAGCCTCTGGATTTCTCTTCTTGGTGACAGAAAACTTCTGTGCTAGCATACAAGGAAACCCAGGAACATGTCTGTGCTGTGCCGCTCAGGAGGCTCTTGGGTTCCCCAAGTGCTTAGGAGGATTCAGTTTGCCTCATGTGGGTTTATTCGCCCTCTCCTGTTTCTTTTTGATTTGCAGCAACTGGAATCTCGCATGTGAGTCACACATGAGTTACATGTGGTTTCGATTGGGTGTGAGGAGCCTGAATCACACAGCCAGCATTTTGGCTTGGAAAGAAGGTTGTGGTATGCCCTGAGCACCTGTTTCTGCATCTCAGTACTGGGCACCGGGGCACATGCCTGTAGCCCCAATACTCCAAAGGCTGAGGCTAGACTGGGAGGTTAAGTTCCAGAGGTGGCAAGGCTTAGGCCTGGAGTGGAACAGTTGATTCAGAATTGCACCAGGTGTTTTGAAAACACTGTAGCAAGTATACTTACTAGATGAATCTCAGTGGCAGAATGTGGCACGAGGAGCCATGCTGGTATACTTTATAAGGAGGGTCCCCTGTTCTCCCACCACTCTGGCACACATACTGAGTATTCAGACAAAGCCAGTCTTGAGCATTCTGTGCCAAGGACAGCTTCTAAGAATGAAGTGTGTCCATTTTCAATCATTTAGTCATTCGACACAAACTTACTGATCATTCTAATGTGAGACAGTATTAATGATGCATTTCAGATAATTTAAAGTATCAGATGTGATATTTGTCTTGTAGAGCTTATATATTTACAAGACTCATTTTAAAATATTTGTACCTTGTCATTTGTACGTGTGTGTATTTGGGTTTGTGTGTGATATGTGTGTGTGTGTGTGTGTGTGTGCACGTGTCTGGTTGTGCATGCATGTATGTGTATGTCAGAGGGCAATGTTAGGTTTCTTCCTCAATCACTTCACCTTATTTTTTTTATGGAACCTGGAGTCACCAATTGTTTAGACTGGTTGACCAGCAAGCCCCAGGCATGCTCCTGCTTTTGCCTCTTCAGTGTTAGGACCACAGGTATTTTGTTTTTATTTCATTTATGTGTACTCTTATGTACGAACTTACCACTCCTTCTTGTCTTTCTACCTCCTTCCCCATCCCCCACTCCCTCTCAGTATCAAATTCATGGCCTTTATATATATATAATATATGTATAACACCTATATATTTATATATAACCATGTATTTAATAAATATACTTATATATCAAAATATTTATTTGCCTATAAATTACATGCAAATATACATAAATATATATTTAAATATATAGTTTTATATATTTCCCTCTCTCCCTCCCTATATATATATATATATATATATATATATATACAAACATATACATATATTCACATGCACACACACACAAATACATAGATAATACAACTTGCTGAGTCCATTTAGTGTTGCCCACAAACATATGTTTTTAGGACTGACTGCCTGGTATTTGATGGTTAATTAGGGGGTACCTTCCTTTTTTTTTTTTTATGTTGGTGCTGGGAATTGAACTCAGCCCTTGTCCTTGCCTGAAAAAGTGCTTTACTGATGGAACCATCTTGCCAGACCCTCTTGTCAAATTATTCAAATGTTATTTCTCCATTTCTTTGCTGCCTCACTTAATTACATAACACTGCGTAGTTTCCTAATTGTTGATGTTTCTGTCTTTGACCTATTCATTTCCTATGTCATGTGCTGTTCTGGACACTGGAGAGTCCAAGGAAAACATAAGGGGCAAAATGTGTTTCTATGGAGCTTACTGCATTCAGATAGAGTCCCCATGTTTCTATGGAGGGTACTACATTCCAAAAGAGTCCCGGTTCCTATGTTTGCAAAGATTCATTTGATTTTTATTATGCTGTCTAAGCACATAAGGAGTAAAAAGAAAACAGAAAAAAAGAACCAATCATTCTCCAAAGATATTAACGTAATAGGTGATACAGTATAGGAATTTCTAGTTAAGAATTACTAAATAAATTGAAATTCATAAACCCACCTTTTTTCTAGGTAACTCATTTATTAGTATTTTAAATAAATATCAGAACATATGACCCCAGATTTTCAAGTAGATCATAGAGCAAACTCAGCAGTTTCCTGTACCCAGGTGCATTTTTCTGGTCAGTTTTCCTGCTTCTTCTGCAGAAAACTTCAGCTAGTAAGCAACATGGGATGGCATGAAGTGCCTATGTTTGTTTTTTTCTCAAGGGTGGAGCAGTGCTGTGCTTTCCCTCCTGTGACAATGATGGAAATTAGCCCATCAGGCCTCTTGACAGTCACTGTCTTTGGACAGGAACATGGTGAGGACCACGTAGCTATAGTAATGTCGTCATTTGTGGAGGCTACGGTAGGCATGCTTTTGTTCTGTAGGGTTATTTAGTCACAGCGATGCTTTCTTTGGTGCCTTTAAACATTAGAAGAGGAAGCGATACTCAGTCCAATTCATTCACTCACTGGATACAGGGATATTAACTGAGCACCTCCTTAAAAAAAAAAGAAAGCAGCTGAGCACTGCTTTTGTGGATTTTATAGCTTTGTTGACAAATAAATAGCGGACAAACGAGTGTGTATGTGAGGGCTGTCACAACAGTAGGGTGCTGTGGAATATTCCTTTACACTGTGTGAAGACATGTCATTGATAGGGTCAATAAAGAGCTCAATGGCCATTAGCTATGCAGAAAGAGGTTAGGTGGGACTTCCAGGAAGAGATGCCAGAGAACATGGAGAGAAAACAAGATGGAAGAAAGGTTAAAAAAAACAAAACAAAACCACGAGGTAAAACACAGATTAATATAAAAGGGTTAATTTAAGTTATAAGAGCTAGTGGCTAGACACAGGCTGAGATCTCATAATTAATAAGCCTCTGTGTCATTTTTTTGCGAGTTGGTGGTCATAGGAAAATTAGCTTACAGTAGAGAGGCTAGGTGAGGTGGGAGAACAAGGCCTTGCAAGGTTGCCAAGCAACACAGAAAGTGTACCATAGCTTGCTTTCTTCCTTCCTCCTCTCCCCCTCCTCTCACCTCTCTCCTTCCTTTTCCTTCTCCCTCCTTCCTGTTCCCCCTCCTTCCCTCCTTTCTTTCTTTTCTCTCCCTTTCTTGCTTGTCTCCCACTCTTTCCCCTTCCTGTATCCTTTTCAAAAAAAAAAAAAAAACAAAAACAAACCAAAAAACCATTCAGAAGCTAGCCGTACAATGCTACCTAAATACAGTCCCCAATGAGTTCTAGACATACTCAAGTGGCTCCTAGCTGAGTCCTAGCTAGGTATGGCTACTGTAAAGGAAAAGGGGGATTCTTTTCCTGAGTCACAATTTCACTAATGATTGTGTTAACAACAGCTGACACTTTGGAGGGTCTTCTACAGAGAGGACATAATTTTAAGTACTTTATCGCATAAATCATAACCCCAAACAATCCTAAAGCAGGTACAATTAGTATCCGCTTTTTATATATGAAACAATAAGACATAAAAAATTGTGCAAGATCTAGGAAGTAGTGGACTCATGAAGCCACCATAAATTAAGCCTTTAAGAATGGAGGCTAGGGCAGTAAATGCATCTGTGTACATAGCCAAGCATCTTAAGAATGGGAACTAACTCCCTCCTAGTTTTTGGAGCTTCTAAAATTAAGTAGCTAATCTTCAGCAGAATGCAATTGATAAGAAAAAAGACGATTTGTTGCAGAGAAGGCTCCTGTTTTGTATCATCCCTGCTGGGATTGACCTTTCCTGATTCGTTCCTGAGGACTGTGTTGACACCTTCCAGCTGGGCTGTCAACTTACAGACTCTAAAAGGATAAGAGAAGGCGGCCTTAGCTCTCTCAGGTAGACTATCATTCTGTTTCACGAAAGTTCTCTTTCAATTTAATTTTATTATTTAAAAATTATTTGTGTATATATATTATATATGTTTGTATGTGCATATATATAGATGTGGTTCTGTGCATGAGTGCAGTGCCCTCAGAGGCCACAAGATGGCGTTGGATCCCTGGGGTCTGGAGTTAAAGGTGGTTGTGAACCACCAGTATGAGTGCTAAGAATCAAACTCTGGTCCTCTGTTAGAGAAGTTGGTATTCTTAACTACTAAGCCACCTCTTTAGCTCTCACGAAGGCTTTGATGTAACCTGATAGAATACTTCTAACTTTCTGAATTATACCATGGTTTAAAGCTGCAGGTTTGCATGCAATGGCCCCATAGTCATGGACAATTGAATACCCAATACTCAGTGGTGTTGTTTGGATAGATTTAGAAGGTGTGGAGGAAGTGTGTCACTGAGGGACAGTTATGACACTTTGTCTTAGTCACTGTTCTATTGCTCTGAAGAGACACCAGGACCAAGGCAGCTTATATGAGAAAGCATTTGATTGGGGCTTGCTTACAGTTTCAGAGGATGAGTCCATGATCATCCTGGTGGGGGGCATGGTGGTCGGTAGGGTTACGGTGCTAGAGAAATACAGCTGAGAGCTTGCACTTGACTTGCAAGACGGAAGCAAAGAGAGAGCAAACCTGGGAGTGGTTTGAGCTTTTGGAATCTCCAAGCCCACCCCCCGTGACACACCTCCTAATCCTTTCTAAACAGTCCACTAGCAGGGAATGAGACATTCAAATATGAGCCTGTGAGCTTCATCTCATTCAAACAACCATAAATTCCAAAAGCCACATGCTAATCCCAGTTCACTCTCTCTGCTTTCTGTTTGTGGTTCAAGGCAGAGCCCTCAGCTTCCATCTCCAGCCACCAAGCCTCCACCCTGCCATCGTGGTCTCTAACCCTCTGGAACTGTTAGCCCAAACAATCTCTTTCTTCTGGAAGTTGATCTAACGGGTTTTTATCAGAGCAATATAAAAGTTTCTAAAATGTTTGCTATTTATGTACAAACTCCTAAACATCTGCTTTTCTATGCACTTCTATGACATTCTAGATGAATGTCAAGGAAAGGGATCTTTATAGCCTTTCAGACATAGTAAGGACCTGCTGGACTCTCCCCTTCCCCCTTTCATTGTGTATGTACCATTGACTCAGTCTTCAGAGGGAAAAGGAGTGTAGTGAGAGTTTGTAATTGCCTCAAGGTCATACAAGAGGAACAAAATCCTTTCAATCATCAAAACATAGATTTTCCTCCAGGGGATGTTATAGGCTTGTCTGAAAGTATTTTCTGTGTAGCATAGGATCAGGAAGAATGGATCCAGGTGTGGGCCTGAGATAAGGCTGGTCACTCTGGCTTCCTAGCTCTCCTGGAGTCTTCTTTTTTTTCACATTACTGCCATTCCTTACACCACCAAGCCTCATTGTACCTGATAACTAGCTTCTGGAGATGTGGACAGAAGAAATTGCTTTTCTGTGGAAAGCATCCAGCCTCAGGTGTTTCAGATAGCACCAGAACACTGCCTAATGGAACGCACCTTTGCTTTTGCCTCAAATCCTATCCCTGGGTTTTCTTTCCCCAGACTTACTGTATTACTATTACTGTATCACAAGCGTCCACTGTAGACCTGGAAGTACACTTTTGCACATATGAGACAGGAAAAGTAATCTAGTGTAAAAAAATTTACACAATTTTTTTGAGGTTATTAGCACTGAGATTAGTGAAAGCTACGGCCAGTTTTTAAAAGTTGGCATTAATTATTTTTTTGCATTTGGAAATCAGAAACTACAGTTGTGGAATAATAAGCAACATTGAATATTTAAAAATTTTAGAAACAGGAATAACAACCACCACAAAATCCTGATATACCAAAAAAAACCCCCAAAACCCCCCAAAAAACAAAAAACAAAAAAGAAAGAGCAGATACTGTGGATCACAAGGAGAGTGGATTTACGCATGGAAATTAAGTGTAGGAGAAACAACTGGAAAGGAAGAGATGGAAGAAGCAGAAGAGAAGAGAATGAAGCAGCAAGGGAGACAAATGGAGAAAAAGAAATATGGTTCAGATGTGTCAGAGGCGAAACAAGTACTGCTGGATGCAGTGTCATTACGACGCAGCTATTTCCACAGCACGCACCCCTGAAGTCCACCCCCCATCCCCAGAAGGTGATAAGCCAGCCAAAGGAACCGGAAACGAGAGGCGTATAAATCACTTAGCCAGTACTTATGGAGATTTTATTGCACATCAAACTTCCATACATATCTCACCAGGATTAGTGTTAGCTCTCTGAAATGAAGCAGCAGTAGGAAGACCACATGGTGTGGACTGTTCTCCAATGGCTGTTTTAGCCAGCTGTAATTATCATGCTCATCTGGAAGCCGAGTGGTGCCAGTAATAGAAACGGGTCATGGGAAGAGTGGGTTCTTGTCTGGGCATGTCATTAGATGACCTTGGTTGGCAGAGTTCTGGGTCTTGGTTTCTTTATTTGCTAAAAGTGGCCAAGGATTTTTGTCCTGATTATTTCAAGGGGTGTTGGGGGAGAGGAAACCAGAAGGGTATATACCCACATGCTTCCATAAGGACGAAATGCCAGAAGAAGGTGAAATTGGCCTTGCTCTTTTTCACTTAACAAAGCGGTGGGTAGGTGGGGGTGGGGGGTGGGTATGATGACATTGTGTGCAGAAGGCTTGGTGACTCAAAGAAGTGTCTTTTTTCTGCTCAGTAATATCTGGTCTGGGATTATTACTGCTTTCCCACTGATTTTAGGCATACCCTTCTCTTTCAGAAATGCCAAAGGTGCAAACGCGATTCTACTGCTATGATTTGTCATCCTGGCTGCCTGAGCAAGATGCACAGAGACAGTTCAGTAATTAAGCTTTTCAACGTGCATCATAAAGTTTCATTCCGGCAAAGGCTATATTTATCAGCTAACAAGTATTAAGTCACCCCACTGCTCAAGCCGTTTCTCACCAGAATATGCTCCTTTCAAAACACAGCAGCTATCTTTGGCTAGCTTGACTAATAGAAGCCCTGCCTTGGAAATAACACTGGTGATGGTGTGGTCTTGTGAGGTAGAAATACACCCCCGGCACTGTTTGATGCATCGCTGACTCCCATAGTCTCAGGGGGGTAATGGTGGACATCCTGGCCCTACAGTCTTCTATAGCATCCTTCCGGGAGCTACTAGGACACGGATTTCCTTAGCTATTTTTTTTTTCTAAAGGGGAAGAGGCAAATGGAAACTCCAATGCAGTAGGGGTCTTCAGAATGATTGAAACAGTGAAGTGGTAATGATCTAGGTATCGAGGGGGTGGATGCTCACATTGTCAGCATCTACCAAAAGTCACAGAAGCAGGGGGATAGCATGCTTAGAATGAAGAGCTATGAAACATTTCAGTGATAATTATGTAAGTACCCCATTTCTTTCTTTACAAGTTTTTCTTCCCTTACAGGTCATAGGCATGCCATTGTTCTTAAAGGTTCAGGGCACTTTCTGCCCAATGACTTCAGACATATATCTGTTTAAAACAAAGTAATAAAGACAACTGAATGACTTTTTAGGTACTTGAAAGAAAAAAAAATAAAGACAAATATTCATTAAATGTGGAGCAGTATCATGCAATAAATCATTTCCCCATTATTTTATATCAGAAACTACATTTTATTTTTCCTTTTCATGCTTTCAAAGGAAGTGGCACCAGCTACATGCAGGCATTTTAGTTTTTTAGTTTTCCCATTTATTGCTAAAAGGCAAGCTATCCTCACATGCCAGAGAAACAGGTCCTTATTTGGTGATAAACCAGAAAGCTCTGCCAGTGCTTGTGTAGCTATTCATGTTGCAAGAACAAGCAGGTGAATGCAATTTAAACACTGCCAAGAGACAAACTCTTTGGATAAATATTTTCTAGTTTAGGAATCTGAAACAATTATTTCTTTGCTTTCAAAATGATGAACCGGGGGGCTGGAGATATAGCTCAGTGGGTAGAGTACTTGCCTGGCACATGCCAAGCCTTGGGCTCTGTACTCAGCACCACATGAACAGGGCATGGTGGCTGTGGTGGTTTGAATGAGAATGGTTCCCGTAGGCTCCTATATTTGAGTGTTTAGCTCCCAGTTGATGGAGCTGGAGTGGGTGTGGCCTTGTTGGAGGAGGGATGCTACTAATGGTGGGTTTTGAGGCTTCAAAAGCTTATGTCATTTCCAGTTATCTCTGTCTACCTCATGGTTGTATCCCAGGATGTAAGCTCTCCAGTGTTGTGTCTGCCTGCTGCCAAGCTTCCTACCATGAAAGTCATGGACTCATCCTCAGAAACTGTAAGTCCCACTAAATCCTTTCTTCAAAGTTGTCTTGGTCATGGTTACTGAAAAGTAACCAAGACTATAGCATACACACGTGATATCCCAGTACTCAGGAGGAAGCAGTAGGGAGATCATTAATTTAAGGCCATCTTTGGTTAATAGCAAAATTGAGGACAGCCTTAAACCTGTTTTTTCCAATTATTTAGAGATTAAAATATAATTACATCATTCCCCCTTCCCCCTTTCTTCCTCCAATCTCTTCCATGTCCACTTTCCACTCTTAAATTCATGGCCTCTTTTTCTTGAATTATTGTTACATATATGAATAAATATCTGAATAAAATTTGCCAAGTCTGTTTAGTACTGCTTTATGTATATGATTTCAGAGCTAACCGCTTGGGACTTTGCTGTGGGATAATGCTCTTGTACTCTGTAAAGATTTGTCACTTGTATTGGTTTAATAAAGTGCCAATTGGCTAGTAGCCAAGCAGGAAGTATAGGCAGGGCAACCAGACTAGGAGAATTCTGGGAAGAGGAAAGGCTCAGTTTACAGTCACCACCTAGATACAGAGGAAGCAAGATGAGGAATGCTGCACTGAGAAAAGGTACCAAGTCATGTGACTAAACATAGATAAGAATTCTGGGTTAAGTTGTAAGAACTAGTTAATAATAAGCCTGAGCTAATAGACCAAATAGTTTATAATTAATATAAGCCTCTGTGCTTCTTTGGAACTGAACAAAACTTCCATCTACAGGATTTGACAACCAATTAGGAGGCTTCTCCTTGGGAAAGACTAATTTTCTCTCTCTCAGCATTCCTTCACTCCCTGTAGTTCTTTGTTCAGGGGTGGGGTCCCATGATATTTCCCCTTTCCACCTTAACATGTCCATTGGAGTCCTTGTTAAGGTCTCTTTAGGTAAACATACTGTTGAGGTATCCTGAGCACAGCTTCCCTGTCATTTCTAGGAGACACAGTTTTACTGCAGATTTCCTGGTCCTTTGGCTTTTACGATCCTTTTGCCCATTCATCTAAGATGTTCTCTGAGCTTTAGGTACAAAGAGAGATTTCCTTGGTGAGTGGTAAATATAGTTTAGATGAAGTTATGATAATTAGGCTGACCATGCTACTACCAGAGCCATAGATGAACAAAAACCCCACCACCAGGCATGAGAAATCCCCTTTTTCAGTTGTTGGCCAAGAGAATCCAAGTGATATCCCCAAACAACATATGCTATCGCTGTTGCTCTTTGTTGCCTCCCAGAGATTGGAGGCCCTATGGTTGTAGACACGTTGGACACAGGACACAGAGGGTAAGGCTGAATCTGAGCTGAAAGCCTCTTCCCTGAGACATGTTTTCACAGTACTGGAAAGTGCTAGGCAAGCTGGCTAACAAGGGAGGGAAGAAACCTATAGTCCTATCCAACTGTGATACCTATAACCACAACAATAACAAGCATGGCAAGACATCCTTAAAGCAATAGTAGTATTCATATATTAGTGGTAACCAATAGCTCTCTAATAGAACCCAAAGTCTTCTCAATCAGATGAAAATCATGCCGCATACTGGAATGCTAGCCAACTACCCAGGGCTCATGGGTTAAAGATATTAGAGGAGAACCTACCACCACTTAATAAACTGCATCCTAAACATTTACTCTAACACATATGGATTTATTTTTTAAAACAGAATGCCATAATTTTTGCTTTCCAAATTAATAAGAAATAGCTCATTTGAAAACCTGAGGCTAAGTTTTTCTCCAGCCAGCAATCATGGGACCAAATACTGAATATATGGGTGACATGCCAAACTGCTAAGTTAGAAAATACTGAGCGATTTCAAATGCATTTATTCTCTGGTGAGCAGGGTTTTTGTTGAACAACAGGAAATTCATTAGCTGTGGCATAGTCCAAGTACTACGATGGACAGCAGCAGCCAGAGATCTCATGTTAAAGACTGATAAACTTCCTCTCAGTTCTGTTTAATTTTTATCTCACATATGAAGGCTGGAGTTTGCTTTAAGGCTAAAAAGTACTGTGTAATTTGGCAAATGAAGATGATTCATGTCATTCTCAGCCAACCTGTAGGGGGTCCTTTTGTGGGTCAAGCTGCTCTTCGGACTGTAGTCTGGTAACACCATATGTGACCTACTACCCAGAGCCTTAATAACTTGGAAAGCAAATGTGAAACAAAAATTATTCCACATTTCAGAGAAATCTTGCATTTCAATAATTTGCAAAAATGTCAGTTCAAGGATATGTGTGAAGTTATAACACAAGACTTGGTAATGATTGTTCTTTATTCAGAACTGAAGTTTTCAAAAAGATAACAAAGGTTTGGGCCCATAAATGGGAACATTGGTTTAGTATAATTCTGGGCATGGTTATTTGTTCCTCGTAAGAATTATTTTACTTTAACAAGGATCAGTCATAGAAAATCAGAGAATGCAGGGAAGGGCAAAGTCTAAGAAATTATCATTTTATTATGGGTGGTAGCTATCAAAATTATTACATTGTTTTTATATTTCATATGAAAAATGACAGTTAAGTGGAGACAGTTTTTTCCAAGTAATTCCTCTCCCCACAAAAACCCAGAATAATTAATAACAGAGGTCTGTGAAAACAAAGAGTCCCAAAGTGAATGTAGAAACAAGAGCATAGACACTAAATATGATTCTTTAAAGCTTCCATGACACTCAGGGCAGAGGCGATACAGCCATCGAAGTTGGAGTGAGTAAATCCATCCCCTCCACACACCAACGAAGGGTGGAGGTGAAGAGTCATCTGACCAGGACAGTTGGCAGCTGAGTTTGTAACCTGAAAAAGCAAAAATGAAAAAAAAAAGGATTGGAGTTGGCATTCAGTGTGTCACTGCACTGTTGCCCACTAAGTTTTTGCTTCCTGGAGAAAATGAAATTTTACTCATGGGGCAAAAAGAAAAAAAAAGACTATATCAAAGGTTACCTCTTGCCAAAATATTTACATATATATTCTCAAATGTTTAAAAATTTAATTTCCAAATAACTGGAAATGCACTGAACTTCTAGATTTGTAGATGCTATGGTCTGAATGCTTACCTGCCCTCTTTAAATTCATATGTTGTTCTCCTGTGCTGCATAATTTTATGTCAACTTGACACAGGCAAAGTTATCTGAGAGGAGGGAACCTCAATTAAGAAAGGCAAGCCTCTAGGGCAATTTCTTAGTTAGGGATTGATGGGGAAAACCCAGGCCACTGCGGGTGTTGCCATTTCTGGGCTGTTGGTCCTGGGTTCTATAAAAAAACAGGCTGAGGAAGCCGTGAGGAGGAAGCCAATAGGCAGCACCCCTCCATGATCTCTGTATCAGCTCCTCCCTCCAGTTCCTGCCCTGACTTCCTTTGATGATGAACAGTGATATGGAAGTATAAGCCAAATAAACCCCCTTTCTGCCAACTTGCTTTGTGGTAATGGTGTTTCATCAGCAATAGTAACCTTAACTAAGACAGCTCTTGACTCCAATACTGATGGTATTAGGGGAAAGGACCTTTGGGATGTGAAAGTCATGGTGTAAGATAAGTGACCTTATGGGAGTACACAGTTAAAATCCATCAACTATGAAGAATGCAGGTCCAACATTGAATCTGTCAATGACTTGACCTTGGCCTTGGCCTTCCCAGCCTCCAGGATGGTGAGAAACATGTTTCTTTTGCACATATGCCACTCTAATTTTGCTACTGCTCTGAATCATAATGTAAATATCTGCTGTGCAGGATACCTGATATGCAGCTCCTGTGAAAGGGTTGATAGACCCCAAAGGGGTCATGAACCACAGGTTGAGAACCAGTGCTTTAAAAGCTGAAAAGCTTTGCAGAGAACAGACTTGTTTATATGCTACGTTTTGTCTCCCCTGCCCCTCAATACTGGAGACTGTTGGTGTACAAAAGAATTCCAAAATAGCCCAGAATGGAGTATAACAAACGTTTATTTATTAGGGGATAAACTCACAGAAATAGTAGCATTCCATAGACCTCTGCATGTGCTGGGAACTGGAACCAAATCCAGCAGCCAAGAGGCCCAAGCATGCATTTTGTCTGCATTTATAGTACATGAGACCATGCCCAAAGTGGGCCAGTATCTTAAAGTTTATGGTTTGAAGGAGTTCCCACAGCACCTCCCCCTTTTGTCTAAATAAAAGAGTTCTAAGCCTGATACAAAACTATATAAATAAGAACAAATATTAAGTATTGTCCAGGGGGGAAAAGAGGCAAAAACATACATTAAATTTAGAATTATAATTTTACCCTGTCTTGGTAAGGTTTGGCAGTCTTTTTACTTGTATCCTGCTTGTCCAGTGTGGACACTGTACATTTTGTCGTGGTCGAGGCAGGGGCAGTTCTTTGCCCAACAGCCAGTTTTGCCAAGAAGAAAACAAGCTCCAAGTGGAGTGTCTTCATTGTTGCCAGGAACAATTATGTCACATGTCAACAGAATTCTAAGCTATTTAAATGTCATATTTTACAGTTCTTGAAGTGTTTGGAGATTACCTATCTATGTGGAATACAATCTCTATGCATCTAAAGAACCTGATTAGTCTAACTATAAGTATGACAAAGATGGATGACTACTGACCTGTAATTCTTAATACCTATGTAGCTTAAAGACTAAGGCTTCATATTGAAAATTTGAACAGTCTTTAAACAAATGTGGAGCAAATGAGGACAATGACCTCAAAATGTAAAGAATATATAAATATCTTGATCAGAGGTAGAAATGAATAGTGCAATGTGATAAATATATCCTAAAATTACAACAATATGCAATATATCTTAAGCATAGGTAGAAACATGCTGGCATACAATATGACAAAATAACTTTGCAAAGGTGCACAAATATTGTAAACAGAAATAGGAGCATATTCAATATGATTGAACATAACAAATATAATTTGTATATAAAATATAATTTGAATTTGTATCAATATACAAGAATCTATACCAATGTAATTTGTCTATAATAGCTCACAAGTAAACTCACTATTACTCACAATCATGATTAGTGTGAGTAAGCTCACAGTAATCTACCTATTATCCCATCCCATCCATTCCCCCTTTTTTCAAGAGAGATCCCTGGGTTTACTTCATTTCTACCCCCAACCCTATACCAGTTATAACCAACCCCTAATAGTGTCCCTAGCCCTGAGGACAAACTATGTTGGGAGACGAGACATCGTTTTCTAGAATTACATCCAACCGTCATGGGGGTGATGATATTTCTATGGAATCCTGTAAAAACTGAAATGATGGTTAAGTTTCAGGATTACTGTCTGGTACAATTGCAGATAGTCTCTGAATACTTGGTAGGGTTTTTCTGAAGTTCTTATCTGAAGTTCTGGCCAGAACGTTATAAAGAGGTGCACCATCTCAGCTAGCCAAGCTGGGATCATCTTGAGCAGTTTGTAACCCAAAACCAATCTTAAAGTGGTACTATCAGAATAATAACATTGTAACAACCAATTTGTTGTTTTGAAGACCCATATTCTTCATGGAAACTTCAAAGATTACTGCAGGAAAGTTTATTGTTCATTGTAGAAAACTTAAGCATTATTCATATAGACATATATCCAATGAAAGGTACCATAAAGACAAAAATAGTATGAGAGAAGTTAAATTTTGTGAAAGCAGAGTTTTGATAAGAGGAGTCCCTAAATCTTATCTTCCTTCTGTCCCATACTCTGACTTTTTCTTTTAACAACATGCTTTGATTTAGAGAAGGATAGCCACTGTCCAACTTCAAAGCCAGTTTTAATTTTTAAGTGAGTCGCAACTATCATTATACTGAGAAGTAGGGAGATATGTATGTTTAGGTAGTGAAATTTTACCCTGCAGAGGACATTGGTATCATAAGTCAGATCTCTTTGCTTGTGATTCTTTCTGGGTAGCTATCTTTTCTTATTTAAGCATCTAGATAGCCAAGGTCTCTTGACTTTTCGAAGATGGGTATTTTCCTACAAAGACAAGAACAGAACCCTGCCCCAACCCTTATGAGGTTACCTTACAACCTGTAGGACTGTCACCTCTGTGGATGAGCTGTCATTTCTTTTTATCAAGAAGGTTCTCCTTTTCAAACCAAATCTTTATTAATTTTGATGGTATCCATAGCTTTTCTTCTCTTGTGGAGGTTACTGGCCAGAATTTGGGCCAGGCATTTGTGGATCTGAACTGGGAACACAAGCCTGTGTCCCCTGTATAGGGTTAGAGCCTCTGCTCCCTGAGTCAGAGCTCAGCCTGATCAGAGCAGGTCTTGCAGAAACCTGAGAAGCCACAGAGCAGTTGCAGCAGAAAGCAGTGGGCGGCCGTAGGCGGGACCAAGTCAGGTAGCATGGACCACGGTGGGAAACTGCTAAGTTGCTGTGGCAGGCCCACGGAGCCAAACCATGCTCAACTGTGCGCTAGAGGGGTAGTTCAGCTGCAGAGAGGTAGTTCAATTGCATGGGGTGGGAAAATGCCACAGACAGGCATCTGGGCAGGGCACGGCAATGGTGTGGAATTGGACCCCACATTAGATGCCAGTTTGCTGGTGTACAAAAGATTTCAAATAGCTTGGAATGGAGTATAACAAAGGTTTATTTATTAGGGGATAAATTCACAGAAAGGGTAGCGATCTGCTGTGCTCTGTGTGTACTGGGAACTGGAAATGAACCCAGCAGCCAAGAGGCCTACACATGCTTTTCATCTGCATTTATAGTACATGAGACCACACCGGAAGTAGGCCGATATCTTAAAGGCTATTGGCTGAAAGAGTTCCCACAGCAGGAGGTTGAGCCCACAGGATTCAGCAGGCAGGGCTAACCAGAAAGCTGTACCTAGCCCTTCTATTTTGCTAAATAGATAAGATAAAGTTCTTGAGACACCTGTGATACACACACACACACACACACACACACACACACACACACAAGCACAATGCTGATAACTTCATATTCACACTTTTCTGGAGTCTACTTAACAGAAACATCTATAAACACAGATCGGATGGTGATCTTGAGACTTCTGAGATAAAGACCTTGAGTGGTAAACGAACAAATATCAGGGACAGAGAAGCACACACTTGAATATCCAACTAGAGCTTTCAATTTCTGCTTAGGTGGGATTCTAACAAGTTGGATTATTTGATTTGCCAATAAAATGTTGAGGAAGGAAGGAAACTTCTAAGGTCTTAGCTATTCATGTGGCAACATTCACAATTTAAAAATGTTTCAAGTCTGAAAGCAAGGGAATCTTAGCTTGCACAGAAACAGGACATATGACAGAGAGAACAATGGCAGGACTTGAGACTACTAGCCTGGGGTGGGGGACTCTCTGTTATGATGGCTCTCCATTATGGGGAAGACTTGAGAGTTTTCATTTTTTCTGCAGGTGGATTTAAATCACTTAGAAAAAAACTTGGCCTTTTCTGAGAATCTATGCATCTAACCCATCTACATTTCTAGGAGTATTGCATTAGTCACCCTGACCAGGCAAGAGTTCTCTCTGTACAGCCGTGTCACACATGTGAACCAGAGAAACCTGACTTTCCATAGGGCTGTTTCAGCCCTGACACAGACTTTAAATACAACTATTGAGATGTGGTTCCTGGCTGTGGCTGGAAGCAGAGCCAAGGGCTGTATTATTGCGAGAGAGTGTGGTTTCAACAATGACAAGATCCTCTCTTGCAGGACTCTCTGCCTCACATGGCTAAAGACACTTGCCAAAACACACTCCATGCTTTCATATTTTCCTCACTGGGTAATTGCAGAATGGGCAATTCCACCTTCAATGCGATGGGATTGATTTCATCTAAACTGCTGGCTGCCGAATCAGTGGCCCACTTTCCCAGCCACGTGATCTGGCAGCTGGCATTTACCGTTCAGCAAATTAAATTATACGGCACTGACGAATTACCAGCTCACAACCGAGCAGAACAGTTCCCCTAAAGCTCCCTTCTGCTTATTAGTTGTAAGTTTAAGAGCGCTCAGGTTCATTAGGGAGATCGCAACTGGAATACCCACACAATACCCACCGCAAGTGGGGATTCCATGTGTATGTCTATTCCTTATACCTTCTCTATGAGGATGTGCACCATTGAGTTAGCCCCATCCCCCATGTGTGAATTTCCAAGATGCATAAAGCTAAGTAACTATTTAAAATGCTTTGTTTGGAAAATTATACATAGTGTACTGAGTTTTTTCAACTTGACACAAACCTAGACATATGCGGGAAGAAGGAATTTTAATTGAGAGACTGTCCTCATAAGACTGGCCTGTAGGGAAGTCTGTGACATATTTTCTTACTAGGTGATGTGGGAAGACTGAGCACATTTGCATGGTGCCATCCCTGGGAAGGTGGTTCGGGGATATAGGAAAGTAGGCTGAGCAAGTCAAGAAACGTGATCCTCCATATCTCCTGCTTCAGTTCCTGCCCATGCTTGGGCTCTTGCTCAGACACCCCTCAGCTATGGACTGTTACCTGGAAGTATAAGATGAAATAGATCCTTTCCTCTCAAAGTTACTTTGGTCATGGTGTTTTACCACATCAATAAAAACTTTAAGACACAGAGACACACATGCACGTGCACGCACACACACATATTATTTCAATCATAACTATAAACATCTTTTACAACCATAAAAAGTTAATAAAAAAATATACTGTTAGTCTTTCCTGAGACTCATTCCTATGACGACACAGAGCTGCTGACCTCTGATCTGTGACATCCATGCTCTTTCCATACCATCTATTCTCTCTCTCTCAGTACTGTCTAGAACATGGGCAACGTGGTTTTTCTTATGAGTGCATTATTGAGCTCTCTAGGGGTTTTCCTTTCAGCCACTGATATCTCCTCTGTATCAGCTCAGACATTACAGAAAGAGAGTTTAACTGGAGTTTCTTTTCAGTGGAACAAAAGTTTCCAGACGGTGGCCAGACTGCTTAAATAATTAAATAATTTGTGGTTCAGGGTCTGCCCACTTTAATGAGAAAATAACCAAGTTCACATGTATGAAACCCATATGTTGACGTCATCTTGCTCCATGCTGGTATCTCACAATGGGTGAAAAAAGACGAATATTAAATAGATTAGCAGAGGAGATATGGTGAAATACATAATAAATAGTAAAAACCCAGGAGTAAAAAGATAATTAAGGAGAAGCAGCACCCTTGAGGCAGGGTCTGTCTGACGCACAGGGTCTGGATTTGAATGCACCCAGCCACAGCTCTTCATTGTCTCAGTCCGTCTAAATGAACAGCATTGTGTAGAGCTGACAGGAATCGCTGCTAATAGGAGAACTGACTTCTTCATCTACAAAGGTAAGGTAAGTACACTGAATCCAGAGCCTAGTCTGGTTTCTCCAATACTGCCACAGTGTATCGGGGTGACATGTACAGGAACTCCTCACAGACATCACTAATCAATTGTGGTATTCGTTTTCACTGAGCTCAGAAGTGGCTCTGACACCTTTGATTTAGTGCTCCGGGGAGCCACTACCAGTTGGTTGTAGCTGGCCATGGCTAGGATACACTATACACCAACCATAAATAAGAAGACTAAAGAACAATTATAATACAAAATACAGGAGTAAGTTATTCTTTTTTTCCTCTTTCTTTTCACTAAAGCTAGGATAGCCTGATGCCCTGTCTTTCTCTAAACTAGAGACCTTTTAATGTGAAGAAAAGGGATTAGAGTAGAGTCACTTCTTCTATGTTAAAAAGTCAATTAGAATTCTTTCTAAAATCTTCTAAACTCCTCTACAGACTACTGCCTTGCCATAGAGTGTCATACTAGGGCTCCAGCTGTACTTGGAAAGAAAGCTTTGTCTGTAGGTGTGAATCACATAAACAATGATCAGAAATGGTGGGAAAAATAGGATTGGAGAAGATGACTCAGACGATGCTAGAAGATGTCAGATCGGAGCCAGGAACTAACAAAACCATGAGTATTGGTGTAAAGCCCTTAGCAGCGTCACCATCTCAGCCCCTGTCTTTAGCTGCGGTGACTCATTCTCTGTCGCCAACCATCACCCTTTGTTCTTCTTTGAGATGCAGGCTCTGGAAGGTAGCTGCTTCTAAAATAGATGATTTTTATATAAATTAAGAAATATGATCTGGGATGTAGGCTGTCTCCATCAATCCACTATTTTGGTGCAGAGGAACTGTCTTTTTGGTTTCACCCTCTGTCTGTGCTTGTACTTTTGTTGAAGAACCTAGTTTGGTGGGAATCCCTACAATTCTTGAGGCCTTTAGAAAAAAAAATTACTGTTTGGACAAAAGAAGGCATTTCTGTAGAATTTTAAGGTTTTCCTAAATAATACTTCACAGTTTTCAAAGTTTTATTTTTCATTGTGAAAAACATGAAAACATAAACAACATATCCCCCACCATGTTTCCTATGGCACCCAGTAGTCCTCCTAATTCACAGGGCATGTGTTTCAAGATCGCCAGCAGATTTCCAGGATAGCACCGTGTAAACCCCAGTTCCTTCCACTACTTATGGTCGCTTCCACAGTTCCTTTACCATGTGTATCTGAAGCTAAGAGGTGTTACTTCACACATCTAGAGTGACAGGCTGCTCTGAGCAGCCCGACACGTTCTCATGCATCCTTTCACCTGTCCGGAATGGGCACTGACTGTCTCACTCATCCATGCTATATGCATTACTGCCAATGGCAGTTCTCCACAGAGCTTTGATTGCATTATGTTACTTTAGTTGTCTTATTTTGCTTTATTTATTGTTAATCTTCTGTTATGTTAAGTTATAAAAAACTTTAGCACGAGTACATAGATACAGGAAAAAACAGTATACATAGGCTAACTTCTATCTTCAATTTAAGGTATTAACTGGGTGTCTTGGCAAGAATAATCCATGGATAATGGAGGGAATATAGGATGAGCTAATCTTATGAAAAAATAGCCATGTAAGAGATTAAATAATTTTACCACATTCTTATATTACATTCTAGTGGGTCACCTTAGCTTCCCTGAATTTGTGTGAGTTTTGATAGGAGATGTCATATGTGACTTGAATAGAAATATTGTATCGTAAAAAAATCTTTATCCACTCTGGAGGACCTATTCAGGGTGACTTAAATTTTATCTGAATTCAGGGAAGCTGTATTGTCTCGCATTCACTTGCTGAGGTAAATTCTGACTACTGATATCCTTGCCTTGCATTTCCTCTATCGTGGTGTGTGTGTGTGTGTGTGTGTGTGTGTGTGTGTGTGTTATTGGCCACACTGGCAGTAATGCAAATCTATGATTAGATGGATGGAACTGGTGAACATATTTTCACAGTTCCTTGCCTTTTCTAGTCTGCTGAAACGTAAAAGTAAACCCAGGCCATGATATCAGGCCATGGTATCAGAGTAGGTGTGCCATAATGGTCCACGTCTTAAAGGCTTGTTCCCCAGCCTGTGGTGGAGTAGCTATTACAAGATAGGCCTGGAAGAGGAAGTTAGGTCACTGGGGATGTTTGAACTTTGACCCCCTTGTGCTTCTCAGCTGTCATGAAGTGACAGTTGATCTCTTCTATGGCCTTCCCACCACAAAGAACTACCTCATCCTGAGGGCTTCTCAGACCATTAGACAACATACATATTTCCCTAGAAAGGCCCTCCCCAGGTATATTGCCACAGAACCACTGCTAACTAACCGTATGTGTCTGCTGGGGTATACACATATTCGCCTCAATTTCAAAAGCTGGAAAACCTAATAGTTTACAGTATTACCACACTGTAGCTACACCTCAGTGAAGTTAAAGACGGTAAGTAGTGTTTTAAGAGAGGACAAACATGAAAAATATCTCTTTGAATGCTACAGGCATCAGAGAGCAATGAGATCACTTTTTCTGGGTGACTTAGCCATTCAACACCCATACCTTTTAAAACTCTTTCTTAAAAATGCCCTGTATGCTTATGTTTTTGTGTTCCAACCAGAACACAAAGAGCATATGTCTGTTATATCTTTCTATATCACTGTGTCACTAAGAATAGTGTTAAAAATATCTGTCAATCACACATCTAATATTATAGAAAAGTGACTCAGAACTGGAAAAATAATGACACATTGGGGCATTCATTATACCTTTTTTGCCCATTTTAAAACCTATTTCTTTGAATGACTCACCACATCTGACTATGATTTCTAAGGACCCCAGTGCCACCTCACTCCATGCTGCAGAATTTAATATTCATAAAGAGTTTTATCTACACACGGGCACCTTCCTGTGGAGACGGTAAATTTTAATTGGGCCGTCTGTGTTCTGCTTGTCACCTCATCTTTCCCCTGGTCTACTCATCTCTTCAATGTTCTATTATATTTGATGGTGATGTCATCAGCCCATTTCTTCATTGCACTTTAGGGAAAGCCTTACTGTATTATGGATGCTTGGCGGCAAAGCCTTGTGTCGAATATGGCAGAGCTGCTGTAAAATTACTACTGGCAACAATATGTCCTCAGTGTGGAGGGGAAATGAGGCGGTCTGGTCAACTCTCAGCGGGGCTGTTTACTTTATTAGTATTTGTGTATCCAATTTTAATAAACCATTGGGCAGATGTAGGATGAGTGTGTCACAAATCAATGCTACGATCCACAGAGCAGCTTCAGTGATATCAAACTGCAAAGGACACACTTTGTTGACATTGAGTTTGATTGCTGAGGTCTATATTGGGCCTCCTTTAAAGTTCTGAAAGCATTAGAGCAGCCTGTTTGGATAGACTTTATTCAGAACAAGCACACAATAAAGATCGACATATGGTTTCCTGCAGCACTGTCTCAGTTAGAACAGACAACACATAGTCATAACACACGTCCCTTTAGAATTTTTAATTTAGTGGAAAATTGCTCTGCCCTTTAGCAACTTTTAGTATATTAACTCATCAATTATTCAAGCAGTTGTCTTGTTCCTAGGTGCTTCTGGGTACTAAGAAAGGTAAGAGGGCACATCGATTTTATTTGCATCTGAATATAAACGTTCTACAGCAGTCTTCTAGTTAATCTGATTGCTAGAGAGTAGAGGCAAACATGCTTCCAATGGGGAATCCAGAGATGAAAGGAAGTCTGCTGTTCCCAACTCATCCCTCTTTTCCATGTTTATCTTGATCAATGCTCAATTCTCCACTTAGTGAGCCCTTCCCCATCCCGTCCCATCTCTCATTCTCCGGGCATCCCTCTCAATGACCCTGAAGTCTGACCCTTGGCATTTCCTTCTGGTTCTCATTCATGTTGAATGGACCTAGGAGCTTTTTATCTAAAATGTAAGGTTAAGGTGAAAAGGGATTTTGGGTTCTTGAAATGACCTGCCTTCTACTTTTAATACCATGAAGACAAAAGGGTCGGCTTTGTGCTCCAAAGAGAGACAATGACAGATTATAAAAGGCAGAGGCAGTTTTAAAGTCAGCTCAACTGAAGTTAAAATTAAGAACAGTAAACGCATTCGGATACGGACTCTTCTGCCCCTGTGGCAGCGCCCACGTCTCACAGCCACCCCGCGAATACTGCGGAGAACATCTCAATCTTTGCACCACATTTCCTCATGCTCGCCTGTGGTTAGTTCCCTCCCTGTGCTCAGTTGTCACTATATGTTTTTCTTTACTAGAAAGTCGTATAAACAGACTTTGAATCTGACTTCATCCATTTAGATTAGTGCTTCTGAGATTTACTCACGTTATTACATTTTTTTCTTTTTATT
Organism: Arvicola amphibius; assembly: GCF_903992535.2. Lineage (NCBI taxonomy): Eukaryota > Metazoa > Chordata > Mammalia > Rodentia > Cricetidae > Arvicola > Arvicola amphibius. Next base: position 174,134,695 of record NC_052047.1, read on the forward strand.
ACTGAGTATTTTTTCATGTATAAATAAACAGTACATTTTTTACCTACTTTTAGGTAATGAATATTTGGCTTATTTCTAGTTTTGGAAAATTATTAATAAAGCTGGAATGCTAATTGGAAGATGGCTTTTGTGTGAATGTGTTTATTTCTAAGAGTGGATTCACTGGCTCTCATGGTAAGCACATATTTAACTTTGCAAGACGTACAGTAAGTACAGTTTGTTTCTCAGGGAAGGTATGACACCTCGCCTTTTCACAGTGACATGGCAGAGTTCTAGTTCCTTCACATCTGTTTCAGAGTTTGCCAACTTCAGAATTTTTTGCATGAGCCATTTTAGATGAGTAATAGCCTCTTACTGAAGTTTTAAACTGCATGTCCCTAATAGTCAATGATGCTCAGTGTGTGTGTGTATGTGTGTGTTTTTGCATGTGTGTGTGCCTGTGCATGCATGCGCACACGCATGCACGTACACATGTGCTTACTTTCCATTCATCCCTCTTTGTATGTGGTAAACAACAAAAAACTTACTATTAGGTACATCCATTGCATACACTAATCCACTTTCTTCTTTTTTATTAAAATTATATATGTATATATATTAATAATAATTATTTTTTGAGAAAGGTCCTGGCAATCCTGGAACTCTGTAGACAAGACTGGCCTTGAAATCATATAGATACACCTACCTCTGCCTTATGAGTGTTGGGAAAGACATGCACCACTATGCCTGTCTTTTAACTTATATGATTATTTAAAACAAATTTTAAATTTAAATTATATTTTGGGTATATTCTTCCCCTCCTCAAAGCCCTTTCAGATCCTTTTCCCTCCCTCCCCATCCAACTTTAAGTTCTTTCTCAAAAATACAAACAAGAATCCAATAGAGCACCAAAACTCCTCCAAACCAAGAAGAAAAACCAAACCAAACCAAACCAAACCAATAGAAACAACAATAATAACAAAACAACAAAAACCCAATAACACCCAAACAGAAAAACAAGATGAAACAAAACAAAAACACAAAACCCACCAAATTGTAACCAAATAAAAGAAAACAAAAAATTGTGGAGTCCATTATAAGTTGGTCAGCCACTCCTGAACATGATACCTGTCCTGGAGTGGCTGATATATTCAGTGTTGTGTCTGGATCTATCTGTAGTGGAGATGTCACATAAATGGAATTGTTTGAGATATGACCTTTGTGATTGCTTTCTTCCATTTAGCACGATGCTTTCATGGTTCCTCCATGAGCTATCAGCTATGAGTACTTAATCAACTTTTATGTTTGAGGTGCAGTTCAGCGTATGGATATGCCACCGTCCATCAGTTGATGACATTGGGCTGTTTGTACATTTAGGTATTTTGAATGCTGCTGCCAAGAATATCTGACCACATGCTGTTGACTCTTTTGAGTTTACAGCTGTGAGTGGAATGACAGGATCATAACTCACTGCTGTGTTTACCTGATTAAGGAGCCACCCAGCTGTTTTCTTAAGTAGTCAAACCATTGCATATTCCTTACAGAAAAGTGCAAGCATTTCACTTCACCATATCCTCACAAACACTCATAGTTTTGGATTTTTTTTAAAAAAAACTTATAACCATCCTCAGTGAAAACTATTGCTTTATGTAATTAACACGTGCTAATAAAATTATAGCATAAATTTTAATGGTTGTAAGTTCATGGTTTATCTTACTGTGCTCTTGCTATGCACTTGCCTAATGAACAGTGATGTTGAGTACATTTTCACGTAATCATCTGTATTTCTTTGACATCATGTCCATTCAAGTCCTTTTCTCACTTTTAATTTGGACTTTCCCCCTGTTGAGTTGTAGGGTTGAGGTCTTCATATAGTCTCCATGTATATTCCTCTCAAACATGTGACCCATCAATCTTCTCATTTTGCCCTTTTACTTCCTTTTACAAATTTACAAATTATTATTATTTCCTTTTATGTTATGAGTGTTTTGCCTGCACCAACATCTGTGAATAGTGCGCATGCCTTGTACATGTGGAGGCCAGAAGCGGGTGTCAGATCCCCTGGAACTGGAGTTGCAAATGGTGATGAGCCATCATCAAGGTGAGGGGAATTGAACCCACGTTCTCTGGAAGAGCCAGAGCTCTGATTATCTTCTGAGCCATTTCTCTAGTCTTTTTACTCTTTTGATAATTCTTGAACAAACAAACGTTTGAATTATGAGGTAGCTAAAATTATATTTTTTCTTCTACTGTTTTTTCTTGTGTGTGTACATAATATTTAAAAAACTGCCAAACATAAGGTCATGAAGATTTCCCCATATTTTTTCCTAGGAATTTCATATTGTAGTTTGTGTTTTCTGTTTTGTGAAGATTTGGGTATGCTGTATGAAGCAGAAGCCAGCTTTGTCCTCTTGTCTACGGAGGTCCACTTGTTTCTCCTGCTAGGGAGATGCTTTTTTTCTCTCCATTTGATGGACTTTGGAACACTGTCAGAAATCAGCTGATCACACGCGGGTTTGTTTCAGGTCTCTCACTTGTGCTGTCAATCAAGTCCATCCTCACATCAGTCCCACGTGAAGGTGATAACCGCAGCTTTGTCGTAGTTTTGAAACTGGAAAGAGAGAATCTTCCAATTTAGCTCTTCTTTAAAAAGATTACTTTGGGCTATTTAGGGAACACTTGAAATTCTATTTGAAAAATCTTGACTCAGTTTTCTAAATATTATATTTTATTTTTTACTTCGTGTGTGCGTGTGTGTGTGTGAATCTGTGGATACACACATGTAAGTATAGTGCTGGCGTTGTCCAGAGGCATTGGATTCCCTGAAGGTGGAATTAAAGGTGACTGTGAGCTACCAGACTGGGGTCCTCTGCAAAAGCAGCACCCACTCTTCACCTCTGACCCATCTTTCAGGCCTGTTGAATTGGAGTTTTCGTTTTTGCAAACAGAATCTAGATGCAGAGAGCAGTAGATTTTAGCTTCGCTTTCGTGTCTCTTACACGTCTAATTTCAATTCATGGCATCTTTTGGTTCATTTACGTTATTGCTTCTTTCAACAATGTATATTGTTCTTGGGTAAAATTCTCATGATCTTATGATTAAATCCAAATATCTTCTTTAGTGTTATATTCTTCAAATCTTTTGCCCACTTTTAAGTAATTGAATCATTTACATTTTTAGTTTTTTGAATTATTCATTTGTGAGAATTCCCTATACATTTGGGATACTAAAATTTATCAAATATATGCTTTCCTAACATTTTCTTTTTTCTGTGGTTGTCTTTTCATTCTCCTTATGGTGCTTTTCAAAGACACTGTTTTTAATATACATTGGATATAATTTATCATTTTATTTTTTGTGCTTTCCCCAGTCTATTTAAAAATACTTACAAAACCCAAGTCATACATATTTTGCCTATGTTTTCAGTTAAAAATTTGATAGCTTAAGGTTGCATGTTTAGGTTTCTGGTCCATTTTTCAGTATTATCCTTGAGAGAGTGGGAAACACGGGCTTCTGAGTCCAGGAAGAGCTCCAGCTGTTTCTCTGCTGCCCAGTTCCATCACTACAGGTGCAACAGTCTCTCACTTACAGCAGAGATGACATTTACTTCCTGATAGCAGGACTGATGTGAGCATCAGATGGCAACGGAAAAAGACTGCCTAAAATCAGAGTATAAATGGTATTATGTTTACTTCCAGGACAGGAAGAACGGGATGACATTGTGTCACCACTGGGGAAAGGCTAAAACTCAAAAATTGCTAGCAGTTAAAAAAGCACAGGAAAGGGCTGGGCCTTTAAATGGGGGTGTGCTTACATTCCAGTGTTTTTACTTCCTAGAACTGTAACGGTCCTGGAGTTCTCCCGTCCTTGACTCACTTATCTATGTGATAAGAAGAATCGAAGTGTCTTCCAGCAGGTAAAGGAGGGAGCGAGCCATAGACAGATCTCTCTGACTCACACCAGGTAAGGGTCTAATAAATCAGAAAGGGAGGGGGAAAAAGAATGGAGAGAGGATAGAGGGAGTGGGAAAGAAACAGAGGGGGAGAGAGGTGGAAGGAATGGAGGGAGGATGGAGAGGATAAACACACATACACATACATACACACATCCCTATCTGCCTCTATCTCCCCCCTCCGTCTCACCCCTCCTCCCTCTACCACCTCTCTCATAAAAATTCATGTATTGTTGTAATACTCTGATACTATCATGACCTTTTCCTCGCTCCCTTCCACATCATGGAATACACAGCTAAAATGGTTTAAGAAGCCGTTTTGTATGGTTTCTTCCCCAAGTCATCTCTGCGCTTCCCAACAATGCTCTGTGTATCGTTTGTGTCACACTGGACTTCACCGTGACTTCTGCTCAGTGGCCACCCTTTCTGACAACCATATAGAAACTTCCCGAGGGATGAGAGATGCCTCTGAATCCACAACAATGACTGACACATAGTTAGAGTTCAACTATGTGTGCTGATGAAACCATGAACATAGATTATCAGTTCCTAATGTAGTATAAATAGGTATTACCAACTGCACTTGTTAGTTTTATAGCATAACACTGATATTTACTCTAAATAGATCAAATAGACCTAATTTTCACGAAGTGCTGCTGGAACAGGAACTGAACTGCTAGTGTGCCCACACCCGTGCAATAGCATCCACCATCTAGTTCTTAATACTGGGTTCAGATGGCTATGAATGTATGTAATATATGACATTTCCTCTCATTAGACTGCTGAAACATTTTCTATTAAGGATTACCATTTAAAATAACTTAGCTATTTTGAGTAAGTGTGAGAATGACCAAATGGCAGGGTGAGTCCCAGTACTGCCTGAGAAAAAAATGACTTCATTAAATGTACATGTGTTCAAGCATTTACTAGTTCATACATTATGGAATCTTATAAAAAGATGAGATATTTAACTGTATAAACTTCAATTAAACTGTGACTGTATGTTCCGAAATCAAGGATGAGATTTCTCCGAATTATTTCATCACATGCTGTGTCGTAAGGAACTGAGGTAAATGGTGAGTTATGTGGAGATGATTCAATGGAACTTTGAAAATGACACTTGCCAGGCTTCCTGTTGTTGCTAGATTGGCTCACGCCATAGTCACCCTCTTCCAAAGTGACAAAAGGTCTATAGGCATATGGCATATAAGCAAGAGTGCTCTGTGGCCGTAATTTTACGCTAAGCAATGTTGGTTCAGGGCACAAATGTACAAGTTAGTTTAGGCGAATGACAATAAGCAAGGAAACTGATGAAAAGAGCGTTCTGTTGCTGTCAACGGTCCTGTTCTGATGCTGCCCAACAGTTCCTCATGACTGTAGCTAACTGCTTGAGTCTTGGGCATCGAGTCAGCTCTGAAACAACCCATTCTGGAATTATTTATGTATGTGATATGAAAAAATAGTTAAAAATAAAAGGAAACGTGGGGTGTGCTGAAAGGTGGTCAAGACACCATAGCAAGGGCAACATTTCCACAGCCTCTGCGCAGCCCCTCCTTCTTAGACATAGGTTTAGCTGTAGGTTTTCACCAATGAGGACTCTGATGCTTAGAGTTGCAATCTCTTTGCCCACAGTCACACATAGAACCCAGATAAGAACCCAAGTCACTCTGACTTCAGAGTTTCAAGACCATAATTACAAAACATTATTAAAAACCTAGGAATTATAAAGCGCATGTATAAAGAGAAGTAACAATATGAGTGGCAAAATAATTAAGAGAAAGTGAATGATGAAAAGAGAAACAGAATATGCTTTGATAAATAAAATTGACAATTATCTTCCAGAGCAGTCATGCTAGAAAGTCACATATTTAAATCTGTGATCTGCACTAGATACTGTCTTTCATGGGTGATGAATTTAAATTGCTTTCAAAATTAGGTTATGAGTTAAACTAAAACAGTTGGATGAAGATCAGCTATAGGTTTTACTTAAAAGCTAAAAAATTATCAAGTTGACAATCCACTTCAGTAAAAAGATCAAATGACTTTGGTTGTTTCTAAAATATCAATCATAATGCCTAGTTTCAGAGAATTGTTGATTCAACAGATAATAGGCTTGCAAAGTGTGATAGATTAGATCTTAAATGTCCCCCAAAGACTCATGTGTTAGGGGATTGAGCCTCAAAATGGTCCTATTGGGAAGTTTCAGAAGCTTTACGATGTGAGGACAAGAGGAAAGGTCCTTATGTGACTAGAGATGTGCTGTTAAAGAGGGTTGTGGGTCCCAGCCCCTTCCTCCTTGCCCCCTTTGCGCTCCCTTGGATTGAGAGACTATTAAGAGAATGATGCAGACTCCTGCCATGATGTGCTACTTGCTCTGGACTCAAATCATTAAAACTAACCAATCTTTCACTGGACTCTCCATAGCTGTAAAAGGAAATCGTTTCTCCTTATAAGTTGATTATGTGCGACATTTTGCTGTAGCATTGGAAAGCTGACACAGGAAAGGCCCATTCTGGTGGGAAAAGGGGTGTAGCTTGTCAGGTAGCTGACTGCTCTGAAAGAAGAAACGATCCTTTTGAGATGGTACCACCCTGCGCTTTCAACTTTCTGAAGGTAACAATAGAAAATGCATATGACGAAGTGGAAGAAAAAACATGGCTTGCCTCTTGCCGGTTCAATCTTGAAATTAGACACAATCACCTACCAGAGAGTATCCCTGTGAGAGAGAATAATGTAATTCTGTGCACAGAGCCTTGGCCCTTCCAAATCAAATCTGAAAGGAAAATTCTAGCATTGCATTAGTCCATAGTTTCTTTTTCCTCTCCTATGCCTTTTAACAAGGGATTTTCTATTGACTGGGCAAATACTTCCTTGTCTGAATAAAAGCAAGGACAGTGTCAAAAGGAAAAATGTGAATGGAAGGGTGATAAAAAGAGGCAAAAAGATGGGTCTACATGATGGGATGTTTCTGTGGAAGATAAAGAGTCAAGTGTAGAAAGAGAAAGTACAAGGGTTTCATGCAACTGGTATCTTAGAGTTTTTCTTCCTGAGATGAAACACCATGACCAAAAAGCAAGTTGGCTTACACTTCCAAATCTTTGTCCATCATTGACTGAAGCCAGGACTGGAATTCAGACAGGGTAGAGACCTGGAGGCAGGAGCTGAAGCAGAGGTCATGGAGGAGTGCTGCTTACTGACTTGCTCTCCATGGCTTGTTCAGACTGCTTTCTTTTAGAACCCAGGACCATTTCAAGGGTGGTCCACCCACAATGGACTGAGCACTCTTACATCAACCACTAGTGAAGAAAATGCCCCCACAGGCCTGCCTATATCCTGATCTTATGGAGGTATTTTCTCAGTCGAGGCTCCCTTCTCTCCAACTACTCTAGCTTGTGTCAAGCTGACATGGAACTAGCCAAGACAAGTGGTATGTGCTGCAGGGCTGCTTCTAAAGGAACGGCTGATATTAGGATGCTGCGTGTCCTTCAAGGTCTTACCAAAGATCGGCAAAGTCTGAATTTGCTTTTTAACACTTTTTAATTGCTGGATTATATTTCTGTGACTGCAATACTATGTTAAAGACAAAGTTTTGAAATGCCTTGATTTATTCAGATAATAGTGTATTTACAGCATTCATGTTACAGTATAATACTGTGTATTACAGTGTTCCTAACACTGGGTCCATGGGAGAATTTCAGGCTCTTCATAAAACTTCATGCCTATATACAGCATTTGTATTCATGTGCATGCACAGTTTTCTTTATTTTTTTTACTAGAGTACAAAGTAATAGCTTTCATTATAAAATTCTCATAGATGTGTATCATTGTACTTTAAACATATGAACTTATGGGGGCTAGCTATTCTTACCCAAGCCATGCAATCACCCTTCCCCATTATCCTTCCTCATTCTCCTTTGCTACCTTCTTGCTTGTTCTCTTAATTCTCTCAAATAGTGTGCATCCTGCTGCCATGTGTATTTTAATTTTCTTTCTTTCTTTCTTTCTTTCTTTCTTTCTTTCTTTCTTTCTTTCTTTCTTTCTTTCTTTCTTTTTCTTCTTTCTGTTTCTCTCTCTCTGTTTTTCCTCTCTCTCTTTTTCCTCTCTCTCTCTCTCTCTCTCTCTCTCTCTCTCTCTCTCTCTCTCTCTCTCTCTCTCTCTGTCTGAGATAGGGTTTCTCTGTATAGTCCTGGTTGGAACTCTCACTGTAGACCAGGCTGACCTCGAACTCACAGGCACCTGCCTCCTCTACATTCTGAGTGCTGGGATTAAAGGCATGCACCACCACTGCCTGGCTCTTTTTTTAAATTTTATTTTTCCCCATTCTAGTATGCCTTTTGTTAAATTATAGCAACAGTCTTTGCTTTTTTGTTAGCTTAAAAATTATTTTATATTTTTTGAGATTACAATATAATTACATTCTTCCCCATTTTCCCTCCAAAACCTTGCACTTACTCTCCTTGCTCCTTTTCAAATTCATGACCTCATTTTCTTAAACTGTTATTACATACATAAACATGTCTGCCTACACATGAGCTAAACAAGGATGACATCAATAGACATGCTAATGTGGATGGCGTACAGCCATGAGGCCTCAACCCAACACAAAGAACTCCAGGCAACTAAGGAATTCGGAGAGCTGCAGAAACAGTATCTGCCCTGTAGAAGAACACCACCTGGTTACTCAATACTAAATGGTCAGCCATGACAACATGCACATGCTAGTAACACAAAGACTGTGTGGTTGCCTCCACCTTCCTGAAAATGTCACAATTTCTTTCTCTTTATGTCTAAACAGAATTCCATTGTGTATATGTGTCAAATTTTCTTCATTCCTCTGTTGATAGACATCAATGTGGTTCTTTTTGAAGCAGTTATGAATAGCGCCATGGTAAACATGGCTGTTCAAGTATTTCTGTAGTGTTCTGTCTGAGAACACTTAGGCCTTCCGGTATGTACCTGAGTGCAATAGATGAGTCAGATTGCACTTCTGCTTCCATCCACACTGCCTTCCATAGTGGCTGCCCCAGTTTACATTGCCATCAGTAGTGTGTAAAGATTTATCTCCCCCCACCCCTACCCCTACATCCTCACCCGGACTTTATGTTGTTTCCTTAATGATAGCCATTCTGACTTTGGTGAGACAATCTCCAGGCAGTTTTAATCTGCATTTCCTTGATGGCTAAAGATGTTAAGAACACTTTTTCAAATATTTATTGGTCATCTGTATTTCCTTTCTCCTTCCTTCCTTCCCTCCCTCCCTCTCTCCCTCTCTCCCTCCCTCCTTCCTTCCTTTTTTCTTTCATTCTTCCTTTTAGAACTGTCTGTTCATTTATTAATTGGTACTTAACTTTTTAAGGCTCTTTGTACATTATAGATGTAGAAAAGGCTATTTTCCCTCTTCTGCCTGCTGTACTTTCAGTCTGGTGGTCACTTTCCATTCTGGGTAGCAGAGACACAGCCTCTGAGTAAGAAACTAAGTGACAGGAGATCACTGCACTGATAACAACAGGCTGGTGCATTCATTCATTTTGTCAACAATGCTAACGTGTCAACTAACTCAGCTAACTACCTTTCTGTGCTCTAAAATTCTTCTCCTTATATCTTTGGTGTTGGACAATCTTTAAAAATAAGTAGTAGCACATGCTTTTTTAATTCCATCACTCAGGAGGCAGAGGCAGGAAGCAAATTTCTGAGTTTGAGGCCAGCCTGGTCTAAAGGGAGAGTTCCAGGATAACCATGGCTACACAGAGAAACACTGTATGGAAAAGCAAAAATTAGTAATAATAATAATAATGATAGTAATAGAAGCAATTCATGAGTTTTCAAAGAAAATGGCAGAGTCACTAATATTTTAACCAAAGAAGGATGGGGAAAATCATAGTTATACCTCAAAAGCAACCAGTCACTAGGAATAGTTTAAAGAATCTTCAAGGCAGACACTGAAACAAAGGGAAGCCCGGGAGCACGGTGGTGAGAGCAGCAGGGTCGGAGGCACCCTGAGGATCCTATGTCAAGTTGTCTGGAGAGGCATTTTCAGTGATCAGTTTTCTGCCTAAAGTGTTAAAATAACCAACTTGTTCTAGAATCCTCAAGGAAATGCTGTATGGACTAAACACCAAATTACATTTAACTGGATAAACATTTAAATTACGGATGGGAAATTGATGTAAAATGGAAGAACTGAGAACCATTTAAAAAATTTGCCACTGTTCCCTTGAGTTAAACCCAAGCCCAGCAATTGAGGAATTTTATCCAAACCCTAGATGAGAAGCACAGAAACAGTTGCCAAGTTGTCCAAACACATTTTTTCCCTTCATTTGCAGCACCCACAAAAATGTACCGCTATGTTGTTTAAGACAAAATTCAATTTAGAGGCTTGAGTCTCAGCAGATAGTAGTCTGTCTGGTTTCAGAAGGGAAACCGGTGGCGCTGCAGGCGACTGAACATGTCCCCCTCCTGCCATGTGGGTATCCCAGGGATGGCAATGGGCCTGCAGACAAGAGGAAAATGAGAAACTGGCTCCCATGGACAAATACCCCCTGCCATTTCTTTAAGATGGAGCCTTAAAGTGCTGATGTATTCCCTTAAGATTTCATGTGGGGTCTTAGAGGGATCCGCCAGGGGAACCAGAGGAAAGAGGACGTGACTGAGAAAAACAAAGCCCTTCCCAAAGATCCCTCATCTTTCAAAGCTGTGAATGATTAGTTGCCCCGAAGGGAAGAGTACCCACCTGATGAATGTGTGGCCCACCATGGCATCATTATCCATGGGAGTAGAAGGAAGTTAGTTAATTCCAGCCCCCATCCCGCGCCTTTCTTTCCTCACTCACTATAGTGGGTTGCCCCTGGGAGACTCAAGATACCTTGAAAGCACAGTGTGTTTATATGACTTATTTTGGGTTTGCCAGTGGAGTTTTAAAATTTGTATATATATTATTCTTCTGGGCACTTCTTAACGCAAGTGTGAAGGTGTGGACATGGTTTGTGGGTGTCTTTCAAGGATTCACGTTGCTGGAAGCTATATTCCGTGTGTACAGCAGTAGGGCATTGACGAGATGGAGTTCAGGGGAAAGCTGGTTGAGTTGTTGAAGATAGTGGTTGGATGAGATCGAAGTAGTTATCAGACTCTGAGCTCCTTTTTGGGAGAGTCAGTTGTTGTAACAGAGCTCCTCCGACTCTGACGCTGGCTTCATGGGTCACCCGTCATCCTCATGCATGCTCTGCTCTTGTCATTGTGATACACCATGAGGTGACTTAGCCCGTGGGGCCTTCACTGGTGCCAGCACCATGCTGCTCAGACTTTTAGCTTTCAGATCTGTGAGTTAATGAAATTGGTGAATCTAAGTTGGCATATCCTATCACCCTGTGATGGTTAATCTTTCATTGTCTCGATTTAGAATTGCCTAAGAGATGCATCTTTGGATATTCCTGTGAGGTGTTACCACAGATGTTTAAGCAGAGAAGACATATCCTAAATGTGGGTGGAACTTTCCCAGGGTCTAAGTTTCTAGAATGATTCTAGAGGGCAACGAGAAAGTGTCCTGAGAATCAGCATTCACCTCTTTTCTGTCCCCTGACTGCAGGAATACATTGTTTATTTGCCTTATGCTCTTCTGCTGTGCCACCATGGACTGGAATCCTCAAACCATGATCCGACTCTTAAGATCCCTGTTATTTCTTTAAACTGTCTTTATGTTGGTATTTTGTCATAGCAGGGAGAAAAATAAAATTCCCCAAGTCCATACCTTATATTAGGATTCATCTCCAATACTGTATATTTATGGATTAGGACAAGTGTATAATTTAATTTACTATCATAGCATCTGAATATTCTCATTACCTTAAAAATCCTTGCCAGCCTAGCTATTCTTCCATCCTTCCCAACTGTCTGGCTTTCTTGAAAGCTACTTACCTGCCTACTTATGCCTCTACTAGTTTGTATTTCCACCAGTCATGAGTGAGAGTTCCCACTACTGTTTCTTAATAACATTGCATGTTATCAGGATTTTGCATTTTGGCTATTCCAATTGTGTGTCCCTTTGGCATTAAATAAGATTATGCCTTTGAGTTATCCAGCTTCGAGTCCAGCCCCTCCACCCCTATCTAGTACTTAGTGCCAAGATACAGTTCAAGTGTCCCAAAAGGAGAGAAAAAGAAGAAAAGAAATTAATGGAAAGAAAGTATTGATCCTGCAGGGTCTTGGATAGGGAACCCATACTACCCAGCACTGTTTGGGACATAGATATTTGATCTATAGTCTACAGAAGCTTTCCTAATATACAGGTGTGTAGGGCTCTGACATTTTGTCTTTCAAAAAAATAGAAGAAAAGGAACGAGATGATATGTGGAGAAGGAAGAGAAGGGAGGAGAGACAGAAGGAACACAGAGCGGAACCTGTTCTAGAGAGAAACGGTGGTGGGGTTTCCTCCTCAAAAGCGCTGTCTCTGTTCAGACAGGTGGGGAGGCAAAGAAAATGTAGCCCCCGGATCCTCTTTTTTTGTGTGTCTCTGGTTTATAGTCTTCTTCTTATGAGTTTAGTACTGTATTATATCCAACTTCCACACAAATGTACATTGATTAATTGAAACAAGGCCACTTGTACCATGATGGCAAGGCTTAGGGTATACACATCTCTGTCAAATTCGAAAGGTTAAGATGGACCTTTGAGAAGCACCTGGAATACATTGTTTAAGGAGAGTATCTAAAAGTAAGTAAATTATTTTAAGTTGCTTGACCTTTCATTGGTCATTCCTTTTTTCTAATATGTATAGTTGAGATGTTCACCACAAATAACAATGTTACTCTTTGGAGACTGGCATTCAAGAGCCTAGGGAAGCGTATGAACAGTGAGAAATGTAGGCTTTTAAAGTCTGGACAACAGCTTGTCCCCCTTTGCAGTCAATGTAGCTTTCAAGTCTACAGATTTATAAATAAGCACAGTGGAATGATTTCAACACCCAAATTGCAATTAAAACCATTGCTAGAGTTCAGATGTGCATGATATTCAAAATAATCTCTTGATTAAATTTTGTGATAGTGTACAATCTTTTGTGTGGTTAGGAGAAGGCTACTTTTAGAATGTTATAAACTTGTAAGAAATGAGTAGATTTCAGAAAAACATTTTTTAAGCCAATTAGTAAATTGTTTATGAGAAAAGCAGAAAAAGGAACTTCACAAACTACTTTCATGGGAGGATTTACAATAGGCAAAATGACTTATGTACAATACACCCAGCTTCAAACTATCCCAAGATTCTTTCCCTGGTTTCCTTTTCAAGTCAACCTAAAATTGAGTTAAATATCATTTACAGACACTAGTTATTGAGATTTTTTTTTCCAGCGCTCTTAAAAGGAAAGGGCAAAGTCTTCTAAAGTGACCATGACATGCTTAAGTAAATATTTTCCCCTAAGGTTCACTGTATAATTTAACTTGAGAAGATATGGGTAAACACAGACCTGCTGCAATATTTTAGTGAGTAATTTACTATTTCCTCTAATTTGGAAAGCTCTTTAAAACATACAAAATCTGCTGCGATTTCCCATAACACCACTTTTTCTGAAGGTTTTCCAGCTTGGATAGCCAATAGCACTCAGAAATCTGCTAATCAATGGCCTCAGAACCCCTGGGGGGAAACGCAAGTCTCTGCGGCTTCTCATCTTCACTTATCCCGCCTTTGCGTCATTGACCCCCGCGTGACTTCCCAACTGAGTTTACAGCTCCAAAGACATTTCTGCGACAGTATTCCAACTCTAGTAAAAGTGTGTGTGTGTTTAAGTCAAGATTTACCCTGTATTAAAAGCTTTAAGGCTGACCTAGAAGAATGATAAGCAGGGTTAGCTTACCCTGGAAGGCAGCTCAGTTCAGTATTCTAGACTTACTCAAGAAAGACCTCTGCTGTCACCACTCAAACTGAAGTAAATACTCAATAAAAAAAAAAATGCTGGCAACTAACTATGCACATAATGTTAAAGTGACAGACTTAAAAAATCTGGGTAGATAAAGTGGCTACCACGCAGCCACGGTGACAGGAAGATCCGCAGGGCTGCATTTGGATGTAGAAGCTTTCTTGCCTGCATAAGAAACCCAGAATTTCAGGATGTGCTGGGTTGTGGGCAAAAGTGGTAAAAGTGCCATGAGCGTCGCATTGAGAAGTAGCGGGGCTATGGCACCTGTGGAAATTACACGTGTGTATGACAAACCCGGATTGACGTCAAAGATGCCACCATTCATTTCTCCTACCAGAGAACGGTGAAGAACACAAAGTGACATCAGTTTTGCTAGAAAACAGTAGACCTGGAAAACGCCCCATGCTGCCACTCTGTTCTCTGATTACCTGCGAATACCTCCACTTCTGGCACTTGGTAGCAACCGGCTGAGGCAAACCCGGTAGAATGGCTTCCAGCTGCTGGCTGATTAACTCCTGCACATCCTCCTCACTGCGCTCCAAGTGCGTAACTCCAAATGGGACAGTGGTGTGGATCACCAGGGATGGGCCAAATTCCGATGACTCTGTAGTGAGAGGACAGAAGGATGGGTCTTAAGGCACAGGAGCCTGGAAGCACCGGCCCGTGTTTGAATTCAAAGTTAGAAAGTGAGCATAGCAACCAGAGGAAAAGCAGACTAATGGCTCAGCATATGTCAGGCTGGTTCTGAACCAGCCTCAGCTCTCCTGGAGAGGAAGGTAGGTTGAAGATGCTTTAGCAAACAAGAGCTCACGTCTTTCTAAGAAACGTGAAGAGACGACAAGAACCTCCTGCTCTGGGTACAGCTACATTTATTGGTATTTTTATCTTCTCTTATTATCAAATTGTAAATCTTTTATATATTATATCATACATGTTCTTTTTTCTTAAGTTCTGGGGATGAAATGGATGTTCTGAAAGATACTTATGTTAGGAAGATTGCAAAATATTTTTCTAAAATTATAACAATTGTACATTATGTTTACCACTTTGAAAAAGAAATTATCTCTTTGAAATGAGAACTTTCCTCCTAATATTATTTCTTGTATCTTTTGTGTGTATGTGTATGTGAGGGTTGTGATGTAGCCCAGGCTGGCCTTAAATTTGAGAACACCTCCTCTACACTCTTAATGGCAAGAGTATAGTTGTGCTGCTATACTTTATCTTTCAGCTAACAACAGAATAAAAGTCTGTCCCATCTATAACTCCCCATTTTTATTTGTCACTGGATTTGATTTCACTGTATTTTAATGATTACAAAACATGTGTAGATGCCCACATTTAGAAGAACATACGGTAGCTAATAAGGCATGAAGTTAAAGAGATTTAGGCATCTAAGCCATTAGAAAATATAATCTTGGAAAGAATGTTAACCTGAGTTTGGTTTAAATAATACTGACGCCATATGGCACTGACAGATCGGCAACTTGATTCTAAATGTCTCTAATTTTGTATTATAAGAGGTCATACTATTTGAACTATATCAATTCACTTCTATACACAAAAATCAAAGGTTGAATGGCATAAACCAATCACTTGGCATATGCCCAGCTAGTGTCTCTACATTTTAGAGATTTATTTTTTTAAGCTTGTACCTGCCTAGGTTTATAATGTAGCTAAAACAATATACAAAATAGATGCTTCATAAAAGATACAGGATGAAGGCAATAAATCAGCTAAAAGGGCAATATTCCTAGGTGTTGCTCAAATTATAGCCATGAATTATTTTTAATAAAAGTACTTTGTCTCCCCAGTTCACACAGCTCCAGACTTTAGAGATAACCACAAGGAATGGTCTCAAAATGCCACAAACCTTTTACAAACCTTTTAAAGCACAATCAGTGTCTCCATCAAATGCCACACGTATCACACATGAGGTTGGAATATGAATGGAGACACTGTGTTCTAAGTGCCATGGTGAATCAGATCGTCGTTCACCTCACTGTAACTGGGACAACCTCATTAAGCAGCTGAGAAGACATCCCTGGGCATGCTGAGCCCTTGTCCTGTGAGTGCAGGCTTTGCGAGACTCATCAGTGCAAAACTGCAAGTTCCTTCAGGGGAAGCTCCCACAGTAGGAAACCCTTGGCGTGCTGCCTTTGAGGTTTGATGGTTTAAAAGGTGAGGACTGTGTGTGCACCTGCAGTTACTGTTCTCTGCTTCCTGCTCTTGATGGAATGTGACCAGCGAGCGGCTTCAATCTCCTGCTGCCAGGACTTCCTCACTATGATGGACTGCACTCCGAACTGTGAGCCAGAACAAGCCCTCTCTTACTTAAGTTCATTTGGGAGGGTATTTTATCACAACAGAAGAATACCCAAGACAGCAGGTGTTATTTACATGCCAGTTTATATCTCATGAAGCTTGTTCACAGTGAAGGGGTGCAATACCATTCTCCATTATGTGGAACCAAATCTTTCTAGAGACAGAAAGCTACCTCAGTGGTGTTGGGAAGCAGGAGAATAGAGCTTTGCTTGCTCTTACTGGCAGACTTTAAGGGAACACAAATGCTAGAAATGCGCTGAGCATCAAGAGGTGCTCTTGTCTACTCACTAAGGCTGGTAGTGGTGCATGACAAGTTTTGCCCATTTACGATAGCCATCTCCAGCCAGGAGAGCAATGCAAAAAGGAATCTTAAAACTCAAATTGAAATGGTTCTTAAATAATTATAGAACAGAGAACAACCTGGTTACTTTTTATTCTTGGGATTGAACAAATTTTGAGAATTTATATTAAAGTTTAGACTAACACTATCCTGAGTGGGGTAACCCAGGCCCCCAAAAGATAAATATGGTATGTACTCACTCATAAGTGGATACTAAATATAAACAAAGGACATTGAGCCTATAGTTTATGATCCTAGAGAAGCTAAGTAATAAGGTGAACCCTAAGAAAAACATATAGATCCATCTGGAAATTGGAAACAGACAAGATCGCCTGACAAAATTGGAAGCATGGGGTGGGGGGAGAAAGGAAGGTAGAAGGGGAAGAGGAGGAGAGAAGTGGGGTTTGAGAAAAACTTGAGAGAATGGGATAGTTGAGATGGAGGAAGGACAGAGATGAGAACAAGGAAAGGGATATCTTGATTGAGGGAGCCATTATAGGGTTAGCAGGAACCTGGCTCTAGAGAAATTCCTAGGAATCTACAAGGATGACCCCAGCTAAGACCTTAAACAATAGAAGAGAGGGGGCCCGATCTTGATTTGCCCTGATGAATATCTTAAATATCACCATAGAACCTTCATCCAGCAACTGATGGAAACAGAGACCTATAGCAGAGCACTGGACTGAGTGTAAAGAAAGAGAATATGAGCAAAGAAGTCAAGACCATGATGGGTGTACTGAAACAGTCTACCTGAGCTAATAGAAGCTCACCAACTCCAGCCAGACTGGGAAGGAACAAGCATAGGACCAAGCTAATCGCTCTGAATTTTGTTGACAGTTGAATTGCTGGGGCAGCCTGAGAGGTTACTGGCAGTGGCACCAGGATTTATCCCTACTGCTTGTACTGGCTTCTTGGAATCCTATTCTCTTTGGATGTATACCTTGCTCAGCCTAGATATAGTAGGAAGGGCCTTGGACCTTCCACAAAGCAATGTGTCTTACCTTCTCAGAAGATTGGATGGGGGGTGGGGAGGAGGATGTGTGGAGGAAATGGAAGGAGGGGAGGGAGTGGGAACTTGGATTGGTATTTTTTTAAAAAAAATTTAATAAATTAAAAAAAATTAAAAAAAGAAGTTTAAAAGAAATGACTCCAACCTCCCAAACTAAAAGGCAACTTTAGAATCTTAAGTGAAAAAAAGAAAACACACAGAAAATCACAATGAGTAACAAACATGTTATTAAAATTTATATCTGAAGGGGAGAGACTAGAGATGACAATGGAGGAAAAAACAAAATCTTACATGCTTTCTTTCAAATGCAGATTGTAGACATGGGTAAACACACACACATGTTACTAGAATGCATAAAGAGACTTTTGCTAGGTAAGACAGGGAACTAGCAAGAATGGAGGAGACAGGACGGGGAAGGCAATAACAGGGTCAACAAAAGGTCAACAAAAGCTATGCAGTGATATATATATGTGACACCATCATGATAAAATCTTTATTTTGCAAGCTACCTAAAAAGTTAATAAAGAAAGGAAAAATTGAACTGAATTGTATTGGTAAAATGTGATCTAGATGTTGCATTAAAATTTGTCAAATGACCTCATATATAGTCTATCTTCTCAAATGTTACATTCAGTTTTGAATATAAAATTTTTGGTGTTGAATTAGCTTTTGTGTACATGTAGTCATATATGTATGTGTGTGGTCAAAAACAATCCTAGGTGTTGGTCTTCAGGTGTCTTCTGCTTTTTCCTTTTCCTTTTTTTTTAAGTTTGGTAGATGAAAGCATTTCAGTATCAATAGGTAAGGCTAATGAACACTAGAAAACTGAGAAAGCACATAATTTGTGATAGGAAAATATGGTTCTGCTTATAATTCTAATTTTTAAACTCTGCATAAAAGAAAGGGTTGTTTTGATAAAGTGATAGAAACCACATTTAGTTTTCTATTTGTAGGCCATCATAACAGAGATCTCTATATTGAGAGTTTGAACAAAATGGTTAAATCTTGGAATGCTTCTAAAGGTACCTAAGAAAATTAGTGAGTAATAGTGCCTCAGATCTCCTATTTAGAAAGATTTTCACTGAATGAAGGGTGAGAGACTTGAGTTCCTGGATATTTTTTAAAAATACATTGGAAAAGACTGGTGTCTTCCCTATCCCTATTTTTTTCTATTTTCCCCTAGTTTGGAAGTTTACATGTTTATGTATGACTGTAAAAGATATTTGTACACCTAAATATTCATATTATCTTTAAAGTTAAAGCAAGTTAACATCTTTATCCTTTTCTGAATAATAGCAGATTCTCAAAATACTTGAGCTCAGCTCTGATTTATGTGTTCCCATTGCCCAGGACTAGCCCTACTCAGTAGCTTTGTCTAACACTCCAGTTTGTTCACATCCATCCAAGTTCCTTTTGTGGATAGCAGATCGCCCACAAGGCTTATTTTCTCTTCCCAAAATATTGTATTTTAAAGTTCCTTAAATGATGCCCCTCTCCCTGGAGGCAGTCACTCTGAGGTTTTGATTCCCCAGGACAGTCATCCTCCTCCTTTGTGAAGCAGGCGTTTCGTTGGCAAACAGCAATGAACCCAGGGTGTCACCATGGTTTAAAAGCTGTGATTCCAATGTAGGTTAGCATCTAGAAATCAATCCTTAATTTGACATCAGGCCATTGCATGTAATTTTTCTTTGATGGCCTTGGTGTTTTGCAGTTTGATTCAGATATCCTGAAGTTTGGATTTTGTTTCTATGAACTCACCGGGTTTTCAGAATACAATGGCTCAGCTTTATCTTCAGCTTCTGGTCCTCCCAGCATTTTCTCCTCTCTGTACTTTCTATTTAACTTTCATGGGAATCCAACTAAACACATTTGAGACCCTCATCCTATTTTTATATCTCGAGTCCATTTTAGATATTTTCTATTTTGATTTCTCTATGCTAAGTTCTAAATACATTTGTATCTCAGCTTATTTTTGTTTTTAATTTCTCCTTTGAATTTCAAACTTACATTATTTCTCATTGGAAAGTTTTACTTGGGTTCTTTTGAATCTTCATGATCAATTTTGCCAGTTCTTTTCTCCTCAGGAATACTCCGAGTACCCTTTCATATCTTTAAACATACTCAATAGGGCTATTTTATATCATAGTATATGTTATTCCTAAATCTTCAGACTTTATAAAATTAGTTGTAATTTCTAAAAAGTTATAATTTAAATAAATAAATAATTTAAAAATTACTTTGTATGACTACTGATTAAAGAAGTGTGTGTCACTGTATGTTTTTAATAGAACTATATATAATATACACTTCCATATTTACTTGTTATAGATACACACATTCACACACACATCATTTTGATGGAGGTTCCTAGAAATTTTATCTTACAATTTCTTTGAAGCTTGATCTTAAAGTATTCCTTCATATTCTTTTATTTCTGCTAGATACCTGTGGGCAATATTGCCTATGACCACTTTAACTTATTTATGCAGTATGTTGGCAGAATGAATTCTGGCACCAAATCTGCCTGTGGGTAGATCTGTGGTTTTGGCATCTCTGGGGAGATATGTTCTTTCTTTCTTTTTTTCCCTGGGTTTTTCCGTTCTACTTGAAGACAGGCACACATCCCAGCTGTGCTATTCTGACAGACAGGACATAACAGACATAGAGAAACTCTTGAAGACGTGAAAGTGAAGGACTTAAGCTAGAAGCCTTTAAATCATAAAACAAAGCAAGCAATTGTTATGAAAAATAAAAGGTATCAAAAATTATTCAACCAAAAGAAAATGAATGTCAACCAAGAAACACAAAGGAAACTGAAAACACAGTCAAAACATTACGAGAAAAAGCAGACTACAACTTTGGGACTTGGCTGTTTTACTTTGATTTTTTTTTTTTTTTTTTTAGCCAAAGGACAAAACTACTGTAATGTTGATTTCATACACCATACACACCACATTTACAGGTTCAAGTATACATACATATTCTTCCATATGATTATGGAGAAAACTCATGATGTTTACCAATCAGTCAGGAAGCTGAAGCAGAAAGACTGGGTACTCACAGCAAGCCCAGGCCACAAAATCAGCCTGTCTCTCATTAAGAAAATATATGAGTGTATTGTTCAGTGGCAGAGCACGTGCCTAACGTGAATGAGATCACTAGTGTTGCACAAATTGCACCAAGAACCATACAGATTTTCCAGTGATTTATCTACTATAACATATCATGTTGATAGGTACAATTAAGTGAAGTGTGATGATCTCAATTTATGGTAGGGATATCCATTGTCCTTTAAGGTAAATTTATGAGAAATACAGGATAACATGAAAAAGCAGACTTTATCAAGATGAGACAGAATATCTTGTTTACTGTTTTAATTGAATTTTAAAATGAAATAATGTAGACTCTTACAGTAATATTATAAGCAACAATTCTTTTTTTTTTACATTAACGCTCGTCTGCTCTCTTCTGAGTGATTTTTTTTCCTGTTTGCCTTTTTTTTTTAAGATTTATTTATTCATTATGTATACAGTGTTCCGCAGGTCAGAAGAGGGCACTAGATCTTACTACAGATGGTTGTAATATTATAAGCAACAATTCTTTAAAACAACAGTAGTATTTAACATTGTCCTGGTCATTGCAATAAGATAAAAATGGACAAGTAACTTACAAATAAGAAGGGGAAATTATCTGACTGAAAACAGTGAATTGCATGCAAATGTGAAAGAGTGCATTTACTATTGCCTGGAAACCTGGATGCGTGAAAAAATAACTCTACAGTCTCTTTCTACTTCTTCTCATTTCTGATTTCCTATTTTGAAATCTGTGTGGGATGTTCATTCTTAGGTCACACAGGATTCCTGTCCCCAAATTTTTCTCTTAGCACTAAAAGTTGAAATTCTTATTCACATACAAATGCAATAAAGACTTTTTAATTTGGTAGATTTTATTTTTGTCAGTAGCAAGGAACAGAGATTGGGTCCCCCAAAAGCCAGCTCTAATTTCATCTCTGAGAGAAAAACAGAGGACTAAAGCCACTTAGAAAGTAGCAGACATAGCTGTGAACCAAGAGGAAAAGGTAATAGGTGAAGATGATTCTACTTTAATGGCACCACAAGACACATGGAGACAGTTCAGGAGGGTACATTTGGGGAGGAAGGGACGAAGCATGTACAGTGTTGTTGGGGCACCATTATTCACTAAGTGGAAGTACACTCGCGGTATAAGGCAGTGAGTCCTAGGGAACACATCCGTGTGAACTTGTTTGAAACACTACAAACAAAGCAAGCCAAGAGTCACACGTTGGCAAATTTCCCTCTCTCCACTGGAGTGGAACTGTCAACCAGCCTCCTCCTCTTGCTGGAAGTGCTTTTCTTAACAATGTAGCTCTCTTCTATTCAGCCCAGGGACTCAACCACCACCTCTGATAGAGAGGAAGCCAACCTTATCTGTAACTTCCACGTAAGCTCTACTTCCTCCTTGATGAGTGAATGACAGAGGAAACGAAGGAGAAGAGAAGGACAGAACAGGGACTCCAGCAGACTGACACAGGCTCCGCGGCCTCTCTCTCCTCCCTCGCTTTTCTAACAAGTCAAATAATGTGCATACAGCATTCTTTCTTGGCATCTTGTCTCTTGGCAATGTGCAGTTTTTTCTGTGCCTACTGTTGGTCCAAATCAGAAACAGAGGGAACCCTTTCAGAGTTTATTTGCTTTAAAAAGTATCAACCAAATGTGAAAATTTGGCTGACTCTCACCAAGTCACATCCCAGACAAGTTCAGTACCTCCAGCTTTGTCTACTGCAGTGATTTCTATGGCAAGTATTTATGTCAATCCACCATAAGCTCATGGGTTCAACAGAAATGCAAAGTTCAGGGACTAAGGGCTTCTTCAAAGGATGAGGCACAGGGAAAAGATGGCTTTATGGGCTTCTTCTTTACCTGTTTCATTTTGTTCCACTATCTTTTGGAAGAAAAGATTAATTGTTTCTTCCTTGTTGCTTATCTAGAGGTAGAATCTGTTCATATTAATCAGTAACAGCAACCAGTTTAAGCGTCCAGTCAAACAGAAGAAGAGAGAGGAATGGACAGCTTCATTTAGGAACAAACATAACAATTTCTAAAGAAGTGATAGGAGAAAGCAAATGGCCAACAAAGATTCTTTTTTTTTTTTTTTTTTTTTTTTTTTTTTTTTTGATTTTTCGAGACAGGGTTTCTCTGTGGTTTTGGAGCCTGTCCTGGAACTAGCTCTTGTAGACCAGGCTGGTCTCGAACTCACAGAGATCCGCCTGCCTCTGCCTCCCGAGTGCTAGGATTAAAGGCGTGCGCCACCACCGCCCGGCTAACAAAGATTCTTAAAGATAAATGAATAGCGTTTCTTGTCAGCAGGCAATCAGAAATGAAGATTACCTGAGAAGTCTTTACTTCCCTTTTAAAGATAAAAGAACTATCACGAAAGGGAAAATGATAAGACTCGAAATGGCAGTCTTTTAAATTATGCAGCTGACATTCACTGCCATTTGCTCCCTTTCTTATAGAAAGTTGTCTAACATTTATTGGGAAACTATCATATAATCTAAGACTTATAGAAACTCTGGACAATCACCTTCTGTCTTAAGAAATAGTATATGATTCATTTAGCATGGATACCTTGGGCCCTTCTTTCCACTCTGTCCAGATCTGAAGGCCATTAGTTGAAACTACATCAGAAATATTGTTTCCCCCCTCACTGGCAGAATAGCTCAGCTGGTCATGTTTCTGTGTATCTACAGTGGGGTGTTCAGTATCGTGCACTGATACTTACAAAAGAAAACAACAGCAGAATTGGTGAGGCCCACATATTTTTGAAATGCTATTTTTAAGCAAAATCAAAATCTCTAATATTGCGAGTAAGAGAAAGCAGAATGGGATTATCTTTGATTTTAAAAAGCTTTTGTCTAAGTGGTAACACTATAAAAAGTTATGCAAACACAGTCAACAGGGAAAAGTGATGAGCAACGTTCTGTCTCAAGACCTGGCAGCTCCATCATTCAGTGATAGCTACGCTGCTCAATGGTTCCTCAGGTTCCCTTTCAGAAATATTCTACCTGTGACCCTGAATACTTACTCACAGTATTAAAATGGAAATTAGGCCAACTACTGCCATTGTTTTCAAACTGGATATGTATACACAAAAATATTACGGAGCTTCCTATCATTTCATTGCCATCTATGTAGTTTAATAATATTGGGATTACTGGAGTTTACTTTTTAATCTTTTACAGATGGACTTTTTTCACAGTTTGCTATTATTACAAACAATTTTGCAACGATCATGTTTATTCTTCCAGAGACTGAATGTCTGTCCTTAAGTTCATGCACTGAAATCTAAGCTCCAGCATGACAGTATTGGGAGGGTCAATTGTAGGGGTCATAGAGCAGATCCTGTGAGAAGCCTCAGTGCCCTTATAAAGGAGTTTGTTAGCCAGGTGTTATGGCACATGCCTTCAGTTCCAGGACTCAGGGAAGCAGAGGCAGGCGGATCAGATCTCTGTGAGTTCCAGGTGAGCCTGGTCTACAGAGTGAGTTCCATGACAGCCAGAGATACTTGAAGAAACCCTCTCTTGAAAAACCAAAAAAAAAGTTTGTTTACCTCTGCCATGGTGTGAGAAAGAGGAGATATGAATGACAGTGTCTGAGATGGGAAGAGAGTCCCTGTCTCATATTCAAGTGTCTTGTGTCTTGATCTCACACTTCTCAGCTTCCAGAACTGGAAGCAATTTGTTATTAATAAATAATGTGCAAGTCTAAGACAGTCTGTCAGTCACAGGAGTCAAAACAGATTATTTCTTATCTCTGTTTTGCACTTTTGTTCAGCTACCTGTAGGGCGAATGCCCTAAAAGTAGATTGCTGAATCAAAGTATAGTAAGCACACTGGGACTAAAAAGATGGCTCAGTGGTTAATAACACTGGCTGTTTTCCCAGAGGACCTGGGGTTTGATTCCCATCATCCACATGTCAACCAACAATTCTAAGAAACCTGTAACTCAAGTTCTATAGGATCCAAGGTCCTCTTCTGGCCTTGGAGGGCATCAGACAAAAGATACATGGAGGGCAACATACAGGTAAACACCTGTTGACCAAGGTTTCTGTCCCACCCGGTCCTGCAGCCGTTCAGCCCCAAAGAAACACACAGAGATTTACATTAATTATAAATTGATTGGCATATTCGTTCAGGCTTCTTATTAACCCTTATAACCCATATCAGCCCATACTTCTTGTCTGTGTTAGCCATGTGGCTTGGAACCTTTTTCTGCGAGGCAGTCACATCTTGCTTGCTCTGTGTCTGGCTTCCTCTGTGGCTGGGTGAAGACTGCAGGCTGACTGTTTCCTCTTCCCAGAATTCTCCTGTTCTCCATGCCCTGCCTCTGCTTCCTGCCTGGTTACTCCCACCTATACTTCCTGCCCGGCTACTGGCCAATTCTTGCGACAGAATAAAAGACCATTGTCTGACAGCAAATACCCAAACACATAAATAAAAAATAAAGTAAGTTAAAAGAAGAGTAAAAACATTAGAAGCATTTTAGACACAGTGACTGACTTCTTTCATAATGGAGCTTCCAAGTCTCTGTCTCCACATTCTTTCTAGTACTAGTCCCTTTGCTAATGTGCCCTGGCATTTATTTTAGTTATAGTTCAGCAGGTTACTTCTGACTAGTGTTTTCACATGTAAACTGGATTTGCACTCTTTTCCCCAGTGATCACTATTCTTTGTCTTGGTGACAAAGCCCAGGATTACTATGCAGATTAAAGCCATGTAAAGTGAGAAGTTTGGGGCTTGGTGCACAGTAAATGATCAAAACTAACGAACAAACAATACTCCCCTCCCCCATTGATCAAGCTGGACTCACTTCATTTCAGAGAACTGGAATTACTGAGCTGGTGTCATTCCTTACTTCATTCATATCAGGCACTAATAAAGACAGGGAGAAGGTGCTCTCAAACAACAGCTATTGCATTGTGTGAAAATATCTATTTGTCTTTTCTGTAGACTGAGCAGTACATGAATTTATAAATCAGCACCTATTGTACATTTTTTTGTTGTTACTGTAGCTGAAATCTGAATTTAATTGAGTTAATTGAACTTGGCAATTGGGAATTAGTTCAACAATGTACAAGGCTAATGCTGTCCAACTTCCCAAAACACCTTGCGACTTTTTCTCTATAGTTTTACATTCATATATTCATATTTCTTGTCCCAAAGGAATAAATGACAACACTTTTAAATAACATCTTAGCACTTTAAGTTAACTAATCAATTAGTTCATCTGAGGTACCAACTAGGTAAAATTTCTAATTATTTTTAGTAAAATAAAGTATTCACAATGTGGTAGTTTGAAAGAAAATGTTTCTCAAAGGGAATGGCACTACTAGGGGGTGTGGTCTTTTTGGAAAAAGTGTCTCACTGTGGAGGAAGGCTTTGGGGTATCTCTTATATGCTCAAAAATACTGCCCCATGTTGCAGATCACTTCTTGTTACCTGCAAGATGTAAGACGCTCAGGTACTTCTCCAGCACCATGTCTGCCTGCAGGCCACCATGTCCCACCATGATGATAATGGACTGAACTTCTGAACTGTAAGCAAGCTGCCACAATTAAATGTTCCTTTGTAAGGGTTGCCATGGTCATGGTCTCTTCACAGCAATAGAAACCCTAAGATACAAGACCATCTTTAAATCCCCTCTAAAACTTATTTTATACAGGAAAGTATCAAAATACCTGTTTTTAAAATGGGTCACATCCGGCAGAGATTTGGACACTTAGAGCACAAGCTCCCTCACGCAGAGTACTCAGAAAAGCTGGCACATAGATCTGTGGGCTTCAGCTCTTCTAAATGGAGACCCAACAACTTGACACATAAAGGTGACGCACTGCATGTGTGAGACTGTGAGCCAAGTGCATCTAGGAAGGAAGTGGGTGCAGTGGGAATGCAGATGATAGCTGTCTGGAAGAACTTCACCTGGCGTCTGGAAGTTTCCCCGTGTCCTTCACCAACACCCAAACCTCAGTAGGGGTTAATTTTCTGCAGTTGAAAAAAGTTCCTCATAATACTGTGTTGATTGTTTTTTTCTTTCATCTTTGAGGAACTTTTGTTGCTGTTTTACATTTATGCTTTATATTTAACATTTTTGATGTCTATATCAGGATGCGGCAAGTGGCAAGTACTTGCTATTTGTCGACTGTTTGGATGATCAATAAATGAAGAAGGGATAATTTAGTCCTCATCTTCTATAAAGGATGGACAGATAAAGCAAGCTTCCCCCACCTACTGAGCAGACAGTACAGCTCTACAGCACTGAACACTTACACACTTACAGCCAAACCGGCACAGCCCCAGTGCCATGTGTGGCCCTCGGGAAATTTTCCATCACTGGGTAGGAGAGATTAGCTTTTCAAAAATTGTAACATAAATTACATCGTTTTCTCCTTCCCTTTCCTCCCTTCAAACCCTCCCAAGTTTGCCTGCTTTCAAATTCATGGCCTCTTTTTCTTTAACTGTTGTTGTATATATCTTTAAAAAAACTAACATACCTACTAATTTCTGTGCTGTAAAAATTTTAAGGCTCTTTAACTTGTTTATTCTAGGTCAGCAAACACTAACAAATCTGTAGATGTATGCATTTGCCAATTTAAATAAAGGCTTCTACAAGGGAAGTTTTAAAACTAATGCACATGTATATTTGTTATCCAAAGCTACATATGTTTGGATAGATTATGTTTAACAAGGCACATGGATATCCTCTAAACAGTTCTGTATAAGATAACCATTCTGATGGGCATTTGGTTAACTATAAACATGTTGGAAAACCCCACACGATGAAATGAAATAAAGTGCAGACTTCCAGTTTGAGAAGATGATTTCCTGAAGAGCCCATGTAAGAAAATGTACACAAATTTGGAAAACAACTTTACAGTAAATAATGGAAAACGATTCGCAGAGAGTGTGGCCAGCTACGAAAATAAATGATAACATTTTCTAGTAATTCAGCCTCCTTCAGTAATAAACATGCCATTTCCACTACATCTGTGAGTGCTGAACAGAGGTGTGGCAAACGAGCAGGAGGAGCGTCATAGAGGCTGGGTTGGAACACTAGGAATGATTTTCTACAGATAACTGGGCATCTGAAGCCCTATTGCTGAGTAGCAATTTGCTGGCGATAAAATTAGGGGGAAGTTCTTTAAGACCCAAAGTGTTCTAAAGGGGGTAGAATAATTATTCAACCCATTCTATAAGGAATCTTCTTAAAAGTCAAGAACTGTCCCCTTTTTAGATTTCAGTTAATCTCCATGGTGGGGAACTAAGTCCATGGGGTAGTTTTATTAGGTTCTATGGGATAGGAATTTAAATTTTTACCAGAAAAGTATATACAGGAGACAAAGCTCAAGCAGATATAATATTTTCACTTAATTTCTCGACTTTAGCTTCAATGATAATAATAATAGTAATATAAAAACAGTTATACGGTTATTGTAAAGATTAAATGAAATAAAGCCTCTAAAAAAGCTTACCACACTGACTGGTTCAGTGACTAATTTCTATTAAGATAATGAATATGAACTTTAAAAGAGCGACAGACATCTCTTTCTCTCTCTTTCTCTTTCTCTCTCTCTCTTTACACATTGTTTTTGGGTACACATTTCTGTGAGCAGGAGTGTGAAGTCCAGATGTCAACATTGACATTATTTCTTAGGTGCTCTCTTCTTTTCATTTTTGAGACAGGGTCTAAATGGGCCAGAGGCTGGAACATACTAAGTAGGCTAGGATCTGTCTATTCCCACAGACTCAGCACTAGGATCACAAGCACACACAACCATATACAAGTGGTCTTTGTGAAGTGGGTTCTGGAATCAAACTCAGGTCTTCACGCTTGCAAGGCAATCATTTTTAAAACAGTACTATCTCCTTTATCTTAATATTTCTCAAAAAGACAATGCTTCATTGAAACATCATTATTTTGACTCCACAGACATTTTATTGCGTAGAATTTAAACTACATATCCTCAAAATTCTGTCAAAATAAAAGAGAAAAATCAGATGGGATAGTGTTAGGATTTGGTCTACATGAAATCTGAGCTTTTAAATCTCTATATAGCGATATAATCAAATATTCTTTGTTAAGAATTGATGTGGAATTCCCCTCTGCATGCTAATAAAGAAGCTGCTCTGGCCTATGGCAGGGCAGAAAAGAGCTAGGTGGGGAAAACTAAACTGAATGCAGGGAGAAAGAAGGCAGAGTCAGGGAGACGCATGTAGCTGCCAAAGGAGGAAGACACTATAACCTTACCAGTAAGCCACAGCCCTGTGAGGATACATAGATTAATAAAAATGGGTTAATTTAAGATGTAAGAGTTACTTAATAAGAAGCCTGAGCTAATAAGCCAAACAGTGTTGTAATTAATATAGTTTCTGTGTGATTATCTGGGTCTGGGTGGCAGGATTCGGTTCCAGTTCCCAGAGCACTCAGAGGACTGTGGATCGCTACCTTACTGTGAGTTTATCCCCAAATTAGTAAACCTTTGTTATACTCCATTCCGGGCTCTTGTGGAACTCTTTGGTACTACCACAAAGTATAAGCACCAGAAGAGTAGAACCTTGGCTGTCTCTTTCACCTAGACACCCAGAACAATGTCTGGGCTATTCCCCCAGAGCAATAAAGACTCAACAAGCATATGTGTGACTGGTGAATCCTTTATAGAATTATAAGTAATTTGGGATTTAAAAGGGTACACACACACACACACACACACACACACACACACACACACACACACATTCCTATCCTTATATAAATCATTTCCCTAATGGCTTATAGATGCTGACCTTTAATTTAAAAAGAAATATATAATTCTTTAAAAATAATTAGAATATTATAGCGTACATAATAAAATCATGGTCATAACATGGAATAACTTTTAAAATGATCATTTTGCTCTATTATATTAAAGGTCTTTGTAGGAAACAATATGAAAGTTTTGTAAGAGTAATACACTAATAATCTAATATATAACCAATGCTAAACCAATATATGGGTTTACAGTACTTTCTAATAGCCAATTTTGTTTAAGGCTTGGAAGTATCTTTAGACTGATTCTTGCATTTTCTGGAAGAGATAGTTCAAACTTTACCAAACATCCCACACTCTGGGAGAAGTTCCCTCTATTTGGTAGAAGGTTGGAGTCTACTTTTGACCAGTAGACGATGAGGAGGAGAGAAATGCTTTATTTACATTTAGGTGAAAACTGGTGGAATTGAATTTCCTGTGTGTCTTACTTCCATTCACCCCAATTTTCTGGGCTTATATTTCAGATGGCAGAGTTACCAGCTTTAGCAGCTTTGCCCAGTCTCCCTCAGATTGCATAAGCCTCACTCACTCAGGGTGCTAACTCCCAAGGCCTTTGTATACTTTTAAAATTTTGGGAAATGCCCATTAGTTACTCTGACTAGTATTCAGTACATAACCTTAAAAATGGTTTAATTTGAGGAAGAATGGGCTTCAAAAAAGACTCTTTTATTTCATATCTGAGATAACCAAGTTATATCTTTTTGTTCTTCTCTCTCATTCTTTGATTGGATTTCATAATTAATTATAAATTGACTCCCATGCTATTGACAACTGATTACAAGGCTGAGCAGATAGATCCATCTATGGACCCTTACAAATTGAAGATAAATTAGAAATTAAACAAAGAAATAACGGAGACATATGTAATTATTGTCCTAGTTACTTTTCCTGGAGCTGTGTGGAGCAAGGGTTTATTTTGTCTCACATTTCATGGCCCAATGGTAGGGAAGTCAAGATGGCATGCAGTGACTGCTCACATTGCACCCATATGCTCAGCTCATCTCCTTTTTTCTCCCCTCCCCCTTTTTGAGACAGGACTTTTAATTTTTTGTGTAGCATTGGCTGTTCTGGAACTAGCTCTGAAGACCAAGCTGGCCCCAAACTCACTGCCTCTGCCTTTCAAGTGATAGGATTAAAGACTGGAAAGGACCACGTATGGGGCTGGGAAGATAGGCAATTTGTAGGTAGCCGGGAAGGACAGTTGGGGCTCAGTGAAACAAAAAAGTATAAAGCAATTTTCACAAATATTTCTGATTTCTACCTTTATCCATGGCTGGAATATTTTTTTCCTAGCATCAATTCCTTTAAAACTTCCATAGACTCTGCTCATTTTTTTTTTAAACCGCATTTAGTGGGACTGTATATATTTCTGGATCTGTTTAAGAGAAGTTTTGTCCTTTGGCTAAGACCTCCCAAGCTTTATGAAAACATCTATTTATCCTGGGACAACAGGAGATTTTCAAGCCCGTTACAGCTTTTACTTGCATTGCCAAAAGGAAAGAACAGAAGGTTTCAATCGTCTTTTAACTGGACCTTGCTCAGGTCCCTAGGGTAGGGGGCTTAACCTAACTCACATTTGATTTTAGGCTCTCACTAGCTGCAGTTCCTTTTCACAATATGTACAAAAGCCCAGGGTTTTTATGACAGTCTACTCAAATGCTCCATCTTCCTCAGCACTTAGCAGTGCTAAGAAGTCACCTTTGACTGTGCATTGCTATTCTGTCCTATTCCTAACTGTTGTGCTGCATGGAATTTTGTCCTGCATGTAAGCGATGTTGTGATTGCCCTGCTTTTCCAGAACCAGGCACACTTCCTCCTGAGCCTGCACACTAGTTTGCCTCTCAGAATACCATGTTGTCACTGTAGTGGCTGCATGGTTGGGTTCAGCTTTAGATCTGTCAGTGTTAAAAGCAATTCTGTGAAAAGATGAAATATATCTCTTGGTTAGAGTTGACTGAAAGCTTTGCTTTAATTCATTTGTTGCTTTGATATTATAAATTTTTAAAATTTTAAGATCTGAGACCAGTAAGATGGTGAAGGTATTTAAGCTAGTTATAATGTTCCTGTCCCGTTTTGTAGAGGAAATCAACCAGGCCACTGTGGGCATTCTTATCTCCTTTCCTAATAAGATGAATGAAATTATCCTTCCTGTTATATTTTGACTAAAAAATATTAAAGATTCTATCTGTGTATTTGGGCAAGGTTCTTCAATCAAAGAAGAAATTCTTCAATCTAGAGAAGCCATTATTATGAAAATAAGGGAGAGGAAGCAAACAGGGATTTTGTTTTTAATAAAAATAAAATTAGACCCAATTGACCTCAGGTTTCAAATGACCTTCCTGACCCTACTAAGCAGAGTAAGGACATATAAAAACAGCAGCAAAGAATTCACTAGCAATACGTAGATAGAAATCTATTTCACTGAGAAAAAAACTATTTTAATTTCAAGGATTCTATGTTATTACAATTATGAATTTGAAATATACTAAAAGATTTCCCCTAGTCTCATAGATCAGTTATAAATATTAATGGAATCCCCACAGATTCTTTTCAGGTTCTAATATTTAATATTCATTTATATCATGCAGGGAATTCAATATCCTGTATGGTATA
The DNA here is from genome assembly GCF_903992535.2 of Arvicola amphibius. Taxonomy (NCBI): domain Eukaryota; kingdom Metazoa; phylum Chordata; class Mammalia; order Rodentia; family Cricetidae; genus Arvicola; species Arvicola amphibius. The sequence goes on from NC_052047.1 coordinate 174,166,696, forward strand.
TGTGGACCATTCTAATTATGTAAGTGAGCACATATATGAGGTTTGTAGGGGGATTCACCATTAAATATACCAAGGTCTGTACAGGATCTTAGAGAGTACATCAAAGTCTTCCCCACCCACTTAATAACAAGAAAGTCACTAGTAATAAGGTAAAGACTCTTTAGGCTGAATGGAGTCAATAATGTTAAAAGTGGCAAAAAGATGGACTAGTGATTCTGGGCAATTAAAAATGCTGTGACATAAAGCTTTTATGAAACTTAGTGGAGCAATTTCCTGTGATGAGACTCTATAGCTAGACTTTGAACCTTGCTTTTGAAATAGTCTTAATCTTTGCAGCCAGTTCTCTTTAGATGCTATCCTATTCGCTGAGAGTCTGTGCATCATCTTGTAAACAAAAGTCTTATTGAAAAGGGATCTGAGACTTCACCAACAGGAAGAACCCCATTGACTGTATTGTGCTCTGAGTTTAACACCTTAAGATATTGTTTAGCCTCACTAGATGTAAGAGCTGTCACTTTAACAAGGATGACATTTTAAACACCCATCACACTGGCATTTTGTCTCATTCTCAAAATGAGTATGCTTATATAAATAATAGACTAATAGCATAAATTTTTTTTACATTATAAAAATAGCATTTACTATGAACATTTCTGGTGCTATACCAGGGGACTTGTATATGCTATTTTATTCAATCCTTATAACATTTTAGAGAGACTATACTTTTCATACAGCACTATGGAACTCAGAACAGCCAAGAAACATGGCTACACAGTTGTTAGTTGAGTGACATGAGGATGCTGGCATTGAACTGATTTTACTCTACAGAGAGAGGAGCAACATCATGTGGGTCAACCTAATTCTAGGTGCTGAATTACAACTTAAAGGTAGGATTGTATGTTTGAAAGTCCATTGCATAGTCAAGATGGAGGAAGGACAGAGATGAGAGCAAGGAATGAGATATATTGATTGAGGGAGCCATTCTGGGGCTACCAAAAAAACCTGGCTCTAGAGAAATTCCCAGAAATCCACAGGAATAACCCCAGCTAAGACCCTAAGCAATAGAGGAGAAGAGGCCTGAACTTGTCTTGTCCTGTAGTCAGACTGATGAATATCTTAAATATCAACATAGAACCTTCATCCAGAAACTGATGGAAACAGAGGAAGAGACCTGCATTGGAGCACTGGACTGAGCTCCCAAAGTCCAGTTGAAGAGTGGAATGAAAGAGATTATGAGCCTAGGTCAAGACCATGATGGGTACACTCACTGAAACAGTTTACTTGAGCTAATGGGAGCTCACCAACTCCACACTGACTGGGAAGGAACAAGCATAGGACCAAACTAGTCCCTCAGAGTGTGCTTGACAGTTGCATGACTGGAGCAGACTGAGGGGCCACTGGCAGTGGCACAAGGATTTATCCCTATGGCTCGTACTGGCTTTTTAGGAACCTATTCCTTTTGGATAGATACCTTGCTCAGCTTAGATATATTAGGGAGAGCCTTGGACCTTCCTCAAAGCAATGTGCCTTTCCCTCTCTGAGGATGGGGGATGGGGTGGGAGATAAGTGGAGTGAATGGGAGGAAGGAAGGGAGTGGGAACTTGAATTGGTATGTATAATGAAAAAAGACAGTTTGTTCTCTCTCTCTCTCTTATAAATAAAGTCCATTGCACTATGCTGAGTAACACTGGTAATTGATCACCTATAAAAAGTTCATTACCCGCCAATACTGGATTAAACATGAACTTATTTGTGAAAGATTACTATTTGTGGTGGTTTGAATGACATGGTACCCATAGGCTCATATATTTGAATGCTTAGTCCCCAGTTGGGGAGATATTGAGCAAAGATTAGGTGGTGTTGTCTTCTTAGAGGTGTGTCATGGGGTGGGCTTTGAGTGTTCAAAAGCCCATTCTAGGCCTAGCCTCTGTTTCTGTTTCTGTCTCTCTCTGTTTCTGTCTATGTCTCTCTGTCTCTCTGTTTGTTTTTGTTTCTATCTATGTCTCTCTATCTCTGTCTGTTTCTGTCTCTGTCTCTCTGTTTCTTTCTTTGTTTCTCTGTTTCTTTCTCTGTCTCTGTCTCTCTGTTTCTGTCTCTCTGTTTATGTGTCTCTCTGTCTCTCTGTTTCTGTCTGTCTGTCTCTGTCTATATCTCTCTGTTTCTGTTTCTGTCTATGTGTGTCTCTGTTTGTCTCTCTCTGCCTCTGTCCCTCTGTCCGTCTGCCTGCTGCCTGAGGATCAGGATGTAAAGCTCTCCACTACTGCTCCAGCACCATGCCTGTTTGTTTGTCTCCATGATCTTCTTGAGTTAACACTCTAAAACTGTAAGCAAGCCCCCAATGAAGTGATTTCTTTTATATGATTTGCTCAGTGTTGGTGTCTTCTCACAGCAAAGAAGCAATAACTAAGACACTGCTCCAGAATAATATTTTAATATTCAAACAGAAAACTGCTAAAGTGGAGAAACATCAACTTTATCGAGTTTATCATATATTTTCTAAGTTAAATATCTCAGCTGGAGCACAGTTGTTTTGCAACCAAGTACTAAAAAGAAATATCTTTCACAAAGAGAACAGCGGGATTCTTTGAAGTGTAACTTTGGAAATTAAAGTCTACATTACAGGGCACCATTGAAAGCAGATGTACATTCTCTGGGGACCTTGGTAAAACGGTACTGAGGATACCTCTCTAAAAAAAAAGCTTCAGTAAAGCTTCCAGATCTCATTGGTAATACCTCATAGTCCAGTAGTTCCAATATCCTATTCACTTAATATTCCAGTCACCAAGAGCTGGTTTCTATTCACTATTGCTAGAGATTCATTTATTATTCAGTGGCCTTCAGATCTATCAATTTAATGGAGGGTTCATTCATTTTTTATAATTTAAGGGTAACAGTAACAGGTTCCTAGTTTGCCTTAAAGGTAAACAGTTTGTGACCCAGCCATTTCTTTTCCTGGCAAGCTAAGTGGATGACCAGTGCAAAGTTACACATTCTCAAGTGTTATTTCAGGGACAGGGAAGGGCTCTTCAGACTTGCATATGAGATATGGCTATCTCAGAAAATATTTGGTAAACACCATATACTCAATCCTTTGATCCCATGATGATAATGTCAATTTTCAATATTGATCAGGATAAGAAGGACCAGTGACTTGATAGCATGTATGGAGAATGATGGCTCATATTTACACTGAAGGACAGAACCTCTAATTTTGGTGAGATCAGCAGTCCCTTAGCCCATGAGACATTCAAATTTATCTGAGGAAAAATTCTTGACAGTAAGAGAAATGGTGAAATTTTTTTCTGAAGGGCCTCTAGGTCCCATATCTTCTGGATGGTGTTGTCATGGTCACAGATAAAAATGGACCACAACTGAAGACTTGTCAAGCTTTCATCCAGCTCAAGCCTTTGCTATTTCTCAGACCCCAAGGCTCACAAGCTGTCTGAATTTTCCACAATTTTACAATACAGTTCTCAGCTTGCAAAGGCTTTGAGATGCCTCCAGAATGATGAAGAGCAGGCACTTGTCTGGGAAACTGAGCAGCACACATTATTTTGAGCCCTGGCTTACAGCTCAGCGCTGACAGCCTCATTTCAGAGCGCAATAAGGACCTAACTTGAAGATCTTTCAAAACAGCCCAGTCATACAGACATAGCCTTTGTTCAGTTTCTCTCTTCTAACAGCTGACATGGTTGCAGGTATTATGGAAACATCAACTTGTGCTTTCTATTCAAGAGGATGAATTCTTTCTTAATTCAAAATAAGGTTCATGCCCAGATGTGAGGGTTGCCATATTAATTCAGCTGACAGATTCTGCTAAGGAACCCATTTAAACATTTCTACCTAATTTCAGCCAAGATATTGCAAAAAGTACCTGGTCTTTAGCATATCACACCAGCCCTTTTCCAAGCAAAAAAGAAGCAAGGACACAAAACAATTGCTCAGATTAGGATCATCTTGAGACAGTAGAAAGTTACAGGAACGTTGCAGAGTAACTTACACAACAAACAGTTTAAAAAAATCTTTAAATCCCTTAGGCTCATCCTTTATTTTCTCAACTAAAATAATTACTTGGTGTGTGATGACAAATCTTCTAAATATTCTTTTTAAATTCCCCTATGTTTACGCTCTATATTGTATAGCTCCTTACATGGCTTCCTACTTATTAGAAGTCTCAGTGAAGCAAACACAAATGGAGCCTTCGACCTTCAGAATCTTCCATTTGATCACTTCATGAAACTACATTGGAGACTTAGGAATTGTCAGTTCTTTGTGCAATGATTGGCACGAAGAAAGCATTCAAAGCTTATTTGTGCATATTTGTCCAACTGAATAAGTTAAAAATGGAAAACATGTAATTAAAAAAATCTTGGACTTTTAACCTAGCTGAAAGAAACTGTCACTGTGTTTGTGCTCATGCATGTGTGCACCACAGGATAGACACACAGAGACACAGACACAGAAAAAGACACACACATCCTAGTAATATTCTTCATACTTTGGACTATTTCTGATGTATACATTTAGTTGACTTAGCTGATATTCTCTTTCCAACCCTGGCACCAATTATCATACTGAAACAAATTGCTTGGCAAGCGGGCGGACAAGTGCTATTTTAGATGTAATCTCCCATTGAGGGCAGATTGACAGGGCAGCCAGAGGCTAAAAGGGGTCTGTTGTTTGGTATGACTTTGTATGCAAATGTTCTCCTTACAAAATAGGCTGAGTTATTTCATTCTCTAATGAAAGACCGTTTTGTGTTCAAATGTGGGAAATACATAAAATGAGATTATTTCACAACTTATACTTAATACTTTAAAATACTAATATATACATATACAACATGCATTTTTATATAAGTACTTATATATGTTATATATGAGTGGGTATATAGATATTTTTACATGTTTAAATATATAATTGTTTCTTGTTAAGCCATTACTCCCAGTTTTGATAATACCATCCATATATATGTCTATATATGTCCTATGATACTCTATAGCATAACCATAATAATGCTCATTTGCAATTAGTGTTTGACTCCTCTTAATTAAAATGTCTTACCTGATTTATATGGAAGCATTAGTTTTATAATTAACCTTAAAACCTGCTATTTCTATAATACAGTTTTGTAAGTTGTTACTGCCTATTATTTTAGCATGGTTGCTATTTACTCCGAGAATCTGTAAATATAATAGTAGGTACCAGACACACTGACTTATTATCATTTGCTAAGTGCCATGCAAAGTCCTTACTTGAACTATATACTCAAACTCTTTACTCTTCAATAACTCTTTGGGATTATTAATACCTAACAGTACTGATGAAGATGCAGAGATGTTAAGTCATTTATTGTTACACAATTATTAAGTTGGTAGGAGTAAGTTGAATCTGGGCAATGTAACTCCTGGCTTAGATTAACACCAAATTCAAGATGTTCGAGGGATCTCAGATATCTCAGGTAGTAAACACATTACTGATATCCCATATTCTTGCCCTGTCTATATGAACAACATTGCTAGTTATATTTGGAATCCTTGTTTACGGAGTGTGTAGCCTTCCTTGGAATTACTGTTTTATGTCCTCTGTAGTAACTACATGTTAAAAGGTTTGCACTTGTATTTGAGAACTATTTATCATTCATATATGTCTAATCAAGTTCTATAGAATAATATAGACTACATAGTATAGCAAGAATTGGCAATATGCTTACCAAACCCATTTTTCTTCTTCCTATATGTATGGGTAAAAGACAGGTCCAACTTGACTTCAGAATCAGTGTTCCTCACCTAATTGTGCTCTAATTAACAGAAGGTGAGCCTACCTAATGTATATTGTCTGTAGATCTATCCTTCCCCTTCTTCCACCAATTTATTGGATGCCTGTAGAGATAGTAAGTCAAAAGATAGAGAACTCTGTGTCCATTAATAATTTACTTTTTATTCTAATATTCTTAAATATTCACAAACCTTTTAAAAGTTTTTATTTGCTGTGTATGTGAACTTTGCCTGCCTGTATATCAGTGCACTATGTGTATGCAGTGCCCATAGAGACCAGAAGAAGGCATCAGATCCTCTGAGATTGGAGTTAACAGTTGTGAGCTGCCACATGGGTGCTGGGGATTAAACCCAGGTCCTTAGGAAGAGCTATCTTTCTACCATGTTTTTAAAAAATCTTTAATTGCATATACTAATTGCATTTATTTATCGGACACAGTAATAATTTGATACAGATGTACAACATATGAGGGATCAAACCAGATGACTGGCATTTCCATGTCCTTAAATGTTTATTGTCTAAAGAAGCTTTTTGAAGAAAGATACCTACCAATCAATACCCATTTGGGCTGATCAAGAAATAAACATCTTTCATACTTAGGTCATTAAAGTTTTACATGTGTTTGCTATTTAAAATAGTCTAATAAGTACATGGTTCATGCTAGAGCATATTGCTAGACTGTTTCAGAACAAGAATTTTAACCTAGATCTTAATTTTATTATGAAGTTCTCCCACATTAATATTAAAAAATTTCAAAAATCATTGAAGTGAGTTAGTAAGCTTTTCATTATAATATTATAATAAAAATCTGAGGTTTACATTGGCTAAGAGGTTTTGAGGTTTTGTCTCATGGTGTTTGACTTCATTGATATTGGGCTTGTGGTAAGGGAGCACACCACAGCTGGAGCTGCTGACCTCATGACTGGGAAGCAAAATAGAGAGAAAAAGAAGCACTGGGGTCCCAGTATCCCCTTCAAGGGCACAGCCCAGGTGACTAGGTCTCACCTTTTTCTGTTTACATTTCTTCCCAAGTGAGGGTTAGGCCTCTTAAACACATTAGTCTTTAGGAGACTTTCAAGATCCAAACTATTAAAATGATAAAGGCATTCTAAAACCTATAATACCTTAGATTCTAATTCCATAAAATTGAATGCTTTCAGGACCAGACCTATCTGGTCTGATGTTCCTGCCACATAGGAAGGACAAAAGATAACATCATGTCGGGATTTATCAGGTGTATATGGAAAAATTTTCATAGGTTTGATGTACCTTCAAATGACCCATTTTTCAGTACATTTGGAAAATTCTTGAATAACTGAAAGTGTCTTTTCTATAGAAATCTCTTTTTAATAAAGTATTTTGTGAAAGTCTCTAAATTAGGGGTAAATATGTCAACAAACTAATGTGATGACAAAGCTCATTGGAAAAAGAACCAAGGAGCCAGTGTCCCACAGAACACAGTTTGAGAACACGAAGCAATACTGACTCATACTCCAACTGTGGGTCTGGTACACCTTGGGGCTTCCTTCCTTTCCTTAAAAGGAAAGCTGGTTCTGGCTGTGGTGTTCTGCACTTACTGCCTGCTTCCAACACCTGTCAAATGACTATGCCCTGACCTTATAGGCTTAGGTCATTTTTTTTTATCTTCTGTCCCTGGAGACTTACTGCATTTTGTTCTCAATTCTGGTAAGTTTTGTGTATCCTGTTTACATTTACATTGCTCTACCCGGACAGAACACAAAAGTCCCCTCCATTATTTGTGTGTGTGTTATGGTACTACTCCTTCACTCAAAAAAAAAAAAAACCCACCAAAGAATAGATATGGCGTGGTGTTAGAGAAACAACAACAACAACAACAACAACAACAACAACAACACATATCTCTTATTCAACTAGTTAGATGTTAATATGCTAAAACACATGGATTACACTATAAAAGCATTTATATTGTGTTAAGTCAGCTTGACACACTTAGTACTCTGGGTCCTGATAGAAAAAATAAAACAGCTGAAGTGAAGGTGGTTAGATTTTTTTGTTAAGAAAAGTTGTTACTATAGGCTTTTTATTTTGTGTGAGTTAATGCACACACCAGAGAAGGTAAGTTTCTGTGTAGACACACAAAAAAGCAGGTATTCCTTGGCAATTTGGAATATCACCACAAAAGGCAGAGAACAAAACATGATTTCTAACTTATCTGGTGTCTTGGCTTTAAAATTATTCTGTGGCTGAAATTAAGAGAAACTTATTACTACAAAAATTGACAACCATGAGAAATTCTTGATATTATGTTTTGCTTTTTCAGACCCATTCAGTTTTATAAATGATCACCTCGGTGTTGTGTGGGTGCTTTCACACACCCTCCCACCTCATTTGTAGAGAAAACTTAATCTGTTCAGAGATAGACTCTTCCTCTCCTTCTTGGGTGACTTTCCCAGGAGACAAGAGCCCCCTGTTCTCTACATGCAACCCAGCTATTTAATCGAATCTCACTCAAGGAAACATAAATCTACTGAAATGGTACCAAAGGATTGTATCAACGTCTTAGCTAGAGTTTCTGTTGCTGTGAAGAGACACCCATGACCAGGGTAACTCATTAAGGAAAGCATTTAATTGAGGTGGCTTATAGTTAAGAGATTTAGTCCATTACCTTCATTTCGGGGGACATGTAGGCAGGTATGGTGCTAGAAAAGGGGCTGAGAGTTCTACCTCTTGATCCACAGGTGACAAAGTGAACTGTGCCACTGAGTGTAGCTTGAGCACAGGAGATGTCAAAGTCTAACCCCACAGTGATGCATTTCCTCCAACAAAGTCACTACTATTCCAAAATCTCCGAATAGCACCATTCCCTTTGGCGGCCATTTTCTTTCAACCCACCACAGTCAAGTTTACTGATTTTTGCTATCCTCAAAACTGTCATGTAATTTTATGGGTCTTAAAAGGCAATTTTGAATATATGTGATCCTTTTCCTTTACTATAAATTTAGAACTTTACCTCCCACATAAGATTAACTCTGCTTGAAGATGGAAGGAAGTAGTGAGGGACACATAGCCATCAGCATGCCTTCTTTCCTCTGTAACAGAATCTTACTTTATTCAGGCAGTGATCCTTCTAATGGCAAACAGGACTGGGATACCAGCTCCAGGAGTGTACTTGATTTTGGCATATGATACTCTCCCTACTTTAGACTTATGATACTCTTAGCTGTCTCACACATGGCTAGTTTGGAATTGGTCCACATAGCAATTCTGGTCTGATATTCAATGGATACATTAAAGAATTGTACAAATTCTCTGGAAGGAGCAGAGTCTGTACTGATTTTTCCTAAGTGTGTTGCTACGCTCCAAATGTGCAAGGCCCTAGTTTTGATCCCTGGAACTTGGAGAAAAAAAAGAATGGATGTGAGGCATTAAGGAGACTAAGTAAATCACACAAATGGAGTTTGCTGAGTTTTGGAGCCTGAGAACCCCACGACCCAGTTATTGGTTGATTTGATTCCTGGTGAGCGCTTGCTTCCTGATCTGCAGGTTCCTGCATTCTTGCTTTGTCTCTGCCATAGATTTTCCCCTTAGTATATAAAAGTATCAAAGAGAGAAGGGAACAGTTTCTGTTTTGCTCTCTGAAGGCCATTATCCTATTGGGCTAGGATGTCACCCTTAGGACTCCATGTAATCATTAGTACCTGAACTGAATCTCCAAATAGAAATCACTGTGCTTTGTGATGGTTAATATTGGCTATCAATTTCATTGGAAGGAGAATTGACCCAGAGATTAGTGTAGAACACCTATGGATATGTCTGTAAGGATGCTTCTGAAGATGAGTTACAGAGTGGCAGGAGACATAAGAGACTAGATAACCAGAAGAAGTAAAAGAAGAAGGTTGAAGAAGCCAGCCAGTGCTGCATTCCTTACTTCAGCTTCTTGCCCTTATGAAGTGGATACTTTTGCTCTTCCATACACTCTTTTTAAGAACTATCATACAACGTAAGAGGTATCAGTATATTTTGTATGTTTGTATGGTTTTTTTTATCCCCATCCCTTCTAGCTCCTTTATCTGGTTTCTTTTTTTTTTTCTTTTTTTTTTTTTTTTAACTTGTACTGTTCTGTTTCTGGTAGTTTCTACTTCCATGTCTCATGCCGTATGACTCTTTCCATGTCTCCTCCTTATTAAATCCTGTATTTTTTTCTGTCTCATGGTTCCCTTTCTAGTTTCATTTCTTATACCCCCAATCACTACTACATAAATGCATACATATAAAAAATTGGAATATAGGTTGGGTATGGTGACATAGCCTTTAATTCCAGCACTCCGGAGGCAGAGTCAAAATGGTATCTGTGGAGTTCCATGTTAGCCTGGTCTACATAGGGAGTTCTAAGACATCTGGGGTTATATATTGAGACTCCCTCTAAACACACACACACACACACACACACACACACACACACACACACACACACACACACCACACAATTAGCAGCTAGAACTAGCACAAGAAAGAACATATACTATGATGACAAGCCCAGAGCAGTGGTACTAGACCATGGACTGACACCTTAAGAATCACCTGCGAGAGCCAAGTTTTCTTCCTTTTAAGTTGATCTCTCAGGTGTTGACTTAGACTGCTCATTTGTTCTTGGCCACTCAGACCTGAAATAATCACACAGAAACTGTATTATTACAACACTGTTTGGTCTATTAGCTCATGCTTCTTATTGGCTATCTCCTATATCTTAAATTAACTCATTTCTATTAATCTGTATCACCACAAGGTTGTGGCTTACCAGTAAGGCTCTATCCAGAGTCCTGCATCTGCCTCCTTGGGTGGCTATGTGGCTTCACCCTGACTCTGCCTACTCTCTCCTCCTCTATCTGCTTGGAATTCCCGCTTTGCCCTATTCTGCATTACAATAGGCCCATAGCAGCTTTTTGTTAACCAATGGTATTCACAGCATACAGAGGGGAATCCCATATCACTCAGGTATTTGTCATGGTGATAAAAACACTGAGCAGCATAGGCTTCACTTATGAATTTCTTTCTTCATTTTATTTTGTGCTAGGGTTGGACCTACATCTATCTATCTATCTATCTATCTATCTATCTATCTATCTATCTATCTATCTATCTATCTAATCTATCTATCATTTATCTACCTATATATATATATAGGTGTATATATATATACATTTATATATAAATGTATATATATATATACATTTGTCTAATATATATATTAGACAAATGTTCTATCACTGAGAGACTCCCTATGTCACCAACACATCAATCTAGGAAATATGTCATTTGTTCATAGTAAATCATACAAATGATCTTATATTGTTTAAACATGTTTTTGTTGCATACAGCTGAATACATGTCCTCATAGAGATCCTAAGATAATGTCTAAGTCATGATATATAACTTCAGAAGATCAGGGATTATTTGTCTTTCCTCACAACACACCGGTGTAGAGTTGGCATGGCTACATCTCACAGCTAATGCCCACTGCTGTTACAGGCTTTTCCTAGCTGCTGATCACATATAGATGTGGTATTATCCTAACACAAGCAGCACAGCCCTTGGGGAGGTTTTTTTTTTGTTGTTGTTGTTGTTTTTGTTGTTGTTTTTTTTTTTTTTTAGAGCCTGTCCTGGAACTAGCTCTTGTAGACCAGGTTGGCCTCGAACTCACAGAGATCCGCCTGCCTCTGCCTCCCGAGCGCTGAGATTAAAGGCGTGCGCCACCACCGCCCGGCTCCCTTGGGGAGTTTTAAGTTATAAGAGAAACATCTTTTCTGGGAGTGTGTGCTCTGATAGAGAAAACACTCCAGCTGAGGCCTATAATAAACTTCTGACAAGCCAAGAGACACGAGTTGGTTATTTTATCAGGCAAGACTTCTAACTAATGGGCCACTGGGAGCGTTGCTGTAGTAACAAACTCAACCATGATTCCTTTTGTTGAGTTCTATTACCTTAGATCATCACAGTTTATTTATGAAGACATTACCTTAGACATTACCACAGTGCTATGGATATGAATACACATACTTTTCTCTGAAATCAATCAGTTACCATTCCTTGTGATTCAACTTTTCTTTCTTCCTTCTTTCCTTCCTTCCTTCCTTCCTTCCTTCCTTCCTTCCTTCCTTCCTTCCTTCCTTCCTTCCTTCCCTCCCTCCCTCCTTTCCTTCCGTGTGTGTGTGTGTGTGTGTGTGTGTGTGTGTGTGTGCAGCATATGTATGTGTGTGTTCCCTGACTTACTCTGCACCTCTGGCTGGCCCAGAACTTGCTGTGCAGACCTGAAACTCTCAGAGATCATGCCTCTACAACACATGGTCTTGCAAATCAAATTTAAGTTTTAGAACTATCTTTAACCAACAGGTAGAGTGTGGAGTTCACTGAGTCCTAGAAAGGTTCTCATGAGACATTTGCCAGGCACTTTATTATATTGTATGTGAACCAATTTTACTCCATTTTAAAAAGATGAAATGTACATAGACATCAAAATATTACAGAATTGATGGATTTCATAGCATGGTAAAATTTACCTTTTAATATAGCCGGGGAAGTGAAAGGTCAGCAATTACCAAATTTAAAAAGCCTGAACAAAATAACCCACCGGAATCTCTCCATAAAACTCAGAGAGGAATGTTGCATATACACATATGCAAATTAAAGCAAGAGAACCAGGCCATTTTGCAATCCTAAACCTTCTGACAGTATTTTTATGAACTCAATAAAACAAACCACGTGGTACAAGATTTTCTGGAAAACCTTTCTGGTTTCACTGTGTACTTCATGACTGAGCAAATGTGACATTATGTTTTATCCCCTGTGGCTTGGAGTTAAACACTTGCTCTGTTCAGAATGGCAACACTCAATTAAACAGCATTTTTCTCAACCTACACCCACCATCATTACTGTGTTCAAGGGAAATAATGGGAGTACTGACCTATATTGCGTTTCTTATTGTCAATGGAGATGAAGCGTATACAGGGATTACTGCTGATGTACTGGCCAGCCCAAGGGACGTCAATCTTCATGCCTGCTTCATAAAAGAGGCCCAGAGCATAGCGGGAGGAATAGCTCACAGATGCCAGTTGTTGCCTTTGGCATTCACTAATTACTGTGGAAGAAAAAACAAAACACAAACTCAAAAATATCATCTTTCCCTTTAGTCATCAAGTCCAAACTTCCTTCACACAAGTCCCAAGTCTTCCCTGCAGTCCTGTCTTGCTCACCATGAATTTTCAAAGGTAATGTAAGATGCTCTTTGTTCTATTTTTTTTCAGAATATTTACTAATGCTGGCACAATTACATCTAGTAAGATGAAGGTTCGAGTTCATTAGACTCCCAGTCAAGTCTCTCAAAATCTGGCTCACAGTTGCTGCTCTAGCTTCATATTCTATTTGCTGGCCATAGACTGTATAAACTTGCTGCCTAACTATGAGTTGAATGCTTTTGCTAATTATTATTACAACATTTCACATAGTTATAATAATAATCTTTAAGGTTGAATATTATTTCCATGTCATAGGTGAGGAGGCTATAGCCCCTTCGATATGCCTATGTCATTTAATTTGCTTGTCTGTCACCTTCCCATTACAGAGCTGTAGTAGTTCTATAGTTTATCCCCTCGGCCTGTTCCTGCTGGCTGTAGTTTCAGAACAAACTCCAACGCTGCTTTCTTCTCAGACATATATGATTATTTTACACTCAAAAGTTTGTTGACTGTGTCCTTTACTTGACAGAAGCTTCTCTGTTTTGGGGGGTCTCATTTATTAATTGTTGCTCTCAGTGTCTGTGCTACTGGGGTTATATTTCGGAAGTGGTCTCCTGTGCCAATGTAATCAAGTGTACTTCCTACTTTCTTTTTTGTGAGGTTCAGTGTGGCTGGTTTTATGTGGAGGTCTTTCATCCATTTGGACTTGAGTTTTGTGCACGGTGATAGATATGGATCTATTTGCATTCTTCTACGTGTTGATATCTTAGTGATGCCAGCACCGTTTGTTGAATATGCTTTCTTTTTTCCACTTTATATTTTTTGTTTCTTTGTCAAAAATCAGATGTTTGTAGGTATGTGGATTGATATCCAGGTCTTTGATTCAATTCCATTGGTCCTCCTGTCTGTTTTTATGCCAATACTGGGCTGTTTTCATTATTGTAGCTCTATAGTAGAGTTTAAAGTCAGGGGTAGTAATGCCTCCAGAAGTTTCTTTATTTTAAAAGATTGCTTTGGCTATCCTGGGTTTTTTGTTTTTCCAAATGAAATTGAGTATTGTTCTTTAAAGGTCTGTGATGAATTTTGCTGGGATTTTGATGGAAATTGCCCTGAACCTGCAGATTACTTGGTAAGATTGCCATTTTTACTATGTTGGGTATATACCCAAAAGAAGTTCATTCATACCACAGAGACATGTACTCAACTGTATTCATAGCAGCATTATTTGTAATAGCCAGTACTTGGAAACAACCTAGATGCCCCATAACCAAAGAATGGATAAAGAAAATGTGGTACATTTACACAATGGAGTACTGCTCAGCAATAATAATAATAATAATAATAATAACAATAATAATAATAACAACAACATCTTGAAATTTGCAGGCAAATGGGTGGATCTAAGAAACAACCATATTGAGTGAGGTAACCCAGACTCCGGAAGACGAATATAATATGTACTCTCATATGTGGCTTTTAGACATAAAGCAAAAACCAGCCTACAATCCACAACCCCAGAGAACCTAGACAACAAAGAGGATCCTAAGAGAGACATATATGGATCTCAATAGGAAGTAAAAAAAGACAAGATCTCCTGAGTAAATCAGAAACATGGGGGTCATGGGAAAAGGTAGAAGGGGAAAGGGAGAAAGGGAGGGGAATGGAGAAAATGTATAGCACAATAAAACAATAAAAAGAAAAAGAATCCAAAAGTAAAAGCTTATTATTTTTTCAAGACATCATTTTCTTTCCTACTAAAAAGCTTTCCCTGCTTAATAAACAGATGTTCATCTGACACTGGCCTCATTATATTCAGAGAATGAGGGGTCTTATTCTTATTTAAGTAATTCACTTTTCAAGCTATGGCTTGATATCAAGCTAAGCTTATTGTTTTCTGAAAGAGAAGAGGTGAGTGTTGTAAATTCCAGAAATTAAGATCATTTTCCTAAATTTCACAATTGTGGAATTAAAAGCACAAAAAACAATCTTTTATTTAAGAAAAATAAAAACAAAGCAACCAAAAAACAAACAAAATTGTGAACTATTGAGAACCTATATAGGCCTGAAGGATTTTTTAAAACTAAAGCTAAAGGGGTCAAGTAGGTCGACAGCCTAATTGAATCTCACCTTCACCATATTTTCACATGTAGCTAAATTTTAAACAATCTGTCAAGTGGCAAATCCCCTTGGGTAGTCTTTTGAAAAGGTAATTGGTATACATGGAGAATACAACAAGCCATAGACACCCATGTCTGATGGGGCATGGGAGCTAAGACTTCTGACTGAAACAATCTAATTTTCAACAGATTCACTTATCAAAGATGTCATCTTTAGGATGTCAAGTTTTTGGTCTTTGAGACGCAGGTCAGGCCTGTCCCATTTTGTTTGAAAAAAGAAAAACCTTCTTATGCTGAAGGAACTAACCTTAAAGGATTTCAAAGAATATGTATGTACTGTAATATATAATAGAAAGCAATAATAATAATTTATCAAGAATCATGGTACATAAAAAATATTTGAGGGCCAAGCATGGTAGTGCATACTTTTATTCCCAGAATTCTGGAGGCAGTGGCAGACAGATCTCTAAGTTTGAGGTCATTTGAATCTACATAGGGAGTTCCAGGACAGTCAGGGTTACATAGTGAGGCTCTGTCTCAAAGGAAAAAAAAGACACATGATGACAAAGCAAGGCTCAAATGAAAGTGCATAACTTCTATATCATCAGCTTTTACTTAAATGCCACCACCCACCATATTCATTTAATTGTGAGGCAATATGTAAATAATCTCTATAGTTATGCAATGTGAATTTGCATATTATATAACTTTCAAATAATCTATTATTTTATATATTTAGGCATATAAGTTAAAAGAGACATTTTATTATTGTAATGAGAGTCAAAGAAGGAAGGGAAGAGTTCATGACTTAGGGAACTGTTCCTACTGGACGGCCCTTTTGTGTGTGTCTTTGTGTGCATTTGTGCACATGCAGGTTGACATTTGGAAAAGAGAGGAAAAAAGGGCAGTACTTCTGAGTAACATTAAGTAATTTAATTTTCTTAGTTTCCTATTGTGACTCATTCCTCTAGTTTTGTACTCGAGAAGAGAAGGCTGATAATATATACTCTTTTTTTTTTCTGTATTTGGTGGCAAAATTTTCATTCGCTGTCATTGCCTACCCTATGCCAGGTTCTCATATTGATATGAGGGGTTTAAGGTAGACCAAAAAAGTAGAGGCTCCCATTTAGCTTCCATGTTGTTGGTCGAGGGGCAAATTCTAAAATGTAGATCCGGGTAAATGGAGAATAAGCAATAAAGGAAAATAAAGCAGTATAAGGGGACATTTTACAGGTGAGGATGGTGTGGCTCGTCTATTTCAGCCGTCAAAGATATGTCTCCTCAGAGGATTCTACTCTGATTGACATGGTAAGCTACTACTGCTTTGTCAGTCAAAGACACACATGATATAGTTTCTGTTGAAATAACTGTAATTTTGGGTAAAGGAGAAGACAATAAACATGTAAGATGAAATTGGACTAAATGACTATTGCAGTAATTTTTAATTTGATATAACAATGGAGCAAGCCTGAGATAGTTCCGTTTTAGATAGAATATCTATATGTACAAGATATATACATTATGTCCATCCATGTATGTGTATGTGTATGCATCCTTAAGTAATAACTGAGTGTCCATCCATCTGGACTGAGATGGAGTAGGCCCTAATGTCATGTTGGGTTGTCTGACTTTTTTATCACTGTGCGGCAATTCTTTATATATTCTATAAGCAACTCTTACAAGAGAAATGCAAGAGCTTTCTTTTAACAGTATGGCTTTATATAAATATTCCTCAGAGTTTATTATTTTTTTCAATGATAGCACTTTTATATCTCTTTTTATAATCTTTACCTAGTATCCTACTTCAAGGTTCTGAAAACTCTCTCTCATATGTGTGTGTGTGTGTGTGTGTGTGTGTGTGTGTGTGTGTGAATATATTATATATGTAATTTTCCTGAAAGCTAGAATACTATTTTGAAGTTAAGTCTGATAGGGTTAAGTCTGGCGGATGAGTCTGATAAGTTAATTCTGGCTTGGGAATAAGTTGGTGTGAGGAAAAGAGCAGAGTTGAAGAATACAGAGACTGCTATTTTATGTTATATGCCATAATTAAATGAATAATTATTATTAAGCAATCACAACATACAATTAAGAACTAGATTATAAATAGCCTGAGACAAGAACTATATCTCACAGGCTTTGCATGTCCAGTTCTCTGACTCATTCTTATATGGCATTAACAACTATTAATGAAGACATCCTCAAGTAAGATTTGTTAACTTCATAAGAATATAAAATGGGGAAAATCACTATGTTGTTAGAACCCAGAGAAACAATAATTGCATTTTGATAATACTTTTCCTTTCTACCTTCCTGGATTTTCTCAAAGAGGAACACGTTAGACACAGTTTTTGCAGACTATAAGCTTTTGTTTGCTATGTGGCAAATGACTTCCCTGTGAATGTAACTTTTAATGGTGAAATGGATGCTGTTCCTCAAGGCGGGGCCTTGTTTCTTTCTTCTGTGAACATAGCCATTATAAACATTTTTATGTATAGATCTTTATCTGTGTTTCTAATTATACCCCCCAGACTTGAAGCGGAATGAGTGTTAATGTTTAGAAAGCTATGCCAATTTATAGTTTCCATTAATGGTACAGGAAAGAACCACTTTATTATGCCCTTACTTATATTTTTTTTCTAATGTGAAAGAAACCAGACATTTTATTTTAGCTTTAATATAATAAGATTGAACATCTCTCAGATACCTTGTAGCAAACATGTACTTTCAGCTTTGCAAACTGTTCACATCATTTTGCTAATTGACCGATTTCATTTTTCATGTTACTACCATGAGTTTTAATAATGGGTAATATGGGGATTTTTTTCACTCATTGTATGTTATATAACTTTCTTTAGGTCTTATTTGTTTCTTAGTATTATATGACATTATAATATGTATACTGATAATCAAAGTGTTGCTTCTCCTTCACTCTTTGCATTTGAACAATTAGAAACCAGAAATGTATTTCAGTCACCTTCCCCCTCGGTGTTTATCTGAAGCGAGGGCCACTGACCCTCTAGAATCTGAATTCCCTCCAGTTCTGGTTTCTGGGAGCCTTTGGCAAGTTAGAAACATAGAAGGGCGTGGCAGTATAAAATGATAGTGACTACGGATAAATACGGATCCCTCCTGTTTGGTCTGCTCTGCTGCATACCTGCACTGCTGACTCTTCCACAACGACATTCCTTTTAGGTGGCTTTCCTCTCCTGTTTCCAACCGTCTTGGGGCTCTGGCCACCTATCTTTCCCACACTCATTTAGGAGAACTGGTGGTAATGGCTTCCTGCCGTTATTAGTCCCTGGATGCTACAACTTCCTTTACTTATTGCTTTAACCATTCCAGGGTTTGGTAAATGACTTGCAGCAAAACATTGCAGTCAGATGCATTCAGAGACAATGTCTTTCTTGCTGGGACCTTGAGTGAGTTGTATTACATATATGCTTTCCTAGAAGAAACTAGGAAAGCACCTAAGCACAGTCACATAACCTTCCACTCTTATGAATGGTAGCAATGACCATCTTAAGGTCAAATCATCGGCCCTGCAGTACACTGAGTGAAAGTGTTTTATAGCTTATGAAGCTATAAACTATCTGATATGGAATTGGTTCTACTTTCCATTGTTGTCCTCTTCACCTGATGTTGACATTTTGGGCATGATAATGGATACAGTGATGTTAATAATAAAATACTCGTCCTCACTATTACTGTGTGTCCATTCCCAACATCGTAGTTAATGGCAATGTTGTTCATGCCAACATTTATTTAAAGCCTCAACATCCTATCACAAGTTTGTTGCTTGGAGCTAATTACAGAGCACTGTTAATGTTCTGATTTGCCACCATAGGGAAAGGGCTGCTCATGGGCAGAGGAAGTTAGGAGGGCGATTTGTACTGTAACTATACTGATTCAGTTCCTAAGATCAGGGCATCCAGGTCTGTGGATACACAAAGATAACGGCATCTTAGCCAGGATAGCTGGTCCTTCTATACTTAAAATGGATGTAGGAATAGAACCAAAAGGCCAAGTTTCCATAAATAGTTCCCGCAGGAAGCCAAAACAATTTACAGCTCACGAGTCATTCCTCCTGTGTAAAACCATCACAGAAGCAGTCTTCCTTCACTTCACCTGGAATAAATTGAGTGTGCACTTGGACTCCATAGGCAGAGCAGTCATTAAGCCTGGAAGCACAGTTTCAGAAGGACTTTTGGCAAGCCATAAATCTAGAGTTTATTGATGACAGACTTCAGCAGTTATAGCTATGTAGGAGTTCCCTGGGGAAATATTTCTTTTATCCTGAGAGGCATCTCTGGAGCCAGAGAAATCTGGGTTTGAATTTTGGTTCTGACATCTGTATGACCTTAGTCGAGTTACTTAATCTCTCTAAGCATCTGTTTTCTTGTAAAATGAGAATAACAATAGCGCCCACCCTAAAGGACTGTTCAAAAATGAAATTAGATAATAGAAAAGTACTTAACACAATACCTAGTGCATAAAAAGAGCATTGCCAAAAACTCAATAGTAATTGACTTTTAAAGGTTTTTGGGTGTTTCTGAGTGTATCTTTTGTGTTTGTTTACACACACACACACACACACACACACACACACACACACACTGGTGGTCCAACCCAGTTATATTACAGCCTGGTGACATTCTGATGTCCTGACACATCAGCGTAGTTCACATTAACAATATCTTGTGACTCATAAAGGACACTTTGTGTCTCAGAGCAGAGGGCAAAAACACAATGAGCACTTATTGGGTCATCATGCATGCCATAGGTTTGGAGACGAGTTAATATTTTTGAAAACTTATTGTAAGTTATGGATTTTAGAAAAAGAAATCTGCTTTAGAAGACTGAAGATTTGGAAATGAATGAAAATCTGTATTTTGGATAATTTTCCTACCACCAAGAGTAGCTTCAAACTAGTGATCCTCCTGCCTCGGCTTCCTAGAATAATGTAGTTATAAGTGTGTACCACCACATTTGTCTACTTTTCTTAGTATTAATTTTATTCCAGAATTGCATGAATATCATTAAAAATGAGATTATCTGTTTTGTAGTATGATCATTTGAGGTTTTATTATGCTGAAAATTTTAGGATTAAGCTATTTTTAAACCCAAATGCTTGCTGAGAATATCATTGCCCAAATAAAAACATTTAGCATGTAAATTATATCAAGTTGCTTTGCACAGATTTTTCTTGTCAGCCCGTGGGATGAATTTCAAAAGCATTGGTGTTCTAGGGAAATAAATTGCCCATCAAGCAGGACTAATTTATCCACATGCTTCCTAGATATGGGATCCCAAAAGTCAGTGCTTTACATCCGGTTTAAATGTGAGGAAAAGAACACAGAAGCACCTCTAGCTTAAATATAGAATACCATTAATAAATCCCAGTTCGTCTTAGCTTTCCCCTAGTGGAGATGCACATGACTGAGGCGGAGTTTTAGGAGCAACTTCGTAGCTGTTTGGGTTGAACAGGTGATCCTCCCACCCCGGAAAGACTCTGTTTTAAAGGCATGGCACTGGGAAGGCCCAAACTGAGCCTGTTGTTTGTTTGTTTGTTTTTGTTTTCTTTCTGACTCTCTACCCTTGTAATTATAAAGAACAATTGCAAAATAAAAAGACATTTACTTTTCTGGCTCCTGCTTCTCTTACCTTTCTCCTCCTGTTCCCCAGGGACCAAAGAGAAAGAGTATTTAGCTGTGCAGATGTGGCCACAGCTGGCTCTTCATAGAACCTTCTGACTTTCTAACAATCACGGTATTACAGACTCAGTCTCCATTCCTCTCTCTCTGAAGCTTCCTTGAAGCTAGAATGACATCCGACTGTTTCTATGGCAACAAATTCTCACCACACCATTATGAAAATAAATAACTTTCAGCTGTAGAAACTTTTTTTTGATGTAATGAAGGGTTAGTTAGTAAAGCAATGTTTACTGTAATATCTAACACTATGTTGGTCACTATAAAATGCACCTCAACCAAACATTTACAAGAGTGGAGGATGGAGTTTGGACAAAGATTTAAAATAGTTCCATTCTGGTTACTGACAATTTCATTCTTAGGAATTTTCATTTGGGGGTTTCAGAATCTAAATGCAGTTGGCTTTCTGGTTCTCCTTTTAGAATATATATTGTAAGTCAGCAAACCACAGTAAAATGATTGGAAAACGCGTTCCTCATTTCTGTGCATCCTAAACTCCTTAGACCATTATGGCATTGTTCTTTCTGCAGGAAAAGTGCTGAGTTTAGATGGGAAAGAATATGAAAATACAGTATTGTGTATGCTATTATCCAAAATGTCACAGAACATAATGCATATTTTACAGCCACTCTTCCTAGCCTAGCCACTTAATTACTTCAGGACATGCCAATCATGAGCAATATAGCTGTTCTAAAATTCATAGTAATAAAACATTTATTACAAATCACTTCTTATTTTCACACAGATATATAATATATCATAATATATAATATATATGGGTAGAGTTACTTTGTACAGAGTTAAGAGAGTTAATATTCTAATATAAAACTTTCATGTTTTAGAAATCATAAAAGAATGTGTGCCAGAAACTGGAGTCTGTGGTGTTGAGGCAGAATGTCAGAATCTGGTGGAATGAAGTACTCAAAACTTATGTTCATTATGTATTTTGCAGACCTGTAAGATGCTTTTCTGTTTACAAAATAACTGCTACCCACAATGCTCAGCTAAAGCCAAAGAAAATAAACTGAAATAGGGAACAAAAATGATTAGCGACACTGTCCTTCATTTAGCGTAACCTTTGGGATTTTATTTATGTCTAAATATACTTTCATGAATAGCAACATTCCCAATTTGATGAAAAGCACAATTATTTTTTATTTTCAGGTCAACTTTTTCTTTTTAAAGTTTTAAAACAACATTCTTAATATGCATTAGGGAATACTATTCATTTTTTCATTTTTGTTTTGTTTCCATCTTATCCATGATATTGAATAGTAAATATTCACTGTAAGGTTTTGGTTATTTTCCTCAATTTCTCATCTTAACTTTCTATCACTGCAAATGTTCAACGCTAACCATAGGGGTTAACTGCACCTGCATTTCCGAGTCTAATCAAAATACTATGTGTAGCTAAGCATGTAACAATAATAATGATATACTGAGATATACATATCACATAATTATCATCTCACTGAACTTTGGGTTCTCTTCCTGTTAAACAGTAGTATGACCCAGCTGAAAAGCTGTTGTACTGTGAAGATTAGCAATTTTGTATTTTAATCCCTGGATCAGAACCAAATGGTTGTCATGGGTAAAGAGCTGAACTAGATAGCTGTAAGGAGGACCACTGATGGAGGCTCAGTGCTGAGAACCGAGGAGGAAGAAAATGAAGACTTTGTCCTGTTTCCTCTCAGAAAGATGTGCAAATCATAGCATTAAGGTGTCAAAATCTTTTCTGACACAACCAGTTCCACCCTCAGTTGTGTGTGTCCAGTGCTGACTGCCCGTGCCAAGTCCTGGTGCTCATACCCTATCTTAGCAAACAAGCTATTCTGGCTGGTTGTCATCTAATGCAACACTCCTGCCCTCTCCTCTCCTTTACCAAACCCAAGACACCTCATCCTTGCTTCCCTCAGTTTTCTCAGTTAACAGATTCCTTCAAATTTCCTTCTCAGAGTGTCCAGAACCTAAAAAAAAAATAAAAATAAAAAAAAAACAACAACAAAGCAAACCAAAAATACTAACAAACAAAAATGCCTCGATGTGTTCTCTCTTTCTCTCCCTTCTTCTTCCTCCCATTTCTTTTCTCACAGTAACAGGAAGATCCTTTCTTAGCACAAAGATGCCCCCTTTCCTTTTCTCATTTATTCCACTTATGAGTCATAGGACCCAGGACATTTCCACCACAACAAAACAGATCCCTGCCTTGAAAATAACAGAAAACATTCAAATTAATTTGGAAGTAACTTTTAATTCTGGGCAATGAAAGCATAAGGAAAGCCACAAAGTTTCGAGTGTGATACAAAGTCATGGGATCATGGGCGGGAGAGACAGCTTAGTGGTTCCGGGCTCTTATGTTTTCACAGAAGACTGGTTGGTGTTGGGTTCCTAGCACACATACTACTCAAGACTACAGTTTCAGGAATCTGAAGCTCTCTTCTGGCTTCTGTGAGCACTGCATGCATGTAGCACACACACATATACACATAAGAATAAATAAATCTTAAGAAGTCACAGGATCACAAGGCCAAAAGAACCACCAACTTGTAAGAGTTCCCCGAAACCCCTTTTGGAATTTTACACTGATCTCTTGGTTTGGCATTGCCTGATAAACAGTTTCTTATATAAATAAGCTTTTGCTTCTATCCAGTTATATTGTTCTCTATTTAATTAGTAAAAATGAGTATTATTTCTATTTTCTTAATGATACATAACATTTGTTATATCTAAGCCTAGGAAAGATTAGGGCATTTTTTCTCTAGAAATGCATATCTATAATTTGAAATAAATAAGTTATCAACTGTGTTAAGTTTATTAATTTAACTCACAGCAAAAGACAAAGTAGCAGAAAAATGCAGTTTTTATGTTCAATAGAATACAAGCATTCATGTTGTACAGTGAGTTAATTAGGAACGGAGGATGTTTGTTTTGTTTATTTAAATGTGAAATTGAATTGCTATTGAAACAGAATGTGCAAAATAAGTAATTGTTTCATATTCTGAGTTCATGAGCTCAGATATGCCTGGAGTGAAAACTGATTCACACTCTAGTTTTTTGCTCAGTAACAGTTTCGCTGTGCAAGCTTCCCTTTTGCATAAAGATTCATGTGCAAAAGGAGAATATTTGAGCAGGCATCCCATAAAAGCATTAACTTACTTCTGCTTGAAGTCATGCATACCGAGAATTTGAATGATGCAGCAGAGATGAGTCAATGTCTCTGTGACAGATTCAAGATATAATTTGTAAACCCAGGGCTTGTGTTTCATTAGCAATTTCAAGTGAATAGCCTTTTACGAGTGTCACAATGATACGGCCAGAAGAGCAGGTCTGCTGCTACCCTAGCATGGCTGGAAAAACACACACTCTTTGTTGCTTTATGCTAGTGGTTTGCGCCTCGGCTTTATTTCAATAGCGTTCGATACCAAGCTCGGAGAGAGATAATGAAGCTCACGAGACAGCACATACAGTAATCCAACTGAGTGAAACGGATGCATATATTCTGCTATATTCCATGTAATGAGTTATATAACCGACATTACCTGGCTATCATTGAGACAGAAAGTAAGTACAAAATCACTCACTCGTATTTACAAAATTATAAGATATGCAGGTGGCTTTGATAAGTAACCTAAATTTAAGTCATTTTCTTGAGTGAAAAGAAAAGCCCTGTTCTAACAGCTTTAGTAAGAATACTGCCACATAGTTATGTACTCTCATTTAACAAATTTCAATATCAGCCCATCACTAAAAAGTATTCATGGGGTCACTTATGTATATTATCATGTCATCTGCAAATAGCGAAAGTTTGATTTCTTCCTTTCCAGTTTGTATCCCCTTGATCACCTTTTGTTGTCTAATTGCTCTAGCTAGAACTTCAAGCACTATGTTGAAGAGATATGGAGAGAGTGGACAGCCTTGTCTTGCTCCTGATTTTAGTGGAATGTCTTTGAGTTTCTCTTCATTTAATTTGATGTTGGCTACCAGCTTGCTGTGTATTGCATGAGGATGGGGGGAAAAGGGTGAGTGGAAAGGGAAGGGGAGTGGAGAAGGGGAGGGGAGTGGAGAAGGGGAGGGGGAGGAGAACTTGAGGGAACAGGATAGTCAAGATGGGGGAAGGACAGAGATGGAGAGCAAGGAAAGAGGTATCTTGATTGAGGGAGCCATTATGGGGCTAGCAAGAAACCTGGAACTAGAGAAATTCCCAGGAATCCAAAGGAATGACCCCAGCTAAGACCCTAAGAATAGAGGAGAGGGTGCCCGAACTGGCCTTGCCCTGTAGTCAGATTGATGACTATCTTAAATGTCACTATAGAACCTTCATCAAATAATTATGGCCTCATAGGGAAGGAACCATCATAAGACCAAACTAGGCCCTCTGAATGTGGGTGACAGTTGTATGGCTGGGGCAGACTGTGAAGCCACTGGCAGTGACACCAGGATTTATCCCAACAGCTTGTACTGTTTTTTGAAACCCATTCTCTTTGGAGGGATACCTTGCTCAGCCTAGATACAGTGGGGAGGATCTTGGTCCTTACTCAGAGCAATGTGCTAGACTTTCTTGACTCCCTATGGGAAGGCTTACCCGCTCTAAGGAGTGTATGGGGTATGGGTTGGGGGGGAAGGTGAAGGGAACAGGAGGAGTGGAGGGAGTGGGAACTGAGATTGGTATGCAAAATGAGAAAAGATAGATTTTTTTAATTAAAAAAAAATTTACAGAAGGAAATTTTACATATTGGAAAATTCTCTTTAAGTAAAGCATCTTTTTGGCTTTTGAAGGTCAAAGAAGGCTCCTACCCCTCCCCACTCAGCACCTACACAACCTTTTTGTCGTTCCCTTCCATCTTTCTTGTCCAACTCCCAGTATAAGATGATTTAAGGACAGAGAATGTGCTACTGTGTGCTTAGTACATATACTCCCTCGTGTTGAAGAATGAGTTCAATGAAGGGCAGGGGACCTCTTTTTGTTCATTTGGATATGACAATGGAATGCTATTCAGGCACAATTAGGAAGATAAATAACTGTTTCATGTCCTAATAAATTTAATATTTTTATGATCAAATGATATTTTATAGTGAAATCCCAAGCATTGCTTTAAAGTCAGAACAGTGGCATTTGTGATCGGTTTTATTGCCCCATATTCACTGTAGATAGTGGTGAGTTTCACAAAGACATTTCCATGAATGTGTACCATGATTTTGATCATGTTTCCTACCCCACTCTATCCCACCCTCCTTCTGTTCCCTTTCCACTATTTCCATCATTCTCCCAGACAATCTCACTTTCATATTCATGTCATATGTATGTATATATGCATGCATGTATATGTATGTATATATGTGCATGTGTATGAGAGAAAACATGGGCTATTTTTCTGAGTCTTATTTTACTTAATATGATGATTTCCTGGTGCACTAACTTTATTACAGATAATATAGTTTCATTTTTCTTTATGGCAGAATAAAACTCCATGGCATATATATTTTCAAAATTTATTTGTCCATTAATTTTTGGCTGACACTTAGATTGATGCTATTTTACAACTGCTCTATTGCAGTTGTGAATAGTGCTGTAATAACCACAGATGTACAAGTTTCTGTTATGTTGATTTGGGGTCCTTTGAGTGTATACCCAGGAGTGGTGGAGACATGCCATACAGTAGTTTTGCTTTTTTCTTTCCTGGGGAACCTCTCTGCTGATTTTTAGAGTAATTAAACTAATTTACATTTGCACTAGCAGTGTGTTATGTGATCCCACTCCAATTCAGTGCCCACATCCTTCCCAGCATTTATTGTTATCCCTTTCTTAATAATGGTCACTGTGACTGGGTTGGATGGACTCATAATGGTATTTTAATTTTCATTTCCATGCTGGCTAAGTATGTTGTTAACTTGTATTTCTTCTTTTGAGAACTGTCTATTTTGTTAGTCCATTTCCTGATTAGAGTGATTCATCTATTGAATTTTTAAGTTCTTTATGTATTGTAGTTATTAATCTTCTGTCAGATAAACAGTTAGAAAATGTTTTCTTCCATTCTGTGTACTGTCTTTTTCACTCAGTTGTTTCCCTTGTGCAGAAGTTTTCCAATTTCATGCAATCCCATTAGTCAATGTTTTGTTTCAGTTGTGAGCTGCTGGGATCCTATTAGGAAAGTCCTCACCCATGCCTACATCTGTGATTTCTTTCTTGCCAGCTGCATGGTTTCAGGTTTGCTAGTAAGGTCTTTAATCTACTTGAAAGTATTTTTACGCAGCGAGAGATACAGATCTGGTTTAATTCCTATAATGGTGAATATCCAGTTCTTAGGACTATTTGAAGAGCCTATCTTCTCTCCAATGTATCCCTTTGACATCTTTGTCACCAATCAGGTGGCTTCAGTTGTGTGGGTTTATTAGAAAGTCCTTTGCTCTACCAGTGATCTACATTTCTTTTTATTGTCAACACCATGCTGTTTGAAGTTGTTTTTGCTATAAAGTATATACATACTTCTACCTCTGTTTTTTTGCTCAGGACTGCTTCAACTATTCTGGGATTTTATGCTTCCATGTGAATTTTATGATTTTTTTCTCCTATTTCTGTTTAAGTTGCCATTGGAATACTGGTGAGTATCACATTGATTTAATCTGTAGATGCTTTCAATAATATAACCATTTGTACAGTATGAATTCTTCTGACCCGTGAGCAAGAAGCAAGAAAGGTCTTTGGATCTTCCAGTGTCTTCTCCAACTTCTTTATTAAAGGTTTTAAATGTCACTTACAGAGTCTTTTACTTTCTTGATTAGGTTTAGGTTTGAAGCAATTCTGAATGGAATTGATTTTTAAGTATCCTTCCAGCATGTTTGTTTTGGGTATGCAGGAAGGCTACTGCCTGCATAATGTATTTGTATTCTCTTCCTTTGTGGAAGGAGTTTATCAGTTCTAAGATTTTTCTGGTGGGGTCTGCAGGTCTTTTATATATAAGATCATGCTATCTGCACATAGGATAGCTTGACTTTGTTTTTTTCTGTCGCGTATCCTTTGAATTCATTATCTTTTTTGCTTTAGCTAAGTCTTCAAGCACAATACTGAAGAAGAATGGAGAAAGTGGGCAGAATTGTTTCATTCTGAACTTTAGTGGAACTGCATTGAATTGTTCCTCATTTAGTATAATATTGACGGTAGGTTTGTTGTATATAGCCTTTATTGTATTAAGGTGTGTTCCTTCCACTCCCATTTCTTTTTGTTTTATCAGGAAGGGATGTTGGCCTTTTTGAAAACCCTTTTGTGCATTTATGGGTGGGTCCATGTGAATAACAGTCTTGACTCATTCTATGTGATATACTATATCCATTGGCTTATGTGCATTAAACTATCCTTGCAATCATGAAACTAAGCCAACTTGATCACGATCTTTTAATGTAATGTTGAATTTGGTTTGCCTGTCTGTTATTACAGCCATTTTCATCTTAGTTCAATGACAATTAAATTGGCCTATAAATTTATTTTTTAATTGTTTCTTTACTTGTCTTTGCTACCTGGGTAATACTGGCAAAAAATGTGCTTGGTAGCCTCCCTTCCTATTCTATTTTGTGAAACAGTTTGAGAATCATTGATGGCATTTTTTTAAAAAAAAGATCTAACAGAACTTTGTACTGAGCCCCTCTCAGCGGGAACTTATTTATTTATTTTTCTATTTTTATTAACGCTCCAATTTCATTGCTGACTATAGACCCATTTGTTTATATTCTCTTCGTTTGGTTTTAGTAGATGACACATCTAAAAATGTATCAGTTTCTTCTAGATTTTCAAATTCATTGTAACAGGGTTTTCAAATAAAACACAATGACCTCCTGAATTTCGTACTATTTCTTGCAATGTCTCCCTTTTTTGTCTCTAATCTTATCAGCTTGGGAGTTTTCTCACTTTCTTGTGTAAAATGTAAGCATTTTTCAATATTGTGTATCTTTTCAGAGAACAAACTACTTGTTTCTCCAATTATTTGTGTTGATTTTTTGTTTCTGTTATGCTGATTTAGGCTCTGATCTTTATTATTTTCTCCCATCTCCTGGTCTGGGTTTGGCTTTCTCTTGTTTCATAGGGCCTATCCACAATCTCTCTAATGTAAGCTTTTGTAGCTGTAAATTTCCTCCATAGAGTTTCTTTCAGTTTATCTCCCAGGTTCTGTTATAGCACATTATCATTCACACTTAATTCTATAAACTTTAAATAGCCCTCTTGATTTCTTTGATGAGTTTATTCATTGTTCAATAGTGTGCTGTTCACTCAACGTAAGTCTTATGTATTTTCTGTAGTTTCCCTTGGTGTTGACTTCTAGTTTTAGTCTATTGTGATCAGATAAAGTATAGAGTATAGACAATGAACTTAACTTTCGTTGTATTTGTTAAGACTTGCTTTGTCTTCTAAAATATGCTCTAGTTAAAAAAAATGTTCCATGGGCTGATGAGGATAATACGTATTCTATAGTATTGTGTAGAATACTCTGTAGATGTCTGTTAAGTATATTTGATTTATGATATCATTTAACTCTGATGTTTCTCTCGTTTTTTTTTTTTGTTTAGATGACATTTCTGTTGGCTAGTATAGGGTGGTGAAGTCACTCACTATTAATGTGTTGATGTTAGTCTGTGCCTTTCCATTCAGTAGTACTTGTTTTATGAAACTGTTTTCTGTGAGCTGATGTTCAGTGTGTATGCCTTAGGGTTGTCATATTTTCTTGATGGATAGTTTATAGTCTAATTTGTCAGTTATTAGTGTGGCTCTATTTTTATCTACACCTGTTTGCTTGGCATGCCCTTTTATATCCTTTGACCATAGCTTAGTGTTTTTATTTGCTAATGAGATGTGCTTCTTGTAGCTAAAGTGGGCCCTGTGCTTCACTTGAATTTGCTAGTATGTGTACTTGGTTGGGAAATTGAAGCCATTACTATCCAGAGTCATTAATGAAAGTTTGTTTGTTGTTATTAATTCTAATTACCTTGGGGTTCTTGTTTCTTTTCCTTTCCTAGTTCTTGTTTGTTCAGCCACTACTTTATTGTAGTTTATTCTTTCTTGATATCTTATGGATTCTTTTTCCTCTCTAATGTAGGACAATCTACAATGGTACCTTAGCCACTGTGGATTGCTTTAGTTTATGCTTATAATGGGAAGTTTTTCTTTTTCTTTCAGTTGTGGAGTGAAGCCATGCTATTTAGATTGGTTTGGTAGTTACTGTCCTTATGAGCTTGAAACATTGTTGCATGCACTCTTGCCTTTCAGAGAAAATTGAGAAATATGCTGTCATTCTGGTAGCTTTGCTTTTCTTGAGGACTTGGAGATTCTATCCTGCAGCTCTCAATTTTCTTTTTTTTGGGGGGGTTAATTATAATATAATGTGGGGTGGTTCTTTTATAGTCTTGTCTTTTTGCATTCTAAATGACACCTGTACATGGATGGGCATTTCTGCTTTTAGAATTGGAGGAGGGGTTCTACTATGCCTTTATTATTTATACTGTGTGCTTTCTATTTCCTTAGCTTATATTTCTCCTATGGCCATAATTTGAAAATCTAAATCACAGTGTTGTCCCAAAGAGCTCCCATAGTCTTTTTGTACATCTTTGTTATTTTACTTTGATTATTATCAGCATGTTCTAATAACCTTGTCCTAACCCTGCAGTACTGACTTTCATTTGATCTTTTCTATTAGGATGGCTTTGCAGTGCACTTATTTGTTCATTTGTTTGAACATTTCATTCAGCAATTTATTGATATTTTCTCAGAATCAACCCAGGAGTTGGTGTCTTCTTTCAATCCATGAATATTCTTTTAAAGCATTCTTTTGAATTATTTGGTATTTCACCAATTCACTCCCATTAAACCTATTCATGTAGGATGGGTGATTCCCGGAGCAGTTATATTGCCTTGATTTTACATGTTTCTTGTGTTTATACACTGGCACTTATACATTTGGGGTTAGGTCATACTTTTTTTTTAAACAAAAATCATTCATGTTCTTTCAGCTGAAGATTTTGATGTGCTGAAGTGTGACTAGCTTTTAGTAGGGTTGAGTCATTCCTACCCACCCTCTGGACCAGGGTGTATTCTAGTACCGAAATCCTCAGTCCCTGTTCCCAGGACACCAGCCATGATCTCCAGCGCCACTCTACAAGAGGGTATCAATAGCTACCAGCTTCTGAATAGGGTTAGTAGGAAAATATAGTCATAAGAACAATTGCTTCTTCAGTTCCAATAAGTTTTGAAGAATAGTGGACAAAAGCAGAATGAAGGATGCTAGGATATTGTTGTTAAAAGTAGGGATGGAAAATTAAAGTAAGAGTAGGAATTAGAATAAGAGCAACATGTAAATTTTTAAGATTAACAACTAGTGAATAGAGGGGGTTAATTGAGATATTGTTAGAGGAAATGGTGCTTAAAGATCACTAAAAGTTTAAGAAATTATGATTACAAAGTTTATAGAGAAAGGGAAGAAATAGAAAATAAAATGGGTTCTAGGTAAGAGAAATTGTTTGGCACACAGTAGAATACATGCATACACAGAGACAATAAATAACATAGCCTAACTGAGCAACAGAGGAACTAGCTTAAAACCAATGCAAGAGTAAAGATTTAAAAATATAAGTGAAATTGAAATAATCACATCTTCAGTTAAACTCTCATCCTTGCTTATAGCATTAGAGAATGACCTTTCTCTACCTGAGTTCATGACCTGAGTTACCTCTGCTAACTTAAGAGCAGCCCACCTCTGTCTCCAGTTCAGATCTGTTTGACTGAACTGGTTGATATGAAGGGTTCAGTGCGGATGCACAGGTTGCCTGTGAGGTTGAGTTTCTGCCCTGGTCTCAGCAATGGTCAGCACTCTTTTATGGTGTGGGAAGACCTTCTGTATATGTGTTGCTTTTATTGGTTGGTGAATAAAGAATCTGCCCTGGTCTGTGATAGGATAGAGTAGAGCTAGAAGGGGGAAAACTAAACTGAATGCTGGGAGAAAGAAGGCAAAGTCAGGAGACACCATAAAGTCCCAGAGGAGAAAGATACAAGCCAGTAGCTAGAATCTTGCCAGTAGGCCATGATCCGTGTGGTAAAATATAAAATAATAGAATGGGCTAATTTAATATGTAAGAGCTTGAAAGAGCTAAGTTTATGCTAGAGTCATTGCTAAGAATATGCTAGAGTCATTGGCCAAGCAGTGTTTTAAATAATATAGTTTCTGTGTGATTATTTTGGTTCTGGGCAGCCGGGAACAAACAAGCAAACTCCTACAACAAACACCCTTAGGGGTTTTCCAACCCTCAGCGCTGTTGGTCTCTCACTTCAGGATACTTATGACCAGGCCAGCTCAAGTTTCCCACGGGCACTGGATGGTCTCTTTTCCCCATGAGGATTTCGACATCCAAGGCTCTGCTGTTGACCTTCTCTGACTCATGCTTACCTTTGGAGTTGGATCTTTTCATCTTTCTAGAGATCAGACTACCCGTGTCCTTGGCCCCAGAGTTCATGTTCTTGCTCCAGTCAGCTTCAGCTTGGGGAAGCTCCCTTTGGGGGACATTCCTAGTGTTCTCCGAGTCTCTTACTTTTGGAGGACCAAGTGTGAGAACTCTGGGGTCTGAAAACTACTCTGACAGTGTTATGTACTTTTTACAGCAGAGCAGATTTAGTTGCAGATCTCTTCTGGGGACTTGTTCCCGGCTTGCCCAGTGTAATAGGCAGTGTGTGTCACAGGATGGTGGCCTTGGGTAATTTCTTAGGGACTGCCTCTCATAGCTCCATTGTTGAAAATATTATTTTTGCAGTCTTTGTTTCTGGAGCATTTTAATTTTTGTTTAAGGTTAGGAGTGGGTGGATTCTCTCCTCTCCCATCTACTTCTGTTCAGTGTGGCAGGCTATGTCTACCATGTCCCTTACAATCCCATGTTTAGAATCTCCGTGTTTTACCTCATTTCTCACAGTGTTTGCCGTGACACTCAGTTGCTTTTCTAGGCTTCTCACCTTCTCCTGAAGTTGCAAATTGGATGTTTTTGTCTAGATTTGCGGAACACATGAGGGTGCCGGTTGCTACTACTCCGCAATTATTAGCAATTAAAACACTCAATCTTAACAACACTTTGAGCAGAAAGAAGTTCTTCTCAGATAAGTTTTTTCATAGCTAAAAATATGTTATTTTTCATTCTGTTTCTGTTATTTTCAACTTCTTTCTTCCTCCTTCTCTCTACCAAGGAATGAATGAAATTGAAAAGAATTATCAGTTCATACATAATAAAGGATTTGTAGCTATTTCGCTTGCATTTTCCAGATAAACAGTGTTGTAGATAAACTTTCCCCAAATGGCTGCAACAGTATTCTCATCCTACCTCCTTTTCTCAAGTATGACTCTGACATCCTCACCACCAGACTGCACATGCCTTTGCTTTGGTTCTAGGAAGGCTTGTGATTAAGGCAAAAGTGACAATATGTGACCTTTAAGCTAGATCATAAAAGATGACACAACTTAGACCTGGTTTTCTTGACAGATTCGACTTTGGAACCCAGCCATGCTGCTCCGAAGACTCTCAAGCCATTTGCAGAATCTAATATGGGTTTTTGGCTGACAGCTCCAGCCTCCACTAACATCAAACCACAACCATGTGAGTGAAGATGCTTCAGGATGACTTCAGAACTTATTTAGCTGTCATCTGGCTTTGAGACTTTTCAGCTGAGACTTCAGACACTGCAGAGACAGGATGTCCATCGTGTAACCTGTCTAATTTCCTAAGCTGGAACACTTATACTGATAATACTTGTACAGTATAATACTGTATACTGATACTGAGATCTTGACCTAGTACAAGGATTGTTTCAGTACTCATGTGGGATGGTGTACCACACTGCAGTAACCAGGGAGTTTGTCTTTTCTGTGTTCACCAACAATTTGGATTTCTTTTGCATACTGCTCATTAATGAACTTTTCCCATTTGACTTAGTTAACTTACTATTTTTGTCTTGTTCTCATGTGCTCTTCGACTCAATCATTTTGTTACACAGAGTGCAAATATATCCAGCCTGTTACTTGTGAAGTGATAGAAGTCTCATCATGTTCATGTCTCAATGACATAATTGCTTCACAAGAAACATATCAAAAGAAGACAAATGGACTTCAAGTGATAAGTACAGAGAAGTGTGAACGACTTATTATTTGTGAGGTAAACATTAAGTTGTAGCTCTGTCAAAGGGTAGGATGCATCATTAGCACGAGGCTCAAAGCATTCATCACATTATTCCCACTACACTGGTGAGCAAAAGGCTGGAATTTTTAAAAGGTTACTTCATCTAATTTTTGTGGATTTTTGTCATACAAAAAAGGGAAAATGATCCTGTATCTAAGGTAATTTCCTGAACAGCTCATTTATTTCTTAAGCAACGAAGCTGTATATTGATAGTGAATAAAATTAAGTTGTGTTTGATTATTGATGTTGAAGAAATTATTCAGAGAAAAGAAAATTATTGTTAGCTTTTTGGCAAAATAATTGCTGGAAACCCAAAAATATTGGGAGCCACATCAACTGAAAAGGAGCACATCAGGCAAGCAGCTGTGAGGGGTTGGTCACCTTGCCTCTGGATGTGCTGAGCGGTTGCACTGCTACAGTAGTTATTATTTAGTTGAAGAATCAACCCTGCATTTGGGATGACTTAAGCATTAGCCTCTATGAACAAGCTACATTTTAAAACTACAGGTGATATTTCCTGAGGTGCAAAGCGGACATTAATTCAGAATAACCTAGAGGAGTACTGTCAACAAACTGTTGTAGAAACATTTCTTCTGAAGTAGAAAAAAAAAGACACGTTGTAAAAATTGAGATAGCTTGTGAAAATATCTGAATCTCTGAACCTATGATTGTCAGCTGTGTTCGTCATCAGCAGGTGTTCTGGGGGATGTATTTGCAGTGAGCGTATTTTCCTGAAACTGTGCCGATGGCGAGGTCCTTTTACCTTTGATGCTTTAAGCAGCATTAGACAATTAACATTAGATTCATGATAATTTTTTTCAGAACAGAATCTGAGAGTCTTTCTTTTCTACAACACAGCAGGCCAATTGCTAAGTATGGTAATAAGTTATTATGATTTTTTTTGAGCTCAGGCCCAAGACTAAATTTGTTTTGAATGAGACAGACTACCACCCACCATTATAACTGCACATTAAATAGTTTTGGGACTGAACTTTTTTACAGACTTGATAATGTTTTCTAATGAACTCAACTGAAATTCCAAGACAAAAATGGCATTTCAGTGTAATTTATACTTTGGCAAAATCATTTCAATAAGACTAATGTTGTTTTTGACATGTAACGTCAGGCTGTTTTCTCTACTTCTTGTGCTGACAGAGTTAAAACAAGAAGCAAGACCTCGATTTCCACACAAATATGCAGGGGCTCTGTTTTTTTCTGAGCTGAAATTACAGACCAAGCAGCACATTCATGGACTTTGATGCAAGTCAAGTGCAATTTCCATATTTCAAAACTGATTTAACTGCCACACAAGAGCTCCCACCAACCCTTCAGGTGGAAGTGCAATGTAATGGCATGCCAAAGGCAAACAGGAGAGAAATCGGACAGAATTCTTTAAGTACCTTCCAAGCAGTGAGCGTGCTCAATTAAAATCACATGCTCATGGACACGCATTAGCACTTGCAATGCCTGTCTGTGTGAAAAGACATTTCAAAGTTGAAATATGTAAAATCTTATTCGGAACCAGCATTAACAGATGGACATGTACAATTGATTCTGATGATAGAAAACACTGACTTTGAGTCCCAATGAATTAAAGCATTACCCCTTACTTAAGTAAAAGCATTCTATTTTCATCAGTAGGCCTACATTACGGACAATTATTAAATCAATTATTATTCTTAAATTTTTTTCCTCTCTTTTCACAGAGTATGTACACGATATCCTTAATTCTGCCTCTTAGATTGCTAAATCTAAAATGATTGTAACCAATCTTTAACCCAGAATATTCTCTGATGACCCCCATTTTCAAAGACGTTAGCTTTTCATTCCTATGACAAAATACCAGAGAACACAGGAAGGAGAGCTTACTGTGGACCATAATTTCAAGGGCTTCAGTCCATGTCACTAGGCTTGTCACTTTAGAGCCTTGTGAGCGTAGGCAGAGCGTTATGCAGTGAGCATGGTGGAACAAAGAGTCTCACATGGCAGGCAAGAGGCAGAGAGGATCCTAAAGCCAGAATAAGATATACCCTTCAGAGCAGTGGTTCTTGTGACCCTTTATACAGTTCCTCAGGCTGTGGTGACACCCCCACCATAAAATTATCCTGTTGATACTTCATAACTATAATTTTGCTACTGTTATGAATCAGAATATAAATATCTGATATACAGGATATCTAATATATGACCCTTGTAACAGGGTCATTCTTTTGAGAAGAACTGCTTTAAAGTATGGCCACCTTCGCAGTACCAATTTCCCAAAACTAGTCCATTGGTGACGTTGGCACTTTGTGATCCAATCACTCCTCAAGGTGACATTACATGGAGACTAATCTGTCATCAGAAAGACATTTGGAACTATTTTATATCTAAACCATAACACCCAGTAGGAGATTATTTCCAAAATTAGTTTCTCAGCCTGTATTTGTTGAGCGCTTCTTATGGGACAAGCTCTTCATCTGTATGAAAGAAGCCCTACTATTTATTATTATTTAGTTTAGAAATGGAAGTTTAGATTTTTCTCTCAAGGTTGTACACTGGTAAGCCAATCAACTCTGACTGAAATCTGGTCTTCTAAGCTGCCAAGTATAGGATGTGTGGTTTTCAATAAATGGCTTGACACCTAGGAGTCTTGGCTTTTAACTGTCTATGGGGGACTATAATCATAGTGACAGCTCTATTCCAGTCTCAGTACCACCTAGATCACACAGGGATGCTCATCATAGGCAGTGTTGCATCATATAGGTCACAACATACATTATACAGAGGACACTCAAGAATTGTTTGAGAGAAGAGCAACTGGAAGTGGGTTGAAAGTTCACTTACAGGAAAGAGACAAACATAGTTTAGAACGAGTTCAGGGAAAACCATCGAATTCAGGTGGTAAGTGGTGCTTTTCACTTATGAACTCTGTGCCTTTGCCATTTCTTAGGGAAGAGAACCTAATATGCATTAAACGCTAAACCACTTTTGACCATGCCTGATGCAGAGGGCTAGGTAACTGAGACACAGGTTAACATCATTCTCATTTGGCTTTGGGACTTCTTAGCTGTATGACCTTGGTCAGATTGCTTACACTTTCTGAACCTGGCATCCTTATCTATAAAGTGTGCACTCTAAGTTGGCCATCACACAGAATGATATGGTACTTAAAAAGATCATTCATTGGGCTAGAGAAAGGCTCAGCAGATACGAGCAATGACTGCTGTTTCAGAGAGTCTATTTCCAGCACCTACAGAGCACCTCACAACCACCTACAACTCCTGTTCCAGAGAATCCGATGCCCTTTTCTGGCCCCTGCAGGTACCAGGCACACACATGGTGCAGAGGCATAACATGCACACATACACATAAAATATTTTTTAAAATGCATCAAAAGCACCAAACACTGAGGTAAGAATAAACCCAGTAGTTGCTGCTTCGTCTTCCCACCTCCAGCTTTGTAAACTGACCCAGGCTTAAGAGGCAGGGTAAAGAAAGGAAAACAAAAGGAACACCGTAAGCAAAAAGTACAACTGAACATGCCATTCGGGCACTGGGGGGTGAAAAGATGTGAGGAAGAAAAGGAATAGAAGGGTTTACTAGAGCTGTCAGACAAGGTGCATGACACCCAAATCTGAATTTCAGATGGACAATGAGGTTTTTCTTTCCGGTATATCCCAAATATTGCACCAGACATTCTTTTACTAAATAAATTATTCATTGTTTATCTGAAATTCTAGTTTAAGTGGGTGTAACTATTTTCATTTACTAAACCACGCAACCTAGACAGACCGATTTTGTAAGAAATCTCTTAACCCTGTAAAGACGACTCAGAGTTCAGAAGAGCCCAGGCTTGGTAACTGCAAAGACATCCAGGGAAAGGTCACGCCCTCCACCACCCTTTGTCTCTGTCAAGCAAGGGCGTCCATGCAAAACCTCATGCAAGCAATGTTGCCTTCTCTGCACCCTTGATGTGAGCCTGGTGCAGTGGGTACTGGGAAAACTGCTGCAGCCTCCTTGCCCTGCCCCCCTGGGTCTCTGTGACCCAGGTTTTTCCTTGGGTGAGGCCCTGTGGTCACGCTGTAGTGACTGTTTGAACCCCTGCCACACCCTGCTTGGTTGCCGGGGGGTGGGGCATAAGAGGTTGAAACAGGGAAAGAATGCTTAAACATTTGTATCGGCTGGGTTGTGCTTTCCTGTAGAGGCTCACCGGGCTCACAGAAGTTTATTGCTCTGATGCCAAGAAGCTGCACACTGTCCTTGCCAGGCTTGACTTAACAGGCGGCTTGCACGAAGTCAGACAGATTGCTTTTGTTGCACTTTCGAACACCTCACGGCAGCGGCTCTTTTACGTTAAGGAGGAAACTCTGTGGTTAAACTGTAGCCTAGGTATTTTTAGAGCTGTTCCCGTGTTAAGCAAATTTCATACATTTCACCTGCAGGATATGCAGTAATACCAAGGCCTTCGCTACCTGCCCTCCCCAATAGTATCTGAGCAATTAATACTGCCTTTAGGACTAAGTCCACGCTATCTGAGAACATATTCCCCAACACTGGCACTTTTTCTTTTTTCTTTTTTTTTCTTATGTATGGATGGGTGGTAATGCCTTTGGGAGTACCTTTCTCCTTGATACAAGTGACTCAAATAAACAGAACCAAAAGCTTAAAGCTGGTTAGTTCTAAAGGTCAGAGCCTAAGGCAGGGACCCTTTTGTTAATCATTAAGCCTTTCTAAGCTGCCTCTGACAGAATTCTGGCTTTGTGCCACTTGTCTTTGGTCATTTTACACTGCAAATCCTCAGTTCCAGTTTTTAAGGATGGAGCAAAGGTTACAAGAAAGACATAACTTGTGTGGTTGTTGTTATCCTAATCAATCTGGCATTGCCCTTAGGTTTTTGCACGGCAGAGACAGTTTGTGTTTAGTGCACCTTCACACGCCCAGCTAGAGAGCCTTTAAAGAGGAGCCGTGGGTCCGTAGATGAGCCAGACAGGAGCGAAGGGATATCCACTTAGCAATAAGGTGACAGACCCCATCACTGCTGACCAGTGATTTTAGTAATCCCAGCACTGAAAGTTCAAGACAAAAGCTAATAACTGTGATGCTATCAGATGCTGTCATCCATCATCAGCTAAAACTGGGAGAGCTTTACGATACTTAGAATTCATTCTGTTAAGCCCAGCGAGGCTCAAGTGATAGGACGTTTCCCTGCCAAATTTAATGCCAGTTTATGTTCTAGTCATCTGAATAAAAGTCATTCTGTACCCCCCCCCCCCCCCAAATTCCCTTAAACACAACTAAATTCCGTTTTATGGGGCCAAGGGACATTAAGCTGCTAAAACACATGCTTTAAAAATCGAACATGGAATAGCTGTCCTCTGTTTCTCAGGGGAAAAAATACACAGTTAAACCTTGCTTATTCTTAATAACCCAAACTTCCGGAAGGCTTAAGCATTTGGAACTGCTCCAAACCCAAAAGACGGGAGGAGGGAAAGGGGGTAAGGAGCAGGGGAGTGGGGGTGGGGTGGGGATGAGCCAGCAGCAAGCAAGCCAGCATTTAGAAGTAGACCTGAAACCCTAGCAACACTGAAAGGAGACCTGGAGCTCACATCTGATTGGCTTGCCAGCCAGAAGGAATGGTGAGCTCTGATTGGCTAGTGATGATGTCTCCAAATAATCAGCCTTTTGCAGGGAAGCAAATTTATCTGGCAGAAAGGACAGGAGGTAGAAGAAGCAGGCAAGAAGAAAAGGGAAGAGAACAGAACAGAATGAACGGCAGGTCATTTGTCACAAAGGTGGCAGCTGAGAGGAAAACGAGAACACAAGTGACTCTTAGTAACTGCTTACAGTTTACACATAATCACTGATACTGTCTTCAGAAAGACCTTCAAGGCTTCCACAAGTGAAATGGCATTCCCCAGGTTACACAGTTAGTAAGACAAAAAGCCGAGGTCGCCTCTCTCCCACCCAGAGCTGTTGACTCTCCAGATTCTCTGGACATAAGAGTTTGGAGTTATTCCGAGGAGCAGAGAGCTAATACTCTGCTCAGGGAGTGTAGTGGGGGTGCAGCAAGGGTGCAGGACTCCCTGCCCTTCACTTCAGATCTTGCAAACATGGCACATGAAGCATCTCTGTGCACATTAGGACAGAGACTTGTGTGGTACAGACGTGTTTGGAATGCTCAGAGGGAACATGCTTACCCGGGATGGCACACAGCCCCTAGAGAAGTGGGGAGCCACTTTCTCAGGCTAAGCCAACTGCACCCCCGTTTGCTCAGTCGTTCCAGCTAAAAACTGGCAAGTCATCTTTGTGTCTGTGTGTGTGTGTTAATTCTCTCCCCACATACAAAACCTCAGCAAGGCCTGCAGACGCCACTTCTAACAGTCAGTTAGTCACACTGCTACGTCCCTACCCCTGTCACCATTTTCTCCTCGGAGCCACTGCACTGCTGGTTCAGTTCCCTCCGCCCTCTTCTCCCTAACTCCATCTGCATCTGTTCACATCAGTCCTTTGGACCATGTCAAATGCTTAAAAGCTACACTGGGAATAAAATTCACCCTCCCCAAAAACCCCAACAACAACGATAACAACAAAACAACCAACCAAACAAACAAAAAACAATGATTCAAAATTTTTATCATGGTCCTGTCTAAGTTTACTCTGCAAGCCTCTGCCCAGGGCGCACTGCTGCTCACACGGAGGCCTCCTTTGTGGCCCTGGATCAGAGCCTCTCTCTCCAGCCTAGGAGTCTTCAGTCAGGCTGCGTTCATCTGTGTGTCATCACACCGCAGACTGTTTTCTCCCATGTCACCTTTGCAGGCTGCTCCTTACACGCTAGTCTGAGTAAGCTCTCCACGATTTTATTTCATAAAACTTTTTAAAATTGACTTTCTGTTTGATTTCTCAACTGCAAAATGTGTATGTTTATATTGGACAGTCTAGCCCTTCTTTTATCTCTCTCTGCTAGTCAAGTTCCATTAGGGCGAAACCTAGTATTTCTGACACTACTCTTAGTGTGAGGCCCAGGAAAGTAGTGCATAGAGGGTACATAGCAACTGTGCTGAATGAACGAATGAATGAATGAATGAAGAGTGCTCGAGCGCCAGAGCTTTAGCACTCTTTGTGTTCCATGTTGCCTCTGAACCAACACTTACACACAGGGATCCTGTAGGACAATCTATTAGCTCCTAATTCGTTTGCAAGCTATGATCTCTAATAAACTGTCAACATTTAGGAAATTTTTGTACAATTTCTAACATAATGAAAAAGTAAGAAAATCTTGTTTAGATTGAGGCTTGGGGTGGTAGTAACAATGTATGACTATTACCATTGCTTATATACGTTGCTACTTTTTTTTTCTTTTTGACTTGCCAAAATTGTGTCTCTGAGACTAACATATCCTTAGCAAAATGAATCACCCTAAAAGGATTTTAAAGTCATAACTGAACAATGTCTTGGTCAAGTTATTGCTGCTTTAATTATGTTCATTTATTTTAACATTCCAATTTTGGAAATATTTTAGCCAGCCTTTCTTTTGAAAGTGGGAATTGTCATGGCACCCTCTGGTGGAATAAAGAGTTTCTTTCTTTCTTTCTTTCTTTCTTTCTTTCTTTCTTTCTTTCTTTCTTTCTTTCTTTCTTTCCCTTCCTTCCTACCTTCCTTCCTTCCTTCCTTCCTTCCTTCCTTCCTTCCTTCCTTCCTTCCTTTCTTCTTCCCTCTCTTCCTCCTTCCTTTCTTCCTTCTTCCCTTTCCCTCCCTTCCTCTTCCATTCTTTTTAACTAGAGACCAAAGGATTGGATAGAGATATGAAAGGATTAACTTTAATAAAATGATATCACCTACTTGCAGAGTTAGGGACACAGCAAGCAGCTACTGCAGAGGAAAGACAAGTGTTAAAGAACTGTGCTCTTTATTCATCAGAATGAAATACAGGAGCATAGCATTTACATTACCCGCAATACTGACTAACTAGGTATTATATCTTAAAGGTCAGATAAAGATGATGGCAATTAACAACATTCACAGCTATATTTACAAACAGTCATGGTCGAAACAGAGGAGCAGAACCTGGTGATGGTTCACTAAGAATAGGTAGGACTTCTGCCATTATATTCATCATGAAAGTTGATGAAACCATGATGCATAGGACCAAATGGCAAGGGTTCCAATACTGGTTCAGGATACCAGGCTTGACTCTAGCATTTCAATGTAGAGACACATGATCTTCACCTGGGGATGAACCGAGGGCTTTTGTAGGCAATCTCGATCAAACAGCAAAAGGAAACCTGCTAAAAGAGCAAATTTGGGGGCCAGCCAACCCCAGAAAGATGTCAGGCTTCTTCTTTAAGCGCCTGGAGTTTTGAGACAGAAGGAAGCAATGTTCATCTCAGTAGATCAGTTTCCATATTTGTTTATCTGAATGCACTAAATAACAATTATTTAAAATAAAAAATAAAATAAGCATTTAAACATCCATAAACATGTCCTCAAAGTATCTAGTGATTGTTTTTAAATTTCTGAAAAGGTACGGTATAAACAGTAGAAATAAGCATGAATATGGGAAGCTGCATTTTGTCAGCTCATTGCTTTACTGGTTGAAGACCCACCTTTGAATTTGGTGAACATCAAATTCAAAGAAAAATAAAACAATGACCAACAGCTCATCTCTAGAAGGCCCATCTAAATTGTACTCTCAAGGAGCAGGACTGCCCCCTAGCGGGAGTTTGGAAAGTTTCTAAGGGCTAGGTGTGAGGAGTTTGTCTAAGGAGGGTAATATTCAGGGGACAGGGCATGAAGGATGGTTCTACTCCATGCTGGCTTTGACGCCTCTACCAACCATTCACACAGTCTAAA
This sequence comes from Arvicola amphibius, assembly GCF_903992535.2. NCBI lineage: Eukaryota > Metazoa > Chordata > Mammalia > Rodentia > Cricetidae > Arvicola > Arvicola amphibius. The sequence continues at coordinate 174,209,542 of NC_052047.1, forward strand.
AACCTGTCTGCAATGCCTTGCGCCCAGGACCAAATGCAGTTTTACATGAAGACAAAATAGAACAAATAAAAATCCAATTATTTTCCCTTTTCCTCCCCAGAAATGCAAATATGATGTAACTGAAGGAAGACTGCACATAGTTTCACTAATATTAACATTGTGAGAACTTCAGTATTAACATCTATGCCCATAGATGGCTCTGGAGTCCTCTGAAAATTAATTCTAGTTAAAGTAGTAAAGTCCCAGTTCAAAGTGAGTCCCCAAATAGATGTGCCTAACTTCTTCCCTTCTTTCCAATTAGATAATTACATTGATCATTTTGCAAATCTGTGTTTGGTTTGGCCATATTACCAATGAATTTCATTTTAGTATAGCAAAGGCTGCTGTGAAGTGCTTGCATAAAGGAAGACATGGAATGGATAGAAGCGGTGGAGACAAATGCTGGAAAGCCCTCCTTCATGAAGCAAGGCAGCCACTGCAGAAATGGCCAGAAGGGACTTTTCAGAGCCCCTAAGAGGAAGTGAAGGCTTTCAGCACTTAGGAGAGCTTTGATCATGGAGTACGGATGAATATTCTTTAAAACAGTGAGGGGTGTTAGATTTCTACTTTGTTTTATTACCACTGCTTCATTTCCAGCTTAGTAACAACCTTGCAAACTACCATGACACAGTCACGGCATCCCTGAAGCCACAGGAAAGTGGAACAGGTTAGACTTCTTTCTAAACTCCATTTTCACAGAATTGTCGTCATTTGACCCGCTTGATGGCTCCCTGAACACATAGCGAACACAGCATTGTCTGTGTAAGACTTGAATCAGGACTCACTGAGTCTCAATGTTCCCCAGTAGGGAACACTGCAATCATTTATAGAAAAACTCAGCGAGCTCGCCGAACCACAGCTACAGCAGAGAGTGACTGTTGAGGCACTTTAGGAGCTTCTCAAAGGCTAAAGGAAAAGGTGGGGAAACATGTCCAAAGGAGGATCTAAAGCACACAAGCATGTCACTGAAGTGTAGAAGGCCACCACCCACTTATTTATAGGGATGTGAGCATGGCTATTGCTATTTGGCTGCTCAGGAAGAACCCAAAACTTTGACATTTACTTGATGTTATAGCTCTTTAAAAGCTGAAAAGGAAAGCTAAAACAGTTTTTCACACTGCCCTAGAGTGTGGAGGGCTTGCATCAAATGCACACAGAACGCCTTGGAAAGTACTGGGGTCTTAGGGAGCTTCTGCCCCAACCACTAGCTGAATGCTAAGCTAACCATAAGACTACGGTGGCCATCTATGACAATGAAAGCAAAAATGAAGTAAACATTAAAACAAATAGAGATTTTAACCGTGGTGGGATAGGAGATTCAAATTTTAAGAGTTGTCATATGATATTATTTTAAAAGCACTATTTCAACAAAATTAGTTATTCTTAGAAATTAAAACATGGTATACCATCAATAAGAAATCAGTCAATATAAACTGTCCTATAGGCATCAAGATGTGGGCACTAGAGGAATATTTAAATCTACTTCATCTATATTTAAAGAACTAAATAAGACTATGTGTAAAAGAAAATATGAGAATAGTTTCTTAACAAGTAGAGATCAACATAACAAAATTATTTACAGGTCAAATTTAAGTTCTAGAGCTGAGATGTGAAATAGCAGGAGTGAAAATTGCACTAAAGGTCGCAGATGAAGATCCAATCAGTCACACAAAACAATCAGCTACCCAGATAAAGGTCAGTTAGCATTACTGATGCTGAGGTTAAAAACAAAAACAAAAATCCCAACAAAACAAAAACAATAAAAAAACATCAAAAATCCTGAAGAGGACTAAACAGTGACGTGGAGAGTCAGGGAATACAGTCTATTCTAAAAGTGAATCACAGGATAGGACAGAGAGGGAGAGGGAGAGAGGGGGAGTGGGATAATAGATGAAGATATACAAGAAACGTTCTAAATTTGATGAAAACTGTTAGTGCGTGAGTGCAACAAGCTTAACTCAGTAAGGAGGATAAAGATCTCACAGACCACACTTAGATCATCAGGATCCTACTACTACTAAAATCTAAAGACCAGAGAACCATGGAAGATTGAGAGAGAAGATATTCATGTTTAAAGCATATAGGATGATTTCCCATCAGAACCTTTAGTGATAGGATGCAATGGTCTATCATATTTAAAAATGATAAAATAATAATAATAATAATAATAATAATAATAATGACAATGATGATGATACCAACTAAGAAATCTATGTTCAGTAAAGCTATCCTTTGAGGTGAGGAAGAAACAAAGACATATTTAGTTGACTAAAACCATGAGACAGTTCATTGACAGTAGGCCAGCCTTGCTAACAGTACGAGAACAATTCTTTAGGCACAAATGAAAGGCTGACAGAGAGTTGAGTCTAGAGGAAGGACAGCCAAACAGTTGTTTTTATTAATACCCCCTAGCAAATATAAGCTGTAGGTAAATACAAAAGTATAAACAGGAGGCTGAAAAGATGGCTCAGCAGTTAAGACTGTGGAGTGTGTGCTGTTCTTTGAAGTCCCGAGTTTGGTTCCCATTCCACATGTCAGGTGGCTCACAGCTGTCTATAACTCCAACTCCAGAGAAATTTGGCCTCCATGGGCACCTGCAGTTAGGGGCACTTACCTCCCCCACATACACATAATTAAAAATAAAAGACATCTTACAGGGAGTTCCTTAGTGCAATAGGCAGCATGGCAGTCTCATAAAAATAAAATAAAATTTAAAAAGAAAGTATGAATATATTTCATCTGTAATATCATGTTTGAAAGACAGATTTATACAGCAATAATTAAGAATTTGTGTGATATATACATAACATATTAAATATGCACTTTGTATGACCATAAAATCACCAGGGAAGGAGCAAAGAATAAATAGAAAAAAAGATTTTATATAATATTCAAGTTAATAGTAGCACACAGTGGGCTGGTATATACTACACGTAACTTTAAGACAATAACTATAAGCCCCAGGGAAACTACTAATTACATTATTATTATTATTTCATATGGTATATATGTAGATGCATGTGACACAGCACAGACTGCAGGCATTGACTCTTCCCTTCTATGTATTATGTGGGTCCTTGGACTCAAACTTAGTTTGTCAGGTCTGGGGGCAAACACCTGCACTCTGTAAGCCATCTCCCTGTCCCCAAGCAAACAACTTGAAAAAAAAATTACCCTATGAGAAATAACAGAGGAATTAAAACGTCTCACTTGAAAATACTTCTGTGATAAAGAAGACAGAGGTAGAAGAATATGCACCAAAAGAGTCACAAGTCACACAAAAATCAAACAGTAAAATGGCAACTGTATATCCTACTTAATAATAATATTAAAAATATACGAGCACATTCATATATTTTTATATATGAGCTTGGTGAACAGATAAAGAAGAAACCCAACAAACTGACCTGATCTAAGGTCATGCTATGTTCAAGAGAAACCCTTTGACTGGCAGAATCTAGGTATAAGGGGCTTATGGATTTGTGGTTCAATAAGGATGCTAAATCAGCCTAGCATTACAAATTCTTTAAACAATTAAGCCTCATACTAACTAAGACAGAGTCTCATCTCACTCTGCAGAGGCGTTGCTAAGAGGAGAATCCTAATTGCTTGATACTGAAGCAAGTGTGTAGAGAGTGAATTCAGGGGAACAGCTGCAGAGGTGACTTTCTGAGACTATGAGGAGTAATCTCCCCAGTCATATCGTGTAAACAGAGTTATAGAGCTTTGAGTTAAAAAAATCCTCTTTTCTAGGATGGATAATGTAAGTGTGAAACATACGCATAATGGAATTGAACTGAACTGTAAAGAAAAAAATTGAAATTTTCAGGAAAATGGAAAAATCTGGAAAATATTATATTAAATGAGGTGGTGCAGTCTGAGAAAGATAACAATCACAGGTTCTCTTTCATATGAGGCCCGAATGTTTAATGCTTGTGTGTAGTGTGTACATAAGGAGCTGTAAAAGTGAGCATTGTCTATGAAACTAGATGGGAGACCATGAGAGGGAACAAGATGTGCTGAGATGCGGAGGAGGGGGGTGTGGGTGGCCGTGTAACATGAAATAGGGGACTGTTGAGAGTGGAAGGACACCAGGGAAGGAGGCAGGATGGGGGAGGAGGAGATGAGGAGAGAAAGGACAAAAACAAATTTTGTTTGAGAAAAGATGCCACATTGAAGCCTAATTATTTTATGATAATTTTAATAAAGGAAAATAAAAGAAAATCTCTTCTGGCTCATTTCTTCTCAAAAAGTAACAAAATTCATTCACTTAAATAAAGTTAGCAGCATAGGGTGCCTTACGAAGGTATTTTAAGACAAGAGAGAGATAAACAGTAATCCCCAACAGATGGTTTAGGGTGCCGGGGAGCCTTGATAAGAGCAGCAGGAGAAAATTAGAAAAATGGAATACAACAAATAAGAAAACAGTTCTTTGAAGAAGTCCGATCAATCCTACATATTGAAAAAGTGCATAGCATGTGCCTAAAAAAAATCAACCTAGAATAGGCATTGATAAAACAGGCCTACTAAATCTATGAGACTCTAATAGTTTCAAAGCTAAAAGTATGATTTACATATTAACAAGCACTTTGGGTATCCAAGCAAAGTATCAAAGAATTTATATGGGAAAGAAATTCAGATTATCACCAGACTCTTACATTATCTCCCTTTTTTGAGAAGACAATGGAGTGTCACATTTACAGCACCAGAAGGAAGAAAGAGGCAATAATTGAGCTTATGCAAAAATGTCTTTAAGAGGCCACAGAGAAGCCATGATGAGACACAGAGAGTCAGTAACTCAAGCTACTCATGTCCATCTTTATTAAGTGAAACTGTAAAAGAACACGTTCTAATCAGTGCTTACTGAAAAGACACTGTCAAAGTACTGATGAATCAATGATGGTTAACGTAGGACTGCTCCTCAAAGATATTTCAGCCAATGAAGAAAACTATCAAAACGTTGTCATCCCTAATGAACTAAAGGGTCTCAGTGACTCTCAGTAGTAGTTAGTAACAACTTAACTCTGGACAGAAGATGACCCATGGAGTGGTCTTCTCTACCACAAAGTAAAGTTGGGTGTGCTCACATACATAGGCTTTAACCATGGGTTTACATGAAACTTGAATTAGATGAACTTACTAAATCACATAGTTAGATTGCACTTAGTGGGATGGATATACACCAGAAGAAACAACCTCTGGTTTTCGGGGTGTGTGTGTGGGGAGAGACAATTCATAGATTCAAAGAAACTAAACTCAACTCCTTAAATTCAAAGTTATTTATATGCTGCAAAATATTAGTTTTATCTCAAGTAAATGTAGTATTGATCACACATACAAAACCTACAGAACTGTGAACATTACTTGGTCATGTGATTACATTAAGTGATTATGTGCACAAATATTTTAGAAGTTTTTGTGAATATTCGAGTTTGTTATAACTATCATGATAATTTAAATCAAGCATCTTGATCTTTTAGTTGTACATGATGAAACAGTTACAGATAAGATAGTATACTGCCTAAAACTTCAATCGAATAATTGGAAAACATATGGGATAGCTGATAAAACAGTTTTATGGTAGCATTATTCTGTGCTATCTATATTTGATGAAATTTGTAGACCTGCATTGCAGAAATTTAAAAACAAAGAACAAGCTAGGTGTGTTGGTGGATACCTGTAATTCCAGGACTCAGAAAGGTGGGAGAGGAGAATCACGGCAAGTTCAAAGACAGTCTGGTCTACAATATGAGCGCTAGACCAGTCAGGGCTCAATACAGAAATTTTGTCTCAAAAAACCCCCTAAAACCAAGAAAACCAACAATAAAACACAATTCAGCTATAAATGACCAATTTTGATAGAAAGTTCTTCTACTTTTTAGTGACTAAATAAAGTAAGTAGTTTCACTTACTAAAGCTTTAAAGTAAGCCTAAGTATGTACATACTACTCATTGATTACATTGTGAAATTTATAACAAAAGTGATGTTTTATGAAAACCCCTTCAAGTTTTTGGCTTCTAGACCGTTCTCATTTGGCAACTCTAGACTATCAGTTTTGTTGACATGTACAAGGCAGGTCTGAAAGGCTTTGGTGTCTTACAAAAAGTCTTTATGTGTAACTGAGCAGTGCATTCCTGGCTCTGATTTTGGGAATGTCAGTGCCCTGGAATAATTTGTTTAATTACTTTAAAGATGTAGGAGGGTAACCTGTCTATTTGTTGTTTCATTGGTTAATTAATAAAGAAAACTGCTTGGCCTGATAGGTCAGAACATAGCTAGGTGGAGTAGACAGAACAGAATGCTGGGAGAGAGAAAGCTGGGACAGGCAGATGCCATAGCTCTCCTCTCTGAGAAGGATGCAGGTTAAGGCAGGTTAAGATCTTTCCTGGTAATCCACCACCTCATGGTGCTACACAGATTACTAAATATGGGTTAAAGCAAGATGTGAGAATTAGCCAGTACAAGGCTGAAACTAATGGGCCAGGCAGTGTTTAAATGAATACAATTTGTGTGTTGTTATTTCAAGTGTAAAGCTAGTTGTGTGGGAGCCGGGTGGAAGGAATGCAGCCCGCTGCTCCTTCTACATTTTAAGACCCAGTTTCATTATCTGCATCATTAAGGAGTTAGGTATACCTTCTCTGCTACTGCATGGCATTAAACTGAAACACACTATAGCATTTCCCTAATATTAAAGAGGCAAGAGTTTAAAATGATGTCTCAGCCCCCAACGATATGAGTCAGGTAGCATTCAAAATGAAGAGTAGTTTATCTAGGAAGCAATTAGAATTCATTAATTATAATTAAACGATGTGGAAAACATGATTCAAGCATTATGGGGATGTTCTAAAGAGTATAATAGATCAGAAACATACACAGAGGGAGTAAGCTATGGCCACCACATGCTTAGTAACTAGGTGTTACGATAACTGCAGCAAGGGAAACCCACGGTGACACAGACACTGGGAACAGTGTTGTCCACATTCTACTGTGTTTATTCTTGATAACTTAAGCCCAATAACGCATACACAAGGAGCGTCCGAAAGACAGAAAAATGGTCTGAGTTACAAATTAGGCAAAGCTAAGAGAACTAAAATCACTTGGCTAATTGAATGCCAGAGCAGAGGAAAACTGTAATAACAGTCTTCAAATAGGCAAAGAAATATTATCCAGATAAAGATAAGGAGTTGTTTCAGTCAGCTGGGTAGAGTCGGGGCTTACAGCACAGAGGGAGGAAAAACTTCCTGGGACCTGGGAAATAGAAAATGTTTTCCTCCCCCCTCTGGGGATCCCTAAGCACAGAAAGGACGATGACATTGAGGTGGCTTTCTGTAGCTTTCTTGAAGTTTTAAGGATAATTAAATGATGCACATATAGTGATTTATGTTCAAATCTCATAGTTGTGGATAAAAATAATTGCTCTTGTGTGGACCATAGATACAAATCTGCCAGACAAAGATCAGAGCTCGTTTCTTCTTTGATTCTTTCAATTTCCTGCTCCCTTGAACCATCATAATTTTCATCATCAAAAAACTCTTATTAAGGTATAGATGCATGTGTTATCTGGGAGTCCACAACCAATGAAAAACACAACATCCATCCTCCTGAGTGTGACAACATTCCCTCCATGGGGCCAGGCATGCAACATAGAAGTCTATTTTAATGCCTTAAAAGTTGAGTTCTCTTGAGATTTAGTTTTCAACAGCTACATTTTCTAGTTTTCTTTTTTTTTAATGATGAGAGAATGAAAAAAGAGAGGTAGCAGTGTCACTCATGGATGGCTTCTTGCAGAGACTAATAGCATAGGAGAGGCAAGAGAAATGAGAATTAAACAGGTAGAGTCACTAGAGAAAAACAAGATGGGGAGAGCACTTTGTGCAAGAGTTAGGATAAGAAACAAAGAAAGGGCAACTTTTGCTCCCCCTGGAGCTTAAGAGCTGAGTCCTAAGGGCTAGGAATACAGTGGTGAGCAGAGAACAGCCAGGTCCCCCTCGTGCCTGCTGCTGCCAACCACAGCTGCTTCCACAGGACCACCATCAGGGTGAAAGGACAGCTGATCCTTCTTTGAAAGCAATTTGCACTCTCTAATTTCAGTATGAGTATTTGTTCCATGACACATGAAAGTATGTTTTTGTATACAAAACATAAATGACATTGGTGATCTGACTTGCAGACTGGGTTAGCATATAGTACCAAACCACTTTCTCTCGAGGAAATCGTTATTAATGTGAACTTGGACTCTGCAGTCCTTTCTACTGTTTTGCTGGCTTTTTAAAAAATGGATCTCTTTACCCTCACTCCCAGCACCAGCAGTGTGCTGATGAAAGACAAGAGGGAAGTTATTAAGGAGACTATATGCACATTACATAAATGTAGTTGCTAAGTTGAATATATTTCCTTTATTTCAGCTAAGGGTTTCTGAAATGTGCACAAAATGTATTGTAAAAGATAAATGTGGTAGCTTTGTGAAAGTGTTTATTACGATTAGAAAGCCTTGTTTTTGTCTCTGTGTTCAATGCATAAGCATCATTTTGGAATATGATGTGATAGCATGAACAGTTAGGGTCTGCTAGGAAGATCCTTCACATGTGAGATGAGTGCCCTTATCCAGGAAGCTGAATTAGGCTATGCTGCCCTTTCCATCATGTGAGAATGTAGTAAGAGGTTCCAGCTGTGGAACACAAGAGCTCATCAGACATGGAATTTATTAGCTTCCTGATCGTGCAGCTTTTGGTCTTCCGATATCTGAGCAATACATTTCTATTGCTTATAAGACACCCAGTCTAAGGTGTATTATAGCAGCAACATAGACTAAGACAATTATACTTGCAATCTGTATTCACTCAGTGTGATTTTTTTAATTAGGGGCAGTTTTGATTACTGTTTATTTATTTTTATAATTCCCCTTATTCAAAAAAAGGATTCTAGCAAGTAAATTATGTTTCTCTCTGAGAATTTTTATTTAAACCGAGGGTATATTTTTTTGAACAATGTGCTGAGAATAAAACTTTAGTTGAGATCCATTTAGTAAAATGCAACTTAAATAAATAGGAAAATGTAATTCAGTTCACAAAAGTGTTACTTTATACAAAATTGTTCAACGTTAGGAACCCATCTGTTGTGAATTTTTTAACACATATGGTGCTGCCGATATGAGCAAACAGTCATCCATATCCGATATCCTTTCGTCATCAGCTGAGTGTGCACTGCGGCCACCATGTCCCATCAGTCACTCCCCGTTTTCAGATATCATATGTGAACATTTTCACAGTAAAGCCATTAGGAAGCTCATTGGATTAGCCTTGTTTTCAGTCTAGGTTCCAAATCCGGACGGGAACCTGTGCAAGAACACGCATCTCAGGCAATAGAGATGCATTTCTCCACTCTGAGACACAAGAACAAAGCACACGAACGAACTAGTATTAGATGAATCACGACTTCTTTCTTACTTCTGCTAGAGCCATCACACATATGAATCATTCATTTCCATTTCAAATGATTTAAATAGAGCCCAGAAAGAGTCTCTGAGTCATCAGGGTCTATGATGGTGATAGCTCATATTCCCCAGTTTTCTTTAAGAAATCAGTTATAGATCACAGGTCATTTCCACTATATTAATAATGCATACTACTTACTTAAGGGACTAAATAAAGACAGCCAAATAATTTACTTTACTGTGCACATAAGTACCTGTCATATTAAGCTTTCTTTCTTTCTTTCTTTTTGTTTTTTCTTTCTTTCTTTTTGCTCTTTCTTTCTTTCTTTCTTTCTTTCCTTCCTTCCTTCCTTCCTTCCCTTCTTCTTCTTCTTCTTCTTCTTCTTCTTCTTCTTCTTCTTCTTCTTCTTCTTCTTCTTCTTCTTTCTTTCTTTCTTTCTTTCTTTTTTTTGTTTATTGAGATAGGGTTTCTTTGCAGCTTTTTGGAGCCTGTCCTGGAACTAGCTTTTGTAGACCAGGCTGGCCACGAACTCACAGAGATCCGCCTGCCTCTGCCTCCTGAATGCTGGGATTAATGGTGTGCACCACCACCACCACCTGGCCTAAGCTTTCAAATAGAGAAATTAAGTCATTTTTATAATTAATGTTGGATTTAAATGCATTTTGATGATGTATTTTTTTTTGGTTTTTCGACTGATGATGTATTTTTTAATTAATAAAGTATCTTTAATTTTTTAAAAATAAAAACTATGTCAAAGTTGCCATCTCAGTAGTCTGTGTTCTAGATTCTAAATATCAGACTTTGTTTGCCTTAATATTCACTGTTAAAAGTGAAATTCAAGTTTTGTTTTAGTTGTTTGTTTTGCTTTTTTGGATTAAACAGTAAATGAACAACAAAATGCATGGTAAATACTAACTTTGATGTTAAATTGTGAAGACATTAACAAACTATATAAATGAATGTGCAGTGATGTTTCAATAAAACTTTATAAAATTGGAAGTCAGACTGGATTTAGCCCATTGAGTTGTGTAGTTTACACCTTTTGATGGCAATATTCATGAAACAGTAAAGAATTTAAGAACTGGGGCTGCAGGAATGGCTCAGCAACTAGGAGCACTTGATGCTCTTGCAGAAGACCTGGACTGGGTTCCCAGCACTCACATGGTAACTCACAAACATTTATTACTCCAGTTGCAGGGTTCATGATGCCCTCTTCTGGCTTCCATGGGCATCAGGCATATAAACGGTAACAAAACACATGCAGCCAAGTACTCATTCACATTAAATAAAAGCAAATAACTCTTAAAAAAGAGAATGGAGAAGTGAGAAATCACAGAAGTCTATTTATCAATTTATTAAGGGGTGCAATGGAAAAACAAGCCCACGAATACAGAACAAAGTAGGCATTGCCGCCGATCCAGCCACTGCTGTCCCAGCATTCTCCCGAAGGAGATGAGGACCTACTGCAAGGCGCTCTGGTTCCGACCACACAAGAGAGAGCGCATGCGACACTTCTCTACTTTGTCAGGTCATGTATTCAGAGAAAACAACGCCCATTGGGCAAGCAACTCCAAATGTCATTGGCTAAACAGATCGAGCTCCTACAACAGAATGCCATGTATTTTCTGTGTTGCAAACAGGGGCGAATGGTTTTGCGTATTCTTTTATTATTAATTTGGAGCTTTTCATTTGATCTTAAATAAAAATTTAAGTAATTTGCCTAGAAGGAAAGAAACAATTCAAAAAAATGTTTTATGCCAGTTTGGTAAGGGAGGAAAAAGTACAATGGCTCTATTGTTGCTTGTACTATAGGTGAGGGAAAAGATAAAAAAAAAAATCTTTTTTTTTTGATAAAAGATCTCTTAATGAGTCCTCAAATATATTTATAGTTCTAGTAAGTGTGATTTGGGCATTTTAATCATAATTTAAGATAATTATTAATAATTATTAAGTTAGTTATTTCACTCTATGATAGATTTATCTCTTCTCATATCATTATTTGATCATGGCTTCAGAAAATAAAAGTTGAGTTTGATCACAGTATCGTAAGTGCTCCAGAGAATTGGAGTTACGGGATTATCACCACTTCTCTACATCTTTTAATATGTTCAGACAAGAAATTATCTTTGGCAACTGAAGCTAAATTATAATTTCAATTCCAGGATATTATAAAAGAAACTAATCCCTGTAAAAATATAATGAGGTCTAAGAATTAAATTCAGTTATCTGGGTTAAAATATCACAGTTTGAGGCATTTAAAAACACAGTAGTGCAGTCCTTTTTAGCATGGTTCAAGGGACTCTTCACTTCAACTTAGCCAAGAACCCAGGAATCGGTTCAAAGGACTCTTTCAGAAGAGATTAAAAATCATGAAAATGCATAAAAAGATACATGATTTTCATATTGTTCCCTTGGAGTTGATCCATGGCTTGACTTAGAGTCTTCCTGCAGAGCAGGCTAAATTTCCATGATTCCAAAAGACAGGGCTATTTCCTGTAATGGCCTCTGCTGTGTTTCATCTGTCAGTGAGCTGTATAGGAGGTGACCACTGCAGAGTCTATTAGCCAACCTCATGTCAATCCTTGTGGCCTTACCTCACTCTTCATGCTCCAAGTAATTCATATTTAATCATTTCTCCATGCTTTAGAGCTTACTCATACATATAGACTTTTCTTGGCTTTTCAAAAACTAAAATATGTTTCCTCAATAGATCATGAAAAGAATAAACATGTATACATATTTATTAGGGAAACTTTAACGCTGTTTTACAATCCTTTCATTATTGAATTTTCAATCTGTCCACCTAATTCTACTTTGTTTGCTTTCATATTCAGATTGATTCAAACCATACATTCTATTCTTCTTCACCAAAACACTAATATTCATTTCTTATCTAGCTGGACCAACACACATACATTATGTATACTATATTCAGGCCCTATGAAAAGAACTCAAGGGCAAAGACACATTCCCTTTTTAAGAAGAACTTTAATTAGGAAGACAGTCTAGACAAATAATAGTTACCTCTTAACTACATCATTTCATCATTTCAGAGGGCCAGTTTTCTTTGTTTTAGGAAGAATTTCAAATGATACAAGGATGATGTTAATCGTGAAGATGCACAGAGAATTTCTAGGCAGAGAAATTCATTACCATGGATAGTGAGTAAAGCTATTTGGGCCAATGGCTTAGCAGAGTAAAGCCAGGTGGGAAATCAGAACAGAGATAGAGACAGAGAGTAGGCAGAGTCAGAGAGACACCATGTAGCTGCTGAAGGAGAAAGACACACCGGACCCTTACCAGTAAGTCACAGACTTGTGCTGATGTACGGATTGATAGAAATGGATTACTTTTAAGATGTAAGAGTTGCTTGATAATAGGCCTGAGCTAATAGGACAAACAGTGCCGTAATTAATAGAGTTCTGTATGATTATTCAGGTCTGAGCGGTCGGGAAAGGAAAGAGCAGTCTCCATCTACACAGTAGAGCAAAGATTATGTGTAAATACATGGAGATGTGAGTACAGGAAGCAAACCAGAATATCATTCATCATGGCCAAAGAGAAGGATGAGCTCAGAGAGTTGTGTAAAATGAGGCTGGAGGGATGAGACTGAGTTATATCACACTTAGGTGTCTGTTCTCTGTTGATTGCACAACTCACTGTTCTGTCAAGCATTTTAAGAAGAATTTAATTGATTCATTTAAGAAACAAACCAACCTAGATTTGATATTATTACCCAGTACAGAATGGAACCACGAGAAGCTGGAGGAAGGAGAATAGATGAGATGACCATTGAAATACTTCAGAGAAGAAATGAGATCTGACATCAAATTAGTAGCAGTGTGGCTGGAGGGAAGAGGAAAACAAAATAACAAATTCTGTGCTTATTCTATTTTTCTACGTGCCAGGTATCAGGCCTTCTCTTCATGAAGCCCTCCCTCTAGGATGGGTACTGAGTGAAGCTATATTCAGCTTACTGTACAGATGGAGAGCATCGTTTAGTTTGAGTAATTAGCTCAGGTCATAACAAAGGGGATCTGTATTCACATACCTTTGGCTCCAAGTTTATTTTATAAACTTTTGGATCAGGTATCTTAGTGTATTTTTGGTTGTAAAAATGGAGCCTGAGATTGGTAATTCAGAAAGAAAAGTGGCTTATTTTGGCTCCCAGTTCTGGAGACTGGAAAAGCCAGAAAGTTTCAGATTGAATGGCTGAATCTGCTTGGTTTTTGGTGAAGACCTCATTGGGTAGAGATCACATGGCAAGCGAGCAAGCAAAAGAAAACCAAGGCAAGTCTCTCTTTCACAACAATCCGTTCTCAAGGTATATAGTTTAGTCACAGGAAAATGAGAGATTATTCTCATTTAAAAAGCATCAGTCAGTTAACGAAGTTCTGTCTTCACAACCCAAATGCTTCCATGATGTTCCCCTCCCAACATGGTTGAGCAAATCCCGATAGCAATCAACATTTAATAAAAGTGTCAGAGTGCACAAACCATATTCTAACCATAGCACCAGGGAAGGGACAGCTTTTAACAGTATCAGTAGTATCAAGTTAACAACAAAAGTTCTAGAAAAGAAACACTGACAACTTGGGATGAGGCAGTCATGCCTAATCTTCTGAAAGGTCATTTATAGAAAGCATTTATGATGAAGACCAGACAGCAAAGGGCAGAGAAATGAACAAGAGGCGGGAGGCATTAGCAATACTGAAAACAAAGTGATTCTAATTTTTTCACAGCTTTCCAATTGCTCTTCATAGATTATGTCTCAAGCTACTCCATTAACATATGGAAAATTTTACCCACGTCTACCATACGACATGTCAGAAAGTGGCGCGTTTTAAATAAAGGCTGAATACATAATGTTTACCCTAGCAGTGATTTTGAAGAGAAACTGGAAATACTTAAAGCCTATGTATTTTTGACAGGTCTTCTTGATTTTCAGCCCTAAAGAAGAAATATTAATTTACTACATGTTTAATGAATTTCTTATGTCCCTTAAAGCGTTAAATGTCAGTAAAAAACAGTCTCAGAATGAGTTCACATAGTTCATTAAAATTGGGGCCAGAATAACTTTTCTCATTGTCTACTGCTCCCAGATGTCACACTCCCAACTCTTTACTCCAGCACTAAATGTCTTTTTCTTTCTTTATAAAAACAAATTAAATGCAATTTAATCACAAGATTTCTTCCTATTCCCCCCATCAAACCCTTCCATATGCCCCTTCATTCTCTCCAAATTTATGCCCTCTTTTTTTCTTCACTAATTGCTATCACATGCCTGTATGTATATGGACCTGTTCAGTCCATATAACATTGCTTGCATGCATGTTTTCAGGGTTGACCATTTGGCACTGAACAACTTTTTCTGCTTTTAATATTTTCCTTTTTTTCTGCTCCACCTCTAGAACAGAGGTTCTAGATCACATGTTCCAACTATTAGCTTGTGTTGACTACTGACTTCATTCACTCATTCTACTTGCAAACTGTACCTTAATCCCCACCATTACCCAACATTCACTTATTCATCCCACAAATGTTAGGCATGTATGCGATGGCACTGCTTTTGGCATGGTCATGAGAGTGGATGGCAAGTGTTCCTTTCCCCGACAGAGCAAGTTTAACTTTGAAGGATCCATCCCAACTTGACAGTATAAGAAATTTACATCACCTTAATCTCCAATATTTGAGAATTTCACAAATGAATACTGTATTTACATTATTTACATACCTCCTTCCAAATCCTCCCATGTTCTCATGATTTCCACTACTTTTCAAATTCATGATCTCATCTACTATAAATATATTTATATATAGTATAATATATGTGATATATATAATTGTTGTTTAACACACATATAATCTTCTGAGTTCATTTGAGTGTTGCTCATATGTACATGTTTTTAGGGCTGTCCACTTGAGATTGGATAACCTATTAGGAAGCTCATCGCTGGAGAAAACTGATCCTTCCTCTCTCAGTAGCCATTGACTGATGATAACTCTTTATTTATGGGTGGGGCTTTGTAATATTTTCCCCATTCACACTGGCATATCACCTTGTGCGGCCATTGTGCCATTATGCAGGTCTTGTCGATTTTAACTTTTTTTTAATTATTAAAGTTTTTATTTTAGAGATTAAAATATAATTTCATAATCTCCCTCTCCTCCAAATTTTTCATATACCCTCCTAACTCTCTTTCAAATTTATGACCTCTTTTTTACTGTTATTACATATATATACATTTTTGTGTTTAAATAAAATGTATATGAAATGTAAAATTGTCAAAGTTTAGGAACACACAGACACACATATATACATATATACATATGTTCCTAACATATACACACAAAGTTTAGAAACATATGTATGTATATATGCTCCTAAACTTTGTTCATTTATTTTACAATATGGCTACTTTGAATTGATGGCCAAGATGCTAACAAAATAAAAATTCTCTGTTTTATTTTTATCTTGGTTTGATCTCTTAAAGGCTTGTTCTCTTTATCCTCAGTTTTCATAATCAACTATGATTTAGACAAGTTTCTTCTGTGTTCCTCTTGCAGACAGTGGTGAGGTTTCTTTTGGTCAGTTCTCTCTACCCATCCTTTCAGTTTACTAGGTACATTATGTAGAACCATGGTGTTATTTCAGTTATCTAATTTTATATTTAATATGAAAATTAAAGCAGTCTCCACTGACATGTTTGTATTAAAATTAAATAAATAGAAACACTTCTAGAAGTCAGTAATACAAATATCATGTCATTTTCTCACTCAGGCTGGCTCTATGGAAACACATCTCCCATGTTAAAGGACCTATAAGGAGTTCTTTATTATTTATTTTTGACACCTGGGCACCATTAAGTAAATATTCTCAAACTATTCATAGAAATGCACAGAAGGTTTATAATTCTGTATTAATTGAATTTTGCCCCCAAGAGATGTACTTTAGTACAGCAGGAAGTCTTCCATGTTCACAGGACAAAGGTAGTCAACCACTCCCAACTCTGAAGAGAAAGCTGAGATAAGGAAGTTCACATGGCTTAATTTTCGGGATGAGGAAACTGAGGCTAGAGAAAAGAGGTTAGTATTTACATTGGCCTTAGGGCCTCACTACTGGTTCTTTGTTGTTTGATGGCCTAAGAAATGATCTCATACTATCAATATGTGTGTTTGTACTAATCACTTTTCAAAGTCTTTCACGAATGGGAACTCTGGTTTTGGACTATTCATATTCTTGACTTTATAGATTCAGCTCCAACTGCAATTCCTTCTCATATTAAATCCTAAAATATATCCATAGAAAATTTGCATGGGAAAATAACAAAAGCAGGAAGAATCTCTTAAAGTTTATAGGTATTTTTTTCACTCTCTGCCTTTTAGTCATAACTATTCCTTTAACAAGCACTATAAATATCTCCGTGGCTCTTTTGTACACAAATGACCGCCCCTGTCAGGTTTTCCACAAAGGGTTAACTTAGCCAAACTTGGCTTTTAAGTTGACTGTAATGAATTTACTAGACTGTCTCTGTGGTCGCACATCTACTGCAATGAGAAAACAGAAGCATGATCTTGGGCAAGGAGGGATACTCGGAGACAAATAGGCAGAAAGTCAGGTTGTGGGTGTCTAGAGCACTGGAAGAGATGAGTAGAGGGAGGGCTAAAAAGTACCCACATCTTCTAGTTTTAAATGCTTCCTTCAACCAAAGTACCATTCAGCTCAGATGGGAAGCAAACAGATGCTAGATAGAATGTGTGAAATCGTAGGCAGGCCATGGTTCTTCAGGTCCAATTTTTTTTCCTCTTAAGAGTGTCTCATTCTGTAGCCTAGGGACCCATGGCTTTATCCTCCTGTCTCACCATGATAAGCACCAGCATTATACAGTTGAGCCACTATACCTGTTTGAACAAAGACACTCTGGCCGGTTAGAAAAGAATCACTGAGTGGGTTGAAATACGTTAGGCATATGGGCAAATGAGCCTAAAAATAGTTGCAACAGTTCACCCCTCTCTCCAAATAAACCATCTATGCTATAGTTGGAGCTGGTGATGAAACTCAGAAGGCATATGGCCCTTGAAAGAACTAGAATTCAAAAGCACGTTGAGGTTGCAGTTATAGCCAAAAGCTAAAGTATGAGTTTTGACTTCACTGACTAAGCTGAAATTTCACATCAAAAACTTCAAACATACCATTTATTAGACTGTGTTGACTGGCACTTCCTCAATTGTTTCTCTGCTGTTCAATATGGCGACTATAGTGACTTTGAATTGTGTGTCTATAGAGTAAAAACTGACACCATACATACTTGTTAGTTGTGTAAGCAAGTTACTAGTAGCTGGAGCAAGCACTGGCTATTTGGGTTCCATTCCCAGCATCCACATGAAGGTTTTCAACCATTTTTAATTCCAGTTCCAAGGGATCTGATGCTACCTTCTTGCCTCTGTGGGCACTGCATGCACACATTGCAGACATGCATGCAGGCAAAACACCCACATAAGAAAGAAAAAGATAAATCTCAAAAAATAAAATGAAAACAGAAGAAAAAGCAAGTTACTTGTTTTACCATCTGCTAACTGCTAACTGCCCACAACAGTAGTCCTGTTCTCTGGGTTCATTGCTAAAATGAGCTCAGATGTGCAACTGTGGTCCTTAGGTCAGAATCTTGGCACACAGTGATTACTGAGGAACAGCCATCACAGTCTGGAAAGGATGCTCTTCTATCTCTTAGACCGGAGGTTTATAGATTTCTTAACAACAAAGTCAAGGAGCAGGGGAAGAGGACACACAGGAATGTTGCCAGCAGCTGTGGTCTTCAGGTGCCCCTCTCTGTGTCTGCTCCACACTGCTCTGGAGTGACCTACAGGGTGACTTCTCACATGCTTTCTTGCCACATTCGGTTTTCTGAGAGAAGTTAGCATGGCCAGAGAGATCTGCTTCTGAGCTTCTGTGATCCTACTTCATTTCTTATCCCTAGAAATCTGCCTTATTGGTTGAGACACATTAAAAGTCTTCCCTCTCCTTTGTGCAGAGAAAATGATACAGTAAATTATATGTAAGTGATGGTCTCAAGATCATTCAGTCAACACCTGGTATCTCAACCGATTTTTTTTAAAAAGGGAAATATATGATTTGTTAATCAGAAAAACCTACTAGTTATTTTTAATGGATCTGTTTTACAGAAAGCATATGCAATTTTTTCTACCTAACCACACTTTCAAAAAATGATACTAAGCTTGTGCTTAAAATTTGATTTTTCCTATGTGTTCTGGCTCTGACCATATTGAAAATTAGATAAAAAGATGAAGCAATTTTACAAATATAGTTACACCCCTGGATGGCAATAAAGTCAGTTTCTGAGTGACCTACTAAGTTCTTAAGGACCTGGGAAACAAAGTTATCAGAGCCCCAAGGGTATCTTTCCTCACTTAACATCTGGGGCTTCATGGAGGGCAAAGATCAAATCTTAAAGAATTTAATGTTTATTGTTTATAAACCAGACTCTCATCCTACGTAGCTTGATGAGAATTTCCACTAGGGACACGACTGAGTTCTTTTTACAAACTTCCATATGGGAATTCTCAGTAATATAGGACAGGAATCTGGCTTTCTCAGACTTGACATGTTTGGAGGGGAGTGGGAGGTCAGCTAAGTTATTTTTCTTCTATTTTTCTGTATTCATCTGGGAAATGTATTTTTTTAGTCAAAAATTTTCTATGTTTTAAAGTCATCGAGGCTCTTTCATAGCAGGGTCTAAGAGCTACGGTATTGAGATTTTAGTCTATGGGATTTGCAGGAGACCAAAGATGATTCTTAAACCTTTTAAATTTATTGTTTCCTTTTATGTGTTTCCAACAATTACAGAATCTCAGTATCAAATGTCATCTACAAGGCAGAGTTTAGATTTAAAGACCTTTGACTAATGAAGTGGCTCTTTTATAATTGACAGAAATGCACATTTATGAGGAATTTTATCAGCGATACCTTACATACACGGTTGTAAAGAGTTCACTTTTTAGTTCCATAGACAAATTAAGAAGTGTTGTAATGGCGTGAAGGTTCCCTGAAAGGCCAAAGAGTCACAGTACTGGATAAGATGGCAGAGGCCAGCCTTGAAGTAGGAGCCACAGTCCTTCAAACACACATGGTATTGAGTCAGTGGCAAGATCTCACCATCAGTCCACAGGATAAAGACAAAACCAGTTCATTGTAAGTGTTCTTCATTATTATTTCATGATTGTTGCAAGCTTGGGGTACCAGTAGGATATATTTTTTTTGGTATTTTAATGATTTGGGTTTTTGGTTGATAATGCGTCATAATTTTCTATATCACATAAACATTTTTTTTAAAAAAAGATAAATTTGTTATTTTTATTTTATGTTTGTGTTTTCCTGGATGTATATATGTCTATTTCTGGTGACCACAGAGAACAGATGAGAATTTCAGTTCCAAGAACCGGAGTTACAGATGGTTCTAATTCACCGTGTGGGTGCTGCGAACCAAAACCAGGTCCTCTACAATACCAGCTCCTAACTGCTGAGTATCTTTCCAACTGGCAGAAGCCTTTCTTTTTCTTTTTCTTTTTCTTTTTCTTTTTCTTTTTTTCAATACATTCCAACCATAATTTCCCCTCCCTCCACTCCTCCCAATCACCCCCTCCAACCCAGATGCACTCCTCTTCTGTTTCCCAAGATAAAAGAGCAGGCCTCCCCAGGGACATCAGCCAAACACAGCATCACAAGATGAAATACGACTAGGCACTCACCCTTATATCAAGGTTAAGTGAGGCAACAGAGTAGGAGGAAAGAGGTCCTAAGAGCAGGTAAAAGAATCAGAGATAGGAGTTATGAGTCCTGCAGAAACACCAAGCTAACAACAATAATACACGTGCAGATGATGTAATGCAGACCCATGCATTAGAATGTAAATATGAATGCTGTGCTTTTGTGATTATGTTCATTGCTCTGACTCATTATCTATGAAGTTATATTACCACTCTTGCAGAGTTAATGTTCTGAGATGGATTCCTTATGGAATTTAAACTACACAAAATATTCACTTTAAACTATGATTATTACACATTCAGTAAATTCATAATGTCAATAGTGAAACCCAGATAAAAATTCTTTGGTGAACATGCAACAGTGAACAACCATGTTTGGGCCTGACAAAGCTGAAGAATCAACAAAACTTCTTTTATTGCACACCTGTAGGTTCTAAATGCTTTTCCCTGTTATATCATTTGCTTCTTGCAACAGCTCTGATAAGTGGAGATAATGCATTCTAATTTATTTTTGAGGGAGTAAAAACTCAAGGGTAAAATGACTTTTCCCAGGTCAATCAGCTAGTGTGTGATATGTGTAAGATTTGAAAACAGCCTTCCCAACATTGGTCCTGCTCACTACAACAACAAAGAAATTTCAGCAGCTTGTGTTAGATCACTTGGAAGATATGTCTTATTTACTTATCATATTATGTTGTACTTGTGACTACATTTTATTGTGGTGTTATTAAAATTATTGGTGTGGTTGTGGTTTGATGTGGGATTCCTCTCTATATGCTGTGAATATGTTTTATTATTATATTGGTTAATAAAGAAGCTTCTTTGGCCAATGACTTAGCAGAATAAAACCAGGTGGGAAATCTGAACAGAGATATATAGAAAGAGTAGGCAGAGTCAAGGATACACCATGTAGCTGCTGAAGGAGAGAGAAGCCAGATCCTTACCAGTAAGCCACAGCCTCATGCCAATACACAGATTAATAGAAATGAGTTAATTTAAGATGTAAGAGTTAGTTAATAAGTAGCCTGAGCTAATAGACCAAGTAATGTTGTTATTAATATAGTTTCTGTGTGATTATTTGGGTCTGAGCAGTTGGGAAATGAAGAGCAGTCTTCACTTAAAGTGTCTCTTCAATTTTGGCCATTCAAGTGTTTATGTCTATTTTATCAAAGGTTTATATAACCGAACAGAAGGAGTTTCTTGAATTAATAATTAAAAAGCACGTTTAGACAAAGATCAAATATGTACCAGCCATCCTTTGTCTCAGTAGGACTCTCAGAGGATTATATAAGTGGATCAAGAGGCCAGGTGTTCAACAGTTTTATCTCTTAATATTGAGTACTTGGGACATGTGTATATAATGGAGAATATGAAGTACACATAATGTGTATGTTTTGGGAATAAGAGGCTTTTCAAATGTTTCAGAGAACCCCAGGGATAATGGATTAAGGAAAAAGTCTTTGTAGAAAGAACTGTGTAATCTTATCTTGATCACCATACGCATATGAAATAAAGTACACCCTACAAAGTTGTCTTCTGTTCTTCACATTGCTGTCCTAGCCTGAAAACCCTTAATCACATCACACACATGCAACAGAAATTAAAAAGAAAAATTCTTATTGTCAGTATATCATAGATGTTTCTCCTGATTTCTCTCACTAATTCTTAAATAAAGTTAGTTTAAAGATAACATCAATGCAACATTGTCTTCAGATTGTAAATGTTTTCATTGAAGAATGGAGGAAAACAGAAAAATTGATTAATAAATACTATTTGCAAATGAAAAAGAAAGAACCATGTTTTCAATCATAATAAAAACATCCCTCTAAAGCAACTTTCAAACTGATTTCACTCCTTTACTCAACCACTCTAATGGCCAATCTTGAGGAAGGCTATGGGCTAGAAATGTAGTGGCATTTTAACTGTATTTTAATAAACAATGCTTGTCTGAAGATCTGAGAGTAAAACAGCCCACTAGTCAGTCTTACAGACTAGTTTGCCATAGAAACCAGGCAGTGCATGCCTTTAATCCTAATTGTACCTGCCTTTAATCCCAGCCCTAGAGAGGATTATAAAATGGGAGAAAACAGCTTTCAGTCACAGTCTCATTCTGAAATTCCTGGAGACAGGATCATCATTTTCGAACTGAGATGAAGGTAAGAGCCAGTGGCTGGCTGCTTTGCTTTTTGGGTCTTCAGGTTGAACCTCAATTTCTCTCTCTGAGTTTTTATTAATCATGCTTGATGGGGAGGCCAAGAGTCCTCAATATCCTATGTCTGACAATACCTTCCTTTGTTTATCCAAGTTACAGCAGCTTGCACACAGTCCAAGGGAAGCTATGAGGTTCTCCTCAAGCACAGACATATCATGTAAGGACAAATAATGTCCTTGCTATGCAAATGCTATTCCAATGATTTCTCCAAACTTTTCCTTGCAAAATCCCAATGCTAGACCTGACTCTGTCTCATGAACATAAAGCAAGAACTGTGTCTCCGAGACATTTACATGGCCTCTGCAGAAGCCACTCAACTGGCTGAGGTCTCTCTCCAGTGTAAGCACTCCTGTGTCCATACAGAATTCTCTCTCTGACTTTTTCATGGGAGGAAAGAAGTGAGGATATAAAAGAAAATAAGACTAGGACCATGCTTTCTCCCCACCCCTTCCAAGTTTGTCTATTCTTAGCCTTCTACATTTTGAAAGATATAGTATCAGTAAACAAAAGAAACAAACAAAAAAAACCAATTGAAACATTCAAATATCTTTTAATGAAATAAAAACATTTCATTTCCTATTATTAGAATTTGAAGAGTATTCCCTTTGCCACATTCTCCTGTCAGATGCTACATAGTACTCAGTAGAGAACACTCAATTAAATAAAGAAACTGGCTTGACCTGATAGGGTAGAAGAGAGCTACACTGGGAAAACTAAACTGAATGCTGGGAGAAAGCAGGGCAGAGTCAGAGAGAAGCCATGGAACTGCCACTAGAGATAGATATGCTGGAACCTTGCTGGTAGGCCACGAGTCTCATGGTAAAATATAAAATACTGGAAATGGGTTAATACTAGATGTAAGAGATAGCTAGCAATACACTTAAGTGATTGGACAAGCAGTGATTTAAATAATATAGTTTATGTGTGGTTATACTGGGAATCTGGGCAGCCGGGAAATGAACAAGCGGCTTCCTACAACACTAACCTGTCTTGAAATTCCTTCCACAAAAGGTACTAGCCCATACTTTTGATTCAGTTCCATTTGAGTTCTCAGAAAATGGGCAAAATGAAGATAGAGTCTGTTAGAATATAACAAAGTACATCTACAGTACTCTCTAACTATGGTTCATGAGAGTCTTTGCTTCCCCATCCCTGCCCTCGAAACCACATGAGTCAAGCCTCCACTGTTGGAATTTCTTCTGCATTCTAATCATCCACATTCCTCTCAGAATGCTTCAGTAACTTTTTCTTACAGAACTCTAGGGCTTCTCTGGTTTGCAACTCCAAACTCTTCCATTTTCGGCAGCTCAGATTGGGCTAGAGTCATTTGGGAAGAAGGAACATGAATTAATAAAATATCCCCACTCAATTGGCCCATGGGTAAGCATGTAAGACATTTTCTTTATTAAAGATTGTTGTGGGTGAGACCATCCAACAGGCAATGGTTCTATAAGAAAGCAGGATGAGCAAGACATTGCAGGCAAGTCAGTAAGCAGTGCTCCTCCATTGTCTCTGCAGCAGCTCTTGCCTCCAGGTTCTTTCCTTGACTTCTCTCACTGATAGAATGTGGCATGGAATTGTAAGCTAAACTAAACCTTTTCTTCCCCAAGTGGTCATGTTGTTTATCACAGCAATAGATACCCTAACACAGGCCTCAAAACTGCTTGGTCAGATTTATTATAACAATGCCTCAATTCTTTGATGCTAATTTTCTGTATCGGTTATTTTTTTCTTGTTACTGGGACAATAAAACCTGACCAAGCAACTTTAGGAAGGGAACATTTGCTTTGATTTACAGTTGAGGGGATAGTCTTGCATAGTGTGGAAGGCATTGCTGTGTGGATTTAGTGTGATGCTCACATTGTACCTGTAGTCATGAAGCAAAGAGAGGTAAGTATTGGTATTCGTCCATCCGTCTGTCCGTCCGTCAGTCCGTCTGTCCATCCGTCCGTCCATCCGTCCGCCCATCTGCCTATCTATCTATCTATCTATCTATCTATCTATCTATCTATCTATCTATCTATCTATCTATCTATCTATCTATCTCTTTCTCTCTCATTCAGGGTGGATCTTCCTCAAGAAGTACAACTTCTTGAGAAATGCCCCCAGAGACAAATTCCAAGCACAGAGATTATTTTCTCTGGTGAGTCTATCAAGTGGACGATCAAGATTAACCAACACAGAAAATGTGAGTACCATAAAAATTATTAAGACTTTTATACCATTAAGTATAAAACTGACTAATGATAGTTGATTTTCAGTAGAATAGTATCTTAATTTCCTAGGTCTGCTATATAATTATCATTAAATTAATGTATTCACACAAGAGAAATGTATTACTTTACAGTTCTAGGAGTCAGATCTCCTAATTCAAGGTGTTGGTAGCATCGTAGTTCTTATAAAGATTTATAGGACAGTCTATCCCACACAGCTTCTTGTTTCCAATAACTGCTCTTTCTTAGCTTGTATTTACATTACTCAAAATTCTGCTATTTTGTAAGGACAGTTTTTAGTGGATCTACGACCCACCTAGATAATCTCAGTTTTCTCTCTCAAGACTTTTATTTTACTTACCTCTGCAAAGACCAGTGTTCCAAATGATATCATGTTTATGGGTTCCAGTGATTAACATGTGAACATTTTGGTCCAAAGGGCACCACTCAATCTATTAGAACAGCACTAAGCACAAGCCCTACCACTGTTTGAAATATAAGGACATGGCTGGTTTCAAAAAGTTACTTGCATCTGACTGGCTACCTGTAATTAGATAAAGTCCATACCAGCAAATGAAATAGGAGGCATCACCTGTACCTCAGCAAAGTTTCTCACATATCAGTCCACTGCCATCTCTCTAGTCTATGCTTTTCCACATATCTGAACTCCTGAATTGGTCCTCAGCTAGATTACCTTCCTTTAACCATTCTGTTTTCAAATCCATATTGTATTTTATTATTGGATTAAATGTCCCCACATATCCCTTTGCCATTTACCTATGTGATCAATCAAGATCCTTTGATGGCTGTTTTATTTTATGCAAGAGAAAAGGGCCTAGCATTGAGGCTTTAAATAGTCCAGACACAATGTTCTGTCTCTGCCAGTCTACTTGCTGGTGCGTGTCCTTTATCTGTGCTGCTGACAATTTAACTATATGGCATATTTCTTATTTCCCATGCCTTCTCTTTCTAAAAGCCCACACATCATTGTTCTCATGACCACTCATTATCAAAGATTATCATCATAGTTCGCAATTCATCTCTGATGTGCTTATTTTCTGATCTCTTCTTGATCTGGTTCTTCAAGGACAGGAATTTATAAAATCGTTCTAGCACCAGCACCACAATATCTACTGTAAGGAGCTCACTCTTCAGAAGGCGTATATTTTTAAAGAGAAATATTCTCTTCTTCACTGGTGTGTGCTCACTCTTCAGAAGGCGTACACCTTTAAAGAGAAATATTCTCTTCTTCACTGGTGTGTGCTCTGCTATAAAACAGTCACTTGAATTTTAAATGACTGTTTCACAAAATATCAAGCACAGCCTTCCTATGACAGACGGAGAGTGGCCTATTTCCTTATACTGCATCCTATGGTTAATATTGACTTCTCGATGCTTGCTTTATTTTGGATAGTTTTAAAATACTATGTTATATGGAAGGATAGAAGGTATAAAATAAAAGCATGGAAGAAAAAACTTAATTTCACAAAGAATATAATTTTTTTTATCTTGATAGTTACTATTTCAAATCCAAGTTATGGCACATAGGAAATCACAGAACTGCATTCAGCCTTTCATTTCTTTCATGGAATAAGAGATTGGTTTTTTTTAATGGTGTGAGTTTTCTTCAGTGAACAATGACTGTTGGACTGACATATCTTCTAGAGACCTAGAGATTACGAAGGTTGGTCTGTTTAAGTTTCTTCAGCGTTATCTTTCTGTTCATTGTGACTCATTCTTTGAACAGATTTCTCATCTTTGGTTTAAAAGTATTCCACTAACATGATCTGGTATTAGGTATGAAGGTTGACAGATCTCCACAAATGACAAGATAACAAACCAGACAAACAAATGTTCCAGTGACATCGTCTGGTCTTGTCAGGTGTGAAGCTCAATGGACATCTCATAGAAGACAAGATCGTAAAAACAAAACAAAAGAGGGAAAGAGAGTTGGGGAGGTCACTTTGTCCTCCTTTGCTGCTATTATACAGTTGCTGCTGGTTTTTATTGATGAGATTTTTATAACAGTACTTTTAGAAACTGCCAGGGCCTTGGTAATAGATCTAAAATCACTGTATATTCTCTTTTATGGTAAGGCACACTATTATCCTCTATTTCTAAACCAGTTTCCATGGAATCTAATTTCTGCTTTATCTAATAGCATTGCTCATGATCCCAAGTTACAGAGGATGGGACAGTTCGCTTCTCTTGTGTTTGCAGATATGCTACACCTCCACTGACATGTGGACTGTCAGCATTTCCCTGTCTTATCACAAGGACACGTTATTCATTTGTCCCTGGAATATTATTAATTGATGCTGTTGTATTGTCAATGCTTTTAATATTTGCTTAGATACTAATTTTATAGAAATAGACACAAGACTGGCTTTGTTAAAGTATGTTTCCAATGATTTGCCACATTTAAGGAAATAATAACCAGAAAAATATTTTATATAACAAAGAGTGATAATGAGTTTATGGGTTTAATGATTTCCTGAAATTGAAAATATTTACAGCAGAGTTGAGTCATATAGAATAATTTCAAAATAAATTTAGGTAATTGCTTAAAAACCTTGCTGACTGAATTTTCAAAATTTAGTCATCTATACTGACCATCTTGGTCTTTCTCAGATAAGCCTTGTTTGTTGGCTTGTTTGTTTTCAGTTGATAGGACCAAGCACTGGTATTATATATCCTCTTGAATGTCTTTTTATATAATTAGTTTTTAATTTATTATAAAAAAATTAATTCAAACTAATTAATATTAGTTCATTCTTGTAGGAATTGCAATGATGCTGACGGCAGGTATGGGTTCTCTTATGGAAAAGCTCCCAGTTCTCTAGTATGGGACAGCATAGGGTCAAGAGCACAAGTTGGTACAGTGCTGAAGAGCATGGGCTCTTGAGGTAGGCATCTCTGTTCTGGATCTGGCTAAGCCACTCATTAAGTAAGTGACTTGAGGCCAATTGTGTCACCTCTGTATCTCACCTTTCTCATCTGTCTTGGAAAAACTTGTTTTTATCACCTCATCTGTCCCTCTCCCTTATCTTATTATGTTTTCCCATGTAGTCTTACAATATCCTGGCCTGAGATAACTGTTTACTCATTTGTTCATTTGCAGCTGGAATTGAAAGTCCTTGAGTACTTGGATTGTGTCTTGTTCTCTGAGCACACCAGGAAGGGCACAGCACATACTGAGAACATCTCCAGAAGCTGTCAGAGGAATGAGTGAGTGAATGAGTGTATAGGAGAGATGACTATGTAGAATGTCTGCTCTACACGATGCCTCTGGAAGACTGGAAAGACTAAGCTGAGAAAATCTGGAAGGCCATCACTAGAATATATAAATAAGCCAGAAACAAGATTAGGAACTTCATGTCAAGAAAAGAGAGCTGGTGTTTTAAAAATGAGCTCCCAAGGTCCAAATGAGGAGCAGAAGGAGGGAGAACATGAGCAAGGAAGTCAGGACTGTGAGGGGTGCACCCACCCACTGAGATGGTGGGGCTGAACTAATGGGAGCTCACCAAGGCCAGCTGGACTGGGACTGAAAAAGCATGGGATAAAACTGGACTCCCAGAACATGGTGGACAATGAGGGCTACTGAGGAGCCAAGGACAATGGCACTGGGTTTTGATCCTACTGCATGTACTGGCTTTGGGGGGCCTAGCCTGTTTGGATGCTCACCTTCCTAGACCTGGATGGAGGAGGAGGACCTTGGACTTCCCACAGGGCAGGGAACCCTTACTGCTCTTTGGACTGTAGAGGGAGAGGGAGGGGAGTGGGGGGACGGGGAGGGCAAAGGGAGGAGGTGGAAATTTTTAATAAGAATAATAATAATAAAATATTTTCATAGAAGTTGATGGACTGTGACTCTCTGGGAAGCAGAACACAAGAAAAGCACCGTGGCAATCTCATGGAAATAGCCATAAGGGATAGCTCTAGGCTAGCTGGTGACTTCAAGCAGCTCTCACTGTCTGCAAGTGCTGTGCTGTTAATGATGCCCATTCAAGGGGGGCATTATTCTCCCTTGTGGATACAGTCACAGGCAAACGTTTTGTTCAAAAATAATGAGTGAAGAAATATAACTTTCTGGAGAAGCTGGCACATTACTCAGCTGCCTTATTTACACATTGAGTTGATACAAAAGATTTTAATACAGCCACTGAGATAGAGAAAATGTCCAGACTCCAAGACCACCTTAGCTTCCAAAAGAAACTCCACTGTCATGTGGCTGTTCTAGACAAATGCACCAGAATTTAAAATATGTAACAAGAACTTACATGGCTTTCTAAAGTCCAGCTCTTTTATAGCCTTTAGACAGCCTGGGGTTTGGCTGCACTCTGATAATCAAGCATATTTCTGCACACTGTAAATATGGGTGATTTCCACACCACAGTCATTAGCACTATGTTCCTGAAAAGCTTGAAGAGGAGGGACAGAGTTGTGCACATCACACCTCACCCCCACCCATGCCTTCCCTACACGTTCGTCGCAACAGATGGCCTACATTCAGTTAGCAGTCTCTTGCTTTGTTTTGAAATGCCTTTTATAAAGTAAACAATGCTGCAGCAGCGTTTTTGTTAGTGCATAAAATTAAAAGTTAAATGCTCTTACGCCAATTCCCTATCTTCAAAGTATAAATCAAGCAAAAACTTAAAAAGGAGTACAACATGAACAGGAACGAACAGGGGAAAGTCTGCTGACGACTCCCCACTTAGTTCCACTGTATCACACTACCTGAACTTTCCCAATGTACCTACAGGCTACCAGAGTGCTGCGTTTACTTTTATTTTTGCCATGTAGTATGTTTAAGGTGGTCTGGAGCAATTCATCCCATTAAGCATTATTTTGGATGGTTGTACCGAGCACAAGGTATGAAGCCAGGTGTGGATGTGTAAGGCTTGGTTGTGGTTAAGGGGTTTACAATCTGGTTAATTATATTTCTTGTAAAAGGGTAACCAAAGTTGCAGAACGGTGTAGGTTAGCTGACAGCTAAGTGGTTTAGACACTAGCTGCTATAAGAAATAAAAAAAGAAGAGGTTTCTGAAGTGTGTGTATTAAAAATTCAGGTAAGTAAAAGAGAAGAAAATGCATTTCACCAAGAAAAGGTGGCGAGGATAGAGGGTTTGGTCTGGAGGAATGATGGCCTATGAGGAAATGATGAAGCCAGAGAGGAGGCAGGGAGTCCCAGAAAAGGATGCATGAGAGAATCCCCCCTAATTTAAAAGTTCCTGGAGCAGTACAGGACTAACTTGGAAATTTATTTCTAAACAGAAGGCTAGATAATATGTATACTCATAATAGCTGAACTCATGTTCATGCATTCCTTATGTGTTTCTATGCCCTCAGGAGATAGTAGTCTGATGTGGAACACAGAAGAACATGTGACTTAAAACAGAGGGGAAAGTCACAGCTGTCTTAAAAACAAGAACTCCTGTCAGGCACTCCCGCTCTGTTTGAGCAAAGCAGACTCATGTAAGCAGCCTTCACTCCCCCTCCACAGCAACAGAAATAAATGCATTGCCGACCAAGGGGCTGTGTGCTCTTTCCAAACAACGTTCTTTCTCCTTCTTTTACTTTAGCAAAAAGAAATCACGGGTAAAATCTTCACAACAGAAAATTTCCAAGCTCTGCATGGCTTTAGGGATTGAGCTGATTGGGGAAGCAGGAGAGGGAAGAAAGGAAAGACATATAGACAAACACAAGGAAAAAGCTGGGATTGGCTGGGACATGTGCACTCTCTTGTGTTGTAGGACGCTGCTTGTTCGTTTCTGGCTTTCCAGACCCGTGAAATAACTACTCAGAAACTGTATTAATTAAATCACTGCTTTACCTATTATATCTAGCTTTTTATTGGCTAGCTCTTACATCTTAATTTAACCAATTTCCATTATTTTAAATTTTACCATGAGGCTCGCGGCCCACCAGCAAGGTTCCAGCTGGCAGCTCGCGTCTTTCCCCTCTAGTGGCTACATGGCATCTCCCTGACTCCATCTTCTTCCTCCCAGCATTCAGTTTAGTTTTCCCCACCTACGTCTATTCTGTCCTGCCAGGTTCAAGACAGATTCTTTATTAATCAATGGTATTCACAGCATACAGAGGGGATCCAATATCACTCCTGAAAGCTCAGCACATTTATCTTACATGTCCAAACTGAGAAAGCAGATTTACTGTACACAGCTAAAGGGTAAGGGGAGGTTATTATACACAGCTGAACAAGGACAGGTTAAGCCATCTTTGTGGTAGTTAGGTCTCTATAGGGGAGTAGTCCTGGGTTGTAAACATCTGGGAGGAGGAAGCTAAGGTTGACATTTTCTGTCATTTCTCTGAGCCTAAGCATGGGGAAGGCTTTGCCATTTTTACGAGTCAGAGGTATTGGGGCCCTTGACACAGCCATGTTTATATCAACAACACATTCACTCAGGACTTCATCCTCTGCCCACAGGAAACCAAAGCCCCTGACCAAACAGGAGAATCCAGAGCACACATGGGTACCTTTTCCTAGTCTTCAATGTGATGGTTTAATCTCTGTAGCAGTCACAGAGGATATATCCCCTGCATGGGACTATACAAGATGCTCTATGTGTATCAGCCCAACTATTACAGCCCTGGGCAGCAGAAAATTGTGAACATCATAGGCACCAAGTGGCTCATATGGATTCAAGCTGGCCTCTATTTTTAACTGGACTGCAACACAGATTTCTTATGTGTAGGATGATTCCACAGGAACATGGTGCTTCCAGGAAATGGGGAGAGCTTGAGAAACATGAAATAAAGATGAGTGAGCTCAGAAAAATAAAACTAGCCAGAGAAAATTGGGGCAAAGAGGCTCTATTTTTTCATTTTATAACATGGTTGTCAGAATTAATTATAAGCAGGGAACAGTGTCTTTCCTGTAGCTAGCAAGACAGCACCTAAGTACTGATTATCTCTGTCCGTCTTGGGCTTCCCACAGGCACTCTCCCCATCTCTGCTTTTAGAATGAAGCTCAAATGGACTGGGTAACAAAGAGGTTTCCTGTGTCTTTATCACTAATGGTATGGTTGGTAAGGCTGGGATATCTAATTCATTTTTGCAATCTATATATTAACTACAAATATGTTCACTTGTGGGTTCTCTGCATTTACCCCCATGTCTGCTGATCTGTTGGGGGCACCAAATTACTTCAAGTTGAAAAGGGATCAACACGGCATGAGAGAATAAATCTGTATTTCTTCGATAGGGAGATTGGTTTCTTAATGGTATTTCAAAATGAGAGATTACTTAGAATTTTGGATAATCCATAACTAGAAACTTTTCACCCTTCCATCTGGAAAATTGTTTATTTCATTGCAGTAACTAACATTAAATAACTGTCCCAAATTTTATATCTTGTTTGGTAACTCCTGTAGGCCTCACAGGGACCCACAGATAATAACTTTTTCATGTGGGAAGCAACTGTATCCAAGCTTCTGCATGTCAAATAGCCAACAAGTATCAAAGGCAGCTAGATACATACAAATTTTGAACTCTTTTACCTCTGAAAGGTGGTAGAAATGAACTTTATTTTTGTTACCAGAATTGTTCAAGGACTAAAATACACTAAAACAAACAAACAAAAAACCCAGGAGCTAATGGAGGTTAGTGTCAGAGGGAAAGCAAACCAAAGGGTAAAAGGATGTTAGAGTTAGACACTAAACTCTGTGGGGCACCTGACATAAATTAGTTTGCTTTCTCTGTTGCTCAAAGTTTTGTTTTTTGTTTTTGTTTTTTTTTTGAGACAGGGTTTCTCTGCAGCTTTTTTAGAGCCTGGCCTGGAACTAGCTCTTGTAGACCAGGCTGGCCTCGAACTCACAGAGATCCGCCTGCCTCTGCCTCCCGAGTGCTGGGATTAAAGGCGTGCGCCACCACCGCCCGGTGCTGCTCAAAGTTTTTGTCCCATTGCTATGTCTCTGGATAATGTGAACACATGATAGTGAAGTTATTTTCCAAGCAAGTGGACTAGGACTATTGCTAGTAAGAAAATAGAATTTGCATTACTCTGGAAAACTCTGTAAGGAGTTTGCTTCGTTCATGTTAATTGGTTGGTGAGTGATAAATTTTTATTCATTGATCTTTCTCAGTGTCATTTGTATAAATATACTGGAATAAATGTAACGTCATTAAATATACCATATGAGGCTTCTGAATGGTTGTGTGTGCAGCACGATGCGGTGACGGAGACTGATAAGAGGTCCGTCTGGGTGGTTTTGATGCTTCGACAAAACGACTGGAGGATGTTATCCTTTCTGCTTTGTGCCATTCTCAGAGGACAGTCACAAACATGTAAACACATGTAAAAAAGAAATAAAAGGGACATCTCGACTGCTAGAATTCCATTGCTTTGCCCCTGGAGTTTGTGAGCAGTGAAGTGAGCCCCTTTTCACATAGCATCAGAGAAACGGCTGGACCTCACTGGAAAAAGAAGTCACTGTGGGAATTACATCAATTGACAGTAGCCTGGGTGCAGAAGGGCAGAGTGGCACTGGAGGCTAGAGAAGAATTTATATCTCATCAAGATGAAGAAGCTGGTTGGTCACGCATTTTCCCCACTTTGGGAATACTTGCAAACATACATGTTAGCCATGATTGATTGCACAGATGAAGGTTTACTAAGTGCTGTCTTGGTGTGATGAAAGAGTTAATTCCTTCATTAATAGTTTGTTTTTCAGGAACTGGCATAAAGATGATTCCTTTTAAAGACCAGGAATTAATTCACCAATCTGTATGAGAAACAAAGTGAGATGGGAGGAATCAGCCAGGGTCTGTGGTTCAGGAATGTGCCCTGAAGCCAGGCACCACCACGCTCCAGCGCTGTAGCTCTGGGCTAGGAGCTGGAACTCACAGAGCATCAGTTTACTCAACAGGAACTATGCAGTTTTATTTATAAAGTCCATATAAAATTAAGTTGACACATAGAAAAAGCTATCTGTAGCTTGAACGTTAGTACAAATATTACTTATTAACTGCTACATTGAAGAGCAAGAAGAAAGGACTACTAGGTAATGCATACATTTTAGCTTCCTGAATAGAAATGTTAAATGAGCCTGGTATTCAGTCTGGTGTGTCTTAAAGCATGAGGAAGGACGGGGTGGCTGCAATCATTCCCCAGCCTGGTCCCATCCGTCAGTCTCTTCTTTCATAGAGTGTAGTTTTGGTGTTGAATCTAAGAAATCTGTTACTAAAACCACCCTGACTTAATTATGTCAGCATGGCAATGCCATCTCTCTCTCTTTTAAAAATCATTTTTTATCTTTATAATTTGAAGTATGCTTCTTTTGGGAATATGGAGTTACTTCCTGTTTTTAAAGGCCTGTTTGTTTTTATATTTAATTCCACTATTTGTATGGTTGGGTATATGTCTATCACATGTTGCTGCAGGATCCCTCATTTCTGTTTTAGTAGTTTTTTGGTGTTGAGTAGTTTTTATGACCTACTCTATTATCTCTTGTTGGTTTATGGTCTATAAATCTTGACTTTGTTATTTCAAGATTACAAAAAAGTTTTCAAATCAAATACCAAGGATGGATGGAGGCACAGCTCAGTGGTTAAAGAGAAGTGGCTGCTCTTCTAACTAGGTTCAATTACCACTGCCCACATGGTGGCTCGCAACCATCTGTAGCTCCAGTTCCAGGGAATCTGGTGCCCTCTTCTCATATCTGTGGACACTGTTTGCACATGGTACACAGAAATACACAAAGGAACAGTAACGATACACATTAAAAAATAAAATAAATATTAAAAATACCAATGAGGTTATAAATCTGGTCTTCTATAAGAACTCTATGATTACATATTTTAGCTTCAATTTTTGGAGAGGTAGCAAAACAAAGGAAGAGTAGGCTGAAGTAAATAATTTACAATTCATAGAGCTTTTTATGGAACCCAAACCCCAAATCTATCAAATTCAATCAGTAAAATGGGGAGAAAATCCAGAAACTCACATATACTATGATTTTTCTGTTAACATCTGCTAAGTTGAGTTGGGAGGCAGAGAAGAAACATTCCAAAGTCTTGATGAATCCTGAGACTCACATATCTCACATATGACCAAGATGTCCAGTTGATGGATGGTACAGTGCAGACAAAAACCAATGGCATAGTTGTTCTAGTCATTGCTAGGCATACAAGACGTGTGGCACAACCCTGGGGGTTCTGGAAGAGGTGACTAGAGTTTTGATTTTATCACGTGATTATTTGCAGTCTCTGCCACCTAACCACTTTCCTTAACAGTATATTCTCTTATCCCACTAATTGTCATAATTTTGATGTTGTCAGATATTATCTAGGCAAGGTAATATTTCTTCTATAATATTCTGATATGGTCTAAATATTTATACATTTATCTACAATTAATGAAATATAATATAATTTTACTGCTCCTATTATTCACTTCTTTTTCTTTGTGTTAGTGAGACAATAAATGGTAGCTAGCACAGGAGTAATGAAAAGATAGCACTTCCAGCCCTGCAGCCCAGATATGCATCTAAGTAGATTTGTTAACATCCAATGATGATCACTATAGTGTTATTAACAATAATTTCTAATGAAGAGTAACTAAGAATTTAGATTAGGCTTTTTCCCCCCTCAGGAAAGGTAACTGAATTCTTAAGCCACTCTCCTCAGCATGGCCAATGAGGGATTGCTGACTTTTTCTTTTTCCTTTAGAGGTAAATGAGCAAAGAAACAGGACCCTAATCAGAATAATATAATACAACTGTTTCATCATAGCTTTGCTATTTTGTCTCTGACATGGAAGTCTTCCGAAGTCTGATGTTCAATATGGTTGCTTAAGAAGAATTTTGTGTTGCTTAAACTGGATGACAAGACTTTCATTCATCAATGCTTTCTCATTGACACAGCTGTTTCATTTGCTTTTACCTCCAATCACACTACATAGGTATCTTAAAAGCAGAGATACATATTTTTTTGAGCACTGATGAGACCATATTGGAAATTTTCAAACCCAAGGACTAATTCACTGATATATTTTTCTAAGACACAGTAATGTATTAATGGATATATTAACATCAAAACTAAACTTGAACTCGCCCAAAGGAATAAGGATGTGTGCTTGTTATGGAGAAAAGAAAGAAAGGAGGGAAGGGAGGGAGGAAAAGAGAAAGGAAGGAAGTAAGGAAGAATAGATAACAGTAGGACCAAGGCTTAGATTATAAATAGACTGAGTGGTGGCAGATAAGAAATCAGAGTCCCCTTCAGGTCCTATGCAATGAGGTCTTAAAGCACAGCATTTTCTGATTTTTGTTTTAGGAGCTCTTAGTACCTACCCACCATTATTTGCTGCATATGTTGTGATATTTTTGGATAGTCACCATTTCTAAGTCTGTTTCCCTACTAACAAACTGTCACAACAGGCATCATCTCTATCAGGCTATACTGTGTCAGTCAAATAGGCCATGGTGTGCGATTGTGCAGTGTTCTGAAAAGGAGACTGTATAATGCAAACAGAGAATCTAGTAACACGGACTTTGTCAGAACAGCTAGAGCTTGGCTCTGGTCACACAATCTTTAAGTCAACTATAGTAATTAATGTACTTTTGGTGCTAGGGAACAACACTAGGGCCCTACACATGAACTCTCGGTCCTGCACATGTTAGGCAAGTACTCAACCTTGTAGTATTTAATCTGGATAATGGAAGGAAAGATTGACTGGAACAGGAATCTCTATCCCCCCTTATATATTATAGAAATTATAGAAAAAATTAAATAATTGTAAAATATGTTGCAGTGTCCTTAGTGTCCTCAATGGGAAGAAAAAGCCAAACACTAAATGCAAACACAAATGAAGATTATATCACCCATTTGGAGAATAAAACAAACTAACAAGGAAAATATAAATATAAATCAACAAACTGTCAGAAGGCAGAATTGTTAGAATAGAGTACTTTAAACAATCACTGTATTCTGAGAAAAATCTTGTGAATAGCAAAGCCATGAAATAGGGAAAGTGTTATGACAATTAAGAATTTGAAATAAAAATTTCTAGGCAATAAAAAAAGGAACATAGTACCTGTTGTGATGTATATGTGGTATGTATGTATGTATGTATGTATGTATGTATTTATCTATCTATCTATTGGACTTAGCTCTCATACATAAAGAAAGGATTATAGGTTTTCATAGTTTTTTTTGACACAGGGTTTTATGTAGCCCAACCTGGCTTCCAATTTGCTATATAGCTCAGGATGAATTGAACTTCTGATCCTTCTGCTTCTACCTTCCAGATTCTGGGATTTTAAGCATAGACCACCATATCAGCACCTTCACAGAGACTTTTTTTTAGAGGATTAAACAAGAATAACTAGTTAAGAGGCCTAATCCAAATACCAGGAAAGAATGTTATACCAAACAGTTTTTCAAATTATCGTTACAACGATATCACATAATTTTTAGTAAATGATGATGTGATATGTTCACAGAGTAATATCTCTGAACAAAGTGTCTCAACAGGCAATCTCTCTAAAAGGTCCCGGATCTAATTCTAACCCGATGGCATTGAGAAAAAAAGAAAGCAACAAAGAGGGGCCGTAAGAGGAGGATGACAAGATCCGGGGGCAGGCACATGACACTCTTTAAAGATAGGGAACATGGAGCAAGGTGCAGGAACAGAAGAAAAGTTACAGTAAGAAAGTAAACAGGAAGTCCTTACCATCCGTGATCAGCACTCCTGGAGTGCTGGTGGGGCTCTCTAGATTTTAGCATGATAATTTTCTACTTTCATTCAATAAAGAGTGGTGTTAGCAGAGACTTGTGGGGGCCATGCATGTACTAGGTGCCACACCACCCTGCCAGCAGTGACTCATTTTGTGATTTTTTTTGTTTCTTGTCCTACAGGATAACTATGGACTAGATGAGGCTCTAGGACAGCTCCAAATTAAATTAAGCATTACAGCTCTTTGCCTTATAAGATACAACAAATTTATAGTTTTTTTTAAAGCAAGTTATATATCTTATGTTAGTCACGTTTGACAAAACAGTCCCAACTGTATTTATTAATTGACTCAAGCATCTCATATTTAATTTTTGTTTGCTAGTGAGAAACCTTGCCAGGCTACAGGGTAAACACAAAATCCAAAATACAAACAACCCCTTAGTGCCTTTTAGAGTTGTTTCTCTAAAACTATCCTTTGGGCTTCAAGTTCCCACAGACATCTGCCATTTGTCTCCATAACAGGCCTGATGAGAAGAATTCACAATATCTGGGGATCCATTTCTAGATTTTAGAAAGAATTCATCCAACTAAATGTCATACTTCATTACCATTAAGGGGCCAATAAAATATCAGTTTGCAGACACCATCTACATTTATATGTATTATTTATACAGGTTGAGATTTATATTTTAAGACCAAAATGTTGATAAAGATGTGCATAATACTGAAAATGGATGATTTATTGGTGGAGCACACAGACAACAGAGGTGGTGGTGACAGCAGTTTAGAGGCTAATGTATAACTTATAGCATTAAGTGACTTCACAAACAAGAGTGAGAATTGCACATTAGGTCCTACCTGAGAAAACACTTGCTGTTACTAAGGCATTTAAGTGTTCTCCTTTATAATGAGGATCTCTTGGTGGGACAGCAATGAACTGCTTGCTATCCCGGTGTGACTACCCCGAAGAAGCATCAGTCTGCACGAGGAAGGCTGTCATGTCTTACCTGCCTGCCTCTGCAGCTTTCCCTCAACATCTTAATGTAGAAAAAAAAATAAAAGATTAAATTTAAAGTGCTAAACAGAAAGAGATCAAGCTAAGCTAAATTTATAGCTGAAAATATTTGTTAAAACCTAGACATTTATTTCATAATAAGAATTGTTACAGTAATTGTTCTAAATCTTTGTATTTTATAAGGAAACTCAATGAAGAAGTTTTCTGCAAAGAATTTGCAGATCCCTGGATAATGAACTGTCATGGAGACTGCTGGAAGACTTCCCAATTCTTATTCCCACATCCTACATTCTAATAAAACTTGTATCCATTACAGCATCCTATTAACCCCCATATGACTCATGTCTTATATAAGGCTAACTTGCTCCTGGCTTTCAGGAAATGAGGGAAGACGTAATTAAGTCCAAGTCAACTATTGAAGTACCATTCTGTTGCTCACCGATACTCCCGAGGTCCAGCCCCAGCAATAATATGTGTAAGAAGCCTTCTCGTATGTCTATGAGCACATTTGTACATGTGGAGGCCAAAAGGGAACATTAGATCCTCTGGAGTCGGAGATACAGGTGGTAGTGAGCCGCCCAATGGAGGTGACGAGAACTCTGGTCCCCTGTAGGAGTAGCAAGGGCTCTTAATTACTGAGCCATCTCGCCAGCTCCCTATTTAAGTAATTTTAAACAGAAATATGTGCTACTTAATAATGAAGACCTCATAGCTTATTTATGGGCCATTTGTCAATTTTCTGGAGCCTAACATCTGTTCTGTCATTCAAATGCCACCCTGTGAGGATTTGTTTATTGCAGATAACATAAGGTAATTTTGGTGAGTGTATAAATTGATGACATGACCGCTCTGTGGTATGGTTAGGGGAAAGTTTTTATTGTAGATATGGGACAGAGAACAGCCAGATGCATCTGGATGAGTCCAGAGCAGAGAGGGAAAGAATTAGACTGAACATGGCCAGTGGACCATGCATGGCCAGGGATATCTGTGAAAGAAGAGAGAATAACGGGCACAGGGAGTAGAGAATATAGTGAGAGAAGTGGGAGCACAGGCTAGAGAGAACATAACAAACTGTTGAGACTTCAGGTCTGGATTTAAGTCTTGCAGAACAGATGATCTATGGCTGGTAGTATTCCAATCTAAGCACGCCATGACTTCATTTAATTAGTCTGCCCAGATAGGATTATGAAACACTTACAATCATGTAGTATCCAGGGTGTTCTCAGATACGAAGAAATAAGACTCTGACTTTGATTTCAATATGAGAAAATGGGTTCTCTGGCATAACTGTAAGCTCACAAGCATGGCTGACTCACTGGCTATTTCATGTTTATCTGGGATAGTAATTTTCTTTTGTACATTGTTTTTAAAACAATAGCCATTGCTGTTATTTTCCAACAATGTTTGCCTCCCTTCCAAGTCATTCGGTGTTCGCTGATAGCAATGATGACTATATACTTTCTTATATTTGTCAAGCTGGAGGAAAAAAAAACACATTCTGGTTTATAATAAAAATCTCCTTCATTTAGTCCTATATCATATTTCAAGAAAAGAAAAATCATAGTTAGAAAGTTATCTCATGCCCTGATATCCACGACTGTGACTAGACCTAGTTAGTTTCCCCCTGGTATCCTGGGATGCCCTTGGGAGGAGTGGCTATTCAAACAAATTCAACTTCTGTTCAGGGGGATGGGGTGGGGTGAATGCTCAGTAGGAACTCATGGGTATGCACTAAGAATTGTACTTCTTCAATTTGTAAATTTATACAAACTTTATGGAATTCTGACTTGACCCAATAGAAAGAAAATCACTGTTTCTGTTTTGAATAGCTTTCTGTTTGTTGTTTGAATAATCAGATGCTATAAATAAGAATTTCAGCGTTTTCTTCCCATTGGTCCCACAAGTTATGTATACTCTGGTGACACTGGCAGTCAGGAGGAGGTGCGTTTTCGTCTCTGTCTGTGTACCTATGCCGATTGTGGAAACTCATGATCAGTTACACATTCCTAGAGTTAACAATTTCTTTAGTAAAAAAAAAAAAATCCAGTTAATTTTCCCTTCTAATTCTGCTGCATTCTTATCTATGAAACACTCATGAAGAGTGAGCTTAACCACTCCCTCCTCCTTATATACAAAGGTTGGTGGCAATTAATTGAAATCATGCTGGAGGGATCCTAGTGAGTAAAAAAAGGAAAAAAGTTCTCTCTCTCTCTCTCTCTCTCTCTCTCTCTCTCTCTCTCTCTCTCTCTCTCTCTCTCTCTCTCTCTCTCTCTCTCTCTGGCCTTGGAAACTGGCATTTGTGTCAAGAGTTTTTAAAAGTGGGAAGGAAAGGCAAATTCGCTATGGATCTCAGCCCTCTTCCAGTATGAGTGTAGTGCTCAACACTGCCCCCTGTTGGAGGAAGTAAATACTAAATCTGGACCTCTGCTTACTGATCTGCAGTATGTAAAAGTGTTGTTTCCCCAGAGAAGCAGGAGTAAACTCCCTTCCTCTCACAATCTGCTTGGCAGGCACAGCAGTGAGAGCTGTCTTTCTATGTTGTCACCCTGGGCCATGGTTCCTGGGAGACACACTTCTGAAGCATGCAATTATCAAACAGGCATCTACAATGGGCCGAAGATGCAACAACTATTTTCAAATGGTAGGAAGTTTATTATTTCTATAAACACAGAAAAGATATTTTAATGGGACTCCCGCAAATACCATGTCCTAGCAATAATGCATTCATTTACCTAGTCAGTCAACTTGAAGCTTCATGTATGCAAGGGAAGAACTGGCTTTTTGCAGAAGGGGCAGCACGGCTAATATACTGCATGGGGACATCTTCCCAAAAGCTCTCTGACAGAAGCAACAAGATTACATAATATGGCAGGAGGTGGGAGCATTTCTTTGGACTATACAGATGCTGTTAAGAAGCCCTTTTCCCGAGGGGGGGGGTAGGAATCTTCCTGGGTCCTCAAAAATATATTACATATAAATTAATAAGGGGTTAGTGTTTTCTTATGTGTAGGAAGGACAATGCATTTCTGGGTGGAATTTTGTTGTTTAGCATTTTCAGAAGGAAAGCAAGTAGTTCACTGATAAAAGTATTAGCCTCCTGAGCATAACTGATTCTATATACATGTATATACACATACATATGTACATACACACACACACACACACACACACACACACACACACACACACACACTTAATACTTAAACCTGACTCAGAAAGTGTATCTATGTATGGCTCACCAAAATTAATTTCCCTTTCATTCATGTTTCAGAATTGGGCATTCATCTGAATAAAACCTCATTCTAATGCTCAGAGTCTGATTGGGACTTAAAAATTTTTATTGATTCAAACACTCTGCTTTTCTTTTTTTCTTAGTCTGGACCAACTAGAATTCATGACCTATTTGTTTCCTTACATTGTAGCTCTATGGCTGTCCTCTTGACTCACTTCTTTGACTTCCTTCTTAGTTTCTAGGCTTCTCTTACCATTGTCTCTCACTGTCTTACAGCTCTTTTGGTTTCTGTTCTCCCACAAGCAGTTCCTTCTCTCTTGAATCAAGGGTTTTCTTTCCATGGCCTGCACCCACATTCTACAGAATTCTGTGCTTTTCTTCTTATTACGCTGTGTTCTCATGCTCCCTGTGATCATGAGTCAAGCCATCACTTTCATGCTTGCTCACACAACACACCAAACTCCAGTAGCTACACTAGGATCTTAACATCACGTTCTCCACCAGACATCTCTACTTTATATGGTGTAGGTCTAAGTAAATGCAGCCACAGGTGAAAGTTGTGGAGCTTGATCTGCTGAGTCGATGACATTTGGAGGTGACCCACCAGTGGCATGGAAAGGGTTTAAAAATATAAATTCATTTTCTTGGGAAGAAAACCTATTCATTAAGGGATAAAATGGGGAACACACTCACAGATCAGTGGGAAGTGACGCTATTGCCTCTTCATCCATCATGGAAGGATGGAAAAAGCTCTGAACCAGGTCACCGAATGGTATGTCTGAAGCCTTCCATGTCCAAGCAAAAGAGCATGTGACCACCAACCTCAAGTTTACAATTTTTAAACCTTTTCCACGCCAATGGCGGGTCATCTCAAATGTCATTGCCTAGATGGATCAAGTTACCACAACATGTGAACATGGCACTTGCCATAGGATAGGTGTTCCGTCAACTGCTAGTGTGCTTCAAAGACACCCACCAGACCCTTTCCACAGACTTCTCCTTCATACTGACTGTTGTCTACAATCACAGTCTCTGACCAGTAGCAAATCCACCATGAAAAGAGAGTCTCAGTTGACTATCAAACAGCCAATTCTTAAGTGCCCATTGTTTTGAGGGATAAAAGGACGCCAATAGTACTATGTGTACTAGTATATTAGTTATTGAGAAAATGAGCGGAAAAAATAAAGAGAAAGAAGTCACAGCAGAATTAGTGTGCACTATTAGGTTTCTAGATGGGAAGTAGAAATGAGGGACACACACAGAATGAAGCATGGTAGAAGCAGAGAAAAAAGTGGGAGTCAAGATGAGCGAGTTTTGGTTAAAGCTGGCTGAAAAGAGACTGGCAAAGACATACACTTTATATATAACCACTCTCTGGAAGGTGAGTCATAGAAAATCTGTAAGAGGGCAGTGTGTGTTCTTAGGAAGAAGGAAAGGGAAGAAGATGGGTTATGGCAAGACACAAAGGGGCAGGAACAGTGAAGGATCAAGATGGTCTGTTGGGTTGGCCTTGGATATTATCTAAACAGGGAAGAGCGTAGAAAGGATGAAGACTTGAGTGGAGACTGTGTGTGAGGCCAGTTTCTCTGCAGATTCTCTGGCCTCTTAGGATGAAC
The DNA here is from genome assembly GCF_903992535.2 of Arvicola amphibius. Classification (NCBI taxonomy): domain Eukaryota; kingdom Metazoa; phylum Chordata; class Mammalia; order Rodentia; family Cricetidae; genus Arvicola; species Arvicola amphibius. The sequence continues at coordinate 174,252,780 of NC_052047.1, forward strand.
TGGGGAGGGAACTGAGATCTCAGTGTGTTTTCAAACCTTAAATGGAGACCAGATGTTGGAACTGAAGTATGGGGCATACTCCTCAACCTCAAATGGTGAACTGAAGCCAGGGTCAAAGCATGGGAATGTTCCCTAATCTCAAATGCTGAACTAGAGCTTGAGCCCAAGTATGGGTATGTTTCCTAACCTAAACAGTAAGCTAGAATGGGGATATATGTATATGCATATGTATATATGTATGTATGTATATATATATACACACACACACACATACACACACACACACACACACACACACACACACACATATATATATATATATATGAGCTTGCTTCTTACTGCAAAAGACAAATCATAGAGGCAGAGTGAAGCTTTTTTTTTTTTTAAACTCAGTTCAGGTTAGCAACTTCCTAGAAACAATCCACTACAAACTGTCTAAATGGAAGAAATCTGTTTTTTTCATTTTATATCATTTTATTTCACTCATATTAATATGTTTTTGACAATTAAATAAAATTTTGTAATTCGGAACCTGGTGATAGAACAGAAAGGGTCCAAATTCAAAAGCAGGTATGAATATTGAATTCCAATTACATGTGACACTGGCAAAGAAAGAACTCTGGAGACTCAAATTCTTCGTCTGTATAGATAAAATGTGTTTTCCAAGTAACTGCCTTATTGTTAGGGTTTAAAATTAGGACCTATGGTTATGTACCATGCCAGGTATAATTTCATCCACCTCACAGACATGGAGAAATGAAATCTACTAGTGTTAGCTTGACTTTTACATTCTCTAGAATTTGCTATATTATATAAATCAGCCCACTGACAGTATACTTATGGCAAGAGTTTAAAAAGGATTTTCTGGAAGGAAAAGATGCCATTATCCCAGGGTTGGCCTACAATCTAAATGAATATGTCCATAATCATGGGAACCAAGGATTAGATTTGTAAGAAATCCCACCCCATCCTTCCCAAGTTGTTCCCGTAATTTCAGGCTCTGTGATTTAGAAATCCTGGTTTCTAAACAGGAACTGCTTCCTCTAGATGGTGCAGTGAAAGTGCCATGGCACCCCAAGCCTAACTACTATTGGGCCTCTGGTGGCAGTGTCAGGTAGCACAGCAAGGAGTTTGTAATAGAACAAAATGTTCCCCCGTGGTCAGGACCAAAATGAGGACTACGAAGGAGTTGGGGGGGTCTCACAACTTCCTGATTTTCAATAATTTAAAAACTCTCTCTTGGGTCCCACATTACCTTCAGGAGAAAGCCTTTAACAAAAGAGCCTTTGGGAGATATCAAATATTCAAACTACAGCAGAGATCTTTGCTGACCTTTTCCTGAAATTTGGGTGGCATGGAGGGAAGAAATACATACAGGGTTGATTCTGAAGACCCAGTGTTTTCTGGGCGAGTTCCTTCAGTATGTCTGGAGAAGTAATAGGAAATCCCAACCTCACCTTCTTAAAGTTATGTTCTCACATTGCAGCCCAGCAGGGACATTATTCTTTAGGAGTCTATCGGGGTTCCATTAAGGATGCTGTAACAATTCCACAGCCCGTTGTATTTGTTTTCAATGGTTAGAATCAGGATAGGTCAGGTATATGATTAACCTTTAAACTTCCCCCAAGGTCAACTCCTTAATGAAAGTTATAAAACCCAAGCAAAAATTACTCAGAGCTCACATAAACGAGGTGATTAGGTCACTCAGGGGAAACATAACAAAGTCAATTACTTCTCAATATGGGGAGGCTTATCAGATTTCTTTTCAAAATGTGGGAGTGAAAACAGGGTATGTACAGGAGGGTGGGGATGGAAGAGATTGGGGAGGATGGTGGCTGAGCATCAAGAAACAGAGGCTCTGCTTGTTCCTCTAAGTTACCTGAGTCTGGATGTACTTCTTACACTTGAATGATATCATCTATATAAACAGCCACTTTATTGCAGTTTAATAGATTCTTATAGTCTTAGTTAGGGTTTCTATTGCTATGATATAACACCATGACCAAAAGTAACCTGGGAAGAAAGGGTTTATTAGAGTTAACAACTCTCTCTGATCATTCTCCATCACTAAGGGAGAGGAAAAACGGAGAAGTCACAGCAGGAACCTGGAAGCAGGAACTCAAGCAGAAGCCATGGAGACACACTGCTTCCTGGCTTGCTACTCCTGACTTGCTCAGTCGGCAGCTGCCTTCCCAAAGTTACCACTACCCACAATGCACCAGGCCCTCCTACATCAATTATATGAATCAAGAAAATGCTGTATAGACTTGCCTACAGGCAAATATTATGGAGGTATTTTCTTAACTGAGATTCACTCTTTATAAACGACTCTACCTTCTGTCCAGTAGACACAAAACTAACCAGGACATAGAATGCTATCAACTGTTGAGCATTATGGTAAGTTATTGTGGGGAGAGGGTAAAAACAAAGTGATAAACATGAAAATAAGCAAAATAAATTCTATTCTCAAGGATTTCATATATGAGTTACAAGAAAGGCACACAAAATTGGCACACAACTTCAAGGCATTGGAGAAATGGCTATGAACACACAATAATGACACAGAGCAGGGGAAAGTCCAGATGGGGGATAGAGCAGGGGCACACTAGATGAAGACCACAATAGAAATATTGCAGGTGTGGAAGTAAAGCTCTGGACTGTCCATCACAAGACTGGCATGGAAACAGAAATTGTATGTCTGGTGCTTTCTAGGAAATTTATGGAAATAAAAATTCTTAATCTAAGGCAATAAATTCAAGGATTTTCAAGTCTATGCAGGCAAAGTTATTACTGTAACTGCCTCTAGCTTCTTGGCCTTATAATTTTAAGCCTTTCCCCCTTGTCCTTTTCCTTTGAGAAACCACTGGGACAGATAGTCAACATGCTATTTACATTTATACTACAAAAAATCCCTCTTAATAACTCTTGTTATTTTGCAGAAAACAAAAAGCCTATTAAATCACTATTATACTGTATACCAAGTCATCACTGAGTCCTTTGTGTTTGAAAGTGAATACCAGCCCACTTCCAGTAAAGGCTGAGGCCTCCAGTGACCTTAGTTTTAGTAAATTTAGGGGATTAAAGGATGAAAGATGCTGTGTGTGTTGTCATCAGTAATAACACTTGTTGGTAAAACATGTTCTTGGTATAATTCTCAATATTTGGAGTGGGTGTTTTATTTGTCTTGCTGTTGGAGAATCTTTTCTGTTTCAACCGAGTGAATCATAAACAATCCACAGGGTTTCTCCCCATTGTAGGCAAGGCAGGTGAAAGTGGTCCAGACTGTTGCTGCAAGGCTTGGAGAAACACCCAACGTCTAGAAGGTTAAAGTTCTTACGGCTTTCCTTTTTTCTCTTGATAATATATATTACATATATTTATTTGTATTTGATAATACACATTTTCTTAGGTGTACTATATTGATAAAAATCTATGAAGCTTGTATCCAGAAGTCCTATTATAATATCAACAGAAATCAAATATGCGGTAAGTGTAAAAACTGAAGGGAGCATGGGGAGTATTTATAGACTGGGCAAAGCCGAGGTTTGTAAGTGCTCAAGGTCAAGTGCAATTTCATTGCTGAGCTGAGAATAGGATCCAGATGAGGGAAAAAGCACCTCTCCCTCACAGGCAGGGCCACCCACTCCACAACTCAAAGGCAACATTCACAGCAGAATGGGCAGCACACCCTGGAAGCACAGCAAGCCCCAGGTTTGAATCAAGCCCTAGAGGATATTCTAACAACCGCTGTTCTGCAGCCACTTCAGGGCCACTAGCAACCTATCAATTGTTTCTCTGTTCCCTGCTCAAGGTGGGAGGTATTCTGCAGTTCTGCTTCCTTCAGCATATCGGTTTCCTAGAGAGAACTGGGCAGCTTTGTGGTTTACCATTGAAGCTCACCATAAGTCGTCTTGAGATTTAAGGTCTTTTCTTTACTGCCTTTTTACACACCACCAGTGGCTTTTGGAAGAAGCTAATTAAGTCATATTTGCAGATTTTATGTAGGACAGCCCTTCTTGGTAAAAGAGAATAGGATATAAATGCTGCTTCTTTCTTCTGTTCACATTTTAAAACAAATCTACATGTTTTAGGAAAGATATCGTGCCTAGCTAAAATATTCAGTCATAATAGTTCAGAATTCTGAAGTCATAAGAGTTCTTTCTGATCAAGAACTGGGAATTAATATTAGTGGTACAGTGATGTTTTGATTTTAATTGGAAGTAGCCCTCCCCGTTCCTGCTAATGTTTAGATAATGCACACAAGTTTTTTTTTTTTTTTAATCTACAAAGTTTGAGCACACAATGGTTGTTTTTGCAGGGAGTTTGGGGATTTATGTCTAACACAATTATAATACCAAATGTGAGCTCATTATCTGAAGCATTGATCCATCCCAGTGAGTAAACCATCAGCAGAACGCAGGAACAAAGATGATGATGCAAATCATATAAGAAAGCCAGTTGCTGCCAAAACTGCTCATCAGAACCCGTGTAACTTACAGGAGTCCCACATCCACACATGCCTAGTGAACCTTCCGCTGAATGAATGCAAGGACAATCAAATTGATACAAGGGTGAGAGGCATATTATAAGGAAAAGAATATAGGGCCTCTTGGGTTTCTACTGATACACTACAATTTTAATAGGCCATCTGCAACTTAACTTAGACCCAGAAGGCACATTTTACTAGAACGTTTACTCCTTCTCAGAAAGTGTTGTGAAATCCCTCTCCCTCAACTGCATCACTATGTAGTCATCCTTCAGTGTCAAGATGAGACCATTAAATCAATTTTCTGAACTCTCAAACAGACCTCCAACAGAAGGTTTGCAAGTCTTGAAGATGGACTTGACAACCTTTTGAGTATCCCTCCCAAACCATCACCCAAATTCTTTTTTTAAACAAAAATTTATTTCTCGTGAATGGTGACGCTTCTCTGATTTCTTTCTCTGCTTCCTTATCCTTTGTATATAGGAGGGCGACTGATTTTTTGGAGCTGATCTTGTATCCTGCCACGCTACTAAAGGAGTTTATCAGCTGTAGGAGTTCTTTGGTAGAGTTTTTCGGGTCGCTTATGTACACTATCATATCATCAGCAAATAATGAAAGTTTAACTTCTTCCTTTCCAATTCGAATCCCCTTGATCCCCTTGTTTTGTCTTATTGCTATTGCTAGAACTTCAAGTACTATATTGAAGAGATAAGGAGAGAGTGGACAGCCTTGTCGCGTTCCTGAATTTAGTGGGATGGCCTCACTCCATTTAATTTGATGTTAGCTGTCGGCTTGCTGTAAATAGCCGTTATTATATTTAGGAATGACCCCTGTATCTCTAATCTCTCCAAGACCTTATCATAAAGGGGTGCTGAATTTTGTCAAATGCTTTTTCTGCATCTAATGAGATGATCATATGGTTTTTATCCTTCAGTTTATTTATATGATGGATTACATTGATAGATTTTCGTATGTTGAACCAGCCCTGCATCTCTGGGATGAAGACTACTTGATCATAGTGGATAATTTTTCTAATGTGTTCTTGGATTCTGTTTGCCAGTATTTTATTGAGAATTTTTGCATCGATGTTCATAAGTGAGATTGGCCTGTAGTTCTCTCTAGGGTTGGCAGAGACTTGACTCTAGAGGGGTTCCCAGGTGTCCAGGAAGACGACCCCAGCTAGTTCCTAGGGCAGCTGAGGAGAGGGTGCCAGAAATGTCCAGATCCTATTGTCATACTCATGAATATCTTGCATATCACCATAGAACCTTCACCTGGCATTGGATGGAGAAAATGACAGAGCCCCACATAGGAGCACCAGACTGAGCTCTCAAGGTCCTGATGAGGAGCAAAAGGAGGGAGATCATGAGCAAGGAAGCCAGGACCGCGAGGAGTGCTTTTACCCATTGAGACGGTGGAACAGATCTAATGGGAGACCACCAAGTCCAGTCGGAATGGGACTGATGGAACAGGGGACCAAACCGGACTCTCTGAATGTGGCTGACGGTGGAGGAGGACTGAGAAACCAAGGACAATGGCAATGGACATGAACTCTACAACATGGACGGGCTCACTGTGAGCCTTGTCAGTTTGGTTCCTCACCTTCCTGGACTTAGGGGGAGCTGGGAGGACCTTGGACTTAACATAGTAAAGGGAACCCTGATGGCTCTTTGTCTTTGGAGAGGGGTGGAGTGGGGGTATGGGTGGAAGGGAGGGGAGGGAAGGGGGAGGAGATGGAAATCTTGAATAAAAAAATGAGGAAAAAAAACAAAAAAAAAAGGGACCTAGAAAGGACATTTAATGCAGTTTTCCACCAATTTATAAAGTAGAAAAATAAATTCTTAAAGTGTGAAAAAAAATTAAAAAAAAATAAAAAGAAAAAAGAATTCATTTCTCTTTCTCTCTCTCTCTCTCTCTCTCTCTCTCTCTCTCTCTCTCTCTCTCTCTCTCTCCCTCTCTCTCTCTCTCTCTTTCTGTGTGTGTGTATGAGTTTGGGTGCCCATAGATAGAGACCTGAGGTGTCAGATCTTCTTCTCCTGAGTTACAGGCAGTTGCAGGTTGCCCATTATGGGTTCTAGGAAAAAGTTTGGTTCCTCTGAAGCAATAGCATATTCTCTTAACTACTGCCCCATCTCCAAAACCTCTTACACAAATTCTTTACCCTATAATAATCAGAATATTCATCATAAAATGGGTGTAAAAGGTACTCCAATTTTGGGCCAGTTTACAGCAAGGTATATTAGCCAAGTGGATCTTGAATTGTTTTCATGGCCATTCATCATAGTCCTCCAACTAGATGCCAGCACATCTATTCTAAAACTGTGGGGCTCATGTAGCAGAAGCATAACAAAGGCTGCTGTGTGTCAAGACTCTATTCTATTTTGCATATTCATTATGGAAAATCCTTTTCATTGAGACAAAGACCTCTGAGAGTAGTGCCACCTCTATTTTTTAAGGTGTTCCCTCTCTAGTGTGCTTCCTTTTCATCCTTCTTCTCCAGATAGAAACATTATAACTTTCATAGTCCAGTTCCATTCAGGACTTTGCCCTGTTATTCTCTAGCTGCACTACCCAGAGACATTCTTTCTGTACTCTGAATGTTACTGGCTCATTCCTCGCAACTCTTTTAAAGTAAGGACATACTATTGATGTAGTTAAAATTTTCTGTGTAGATGTTTTGAATTTATTGTACTGTAATCTCTAAAATATAGGGCCTTATTTCATTTGTCATTTGTGTTCCTCTAAAGTCTAGAACAGCGGTTCTCAACCTTCCTAATGCTATGACCCTTTAATACAGTTCCTTATTTTGTGGTGACCTCCAACCATAAAATTATTTTGGTGCTACTTCATAACTGTAATTTTGCTGCTGCTATGAATTGTGATATAAATATCTGATATGCAGGATATCTGAAACGTGACCCCAAAGAGGTCGTGACCCACAGGCTGAGAACCGCTGGTCTGGAACAATGCTGCTTACAGAGGCTATCAGAAGAAAACTATTTGTGTATGGATTATGAGAGAAAGAAAAAAAAAAGGAACAGTCCTCAACAAGGTTTGAAAAATAGCAGTTCCTGAAAAAAAAAAAAAAAGAAAAATAGCAGTTCCTCAGTTCTCATTTTAGTCTGGTCAATATTTTAAATAAGAACCTCAGGTAAGAAATGAAAGGGTGCATTTCCTTAGGAAATACATGGAAATGGCTTATAAAATGGATGGCTGGAAAAGTCTCTAAGGATGAGAGAATAAGAAAGAAAGAAATGGAGGGCAGATTGCATGGTACCATAGACACAGTAAGAACTGACAATGCTTCCAGTTTTTAAATTTTAATTTAAATTTTCTTGTAATGCAGAAATTTACTGTTAAATGGGAACATATGGTATGAGGTTTCTTTCATTCCTTTTTGGCTGATAGAGAAGCAGGGAGGAGAGATCTGGCAGTAGGAGGTGGGTGGGAGAAGAAGGGGTGACTGTTTGTAAAAAGCTTTGAGAAGAATAAGCCCAGTTTTGCATTTTCATTTTGACATTAAAATGAATTTTATAGTTCTTATATCTTCCATTTTCCAGCAGTTACGACCATTAATGGAAATGTGTTTAGGTGTTTATAGTGATTAAGTCTATTGCTGGGTATGCAGTATTCAGTCTACAGTCCATGCCACAAAGCCAAGCCACTATAAAGAAATATATTTTTAGCTCTTATTTTAATTTATTCTTTGTGTCTTTCACATCATGCACCCCGAACCCATTCATTTCCTCGTCCCTCTGTATGAATCCTCTGCCCTTGCAACCTCCTTCCTAAATAAAATAATGTAAAATTTAAGAGAACAAACAGGAAAATCAATCTTGTATGGAATCTGTCGTGTGACACAGTGAGTCACGTGGTAAAACCCTTCTATCCATATATCTTTACTTTAAGTGTTCATTGCTAAGAGTCATTGGTCTGCAAACCACTATATTTTACTGTAAACGTCAGGAAGAGAAAGAAACGCAGTTCACAGCTGCAAACTTATATGAAGCAATTTGCCCTTTCTGTCTGTTTGGTATTTGCCATACTAATACTCTGTCCATGCAGCCCTAGGAGCTTGCTAATCAATTTTGGATCGAGGCAATAGAACTCTAAGACACTCAGGAAAATCAAAGTTTGCAGTGACAGCAAACAAACAACTAGGCTTGCTTCTCTCTGAGTTTCCACTGGCCAACAGAGGACAAATTCTGCTTGCTGCAGATGGAGAATGTGAGCACTCTTGACTTCTGTCCAGCATCACCCCAGTCAGGTCGGTCCCTGTTCAGTAGGAGACACTGTGTTCTGCAGAACTGATTCCAATTACAGGGCACTGGGTCACTCTAGGCCCTCAGCAGCACTAAATGGACTATTAGGCAGAATCGAAACTGAGACATTGACATTATACAATTTACAGCTCACAAATACACAGCTACCAAATAATTACCTCACACCCTAAACAGTTCATGTTGCCTCCCAGCCTGGCACTGAAACTGAAAACAAAAAGCAAACAAGCTAACAATGATGGGACATTAACTGGATTGATCATAGTGCTAGGCAGTATGCCAGTGTATTTAATACTCAACAGATCCCTTGGAAATGTGGGTCTTTATGTTTCTCATGTAGAGGTGAAAACGAGAGCTTAGTTAAAATTTTGTCACACTTGAGGAAGTGTTGTAGTAAGGCAAAATGAAAAATTTCACTTCTCTATGGCTGTCTGCTTATTAGTACACAATTTAAAAACCTAATAATCATACAATTTTTCTTTTCCTACCTCCATCTTCTTGATACTTTAATGGAGAGTGGCATCTACATAAAACAATTATTGTGAGATAGAATTAAAATAGCTTAGGGGCTGGAGAGATGGCTTATCCATTAAGTGCACTTTCTTATCTTGTAGAAAACTCAGGTTCAGTTCCCAGGATCCACCTTAGCTCAAAGTGTCTTTAACTCCAGTTCCAGTGGGTATGATGCCTCTTCTGGATGTCCCAGGCATTACACACATGCAGTGCACATGCATGCATGTAGGTAAACACTCATACACAGAACATAAAAGTAAATAAATCTTAAAAAGCTGGCTTGTTAACTTTACATCTGCTGATATTTGAAGGCTCTTCTCTATCTTTCATGCCCAAGCTGAAGTATCACTGCTTCCAGCAAGTCTTCCCAGATCTAAAGTCTCCCCAACTTACCAACTTGCTGTCACTTCCCATTCACCACTTTTATGGCACTTATCATAAAATATAAGTCTAATTATTTTTTCTCCATAAAATGCAGCTCCATATAAAAGGGACTGCTTCCATTCTGCTTGTGCTTTGGGACTGATGTCTAGCAGCGTGCCTGGCATGTAGTTCAGTGAATGAAACTGCGTGGCTGAAGAGGAATGGCTGGAATGTATTGCATCCACAACTCCAGAGATAATACGCACAAGCTTTCCTCCTGCTTCTCTGACGTTTTTAGGATTATTTCTCTTTGACATCATCCTATATGGTCCTATATCACACTATACTGAATTTCAGTTGACACAGGGCAAGAATGCCAACTTTGCTTCTTATCTATAACAAGAAAGACTTGGAACATTTTTCTGTAGTTCCTAGGATGAGGTCTGTCTGTGGGGTCTGAGTTGGGTCCAGTTGTAAGTAAGTGGTTACAAATAAAAGCTCTGGTAACTCTCTGAGTTAATTATGGTAGAGATACTTCACAATGAGAAGAAAAAATGGCTTCTTGGAAATCAAGAAACTTGTCCTAATCATCCCCCATTCTCCTGGGAGGCTCTTGAAAATAATCATTTTTCCTTGGATTCTGAACTTATAGCAAGTTTTCTTGTTCATTTTCTCAGTGCTAGGGACGGAACACAGGATTTTGTATATGTTAGGGAAATGTTATACCACTGAGTCCATCCCTATGCCTATACTTCTGAACTTCTAAAATTAGGTTCTACATTCAGGGGTCACAATCATAGGACTATAGCTCTTGGATTCATAGACAAGAAGGTTTAGAGTAGTTTCAGTAGGACTCTGTTCTTTTTGCAAAATATAGTTGACCTTTGAGATGTCAGGTCAATGGCAAGTAAAAGTGATAATCCAACTATCCTTTAAATTCTCCCAACTTTAAAACTAGTGGGCCTTTCCCATGAAAATTTTCTTTTTCTTTTGTTACTGTTCAGTAGCCATAGCTCGAAGCCCAGAGCAAACTCCTTGTGAAATTTCTCTAGCTTCCTAGAGCAATTAGGATCTTGCACTGTCTTTGTGCCTCTGACTAACAAAGTTCACATAATAGATATTCTCATGCATTTGAAACTGTGTACAGAATCTAGTCCTAGAATACATTTCATTTTTGGGGTATATAGGTAAGATTGAATATGTGATATATGAAGTGCACTGCATATAACCTTTGGATATATATTTGAACAATATGATTTTGTTGTTAAAAGGGACTTGAACTAGGGGTGTGATTCTTACTAAATACCAAAAAAAGACAAACTCTTTGCTTTTGGTTTCTGCAAAATAGCAGATAAAATATACTCAGATTCATTACTTATTTCATACAATAAAACTATCAGGGTAAAGATTTCCCAGGACAATTTATCTAATTATAATGCTTAAATTTTATTTGAGAATATGCATAAGGCTTCCATAGACCATATGTTTTATATTATTGAGAATTTGTAAATGATAAGTATCCTATTAATAGGTTTTGGCTTTTCTATTATCCTTAAAAATATCTTCTTGACAAACACTATGTTGGGTTATTTGTTAAACGCTTTATATTGGCATAGATTAACAAATAATGGATGAACACTTGGTATGATGAGCACCAGATAAAATTTAATATGGGATCTGTTCTAGTTTTAAAATAATGTGCTTTTGTGAACTCTTCTGTGCAGATTTCAGCTTTAATGAACTTCTATCGTGTATCTAAAATATCCTGAGCATTGTGTGTTAGTCACTAAGCTGTTAACTGAGAAAAAGAAAGACACGCTGTCTCATGAATAAGGTAGACCACCTGTCTTCTCCAGTCATTCAGTCAGAAGAGTCAGATATAAAAGAGAAACTGCTTTAATAAATAAAAATGCTACAGTAGAAGCATGCAGTTTTGAAGCACAGCAAAGAGGATAACTTGCCCCTAGGAGATGAACTGCAACCTTTTAAATAAGAATGGTGTATGAAAACAGATGCAAAGAAGGTAATGCTTCTACATGACAGAGGATGCTAAAGAGGTAAGCAGACCAAACCCAAACTGTTGGATGTAAGTAGAACAGATTTCTCTTGGATGGAACTCAACGCTGATGCCCTAATCTCAGACTCCAGCCTCCAAACTGTTAGTCAATACGTTCTATTGCAAGACACATGGTTAGTGGTACTTTGTAAAGGTAGCCTTAGTAAACTGATTATACTACATTTCTCTTGGGGGCATGGTGAAGGACAAGAGCAATTCTCTCTGGATTCTATATAGCACTTACGCATTAATTTCACTAACAACAAAAAAATAAAAACTAAAGCAATTTTGAAATTTCAATTTCTTTTAAATTCCTCTGTAGAAGAATTCAAATACACAAACTTTCATTTAATCTCAACTTCTGCTTCTATCAGTTGCTAGTTGAAGGTTCCATGATGACAATTAAAGTACTCATCAGTCTGATTACAGGGCAAGGCCAATTTAGGCGTCCTCTCCACTGTTGCTTAGAGTCTTAGCTGGGGTCATCGTTGAGTATGCCTCAGAATTTCCCTAGTGATAAAATCAGTAGCCATCCTATATACAAACAATATAGGTGCTGAGAATGAAATCAGAGAAAATGCATTTACAATAGCCACAAATAGCATAAAATATCTTGGAGTAACACTAACCAAAGAAGTGAAAGAAGACCTGTATGATAAGAACTTTAATTAAGTCTTTGAGGAAAGAGATTGTGGAAAATATCAGAAAATGGAAATATATCTCATGCTCTTGGATAAGTAGGATCAACATAGTAAAAATGGCAGTCCTACCAAAAGCAACCTATAAATTCAATGCAATCTCTATCAAACTCCCAGCATGATTCTTCATAGATCTTGAAAGAATAATACTCAACTTCATATGGAAAAACAAACATAAAACAGAATAGCCAAAACAATCCTCTACAGTAAGAGAACTTTCAGAGGCATCACCATTCCTGACATCAAGCTCTATTACAGAGCTTCAGTAATAAAAACAATTTGATATTGGCATAAAAACAGACAGGTTGACCAATGGAATTAAATCAAAGACTAGAACATTAATCCACATACCTATGAATACCTGATATTTGACAAAGGAGCTAAAATTATGAAATGGAATGAAGAAAGCATATTCAACAAATTGTGTTGGCATAACTGGATGTCAACATGTAAAGAGATCCATATCTATCCCTACACACAAAACTTAAGTCTAAATAGGTCAAAGATCTCAACATAAATCCAGCCACACTGAACTTCATTGAAGAGAAAGTGGGAAATAGCCTTGAATGCATAGGCACAGGGGGCTACTTCCTAAATATAACACCAGTAGTACAGACACAGAGAGCAACAATTAATAAATGGGAACTCCTGAAATTAAGAAGCTTCTGTAAGGCAGAGGACACAGTCACTAAGGCATCAGGAATTTCTTAGGGACATATTCTTTTTGACTTAATACCACTTTGGGGATTCATTTTAATACAAATAATTATATGTGGATATTAGCCATTAAGTAAATGATAACCAAGCTATAATCTATAGACCCAGAGAGATTAGATATAGAGAATCAACTAGGGGACTGAAGGATCTTCCTGGGAGGGGGAAATATAATTCCGTGGGTGGGGTGGACAGGAATGGGAGGATCAGGTAGAGAGGCAGAGGATAGTTTTGAGAGAGGATGTTGGTAGAGACAAAAATGGGGGGCATTTGAGGGGTAATATAGAAACCAAGTGTAGTGGAAACTTTTTTAAAATCTAAGATTCTAATAATGTCAGTCTCCAAATAATGAGAAAGATGGAGTCCCAAATGACCATCTATTGTCACAAAATGAAGTTTCTAATACAAGCAATAGGTTTCTCTCCACAAACTGATAGCAAGAACCCATTGCTGAAGACATCCACACAACTCACTCAACATGGAGAAGGCAAGCTGGTGCCTACATAGAACCTTCACCCTTATGTTCTAGTGTCTTTGGTATGGGAAGGTACTATGCAGGTTCCCAAAAGAGAAATAGCAAACAGGCCACAAAACCTTTTATCTACAATCTGTCCTGCCTGTAAAATATTCTAGGGCAATGGTGGTACAAAGCTTATGGGAGTAACCAACCAATTTCAGGTTTGACTTAAGACTCAATCCACAAAACTAAACCCATACCTGATACTGTTCGGATGACAAGAGCCAGAGACTAGATAACCCAATGAACTAGGATAAAACCAAGCACTGCTACTCTAAAAAAAAAAGTAACAGTAAAATGACTTCTAATAATGTTCTGCTAAACTCACAGATCAGTGTCTTACTTAGTCAGTACTAGAGAAGCTTTCTCCTGCAACGGATGGGAACAAATGCAAAGACGCTTAGCCAGACACTATCCAGAGAGTGAGACTCTGGAATATATAACTCTAAGTGGGATGTCTCTATCAAATCCCCACCCCACTCACCAGAAGAGGAGGCAGGAAAGATGTAAGATCCAGATGATATGGAAGACACAAGGAGAACAAAAACTTCAAAATTGGCTGGGCAAGGTTCATATGAACTAACAGAGACAAAAGCAGCAATCACAGGGCCAACATGGGTTTGCACGAGGACCTCTATATACATATTATAGCTTTCAGCTTAGTACTTTTATGGGACTCCCGAACATGAGAATGAGCGGGTCTCTGATTCTTGTGACTTCTAGTGGGATATTTTCCTTCTGTTGGTTTGCCTTGTCCAAATTTATTGTTTTTGTTTTATCTTATTGTATTTTATTTTGCCAACTTCGATTGTCATCTCTCAGGAGTCTGTTGTTAGATGCAGAGGAAATCCAGATAATCATTAGGTCATATTTCAAAAACTTGTACTCCAAAAAATTTGAAAACTTAAAGGAAATGGATAACTTTCTGGATAAATATCACTTACCAAAATTAAGTCAAGACCAGATAAACAAATTAAACAAACCTATAACTGCTAATGAAATAGAAACAATCACCAAAATTATCCAAACCAAACCTAAATAAATAAAACCCAGGACCAGATGGTTTTAGCTCAGAATTCTACAAGATTTTCAAAGAAGAACTAAAACCAATACTTCTCAAATTGTTCCATACAACAGAAACAGAAGAAACACCACCAAACTCTTTTAATGAGGCTACAATTACCCTGATTCCCAAACCACCTAGAGACATTAGTAAGAAAGAGAATTACAGACCAATGTCACTCATGAACATTGATGCAAAAATATTCAATAAAATACTGGCAAATCGAATCCAAGAACATATCCGAAACATCATCCACCATGATCAAGTTGCCTTTATCCCAGAGATGCAGGGATGGTTCAACATATGACAATCTGTCAATGTAATCCACCATATAAACAAACTGAAAAATAAAAACCACATGATCATCTCATTATATGCTGAAAAAGCTTTTGACAAAATACAATATTCCTTCATGATAAAGGTCTTGGAGAGAGCAGGGATACATACCTAAACATAATAAAAGCAATATACAGCAAGCCAACCGCCAACATCAAACAAATGGAGAGAAACTCCCAGCAATCCTACTGAAATCAGGAACAAGACAAAGTTGCCTGCTCTCTCCATATCTATTCAATATAGTTCTTGAGGTCTAGCTAGAGCAATAAGAGAACAAAAGAAGATAAAGGGGATACAAATCGAAAAAAGAAGTCAAACTCTCTCTATTTGCTGGTGATATGATAGTTTACATAAGCAACCCCAAAAAATTCTACCAAGGAACTTCTACAACCCTTAAACACTTTCAGTAATGTAGTGGGATACAAAATCAACTAAAAAAAATCAGTAGCCTACTTTACACAGATAATAAATGGGCTGAGAAAGAAATCAAAGAAACATCACCCTTCACAATAGCCACAAATAACATAAAATATCTCGGAGTAACTCTAACCAAAGAAGTATAGCAAGAACTTTAAATATTTGAAGAAAGAAATTGAAGAAAACACCAGAAAGTGGAAATATCTCCCATGCTCTTGTGTAGGTAAAATTAGCATAGAAAAAAATGACAATCTTACCAAAGGCAATCTACAGATTCAATGTAATGCCCATCAAAATCCCAGCAAATTTCTTCTCAGACCATGAAAGAATGGTACTCAACTTGATATGGAAAAGCAAAAAACTCAGGATAGCCAAAACAATCCTATACAATAAACAAACTTCTGGAGGCATCACAATCCCTGACTTCAAACTCTACTACAGAGCTATAGTACTGAAAACAGCCTGGTACTAGCATAAAAACAGTCAAGGGGACGAATGGAACTGAATTGAAGACCAAGATATTAATTCACACACCTACAAACACCTGATTTTTGACAAAGAAGCAAAAAATATAAAATGGAAAAAAAGTATAGTTAACAAATGATGCTGGCATAACTGGATGTCAACATGTAGAAGAATGAAAATAGATCCATATCTACCCATGCACTAAACTCAAGTCCAAATGGATCAAAGACCTCAACATAAAGTCAGCCACAATGAACCTCATAGAAGAGAAAGTGGGAAGTACACTTGAATGCATTGGCACAGGAGACCACTTCCTAAATATAACCCTAGTAGCACAGACACGAGAGAAAAAATTACTAAATGGGACCTCCTGAAACTGAAGAGCTTCTGTAAAGCAAAGGACATGGTAAACAAGACAAAATGGCGGGTTACATAATGGGAAAAGATCTTCACCAACCCCACATCAGACAGTAGACTGATCTCCAAAAGTACAATGAACTCAAGAAATTGGACACCAAAAGAACAAATAATCCAATAAAAATGTAGTACAGACCTAAACAGATAACTCTCAGCAGAAGAATCTAAAATGGATGAAAGACACTTAAGGAAATGCTCAACATCCTTAGCCATCAGAGAATTGCAAATCAAAACAACTCTGAGATTCCATCTTACACCCGTAAGAATGGCCAAGATCAAAAACACTGATGATAACTTATGCTGGAGAGGTTGTGGGGTAAAGGGAACACTCCTGCATTGCTGGTAGGAGTGCAAGCTGGTACAGCCCCTTTAGATATCAGTATGGTGATTTCTTAGAACATTAGGAAGCAATCTTCCTCAAGATCCAGCAATACCACTTTTGGGTATATACCCAGTGATGTTCAATTGTACCAAGGACATGTGCTCAACTATGTTCATATCAGCATTATTTGTCATAGCCAGAACCTGAAAACAACCTAAATGTCCTTCCACTGAAGAATGGATAAGGAAAATGTGGTACATTTACACAATGGTATTATACAGCAGAACAAATAATGATATCTTGAAATCTGCAGGCAAACGGATGGATCTAGAAAACATCATATTGATTGCAGTAACCCAGAGCCAGAAAGACAATCATCCCAGCACTCGTGAAGCAGAGGCAGGTGGATCTCTGTGAGCTCGAGGCTAGTCTGACATACAAGAGCTAGTTCCAGGACAGGATCTAAAACTACAGCAAAACCCTGTCTCAAAAACCACCACCAACAAGCCGGGCGGTGGTGGCGCACGCCTTTAATCCCAGCACTCGGGAGGCAGAGGCAGACGGATCTCTGTGAGTTCGAGACCAGCCTGGTCTACAAGAGCTAGTTCCAGGACAGGCTCCAAAGCCACAGAGAAACTCTGTCTCAAAAAACCAAAAACCACCACCAACAAAAGACAATTATCATATGTACTCACTCATAAGTGGTTTTTAGATATAAAACAAAGAAAAACAGCCTACAAATCACAATCCCCCAAAACCGAGACAACAGTGAAAACCCTAAGAGAGACATACATGAATCTAATACACATGGGAAGTATAAAAAGACAAGGTCTCATGAGTAAATTGGGAGCATGGGGACCATGGGAAAGGTTTGAAGGGGAGAGAAGAGGAAGGGCGGGGAGCTGAGAAAAATGTGTAGGTCAATAAAAACAATAAAAAAAGAAGTCTGTTGTTTTTTTCTAATGAGAGATGAAATGGAGTGGATCCAGATTGGGTTGGAGGGAGGTGAGAAGGAACTGGGAGGACTGGATATATTATATAAAAAAAGAATATATTTTTAATAAAAGTGGAAAATTCACTTAAAAATAATCCTATACCTGTACAGTGATTAGTCGTTAGGAATGTTTGCAGATAGTTACCAAAACTTATCTGCATATCTGCCTGAGATTTCAACTTTCTATTACCTGGCTACCTGATGAAGGAGTATGCTGACTATGTTTACAAGTCAACCTGACTTACAGCAAAACTGACTTTGGTTTGTTAAATGGTACTTAAATTAGAAGAATTAAAAATAACTGACAAAAACTTTGGCTTTGAGCTTCCTTGAGCATGCTATTCTCATAACTGGACATAACATGGCAGGGACCCTGAAGCAGCCCACGCAGAACTCTTGCAAGCACCGCTGGCTCATTTAGTGAAGAAGTCTTCTAATCCAAAGCAACCTGAACATATGTGATGAGTATATATGATGTGTGTTTCATATAGAAACTGTACATGAGTTGCTATAGACAATGCCAGGGCCTCCATGGTCGACAGAAAGGAATGAGATGCTCACAACAAAGGCATGAACATTTCTATCTTCTTTAAGGCATGTTTGCTTGCACCCTCCAGAATGAAATAACACAGAATAGTCCTGTATGTATATATGCTTTCATTGGTCTCAATGGGAGGAAGCAATATCCTTGTAAACTGCTCAGGGATAAGCAGTTAGGAGTCAAAGTTTATACAGTTAACAATTTAGTTAAATAACTTAAATATTGAATGAGACAAAAGTGTTTTATTGGAAGGGTTCTTTACATCTCTACACTACAACAAGTGGATGGGGAACTCAGTGTTAGTCAAATTGATTTAAATACAAAACTCTCCCCCTTCTTACCCACCCTATTCTTTCTTTGAGAAAACTTACTGGCATATCTGCTCATAGAATTGTTCTTGGAATACAGCAAGAAAATGTTGCTCTTAGGAATAATTGCTCATTGTTTTCCTCTGTGCTCTTTTTCCATTTTTCTGAAAGTGAGATTATATACAATATATACAGAACTAGATCCATGAATATAGTCTTACATATATTTAAAGCAGTGTTTCTGTGAAATAGACACATAGCAAACCCCAACAACTCTTTCCCTTCACAAATGCAGAGCTTACCGTATATATAAATACAATCTTAGTGTCTTAAATTTAGCTTGAAACTCTCCTCATTTACCTATGGATACATACAATATTTATTTATTTATTTATTTATTTTTATTTATTGGTTTTTCGAGACAGGGTTTCCCTGTAGTTTCTAGAGCCTGTCCTGGAACTAGCTCTTGTAGACCAGGCTGGCCTCGAACTCAGAGATCCGCCTGCCTCTGCCTCCCGAGTGCTGGGATTAAAGGCGTGCGCCACCACCGCCTGGCTATTTTTAATTTCAGATCCAGTTTTTCTATCTCATATTTATTTCATGAGGGTAGACAAATTCATTATCTCTTCATTATTCAATGTACTAGGTGGAAAAAAGTTACTTCTTACTAGCTCTACAAATTAATGAATATCACTGCAATGTATTTCCTGTGTGTATGCATGTGTGCCATAAAACTGTAGCATACTATAAAATGGTTTTAGGACTTAATTTTAACTTTTCATCTTAATAGGTGATGGGAACTTTTCCATGACAGCATATATATATTTCTATCATCCATTGTTCATGATTGTTTGGTGCTAATTATATGGATGGTGTCACATGAATTTTAACCATGCGTCTTAGTGTTTGTCTAAGTGAATGTAACCTACCTCTGCAGAAAACCTGCTGTACACTTAAGTATAATATGTAAACAAAGCAATTAGTACCAGAGCTAAACAGACTGTATTGATATTGGTTAATTTATTATTATTAAGGAATCATTGCATTAATACTGTCATTCCTGGATAATTAGATTCAATAAGGCAGATACACACTCATTACACCCTTCTATGAAATATTACAGGATAAATTAAAAAAGCAGGTCTGAGAGGTATGGTCATATTAAGTTTTACTAATATTGACAAGCTCCTATTTCTGAAAACCTTTCCAGTAGGCACTCTTACCAGAAGAGGGCTCTGCTTGCTGTCTCCCTCTGAAAAAGCTAGGTAGAAGGGAAGGATTATAGCGACCTCTTGAGGAATGGACATCAGGCTCCTTTTTATGTGCTGGATCTACTCAAGACAGCCACTGGATGCCTGAAACCACGGAAAGGCCCTAGTACACAGTTTTGATTCCTATAAGCTCATCTATAATAAAGTTTAATTTAAAAATTAAGCACAAGAAATTGATAACTTTGAATAAAATAGAACAACTATAATAGCACACTGTAATAAAAGTTATATGAAAGTTGGTATTTTTAGTCAGGAACCCTATGTCTCCATCATGTATACTTTTCTTGTGATGGTATAAGAGTATACAACACCTATGTAATAAGATACAACAGGCAAATAACATAGTCATTATGACATATTGTCAGGCTATTATTGACCTTCTGATATCATTTATGTTAGAATAAGGAACTCCAGTCTGTGATGATATCATTTCATCTTGGTTAATTGAAACCATGGTAAGGGATGGCCATTACATTGTGTACTGTGACTAAGAAAAGAGAGGTTGTTCCTATAGGGTCATGTTAGGGAGTCGTAAGCCATTTGTAAGGCTTGATGATTTATGAGAAAGCATCACAGATCTTAGGAAAAATGTTATAAGTTTTGGTTTATTACAATACATTACAGTCAGCAAAGGGAAAGGGCACATAAGTGGAAGCTGAGAAAAAATATAGCACAATTTCTATGTACTTCCTGCCCACAGATTAATGTGATTATTGATGTCAATATATGCATAATATTGCCAGCCAAGGAAGTTTACCTGAGTCTCAGTGCCCAGCGTTGCTTTAGGGAGCCAGTTATACAGACATGCGGAGTTTCCATGACTGATCTTGTCTACTCAGATTCTGGCCCTTTCTTTATGGCCTATGCCTCAAAGCCACCATTCCCAAATTGCACATGCACGCACCATAGTACACATGTAGAGATCAACGGAGACTTTTGGGGAGTTACTGCTTTCTTACCACCATGTGAGTCCCAGGGATCAGACTCAGGTCATCTCACTGGCCCTAAACTGGCTTTTACCATAAATCATATTGTCAGATTTTTTTTTTGTACTTGGATGGCATGACCTAAGGCTACAGGCATACCAAAATACTAATCAGGAAGAGTATTTCAAGAGTTCAGAGGTTATCTCTCAGGAGCAGACCCAAGGCTAGTCTTGAAGACAGACTTTCTCTGAGCTTTACAAGCTTTGTAATGACTCCAGCCTGCTGAGTTAACCCTTAGTTGTCCACAGGAGAGGGAAACTGCAGAGGTATAGACAAGGTGTATGAATACATGAAGCATAATTAGGAACAAAATGAGAATTAGCATATCTTCAGAGAAGGCAAGAGGGGGAGATTAGGTAGACAAGTGGACAGAGCCATCAGAAAAGTATTAAATGAACAGAAGCATAGGTTTGGGGAAGATGGCTCTGGCAGGTGCTTTAAAGATGAACTAAAGAGGCATTTGGATCAGAGGGAATATGATAGCTGGCCAGGAGACAGGATTTCTTGAAACAGTATGACGACCATGAAAATGGAAGACCTATCCACAGTAAGACTTCAAAAGTTGCTGAAAATAGGTAATGGGAAGAAAAAGGTGAAAAGATCTTTCAGACTGTAGGCCTGTGTGTTATATGCTAAAGCTTTTGTGGATAGAACTAGACATGCCAGAGCAGGCTCCAGGTACATCTGTATATTCAATAGCTAATTGAGGAGACTGAGTACCAAACATTGAGGGAGTGTGACCCATGAGATCCGTGCTGTCCATGACTTGAAAGGAATTGCTGACAAAGCTTCCCCCATCACAAGAGTGGTAAAGTCTAACAGAGGGTTTAAAAAATCTTCATTGTAAATATAAGACCTCAAGATGATATAAATGCTCAAGTTTGTGATTTCTGGTCTCTCTGGCTCCCAGAAAATCATCTACACTGGGGATTTTAAATATGTCTCAAGTTATAAAAATAGGAAGAAAAATTTGGCATAAAGAAACACCTTTGCTCCTGTAGGAAATCCCAGGTGGCAGCTTTTTCCACAAGTGTATTCCATGTGCTCCAGGCTGCAGCTATACCACATTTTCCTAGGGTACAAAATGATGGTCCTAGGCCTCAATGGGAAGGATGAAAACATTCTTTAGATCCAAGTAGTATGCTATCTATGATTATAGAAATCATAATCCCTCCACCAGGAGTAATAATGTCTTTGGCAAATTCAATGGATGCTGCTAAAAATATTGCATCTATTCTGAAAAAAAGCACATTTTCATATAGGATGTAGATCACCTTGTTTAAATTGGGGTAAACCTTTAGACCATAACATGTTTGCAATTGAATTTTTTAAATAAATTTTCAGAAGAAGCAAACACTGCAGTGGACACACAGATTCACTACAGATGTCCATTAAATAAACAGCCAAGTAAAAAGTTCCTCTTTCTCATCATTGTCTTCACTGAGGTCCTTTTCACGCTTGTTTTCCCTTTCCTAAATGAGTCCACTCCACTTCTGGTTATCAGTGGAGAAGACTGAATGTTACAGAATATACCACTTTCTTTATTTAATATAATTTTAATGCTTTCTTTCATTAAGTTTCAGCATTCCTCTGAAAATCTGGCAAATACTCAGATACATACTATCTCCATTAAACATATTAAAAGAACATTCAATCAGGAAATTAGTTAACTGTTCTCTAAATAAATTATGTTTCAGATGCTTCATGTAAAATATGATAATTCTGTGAGTAAATCAAATTATACATCACATTTTAATGTTCTGTTAGATGGAGTTGAATCAAATGGAAAAAGCACAAGCTTTACAGTCAGCCAGAGCTCAGCTTGATTTATTGCTCCGGATTCAGGGAAGTTATTTAGGCCTTCTGAGTCCATTAGCAGATTCTCACCCATTACCATTGTTTCTAAATGGGGCATCATTGGCATGTGAGGCACAGCAATTTTTGTTGTATGAGGCAGTTCTCAGAATTGTGGGGCAGTTTTAACTGCTATATCTCACCTACTTCTCACTACTAAACCCCAGAACTTCCACATCCCTGCAGCAAAGCCCCCGTCTAATTTTAGCTGTCCCAGAGAAGGCAGTGGCACAGCCAGCTGACAGGAGCACTGAATGGACTATAACAATACCTCTTCCAGCAGGGAAGTTCAACTTAGAACATTTTCCTGGCAGTTTTGAGTAAACAAAGAGGCAGTTAAGAGAATATGTTGAGGTCAGGGAGACCTGGCCTCCATCCCAGCTCTGTCAATAGTGTCTCTCTTTAGCAAATTGCTCCATCTAAGCCTTAGTATCTCATGTATAAAATCTCGATAGGAGTAATATTGGCTCAGAGAACTGCTCTAGGATTCTGTGAAGTTACGAGTGCCAAATACTAAGCACGAATCCTCAGGCATAGTCAGCACTCAGTCAAACAGGCACAGTTGCTGCCATCACTATTATTGAAGCCAGATGTCTGGGACTAAGGAAATAAGATGCCCTATTCAACAATTTTGGAAAGATATAAAAACAGGAAAAGCAAAAAATAAAATGCAAAGATAGTAGAGTTACCAGTTATTGCTATCCTAAAATAGTGGACTATTATATATGTCCTAAAGGCTGTGGGAGGGTAGACTATGGGAGCCTGAGACTTAATGTTTTTAGAATTATTATTATTATATTATTAAGGACATAGAAAGGGAGATCTATAAGATTAATAAGGAAGGCTTGGATATACAGGAGTGGAAAGCTATTGCTGGCCTCCCACTACAGCTTCTGCAAGCATGAAGCTGTGTTTCCCTGTTTGTGCTGTGTGTCCAACTTCACCTGAATTTTCATCTGGTACACTGTACACCTCACTCTGAAACCGTAGCCTATGACCAATGAAGCCGGGTCAGTGTTATCACACTTAAGAGAAATGTGACTGGAAGCAAGGACAGTAGTTAAAACAAAGATGATTCTTCTTGGACATTCAGTAATCTTCTTCATAGACCTTATTCCTGGGACTAGTTCATCACGGCTGTAGAGGCCTGGCATCTGAGAGCACTTCTGGGACCACTTTTCATTTTACTGAAGAACCTTTTCAGTGAATTTTAAAAAAGAATCAGTTCTTTCTTTTCTTCTACATTCTATGAGGGACACTAAAAATAGCTCATCAGTTCAGAGTCACTGTGTTGTCTTCTCAGTCACTAGTCATGCCTCCTCTGTCAAAAACTTCAATACTCTTAGTCTCAGAATATCCCTCATATGAACTTCTGAAATTCCTTTCTTTATGATAATCAAGAAATCACAGAACTAGAACTTCTGGTTCCTAAAGTGGGACCTTTCCTTTTACTATTCACTTACTCAATTGTTTTTGTTATTTCTACATAATTAAAAACTATGAAGTTAGAAAAATGGTAGCATTGGGAACAGTAATAATATTGTAGATCATGTTTAGTCATTGAAAATAAAAGGAAAACTAAGCTTAGAAATGACAGCATAGCTGGATGTGGAGGTTCATGTTAATAGTCCCAACAGAGAGGAGGCTGAGGTGGCAGAACCATAAATTTAATGTGTGCTTTGGCCTTATTGTGAATTAGTGGCCACCATGGGACATATACTGAGATAATCAGTCAATCAAATAAATCGGCAATCAAATGAATGTTTGGTGTTATACTAAAGCAGCAAGACATGGCACCACTTTTGTAGATGTATCACAAATTGGGTGTTTTATAATGGTGCCCTCCATTTACCTGTAAATTCACAAGACAGTCCTTGTAGAGTCTTATAGCCAAGAATTTTCTGATTTTTCTAAGAGCAGAGTACGTTTGTATAAAATACTTATTGATCTCCTGCAGAACTGTTATTCTGTAAATCAATGTAGGAAAGAACTAGAATTAACTTCATTTGCTTTAGCTTTTTTTTCTAAATTAAAAAATCTTCAAATTAAATAATGTCTATTTTTTGTTAAATACAAGAAATGTATATTTATATGTCATGGCAATATCAACTTACCAAAACCTCATTCTCAGGACCTGACTCACAGCATGACAGACTGCTAGCAGGTAGGCATGGGTAACAGATACTGAAGACCAGTCCCCTAATTCCACCTCAGTAGAATGTTCAACACCATGAAGGGAACAATAAAGAACACAAATAAGGCATTTAATTAATTCCCTATTGGGAAGAAGAATCCCTTTATCTTGAGAAATATTCATCAAAGCTAACTTCTAAAAAGACAATCTTAGACTATTTTAAAGTAGAAATAAGCACAAAATATAAATGACCACATTAGATTGTTTAAAAAGTCTTCAACATACAAATCTCTCCCTACAGATATAGGTATTTAGTAATTATGAAGAAGTAGTCAATTCTATCATTTATGTATTACTGAAAAACCTAGATGACTTATGTGAGACACACAGGCTCCCCACCCCAAGTCTTTATCTCCTTATCATGTCTCCTTTATTTTTCAGTCCTACGGATTTCCCATTTCTGTTTACCAAACCAGCAGCTCTCTTCTCAGATTATAATTTATACGTTCAAAAGTGTTGAAATCTTGGTCACAATTCCTATGCTCCAAGGAAGAAACCGTATTGGCTCAACGTGATCACAAACACTTATCTCTTAAGGAGGGGATTTACTATCTTATTTAAAGAAGAACGTCTTCATAGGACCTGGTGAGTTTGAGCTCCATATTCACAATATGAAGCACCATGCAGGTGTCACAAATCTTAAGTCTGGGCTGAATTCTAGGGACCACTCTGCTGCTTATAAGCAAATGTTAAGAAACCTTATCTTAGGACAGGTGATTGCATTTATACCTTTCATGGGTAAAATCAACTTATTCATTAAAAATGCAGTGTATTCTGCACAGATGGTGTCAGAATTATAAGTGGTACTTATTTGTGCTAATGCCTTTGAGTCATGCTGACAGCTTGCTCAAGTTCGTATTTCCATTTCAACTTATTCATCAGAAGAAATTTGCATTTTAATGCGTAATTTTGACCTACATAATTCTCTATTGAAAAAAATTAAAACTGTCATTTCAGGTCTAAAATCATTAAGAAGAAATAAGTTGTGTTACTTATGGGAGGAGTCAAAGGAGAAACCAAAGAAGAGACTTTTTTTTTTTAATTTACGGGAGTTTGAGCTTGGATGTTTGAGTTTTATGATAGCAATCAATTTTCTCTCATCAATTTTGTCACAGTAATCTATTTTCTTAATATCAACAATATGCAATACAATTAGAGAATATTACCACACCCTTGGGGTCAGGATTTGAAAGTCTATAGCTTTGCCCCACCTCCAGTTTGCTCAATTAGTTTTCTGTAGCTGACTGAAGATGTGATTTCTGAGCACCTGCTGCGATGCCTTCCCAGCCATTGTTGACATGCCTTCTGGAACCCTACCAAATTAAGTTGTCATTGGTCATGGTGTTTTATCACAACAGACTAGTAACTAATAGAGAGACACAAAAAAGCGCTTCCTCTGTGACCCTCAACTTATGCTCGGTGTGGCTGGCCTCCCTCCATTTCTCTGCAACAGCATTCATCAACCAGCATCATCAGCTGTGCTTGCCACACTCTTTCCTGGTTTCTCTTGCTAGCAATTAGTGCATTGAGTAGCTGACAGGAGGATCTTAATAAATTCCCACTGAATGGGTAAATTAGTGAATAAACTCTTCACACCAAACATGTTCATTCCTATACATTTGTATACATTGCTAGACATCTGTCATGTACTCCATTCCACTCTAAGAATATCAGGGCTACTTGTCCAAACTGGTTCAAACTGAGTTCTTCCCCTTTTGGTATGACACAGCCTGACTGCATTTCTTTGTACCATTGCTGTATCTATCTCTCTCAAACCACATGAGAAACCAAGTGTGAATTCAAGTTAGGTGAGAAATTAGTTTCTACTTCTTTACTCGTAAAATGAAGATGGCAACAGTTATTTCTCAGGCTTGTGATTTTCAAATGAGCATGTAGTAAGTGCTTCACATATTTTTATCTACACTTATTATTTGGATTTTTTGATATATTTGATGCTTTTTTTCTTTTCATCCCCTATCACTGTGTTTAGAACCATGTAAAGAATATATCAGATGTTCAACTTTTATGTGGGCTTTGATTACACCAGAGAAATAACTAATGGTCTTGTTTTTGAAGAAAATGCCCATTTATTTGTTTTTGCATTCTTATTCTGTGAAGAATTCCTATAATTAAAAAAAAAAAACAAATTAACCATGGCAGCTCAGGTGTTACAGAGCATCTATGTCTTCTGACCTAATGCTCTAAGTACAACATATTCTAATTATCTAGCACTCACTTGAGGAAAATATCCAGGTTTCACTTTGAAAAACAGAGTCAATCTGAACATTTACAACACAACATGATTATGAAGGTTAAGCACAATATACCACATAAGCAAGCATCAGACCTCCAGAAACATTGATAGTGATTTCAGAAATATCAGTATCATCACTGTTACCCCTGTACTTATATAAACAAGGATGTAAAGCCCAAAGTAACAACTATTAATTAATAGTATAATTCATACTGCCATCGTTTGGTCTGTCTCATTAAAAAAAAAAGGGGAACCCAAATTCCTTTTATTTGCCACCATGAAAGACCCATTTTCTATCAACAAATTTTTTCGGACCAGTCGTTCTTCTTGGTAAGAAAAGAGTGGCTGCAATATCTGAATAAAAACTCCTCAGCAGATCTTGGCAAAGGCCTTCATTCCCAAGATCACATGTGTGACACTTTGTTAATAAATCTTTGCATTACCAGATCCCCGCACTCTTACAGACGAGGTCTTCTTGGCTTGAACGTAGTCATATCCACTCTTGGCACACTTTTCTTTTACTGAGTTTATCATTCTGCAACCTCACCAGAACTTCATCTCATTTGCACAGTCTTATCTGCTTCTTTAGGAGAATAGTGTGGATTTTCCTCAGACCTTCAAGAGCATTAGAAACATCACATGGTCCGGAGATGTAGATCAGAAGCAGCCAAATATCTGGTGTAAAATATGAAAGGCTCAGGGTGGTTCCAATCCCAGAACCAGGAAATGACAAAAATGTCAACTTGATGTAGAACTTTTACATCTGTTAAGCATACCCTGAGTTCTTCCTCCTTACTAACTAAATAAGTGTCAATTTTTTTTTTGAAAAATCTTTGGGCTGAATATGGTAATCACTTCTAAGTTGATACCAACTGTGAAAATTATCCTTTAGGGGAAATCTTTAGTCAAATTCATTTTTTTCTGAACTTCTTATGAAATTTTATCAATTCTTAATATTCCTCTTACCACTTAATACCTGCTTCTTCTAGGCAGAGAGGAATTTTTAGGAAAATTTATAAACCAGTGTGTAGTTTACTGAAGTAAGTAATGCTCACACCTGTGTTTTTCACACGTTCACATGTATGTATATGAGTTTATGGCATATATAGAAATGGAGCTTATGTTGGTAAAATAAAATATTAATTTGACTGACATAAGAATGAAATTACATTTTTTCCAACTGTTGAAAATTAATTGATTTAGTTCTGTATTTAATTTTCCCTTTTAAATATGTAAGTTTTATTTCATGTATTTTTTGCGTTGTTTTTATGCACATATGTCTTTATAGTTCAAATATATTCCTGGGCTAGTGAGGCTTTAGTATGAAACATTTCTCTTTTTTTCTAATATTTTTCTTGTCGTAAATTTGTATTCTGGGTTATGATACTGCCCTTACAAGCCTTCTTTAGATAGTCTTACATAAGATACTTTTCTCCTCAGTAGCTCACTGTAAACTGAGTCATCTCATAGCCAGCATGTTCAGTCTACTGTGGCACTCTGTCTTTGGACAGAGCTTGGCTGACCATTCACATCAAGTTAACACAGTATGGTGTGTATTCCCCCTCTGTATATTTGCTGCTTTTTCTGTTTTTCTCTTACTCTTTCTTTTGCCTATTTTTGTTGTTATTACTTATACTGTTATATGATACTTAAATTTCTATATTAAATTTAAACAATCTTATTTGGAATCTATTTTCATAAAGGGTGGCTTTATGAAAATATATTGATATTCTTAATTATTTATTGTGACTATGGTTGCTTTATTTATTTTTATCAAAGATTAAATACAATTGTTTCTTTTGTTTTGCATTTTTAAAAAAATAGCATACAAAGTAGCAGGTTTTCTGATGGTACTTTCATAACCCCTTTCTTTTGGCTTATCATCCTCTCTTGTGTCTTTTCCCTACCTGATTGTATACTCCCACACCCAATATTAATGATATTACATTTTCTACTTTCATCTGTCACTAATTCAATTATATTTTTCCACTTTTTAAAATCCATTTTCCCTTCTTAGAGTACTTTTCCTAGTTTTATGACTTAAACTCACATTTACTGCCACATAAATACACATAGGCTAAACTCAGAAACTAGAATCTGTATATGTGATAGAATATGAAGATCTTGTATTTTTTAGTCTGGGTGATTTCACTTAATGTAACAATGTCTAGATCTGTACATTTCCTGCCAACTGCCTGACTTCACTTTTTAAATGGCTGAATATAATCCTATTATGTATATTTACCAAAATGTTAAAAAAAGTTGTATTCATTTTTATTTTATATGTATGAGTGTTGTGTGAACTATGTATGTTCCTCGTGCCTCTGGAGGCCAGAGGGATGTGTCACATCCCCTGGAAGTGAAGTCACAGATGGTTATAAGCTGCCATGTGGGTGCTGGAAACTGAGCCTGGGTCTTCTACAAGAATGGAGAGTGTTTTTAATAACTGAGCCATCTCTCTACCCTCTAATTACCACACCTTAATTCTCTCCTCATCTGGATGGACATCTAGGATGAGTCTGTTTCCTTTCTGTTGTGAACATAACACAATAAACATATGTGCAAGTATCTGTGTTGATATACAGGTCAGTTCGGTTTATGTGCTTGAGTAGGACAGCTGGCTTGCCCTGGTTACCATAATGACTGTATACATTTCCACCTCCTGTTAATAAGAATTCCTGTTTATTTATATCCTTGCTAATATTTGTTATTATTTATTTTCTCATTTTTAAATTTATCAATATTATTGTATGTTTGTGCACGGTATGTATATAGGTCACACAGATCATGGCAGGCATGTGGAGGTCAGAGGACAACTTTGTGGAGTCCATTATCTTCTGCTTCATATCATTTGCATTGGTTCAGGGATGAACTCAAATAGCTAGACTTACAAAGCAAAAATATTTAACTGGTGAGCCATCAGCCCCTGCCACTTGTTTTCTTAGTGACAACAGCTATTATGGCCTGATTGACTTGAAATCTCAAAGCACTTTTAATTTAGTTCTCTAATGGCTATGGATATTGGACACTTTTTAAAAAATTCATTGACCATTTGTATTTCTTCTGAGAACTGTCAGTTCATTAACCCACTTATTGATTAGCAGTTTTGTTTTCTTCTTTTATAATTCTAGTTCTTATGTATTCTAGATATTAGATTTCTGAAGTGCAGCTGGCACAGATCTTTTCCCATTCTGCATGTTGTCTGATCACTTTGCGAACCATGTCCTCTGCTGTGCAGGAGCTTTCTAATTTCATGTAATCTCATTTGTCAGTTCTTGGGTTATAGTTTTCCTTGACAATTTGAGTTTCATTATCCTTGACTGTTGCTGATTTTTCATAATACTTCCTTCTAGAAAATCAATAACCTCATATTAAGGGAGAAAAAACATTTTTTTACTGTGCAAATAATTTTACTCTAATTTATGTAAAAGTCCTACAAAATGATAACAAATCAATAAAATCAATATTGGTCTTTTGCAGATCACAGAAAGTTTACATACTGATAGTAAAAACTTGGAATCTTACAAAATACCCAATTTTGAAAAGTAATGATCAAGTAAATGTAATTAGAAAAATTATATTACAATGTATATTTTATTTGATTATTGTGCCCACAGTAACATTTATATAACTTAGGATATTGTTTTGAACAATTGTGATATGTCTTGTCATGACATAATATTTCAGATATATCTTATATCTATGACAAGATAAGCACAATAAACAAATCTTTATAAAAAGTTATAAATTAAGGGTAATGGATGAATAAAAGTTCATGAGGGTTTCAGTAAAAGCTTGTTTTAATCTCAACAGCTTGCAAATCAATTTGATAATGTAGCCAATTTTGGAAGTAAGTCATTATTATTATGATAAATTCTTCTTGGAAAAGATGGGCTTCTCTCTTGAGAAATGCAGTTCAAATATGTTCTGAATGTTCACTGATAAATCACATCAACAGATTTAGAAGGCATCATTTGATATTTAAATGTGCATGTTTGTACATTGCAACTATCGCCAATCTCATCTGTCTATAATAAAGAATAATATTGGAAGGGAACAGGAAAGACAAGTGCAATATCTAAACATGGCATTGAGCTTAGTTTTCCCGAAAGGCCTATAATAACAGAGCTAAATACAATCCAGTTCAGGTCAGCTCTTCCCTCCACTTCTGTGAAGAGCACAACGTGATCATGGGCAGGGGAAGTGCCACAGGAAGAGAGCTGGGAGAGGAAGAGCAGACTGCCAGACTAACACAGACAGCAGCTGAGGAGTCCATGAATAATTTATCTGTAAATGAAACTAAATTTTCTATAAATTGTGTTTTTACCTGTGGTCAAAGTAAGAGACAAACAGAATACCCATAATATTATATTTTCTTTTCTTTATTTTTGCTGAGGTAAAACTACTGAACAGAGATGGTAAAAAAAAAAAAGCATGCCAAAATTTAAAAATGATTATTGGACAGATAAATCTCCATTTGTTACTTTGTTTGTAATTTTATTGTTTGTATCTCACATATTTTGTATCTCACAGAAATATCACTAAATATTTTATATTAATTGAGACTTGTTTTTGGAACAGATATATTTTTTTAATTTTTAAGGCTGTTAATTATGTCTAATCAATCTACATGTTATTTCTAAGGTCTCATTTAATCAGGTTATCGTTCCTTGAGGATGACTTGAACATAAAGCATGGGCATATTACTGAATGAGGTAACCTAGATTTTGAAAGACAAGTTCTGCATTCTCTCTTATCTTACTTCCTAGCACTACATCTGCAGATATAAAAAATATAAGTATTGTTACCACTCCTCATGAAAGAAGCTTCTCTTTATAACAAATGAAAACCATCACAGAAAACCACAGCTGTACACAATGCAGAGATCAGCAGATCTTGGGGAGTCAAGCTGCAGTGGACACATCTACACCAAAGGTCCTCCATCTATGCTGCTGGGAACATTGTGGAAGAGGGTGGGGGAAAGACTAGAGTTGGAATGATGGGGCATCTTCTGTGATGCATGTGCTCCTAGAAATGGTTGCACAGAAATGACCAAAATAAAGTCAACATCAATAGACATGCTTACTTGAAAGGAGAAACTTTCCATGTGGTCCCATACCTAGATAAAAAACTATCACAACTAATGATTTCAGGGAGGGGAAGAATTAGCTTTTGCCAGGGATTAACCCCCTTACTAGCTATCCAATACAAAGTGAGCAACACTGAAACTATATATACTAAACAACCTAAAATGAGCTCAGCAGCAGCAGTATATATATATATATATATATATATATATATATATATATATATATATATAATTCTAACACTAATTATCAAAGAAAAAGGCTATCAATTTCAGAATGGGAGATGGGATGCATGCAATGGATTGAAGGGAGTGTACCTGCAAAGGGTTGGGGGAAGGAAGGGAAGGGGTAAAATGATATAATTCTAAAAGTCCTTCAGCAGTGTTACAAACAAATAAAACAAAATATACACACAATAATAAAAAACTGTTAGCACAAATGGTGCAATTAAGATTTTCTAAATATATGCAACTTATAAAAATAAATATTATGGTACTATATGAAATGTGTTTTGAAATAATCTAACCATCATCAGTAAATAGTAATTGAGAAGAAAATAACAAGTTTATAAATTGGAAATCTTCAAAATAAGAACCTCTAGTGTTCCAAAGATACTTTAGACTGAAGGAAAGTATTTGAAAAGCACATATATACAGAAGGCCTTAGAATCTAGACTATTTCTCTTAAAACTAAGAAACAATTAAAGAAGCACTGGAATGCAAAATTCTCAGTAGATATGAGTAGATATCTTACCCAAGAAAATAGACATAATTAGTCCTGAGGGAACTTTAAACTGAATGCACAATGAAACACCACCGCACACCTATTAGAACGATGAAAACAGAGGAGACTGTATCATGTGTTACTATTTGTTGGGACCTTCAAAGTGGGAGCTACCCCTGTAAAACAACTTGGCTTTTCTTTAAATCAGCAAACATCTAACATATGATCCAGACTTTCACTCTTAAGTGTTCACCTGAGAGAAAAGTAAATGTCTGTTCACATGAAGAGTTTCTCACAAATGGTCACAGGACTTTGTTATAATCCCAAACTGAAGACACCTTTTTATGATCAGATGGAGAAAAAGAGTGTCCTAAATTTCACAGGGAGAATAGCAGTGAGAAAAAAGGAGTGTATTATGTATTATGATGCATGAAATACCATGGATAAGACTCAGATTAATTATAATAAGTAAAAAGTAGGACATAAAAGGATGCATGCTATAATTCCATTTACATAAAATTCCAGAAAAGGCAAACTGTCTATAGAGAAAAAGCAGTGGTTGCCAGGTGTTGAAGGTTTTGAAGATGAAAGGAAGTACGGATCACAAAGAATAATCAGAAAGTCTGTATGTGGGAGGGTAACATATGCACACACTGTCCCAACTGGGCCTATGAACATCTACATATATAACTCATCAAACTGTAAACTGCATAGGTTATTATATGTCAAATGTACTTTAGTTAACCTGTCATGGAAGAAAATGGAAATGGTTGGATGCTATCTCTAAAATCTTCAGAGAGATGAGTTCAAAGAAAAGATCAGTTGATTAAAGAAACAAATAATTATAATATCAAAAATGAGGATATATAATAAAACATTAAAAATGTGAAGTGAGGTTGAAGGCTAGAAAAAGTATGAGAAGCTAGATTTTCAATAATTACTGATACAGAGAATATGTTACTTATTAGGTAAAAGCATAAAGCAAAGCATTTAATTTCAAGTAAAATGTTGGAAGAAAGAAGTTGGGTCATAGTTCTGAATGTTAAAGTTGCCAACATTTAAAATGAAATGTACACAATCAAAATCTTAGAGGACTTTAAAACCATTCTTCACAGTCATTTTAGACAGCATTGCATCTCTTAAACGGTCATTGGCTCTTTTAGACATACAAGTGATTAATGTGTGGGTAATTATTTGTAATAACATACACTATGCAGGGGTCTTATCTCAAAATTCATGAGTTCTAAATCCTGGTCTCAATTTCTTTATGGATCTTAAAGTCAGTTCAAAATCAAATGATTTACCCTTTTTATGCTTTCAGTTTAAACAAAGGAAAGGAAGGCCTATGTTCTACATATGGAGAATTCAATTAGATTTTCAATAGTTTAGTTTCAGAAACAGTCCTTGCCTAAGAAAAGTCATTAATTAAATGTCATCTTTTCCTTTATCATTGCTGTTCTCATAAAATAAATGGTAAGTGTCCTCTTATTCCCACTGCTTTTGAGAGAACTGCTTTTGTTTGTTCAGAAAAGGAAAGGAAAAAAAAATCAATTCTCCAGCACACTGGCTGATTACCTATGTATTTCAATGGCACTTTATCACCATGGTACCCAGGTACTCAGATCCTGGCAATGAGTTGGGAACATCAAAACCACAGCTCTGTGAAATGAGGCCAGAATGAATACCGGAGCATGAAGTCTTTGATGCTGATCCCTTTGTGTAAATACAGACAAGGCCAAATGATTGTAGAGTCTGTTTCCTAATGAAACCGTAATAGGATGGACTTCATTAGTTTGGATCCACC